>NC_080065.1:66552574-67152574 GCF_949987535.1 Balaenoptera acutorostrata
GGCCACTGCCCACTTTTTGCCCTTTTTGTTTTGTTTTTGTTTTTTTAAAATTTTTATTAGAGTATAGTTGCTTTACAATGTTGTGTTAGTTTCTACTGTACAGCAAAGTGAATCAGCTATATGTATACATATATCCCCTCTTTTATGGATTTCCTTCCCATTTAGGTCACCACAGAGCACTGAATAGAGTTCCCTGTGCTAGTAGGTTCGCATTAGTTATCTATTTTATACATAGTATCAAGTATCAATAGTGTATATATGTCAATCCCAATCTCCCAATTCATTCCACCCCCTCCTTCCCCCTTGGTATCCATACATTTGTTCTATATGTCTGTGTCTCTATTTCTGCTTTGTAATAAGATTGTCTATACCAATTTTTTCAGATTCCACATATACCCGTTAATATACAATATTTGTTTCTCTCTTTCTGACTTACTTCACCTAGAGACTGTATGACAGTCTCTAGGTCCATCCATGTCTCTACAAATGACCCAATTTCTTTCCTTTTTATGCCTGAGTAATATTCCATTGTATATATGTACCATATCTTCTTTATCCGCTGGACAGGGACCAGTGTGTTGATGGACATTTATGTTGTTTCCATGTCCTGGCTATTGTAAATAGTGCTGCAATGAACATTTTGGTACATGACTCTTTTTGAATTATGGTTTTCTATTGCATTGGTATATGCCCAGTATGGTCTGCCTCGGAACTGTGAGGGCGCTGGTGAGTGTGTCATTTAGCATGCTAATGTAGTACAGTGAACATATAGTGAGGCTCAAGGTCTACTGGGAGTCGAATCTTCTGGCATCTTGGACCTAGTTGGTTCTAACCAGTTTATGTCGCATCCTCAAGGGTTGTGTCATTCTTTTAAAGATCGTGCCCTGCCCCGTTCCCTCCTGTTTCAGGCTGATAGAATTAGGACTCTTACTTTATTTACATATTTGACCATTTGGAAGAAAATCCTAGTGGAGTCCCTGTGTGGCACCCGAGGTTGGCAGGGAGATGGAGGACCGAGGCAGAGAGAGGACTGCCAGCATCAGTCAGCACCTTATCATCTGAATAACAAGAATCAATGACCTACTTTATCTTGAAGGAAAATGGCAAGAAATGGCAACCACTTCCTAAGAGTTTTCTATTTCTCTCTGCTCCAGTTCCTACTTGCTGCTCAACCTGCCAAAGTTTCCACTTGTCAATCCCATAAGTTCCCATGGACTGAGTTTGCATAGATTAAGAGTTTAGAATCATGAATTCAGAAACCCAAGCTTTGGTAACAATACTGACACGAAACAGGTTTCTAGTTGCCAGTAGAGCCATATGTAAGTGATTTTCTCTAGGTGAGGGGTGCTGCCTTGGGTTCCAGAGTCTGTGTCAGTCAGTGTTTTGAGTTGCAATAGAAACTGTGACTGATTTAAGCAGAAAATGACTTTATGCAAAAGATGTCGATAGCTCACAGAATTGTGAGAAATGTTGAAAAGTAGGTTTATTGTAGCCAGGAACAACTCTTAAAACCATGCCTCAAAACTGGTCTGGTGGACTATACAACACAATTATAAAAAGACAAATAACCCAATTTAAAAATGAGCAAAGGATCAGAATCAACAGTTCTCCAAGGAAGATATACAAATGTCCAATGAGCACATGAAAAGATGCTCACCACCATTAGCTATCAGGGAAATGCAAATCAGAGCCACAATAAGATACCACTTCACACCTGCTAGGGTGACTATAATAAAAAAGACAAATAATAACAAGTGTTGGTGAGGATATGGAAAAATCAGAATCCCCATACACTGCTGGTGGGAATGTAAAATGGTGCAACTGCTTTTAAAAACAATCTGGCAGTTCCTCAGACAGTTAAACGAAGTTACCGTATGACCCAGCAATTCCACTCCTAGGTATATCCTGAAGAGAAGTGAACATGTATGTCCACATAAAAACTTGTACACAAGTGTTCCTAGCAGCATTATTCATAATAGCCAAAAAGTGGAAACAATGGAAATGTCCATCAACTATTGAATGGATAAAAAAATGTATATTCATACAATGGAATATTATTCAGCCATAAAAAGGAATGAAATACTGATTCTTGCTACAACATGGATGAACCCTGAAAACAGTATGCTATGTGAAAGAAGGCAGACACAAAGGATCACATTGTATATTTCCATTTATATAAAATGTCCAGAAATAGGCAAATCTTTAGAGACAGAAAGTAGATTAGTGGTTACCTAGAGCTGGGAGAGAGATAGGGGGAGGAATTAAGGGATGTTGTTTAAGGGGTGTGGGGTTAATTTTGGGGTGATGAAAATGTTTTAAACTTGATTGTGGTGATGGTTGCACAATTCTGTAAATATACTAAAAGCCAGTGAATTATACACTTTAAGTGGGTGAATTGTATGGTATGTGAATTATATCGCAATAAAGCTTTTTTTTTTTTTTTTAAGTTCTCTGGTAAGGAAACAGTTGTCATTACTGTTGGGCGCTAGATGTCATAGTTTATACTATTTCCACTTCCATAGCAGCAGCTCAAGATGGCATCAGCTGTAACCTCTGCTACCTTCAGAGAGAGTGAGGAACCCCACCTCCACTTCTTCCGTCAGTAGCTCTCAAGTCAGTCTGGAGTGGGTGTGAAGGTCATCACGAGTATCTGGCACTGTCAGATCTACCTCCTCCAGGACCCACAAGGTGGGGAATGAACCAAATGGGAAGAGAGGTCAGATGCTGGACAGTCAAAAAGGATGTCAGATGTCCACTAGGACAGTATGGGGCACTGGGCTAGGCTTTCGTCAGGTGTTACCTGATCCTCAGGATTTTTAACATATGATGCAGTAGATTTTGCTTATTCTATGGATATACAACACTTTATTTAAACAATGGAGCAAATCAACTCGTTAATATTTCCATAAGGAATTTAACTGAAAATACAACACAGAGCAATGACCAAATACAACCGTATAAGGCTGAAGTACCTTTTCCCATTAAATATCTGCTGAATCTGATTATCCCTGTTTATTCTAGCTTTGACTTTACATTTTATGATAAAAACAAACAAGTCTTTCATTTAGGTCTCAGCATGGCCTATCTTACATACCTTGGTATCTCTGCTTTGGGGTTTCAAAGCCTTATCAAAATCTGTTAACTATCTGTTTGCTATTATCAGAAAATCAATTGCCTTCTAATCCTTTTAGTCTGTATACCTAGGTCAATCCTCCTGTGGAGAATTGTGCTGCAGCTCACAAGGTGGGCTGCTCTGACCCTGGTCACAGGGAGAAATGAGACTCAAGTAGTGTCAGATTCTCTTTTCTGGTAACTTAGAAATGGAGACACGAATTCTGTTTAGCTAGTTTTAGAAGAGAAGGGTTTGAGGACAGGTCTCGACTTTTTGGAGATCTATTCAATGTTATTTTGATCTTTTTAATAATATTTTGTCATAGAATATTGGTTGTCATGTTTTCGAAAATTATTAGTTTATTTTTCTGTTAGTCAAAAAAAGATTTTAAGTTTACATCTGTCCAAGAAGAACATTAGCTAAAATTGCTGAGCATAATTTGGTATCTGGGATGGTATCCAGAAAAAATTGCTATTTAATGCTAAATAAAAGCTATCTGTCAGGGCAGGGAGCCCAGAGTACAGTAGTCCCCTCTTATACACAGTGGATATTTTCCAAGACCCCCAGTGGATGCCTGAAACCACAGGTAGTACTGAACCCTTAGGCACAGTAAGAGATTAACAACAATAACTAATAACAAAATAGAACAGTTACAACTATATATTATAATAAGTTATGTGAATGTGCTTTCTGTCTCAAAATATCTTACTGTATTTCATTCACTCTTCTTGTGGTCCTGTGAGATGGTAACATGCCTATGTGATGAGATAAAGGGATGTGAATAACGTAGGCATTATGATGTAGGGTTAGGCTACTACTGACATGACAGTATGTCAGTAGGAGGATCATCAGCTTTGGGTGATCTGGATCGTGGAGCCTGTGTGATGTCGATGGTTGGATGTCAGGAGCAGACGATGTCCATGTGGGGTGGGATGGAGCGGGATGGTGCCAGATTTGATCACGCTGCTCTGAATGGCACGCAATTGAAAACTTATGAATTGTTTATTTCTGGAATTTTCCATTTGATATTTTTGGACCATCGTTGACTGTGGGTAACTGAAACCATAGAAAGTGAAACTGTGAATAAGGGAGGACTTTTGTATAGAAGACGGGTTTTGAGGAGACCCTATACAGAGGGGAAGGCTAAGACTCTGAATGCAGGACCACCCAAATGAGTTTCTGAAACCTTAAAACAATCCACCCAAAACAGAGCATCTACAAGGAATGACTGGCTCAGAATTCTGTGAGTACACCTTACTGTCTACCCATCTGTAAGAGAGAGAAAGCTGTTTGAACCTGTCCTGTCACCCACAAGGGCTCCATCCTTCATCAAGGCAGGTTAGGCCAACAGCCAGAGGTGAGGTTGTGTCGCTTTTCCCATCCCTTTCTCTTTGTTCTCTGGAATCTAGAGATGGGACGAGGGAGAAGCAATAAAACACCTTTTCAGAAAGGCAGGTGCCTCTGCTTTTGTTTTTGGCGTATCGCTTAATCTCCTTGGGAACGAATTGTCTGTTACAAAAAAAAACCCCTAAGAACTCCAAGAGAATTTTGTAGACTCTGGGACTGAAGGTGTCATTTGGTGGCAGCTGTGTTGAGCCATGTGCGAGAGAAACAGAGGAAGCTGTGTTAGAGGAGAGAGAGACACATACACAGAGACAGAGAGATACATCCCTTGACTCCTGGTGGTTTCCCTTTTTTCTCTTCCCTGTGAGTCCTGGATACCCCTCCTGCCTGCCCTTGGGTTTCATGAGACATCTCTATTTCCTTAAGATAAATCCCTTCTATTTAAGCTAGCTTGAGGGCATTTGCTTCTTAATACCACAAGTCCCTCACCTCTTCTTAACATTTCTAACATTCTTGTTCCCCTACAGACCTTGGCTACACATGTGCCCTTCCTCAGGGCTAGTCAAAAGAACCCCCTAAAGCTGGATTCATGCCCCACATTTCAAGAAATACTTTTTTTCCCCCACCATCAGGAATCTTTTGAATATCGATAGCCACACTATCAAAACCCAAAGCTGCCATTGGTATATCATGACCACAACATGCTACCAGCATATTTTTAAAACCTGTCTCAGATCTGAAGGAACTAATCCTTCCCACCCACATGCCTTCCCATTGCCAACATTTTAAGGTCTACTGAACATAGAGTTATAGACCTGAAGAGAAGTTTCTGATGAACTAACACCAACTTTAGCATATACCGTTCAGGTGCTGGTAGCAAAACGTTTTTGATCAATCTCAGTTTGACCTCAAGCATCAGAGTCCCAGAGTTTCTTTACATCTCTCCTGGAGTTGTTAAAGCCTGAGCACACACAGTTCTCCAGAATATACCTCTGAGAACCACTTGACCTCTTTGAGCCTCAGACTCTGAAAGATGTAGGTGTCAGTGGGGTGGGGTAAACAAGAATATGAATGCACAAGGAAATCACGTGTGCCTGGAACAGAGTAGAGCATGAATGAGTGTCAGTTCCCCTTCTCTTCCTTCAGTATAAATACCCTGGCTTGAGTATTTTTGTGGGTTCATACTGCCATCTCTAGCAATGCTATTCCCCAGAGAACAATCCTCACCCTACACCTTAGTTGGGGTGTACTCCCAGATGCACAGATAACTCTCCTTGATTTGTGCTTTGTTTAAATTTTGAGGTAAAACCAGGAGTGAACTTCAATCTGGACTGCACCTATCTCACTAGTGTCTTTTCTCTAATTTCCTTGGTTGGGTTATCAGAAAATGTCAAAGCCTTCTTGTTCATATTTGGATACATTTCAGGGTCACATTAAAATATTCTAGTCCTAAAGCCCCACTGCAATAAGTGTCAGCTTTGAACCAGAATAGGGCCTGGGGTGATGTTCCTGCAGCCACAGAGATGTACAATTAGAACAGCTCTCTCAGCATAACTTTCTGAATAGCTTCTCCTGAATTCAGGTTTCAGTGTGATCAGAGAATTAGCATTCTGGCACTAAAAAGGATTTCATTTTACATTTCTGTTTTGTTTAGGGACTGGGTGTAATCTGTCTTTGGAACACACGGTACACACTCATAGATATTGACTGACTGAGAGACTGAGTAACGACTGAGTGATGCAAGGAAGAATAATTAGAATGCTCATCAATTTTGCTTAGTTACACTTCCCAGAGGTAATCATTGTTAAGGAGATGCCTGCTGTCTTCATTAATTATAGCCTTATTCGTAAATCAAAGTGAATTTGTAGATCCTCAGAGTTTGGATTTCACAAGGTTAGTTCAACGTTGGAAAGGAAAAGGGAGAGAACAAACAAATGGAACATTTGTTATTTGCCTAGTACGGTATGATGCATTTTACACACAGCATTTCAACACAGCTGTCTTATGAAATAAGTATTAGTCTCCCTGTTACCATGATGACATTCAAGCTCAGGGAAGGAAGGGGAAGTAATTCGCCCAAGCTTGCACAGCTAGTAAGTGGGAAGCCACGATTTAAACCCAGGTCTGTCTCACTGAGGTGAAAAGTGCTCTTTCCACGACTACCCTGTGCAGTCTCTGTCCCACGGGCTCAGCACTGTGGTATATTCTGTGATAATGAGACATGGTTTCTGTCTCAAGAAACTTATTGTCAAGTGGAAAACACATGGTAATACTAATGTACTAATTCGAAGTAGCAGTAAATAAACACTCTGGTAGAATTATCAGAGAAGTACTCTGCAAGCAGAGAATTCCAGTAAATCTCAAGTATTGTGGTTCATCTAAGAGACAGAGCTCACTAACAGCCAGCTCAGTCACGTTTCGATTTTCTAAAAACAGCTCTCGGGACAGGGCTTACATGGTACCTGGTGTTGATAGGCATGTGGGTAAGGATGGAAGGCACTTGCACTGGCCACTGATAGGAATGCAAATTAATAAACCTTTCTGGAGGGAAAATTGGCAGTGTGTATAAAAAGCTTGACAAAATAACTTTGTTTTTGACTCTCAAATTTTACTTCCTAAGGTGTTAATTCTAAGGAAACAAATGTGCAGAAAGAGATATCTCTAAGGATGTTTGTTGTAGCTTTTTTTATAATGGCAAAAACCTGGAAACAGTCTAAATGTTCCACAACATGGTGTTGGATGAAGTGTTATATCCTGGGGTAGAATGCTAGGCTAACCATTAAATAGGAGGTTGTAGGACAGTGGTTCTCAAAGTGTGGTCCCATTTCAGGGCATCCTCAAGGGCAAAACTATTTTCATTGTAGTACTAAGATTTGCATTTTCCACTTTCATTCTCTTGTGTGAGTTTAGAATACATATCAACAGGAATTTTATTTAATATCTTTGTTTCTTTTTCATTCTGGAATTTGAGATACTTCCTTTTATGGTGTTGGTTTTGCTGTCTGCATTTTGTTGTAGGTAAAATATTCCTTGTTTCTTCCTAGCGGTGGTGCTTGAGCCTGATGAGGAGGCTATCAGATAGGTCTTCCGGAGTTTCTCACCCGCTGGCTCTAGCCAGGATGCTGCTGATGTGCTTTCAACTTTGTGGGAATCAGGCACCCCTGCCGCCAACCTAACGTGACAGAGTTTGATTAAAGTGTAATAACCGCTAAAGGTAGAATGAGTATAAGAATGTAAGATGCCCAGACAATTGCTTGGAAAGTTGAAAAGGAGAGATACAGAATTTAGTTATCAATGTAGATTTTATGACCAGACTTTGTAAACTGTGTTCTTGAGAGATGAATCTTTCAGGTTGCAATTCTCCAGTATTAAGGCTGCATTGGAGAGGGAAATAAAAAATGCATTTTTTAAAAAGATAAAGTATCCCACACAACCTTTATAGATCATTGATTTGAGAATAAAGAAAAAAATGGAGATTGGAAAATCTTCTAAACATTTTATGTGTGCACAAAAGAACACACTTCCTAGTACCGCACTTGCAGAAACCACACAGTTAATGATGTTAATGAGTTATTGTCCAGAGCTGATCTAGCAAAAAATGTCTGAGGATTTGTCAGTAACTGTAACATTATGATTAATTTTCCTTGAGGGATTATTGGCAGCATTAGTTTGGGGACTAGATCAAAAGTCCCTGGAGGAGCACTTGGGAATTAAAGAGAAGGTGTGTGGTTGTCAGTCAGTCAGAATGTTCTGGTCTAACTCCTCTCCCCTGTCCATCTTGTACTCCTCTCTGTGTAGCATACAGGATTCTCAAGGATGTTCTCTCCGTAGCTGGAGGGCGCCCTCATTGTGCCTCCAGTGGTATAGCTCTGTGAGGTTGATCCAGAAAGCCCCAGGACAGCCAACCCACTGGCCCCAAAGCCTCTCTGCTGACACAGGCAGAAGTGTCCTCCCTCTGGAAGCTTCAGGGCTGGGAGGATTTTCACCCAGCCTTGCTCATTTCTCTAGTATCTGCTGGAGTGAGGCTTTGGGGTGTGTGTGTGTATGTGTGTGTGTGTGTGTGTGTGTGTGTGTTTTAATATTTATTTATTTATTTATTTGGCTGCACTGGGTCTTAGTTGCTGCACGCAGGATATTCGTTGCGGTATGCGGGATCTTTAGTTGTGTTTTATTACTATTATTTCCTTTAAAAAACAACAGAAAAAAGAAAAACGGTTGCCATTATATACTAGGCATGTGGACAAACCCTTGTTTCATCTAATAGAGGAGCTGAGTTTCATTTTTAAATGTATTATTTTTATTTTCAAGGTCACAATTTAATGGCTCTTTCTCTGTTGCAAACTTAAGAAAAATTGCAGGAGGGTCACTAAGGAAATGAGGGAACTTGGTCAACTTTCTCCTACTTTTTGGATCAATTGGCCCTAATCCTCTGTGCTTTTATGGAAGTAAAATTGTAGTAAAAAAAAAAAAAAAAAAAGTCTGTGGAACAGCAGGGGAGAAGTCTGTCCCGACTCATTGATTTATTTTAAAAGATCCCAGCCTGACACATTCTATTCAGATGAAGTACTCTGTCTCTTAGTAACCACCACTC
Source organism: Balaenoptera acutorostrata (assembly GCF_949987535.1). Taxonomy (NCBI): domain Eukaryota; kingdom Metazoa; phylum Chordata; class Mammalia; order Artiodactyla; family Balaenopteridae; genus Balaenoptera; species Balaenoptera acutorostrata. Next base: position 66,561,622 of record NC_080065.1, read on the forward strand.
AACTTTCACAGGAATTTGACAGCAGTGGCTGTTGGGGTACCGTTTCTGTTCTGTGCTAATACTCAGTAGCTGTTGAAGAATTCTAGTGCTAAAGAGCTAAGCTTGTATTTAACTCCTCAGCTGGGAATCCCAGAACATGGAATGTTCTTATCCTCCGTGGTTTTTCCTTATATCCTCAGCCAAGGTTAATGTTGCCCGTGGTTGATTATTTATTTATTTATTTACTTACTTACTTATTTACCTATTCATTTGCTCTTTCACTCTTGGGTATATCTATACCAGTGGTTCTCAACTAGTATAATTCTGAGGACATTTTTGGTTGTCAGAACTAGGGGTAGGGTACTGTTGGCATCTGGTAGGTAGAGGTCAGGGTGCCACTGAGCACACAGGCTAGCTCCCACAGCAAGGAATTTATGTAGCCCAAAATGTCGATAGTGACACTGAGGAACTCCCACCATCGAGGAGCTCCCAAGACCACAAATAATCGACTTGCCCATGTTTTGCTCTGTAGTAGGCACTAAGCTATGAACTAGCCCTGTCACACCGTACATAGGTCATTTATTTTGGTTCTCTAGACCTGGCATCTTTTGCCTTTAGTTTTCTATAATAGTGGAGAATTTAGTGGATGAGATTTTATACTTCTCTTTGGTGCATTCAGACGTCTGCCTGCAATTTATTCAATTGAGACATAGCCCCCAGCTCATGGCCAGGCCCTGAATGGATAGATACTGCCTAAGTATTGTTTTTTCTTTTATAAATTTATTTATTTATTTATTTATTTAGGTCTGTGCTGGATCTTCGTTGCTGTGTGCAGGCTTTCTCTAGTTGCAGCGAGCGGGGGCTACTCTTCGTTGCGGTGCGCGGGCTTCTCATTGTTGTGGCTTCTCTTGTTGCGGAGCACGGGCTCTAGGCACGTGGGCTTCAGTGGCTGTGGCACGTGGGCTCAGTAGTTGTGGATCGCAGGCTCTAGAGCACAAGCTCAGTAGTTGTGGCACACGGGCTTAGTTGCTCCACAGCATGTGGGATCTTCCCCGACCAGGGCTCGAACCCGTGTCCCCTGCATTGGCAGGCAGATTCTTAACTGCTGAGCCACCAGGGAAGCCCACTCCCTAAGTATTTATAAATTGATTACTCAGTCCAGAATTCAAATTACTCTTTTTAACTCTGGGCAGATAACTAACTCCTATAATTTCACTGTTCTTATGGGTCATATAACACCTTTATCCACTAGCAGGTAGAAATTTCTTACTTGAAGTAAATGGAAAAGCTTAGGCATGTGGTCCACATGTAATAATTTGGTTGGGGAGGGGTGGGAGTAAGAAAGGAGGAAGATAGTCACTATTTTGAAACCTTGTACTTTCAGATGGATTACTTCTTCATCTAGTCCTGGTTGTAAGGTCAAGCACATGTCTTAGGCACTCAATGACTCAAGTTATCTCAGCCGTTAATAGCAAATACATGTGCAGCCCGTCATTAACTAATTATCAGGACTGTTCTAAAGCCCTGGGAAAGACAGGGTGATGGGTATTTCCCAATCTGCTTGGGGTTGGAGTAGCATTGGAAGCATCTACCTAATACTAACATATGTGCCACTGAGTCTTTTGATTTTTAAGGAGATTACAGACGTTTTTGTTTTTTTTTTTCTCACACACACACTGTATTTTATTTTTACAAGAGATAAATAGACTGACACCAAGCATTGTACATGGATGACCACAACAAAAGCAACAATGATTGCAATTACCAAACATGAAACACACTCATACTATGTCATAATATTGACATTTAGTCCAGTAATCCTCCACTGTAACAGCTCCTTTACTTTGCAGTGAAAATTTATTTGTATATTCTTTGCCTCTGAGTCCTTGTTGGATTTTTTTTTTTAATTCAGACAGAAAGTCACAAAAATTATACTCATCCTCATCAGTTCACTCAGTCCCATGTAATTAATTTTTTTTTCATCTTGATCTTTTGTTAGCACTTTTATGAGTTCATCAGTTTTTCATTAGAGTTCTGAAAATGCTTATTCATTCAGTTCAGCAGTACAGTCAGTTACCAGAAACCTGTACTTGTCAGAGTCTTTTCCATGAATTTCTTAAAGATGAAACCCTTTTATAGGAACATATTTGCAAAAGCATCAGAGTACACACAGAACTGTCTGTAAATGACAAAAGACTTAAAAATGACCACAGTTAAAAATTTGATGAAAGTTCATAACAATGCAGTTGACAAGAAAATTAGTTATTTCTGAGATATACATTTTAAGGTAATAACTAGGATTATGACTTATAACATTATAACAGAACATATAAGATTTTTAGAAATTTCATGTAATGTCTGAAACATTTATATTAACATATTTCCATACAAATAACCCAATGAAAGTTTAGTATTAGTTGTTTTGTTTGTTTGTTTTTTTATACTGCAGGTTCTTCTTAGGCATCAATTTTATACACATCAGTGTATACATGTCAATCCCAGTCGCCCAATTCAGCACAACACCATCCCCACCCCACCGCAGTTTTCCCCCCTTGGTGTCCATATGTCCGTTCTCTACATCTGTGTCTCAACCTCTGCCCTGCAAACTGGCTCATCTGTACCATTTTTCTACGTTCCACATACATGCGTTAATATACAATATTTGTTTTTCTCTTTCTGACTTACTTCACTCTGTATGACAGTCTCTAGATCCATCCACGTCTCAACAAATGACCCAATTTCGTTCCTTTTTATGGCTGAGTAATATTCCATTGTATATATGTACCACATCTTCTTTATCCATTCGTCTGTTGATGGGCATTTAGGTTGCTTCCATGACCTGGCTATTGTAAATAGTGCTGCAATGAACATTCGGGTGCATGTGTCTTTTTGAATTACGGTTTTCTCTGGGTATATGCCCAGTAGTGGGATTGCTGGGTCATATGGTAATTCTATTTTTAGTTTTTTAAGGAACCTCCATATTGTTCTCCATAGTGGCTGTATCAATTTACATTCCCACCAACAGTGCAAGAGGGTTCCCTTTTCTCCACACCCTCTCCAGCATTTGTTGTTTGTAGATTTTCTGATGATGCCCATTCTAACTGGTGTGAGGTGATACCTCATTGTAGTTTTGATTTGCATTTCTCTAATAATTAGTGATGTTGAGCATCTTTTCATGTGCTTCATGGCCGTCTGTATGTCTTCTTTGGAGAAATGTCTATTTAGGTCTTCTGCCCATTTTTGGATTGGGGTGTTTGTTTCTTTAATATTGAGCTGAATGAGCTGTTTATATATTTTGGAGATTCATCCTTTGTCCGTTGATTCGTTTGCAAGTATTTTCTCCCATTCTGAGGGTTGTCTTTTCGTCTTGTTTATGGTTTTCTTTGCTGTGCAAAAGCTTTGAAGTTTCATTAGGTCCCATTTGTTTATTTTTGTTTTTATTTCCATTACTCTAGGAGGTGGATCAAAAAAGATCTTGCTGTGATTTATGTCAAAGAGTGTACTTCCTATGTTTTCCTCTAAGAGTTTTATAGTGTCCGGTCTTACATTTAGGTCTCTAATCCATTTTGAGTTTATTTTTGTGTATGGTGTTAGGGAGTATTCTAATTTCATTCTTTTACATGTAGCTGTCCAGTTTTCCCAGCACCACTTATTGAAGAGACTGTCTTTTCTCCATTGTATATCTTTGCCTCCTTTGTCATAGATTAGTTGACCATAGGTGTGTGTGTTTATCTCTGGGCTTTCTATCTTGTTCCATTGATCTATGTTTCTGTTTTTGTGTCAGTACCATATTGTCTTGATTACTGTAGCTTTGTAGTATAGTCTGAAGTCAGGGAGTCTGATTCCTCCAGCTGCGTTTTTTTCCCTCAAGACTGCTTTGGCTATTCGGGGTCTTTTGTGTCTCCATACAAATTTTAAGATGATTTGTTCTAGTTTCGTAAAAAATGCCATTGGTAATTTGATAGGGATCGCATTGAATCTGTAGATTGCTTTGGGTGGTATAGTCATTTTCACAATGTTGATTCTTCCAATCCAAGAACATGGTATATCTCTCCATCTGTTGGTATCATCTTTAATTTCTTTCATCAGTGTCTTATACTTTTCTGCATACAGGTCTTTTGTCTCCCTAGGTAGGTTTATTCCTAGGTATTTTATTCTTTTTGTTGCAATGGTAAATGGGAGTGTTTCCATAATTTCTCTTTCAGATTTTTCATCATTAGTGTATAGGAATGCAAGAGATTTCTGTGCATTAATTTTGTATCCTGCAACTTTACCATATTCATTAATTAGCTCTGGCAGTTTCCTGGTGGCAGTTTTAGGATTCTCTATGTATAATATCATGTCATCCGCAAACAGTGACAGTTTTACTTCTTCTTTTCCAATTTGTATTCCTTTTATTTCTTTTTCTTCTCTGATGGCCGTGGCTAAGACTTCCAGAACTATGTTGAATAATAGTGGTGAGAGTGGACATCCTTGTCTCGTTCCTGATCTTAGAGGAAATGCTTTCAGTTTTTCACCATTGAGAATGATGTTTGCTGTGGGTTTGCCATATATGGCCTTTATTATGTTCACGTAGGTTCCCTCTATGCCCACTTTCTGGAGAGTTTTTATCATAAATGGGTGTTGAATTTTGTCAAAAATTCTGCATCTATTGAGATGACCATATGGTTTTTCTTCTTCAATTTGTTAATATGGTGTATCACATTGATTGATTTGAGTATATTGAAGAATCCTTGCATCCCTGGGATAAATCCCACTTGATCGTGGTGTATGATCCTTTTAATGTGTTGTTGGATTCTGTTTGCTAGTATTTTGTTGAGGATTTTTGCATCTATATTCATCATTGATATCGGTGTGTAATTTTCTTTCTTTGTAGTGTCTTTGTCTGGTTTTGGTATCAGGGTGATGGTGGCCTCATAGAATGAGTTTGGGAGTGTTCCTCCCTCTGCTATATTTTGGAAGAGTTTGAGAAGGATAGGTGTTAGCTCTTCTCTAAATGTTTGATAGAATTCACCCGTGAAGCCATCTGGTCCTGGACTTTTGTTTGTTGGAAGATTTTTAATCACAGTTTCAATTTCAGTGCTTGTGATTGGTCTGTTCATATTTTCTGTTTCTTCCTCGTTCAGTCTTGGAAGGTTATACCTTTCTAAGAATTTGTCCATTTCTTCCAGGTTGTCCATTTTATTGGCATAGAGTTGCTTGTAGTAGTCTCTTAGGATGCTTTGTATTTCTGCAGTGTCTGTTGTAACTTCTCCTTTTTCATTTCTGATTTTATTGATTTGAGTCCTCTCCCTTTTTTTCTTGATGAGTCTGGCTAATGGTTTATTAATTTTGTTTATCTTCTCAAATAACCAGCTTTTAGTTTTATTGATCTTTGCTATTGTTTTCTTTGTTTCTATTTCATTTATTTCTGCTCTGATCTTTATGATTTCTTTCCTTCTGCTAACTTTGGGTTTTGATTGTTCTTCTTTCTCTAGTTTCTTTAGGTGTAAGGTTAGATTGTTTACTTGAGATTTTTCTTGTTTCTTTAGGTAGGCTTGTATAGCTATAAACTTCCCTCTTAGAACTGCTTTTGCTGCATCCCATAGGTTTTGGGTTGTCGTGTTTTCATTGTCATTTGTCTCTAGGTATTTTTTGATTTCTTCTTTGATTTCTTCAGTGATCTCTTGGTTATTTAGTAATGTATTGTTTAGCCTCCATGTGTTTGTCTTTTTTACGTTTTTTTCCCTGTAATTCATTTCTAATCTCATAGCATTGTGGTCAGAAAAGATGCTTGATATGATTTCAATTTTCTTAAATTTACTGAGGCTTGATTTATGACCCAAGATGTGATCTATCCTGGAGAATGTTCCGTGCGCACTTGAGAAGAACGTGTAATCTGCTGTTTTTGGATGGAATATCCTATAAATATCAATTGAATCTATCTGGTCTATTGTGTCATTTAAAGCTTCTGTTTCCTTATTTATTTTCATTTTGGATGATCTGTCCATTGGTGTAAGTGAGGTGTTAAAGTCCCCCACTATTATTGTGTTACTGTCAATTTCCTCTTATATGGCTGTTAGCAGTTGCCTTATGTATTGAGGTGCTCCTATGTTGGGTGCATATATATTTATAATTGTTATATCTTCTTCTTGGATTGATCCCTTGATCATTATGTAGTGTCCTTCTTTGTCTCTTGTAACATTCTTTACTTTAAAGTTTATTTTATCTGATATGAGTATAGCTACTCCAGCTTTCTTTTGATTTCCATTTGCATGGAATATCTTTTTCCATCCCCTCACCTTCAGTCTGTATGTGTCCCTAGGTCTAAAGTGGGTCTTTTGTAGACAGCATATATATGGGTTTTGTTTTTGTATCCATTCAGCAAGCCTGTGTCTTTTGGTTGGAGCATTTAATCCATTTACGTTTAAGGTAATTATCGATATATATGTTCCTATGACCATTTTCTTAATTGTTTTGGGTTTGTTTTTGTAGGTCCTTTTCTTCTCTTGTGTTTCCCACTTAGAGAAGTTCCTTTAGCATTTGTTGTAGAGCTGGTTTGGTGGTGCTGAATTCTCTTAGCTTTTGCTTGTCTGTAAAGCTTTTGATTTCTCCATCAAATCTGAATGTGATCCTTGCCGGGTAGAGTAATCTTGGTTGTAGTTTCTTCCCTTTCATCACTTTAAGTATATCATGCCACTCCCTTCTGGCTTGTAGAGTTTCTGCTGAGAAATCAGCTGTTAACCTTATGGGAGTTCCCTTGTATGTTATTTGTCGTTTTTCCCTTGCTGCTTTCAATAATTTTTCTTTGTCTTTAATTTTTGCCATTTTGATTACTATGTGTCTCGGCGTGTTTCTCCTTGGGTTTATCCTGTATGGGACTCTCTGCGCTTCCTGGACTTGGGTGGCTATTTCGTTTCCCATGTTAGGGAAGTTTTTGACTATAATCTCTTCAAATATTTTCTCTGGCCCTTTCTCTCTCTCTTCACCTTCTGGGACCCCTATAATGCGAATCTTGTGTTTAATGTTGTCCCAGAGGTCTCTTAGGCTGTCTTCATTTCTTTTCATTCTTTTTTCTTTAGTCTGTTCCGCAGCAGTGAATTCCACCATTCTGTCTTCCAGGTCACTTATCCGTTCTTCTGCCTCAGTTATTCTGCTATTGATTCCTTCTAGTGTAGTTTTCATTTCAGTTATTGTATTGGTCATCTCTGTTTGTTTGTTCTTTAATTCTTCTAGGTCTTTGTTAATCATTTCTTGCATCTTCTTGATCTTTGCCTCCATTCTTATTCCGAGGTCCTGGATCATCTTCACTATCATTATTCTGAATTCTTTTTCTGGAAGGTTGCCTATCTCCACTTCATTTAGTTGTTTTTCTGGGGTTTTTTCTTGTTCCGTCATCTGATATATAGCCCTCTGCCTTTTCATCTTGTCTATCTTTCTGTAACTGTGGGTTTTGGTTCACAGGCTGCAGGATTGTAGTTTTTCTTGCTTCTGCTGTCTGCCCTCTGGTGGTTGAGGCTATCTAAGAGGCTTGATGGGAGGCTCTGGTGGTGGGTAGAGCTGACTGTTGCTGTGGCGGACAGAGCTCCATAACACTTTAATCCACTTGACTGTTGATGGGTGGGGCTGGGTTCCCTCCCTGTTGGTTGTTTTGCCTGAGGCCACCCAACACTGGAGCCTACCTGGGCTCTTTGATGGGGTTAATGGCAGACTCTGGGAGGGCTCACGCCAAGGAGCACTTCCCAGAACCTCCGCTGCCAGTGTCCTTGTCCCCACAGTGAAACAGAGCCACCTCCCGCCTCTGCAGGAGACCCCCCAACACCAGCAGGTAGGTCTGGTTCAGTCTCCCCCAGGGTCACTGCTCCTTCCCCTGGGTCCCAATGTGCACACTACTTTGTGTGTGCCCTCCAAGAGTGGGGTCTCTGTTTCCCCCAGTCCTGTCAAAGTCCTGCAATCAATTCCCACTAGGCTTCAAAGTCTGATTCTCTAGGAATTCCTCCTCCCGTTGCCGGATCCCCAGGTTGGGAAGCCTGACGTGGGGCTCAGAAGCTTCACTCCAGTGGGTGGACTTCTGTGGTATAAGTGTTCGCCAGTCTGTGAGTCACCCACCCAGCAGTTATGGGATTTGATTGTACTCTGATTGCGCCCCTCCTACTGTCTCACTGTGGCTTCTCCTCTGTCCTTGGACGTGGGGTATCCTCCTTGGTGAGTTCCAGTGTCTTCCTGTCGATGACTGTCCAGCAGTCAGTTGTGATTCTGGTGTTCTCGCAAGAGGGAGCGAGAGCCTACAGACGTTTTTGAAGGTGCCCCAAAGTATCCCCAGACATACCATATGGTGTCACACCTCCCTCCTTTTGCCTATGTTGTTCCTTTTACCTGAATTACCCCCAACCTGGTCCTCCTGGAAAACTTATTTTCATCTTGCAAAACCTTACATCAGCCTTTTAAACTCTGTATTATATTACAGACCCCTCCTTTCACACATGTATTCACACAGCCTGCCTGAATCCACTCCAAAATTTAAAAAATTTCCGTCTCTGTACATCCATGTCTGATGCCTTTTGCACATTCTTTCTGTTCTCACATGCGTCGCACTGTATTATAATGATCTGTTTGCACATATTCCTACATGCTAGCTCTAAGCTCCTGGAAGGCCGGCACTGTGTTTATTCTTCTTAGATTCCCATTAGTTTGCACATGGTGAGTACTTGTTAGAATTTAAAAGTGGAATTTCCATTATTTATTTTACTAGGCTCAGTTTTTGTTTTGTTTTTTATTTTGCAAAATGTTATCGATTAACTGCATTATCTCTGGTTATGGGACTGAAATGGGGGTTGTGGTAGTTATGGGAGATTTTGCCTATCAATGTTAGATTAATTTTTTACAACAAGAATATTCTCATTTACTTGTGTAATCAGAATTAACATTATATTTATATATATCTCAAAAAAATGTTTTCTGTGTCAAGGAGTACAGATGTTTAATGTTGGAGTGAGATGTTTAATGATGACTGAGAGGTGTAGTTAGGGTTTAAATGAAAGGTATTAGATAAGATAGCCCTAGGGACTTGCCTGGTGGCGCAGTGGTTAAGAATCTGCCTCCCAATGCAGGGGACATGGGTTCGAGCCCTGGCTCAGGAAAATCCCACATGCCGTGGAGCAACTAAGCCCGTGTGCCACAACTGCTGAGCCTGCGCTCTAGAGCCCTCGAGCCACAACTACTGAGCCCATGTGCTGCAACTACTGAAGCCTGCACGCCTAGAGCCTGTGCTCCGCAACGAGAGAAGCCACTGCAATGAGAAGCCCATGCACCACAGCGAAGAGTAGCCCCCGCTCACTGCAACCAGAGAAAGCCCACGCGCAGCAACGAAGACCCAACACAGCCAAAAATAAATAAATAAATAAATAAATTTATTAAAAAAAAAAAAAAAGATAGCCCTAGCTGCTGTAGCAAATCAAATCTCAGTAACTTAGTATGATAAAAGTTTCTCTTGAGCTTGATTAAAAGTCCTATGCAGGTATTCCTCATTAGGCAGGCCTCCTCCAAGTAGTGACTGAGGCACCTTAGCTATTGTGGCTCTGCCCTCTTCAGTATGTGGCATTTAAGGTTGCCATGCTTCAAGCTATGCGTGGGAAAAAGTACAGAGGATCACGTCTGGGAGATCTTAGCTATCCATGCCTAGAAATGCCTAGAAATATTACTAGTGCTCACCTTCCATTGGCTGGAAATCCATCACTTGACTGCCATCTGGCCACACCTATCTCAAGGGAGGCTGGGAAATGGAGAGTATCCGGAAACCCCCAAAGGTGAGAAATAAGCAGTGGTAAGTTAGCCATCTCTAACAGCGAGCAAAGAAACAACTCTTTATATACCAAACAGAAAATGGAATCTATTAGAAGAACTTTAAAGAGCTCACAGGTAGACTGGAGAACCAGGCAGGAACCAGCGGAGTGCTGGGTGGGGTCCAGGGAACAAGAAGGACTGATTATCTGGCCTGAGCACCGTGGATTTTCAGCCTTCCAGTCACTCTACTTAAGATATAAATTCCTGATTGAGGCAGGGCAGGGGGGTAAATGAACCCCAACCAGCTTAGCCTGAGTAGCTGCCAATCTCTGAGCTCCTCGAAGATGGCAGGACTGACAGCCCAGTGGCTTACCATCTCATTTGGAGTGAAATCCAAACCCTTCCTGTGGCCTATAAGCCCAAGTGAACTGGCTCCTGGCTACTTTTCTGACCTCACCTTTCTCTCTCATTATACTCCAATACACTCCCATCTTTGCTGTTTGTGTTTGCCAAGCAGTCTCACGTCAGTGACTTTAATACTATTGTTTGCTATGCTCTTTCTCCTAATATTTGCGTGCTCATTCCCTTCAAATCTCTGCTCAAATATCTCTTTAATTGTGAGCTCTTCCTTGACTACCTTATGTAATATAGCACCCCAAATCATAACCGTTGCCCTCTATCCCATTTATCCTGTTTCATTTTCTTCATAGCACTTATCACCACCCAACATTTATTCATTCTCTGTCTTCCCCTCTAATAAAATTTAAGCAACATGAGAGCAGAGACTTCATTTTGTTTACATGCTGAAAACCAGACAGTGGGTAAGCGTCAGAGCAAGCACTAGAATCCAGGTTTCCTTCTTCCTGTTAGCTGGTGGCAGCAGAATCAGCCTTAGAGCTAGCATGGCCCTAAGCCAAAGTAACCTGAGGCATTTAAGAATACCAACTTTTATCTTTTTTGCATATTCTGACTCAAATTGTCAACCCTTATTCTTTCCAGCTCATGGACATTTTTGCCATGGATATACTATTATTTATCACTGACCATGGGTAGTACACTTTTAAAATTGGTCTATGTTGCTTACAAAGCATCGTTTCAACCATTGTAGTTATGCGGTTCTTAAAGCTTGTGCATATAAAGAGACACATGCCTGTGTGTTTGTGAAGGAGACCCCTATGTCATCAGGGCATTACTGAGTCTGACTGGTGAATTTCTCTTGGTCTGATTGGTCCACATATCAGTTTATGGTGGATAATCACAAGCATGTAGGTTAGCTATCATATCTGTTCTTACTGTCAAGTGATGTCCTTTGGGCTTTACCAACTGCTGTACGTGTGTCCATTTATTTATATTGGGCTTTGGCAAGTATAATTACCTCTTTTCCCTGCCTAAGTTCTGAAACAATTGATAGATAATCAAAGGAATAGCAGATAGAGATCAAAACATCAATTATTACTGATAAACCTAATATCAAAGAATGCGGCTCAGGTATAGGACCACAATGTGCTTTCTCATACCAAATCTCAGAAACAGACAGATTTATATACCCAGTCATGATCTCTGAAGACCTACAGGCCTCTCCACCTGAGAACATACCTGTGTACTTAACAGTAGAAGGAACAGAGTAGAATGGGGAAGAGATAGAGGGAAGCTAGCCAGGAAGGAGTGTTACACTAATAGATGTCCTTCCACATGGAAAGAAACACCTGGAATGAGAAATTAATGTCCCAGCTAATAATTTTAAATTAATTGCTAGCATGTATTTTAAAATATTTTACAGATTAGGAAAGTCCTTTAAAAAGGCTAAAAAGATGTGAGTGGAGTTTCTTCATACACCCTTGTATGGATGAAGCAGGAAAATGTTCACACACTGAGTGTTCTCAAGCTAGGCTGGGAGAATGCTGACTGTATCTAGTGATGCTGTTATACGGGTGAGGGCCGAGGCAAGCACCTAATTTGCTTTACTGTTGAACTGCCTCTAGTGGCAACATTGAAATCACCTTAGATTTCAAAAGAACAAAATAAGGAAAAGTTAATTTACAGTTCTACCATAAATCTATAGCTCAGACCAAATTGGTTAATCTAAAGTGACTGTAAAGATCTTCTAGAAAATTTGCAGCAAATGGCTGTCTTGCTGTAAAAAATCGTGTCTAACATAGTACTTAGTACATAATTGGAGCTCAATAAATACTTGTTGGATAAATGAATCTTGACCTTGGGCTTCAATGTGAAATCAGTTGAAAGTCAATGATGGTTGAAGTTTCATAGTTTTGAAATTATCTGAAACAGAAATTTTATGGGTATAAATGCTAATGAATGGAAACTAGAAATGAAAGAGAAAGGAATATAAGCTTTTTAAAATTACTTTCCACTAAACCTAATTGGCTGGTGCAACCAAAGCTCCCCATTTTCTCTGTAAAACAGACTGATGCCTAAGGCAAGTTAACCACTCCTCATAGCAGGCTCCTATCTAATAATACCCATCATTTTGAGTTGCATTTTTACTAAGGGTCAGTTGTGATTATTCTAAACCTTTTTATCCTGGTTGCACTTGTTATTACATGATATAATTAAATATTACCAAAGCTGATGAAATGAGTGCAAAAGTAAAAGAGTTGTTCCTCTGAAAATGAAGGTGAATGTTTTGGAAAGACTTCGCAAGAGGAAAGCCCATAAAAGAAGCACTAAAAGATATGATCCCTGCTCACAGGTAGTTTACAGCCTTGTAGGGTAGCTAAGATATATGACAAAATAACTCTAATGTATGGTGGTAATGCCATAGGAGAAGATTACATGAGGATTCTAGAATTTCAGAGGAAGAAAATTATTTTTGGCTTGAAGAGTCATTGACAGCTACATGGAGAAGTTGATATATGAGCTGGTCTCTGAGGCTGTAAAGTTAGAACGTGCAGAGATGATTCATTCCTAGTGAAGAGAAGTATGTAAGCAAAGCATGAGGGGTAAGGCCAATGTTTGGCTGGAGCACAGGATTCATGAAAGGGAAGAGCACAAGGTAAAGCTAGAAAGATAACTGGGTTTCAAATAGTATGGGGCCCTAACTTCCAGGCTTATGAAATGTCTGGTCACTGTGACAATAAGACGCTTATTCTTCTCATCCACAATGAACTTGAGTGGTCTTTATTATACCCACAAAATGAGCACTTTATATTAGGGAATGATAATCCATATAATAATTTTTTCATTCATAGTTTCATGGTTTTATTCTTAACTAATGGCTTATAAGCTCCTTTTAACCTAAGTTATTTTATATTACTTTTGTTCAGCAATGCATATGATTAAGTTTCTGTGAAGGACATGGTTATTCAATTAATTCTTGGTGAAATATTAATTGTAGAATTAGTGATTATGCTTTTAAGACCTCTTGGTTCTTTTTTTAGGGCCCACATAAAATACTGACAAATCATATTGTAAGATCACAAGCTTGCTTAGCATTTTATGCTTTAAAAACATGTTTTCAAAGTTTGCAACATAAGCAAGATTATATATGACTTCATTGCTGTGTTATAATAGATACTAAATGCATTTTGGCAGATTTAGTAGGAAAAAATTCTACCCATTACCTTCTTTTGTTTGATATACTTCCCGTTAGTGCACTGTGGTTGCTTGAGTGTAGAATAAGACAGCATAAAAAGCTAAGGTATTGTTCACAGTTATATTCCTATAAGGAACTTTAATGTCACTTTAACTGCTAGTCAGAGGACAGGACTACCAGTTCCTGAAATACAAATCTTTAGCCTAAGAAAAATAAAATGTAATAGTTATAAATCTTAGCTTTCAGATAAAAATAGTTTGAGGACCTGTTTCACTTCTTCAGAAGTGTAGTTTTTTTTTCTTTAAGTAAAAAATCAAAGTGCCAATTCAAAACAAAGATGATGATAAAATAAGGGAAATTATTATTTTGGTAGCTCCTCTTTGGTAGTCATTTTCTTCTTTAAAAATTTCAGTTTGGATATATATGTATTACCTTTCTTTGGTTCCCTCACTTATAAAATAAGAAATATTATAAAACCACAAGGCTCTTTCCATTCATGATCAATTACTTAATTTTCAACAAGTTACTAGTTTCAGTTTCAGCTAAAGTGAAACTGCTTAAACAGGAAACAGGGACTTTTTGACATGGTCATATTCCAGGACTTTATCCTCCATTTTGGAACTTCAGAAGTTAGATTTTTCCAGTACATTTAAAGAAATTCATCTTTTGAAAAATGATTTATACTAATACCACTCAAAATAAATTTAGAAAATATAATGTCAATTTAACAGTGGGATATAAGGATATTATCGGCAAGCATAACAAAACACCATTAAGGAGTTATCACATTCCAGCCTTACTATACAAAGGGGCATGGACATATACACACTACTATGTCACACAATACAAATATAGGGCTTATTAAGGGGAAGTTTAGAAATGAAGAAATAGCATAGCACACAATTCCTTCAAGTTCTTATCTCACAAAGAGTCATACTTATTACGGCATAGCTGAACTGTTATGGAAAGGGAAGGGCTCCTGGAGGGGGATTGTGCTTATGTCATGCTTAAGTTATTTGTAGGGACATGGATATAAAAGGCAAGATTGAGAACTGTCAGAGAACTGGAAACAATTAGAAGAATAGAAATCCTAGAACTGAAAAATACAATAACAAAAAGTAACATATTTGATGATTTTAGTAGCAGTTTAGACACAGTTGAAAAGAGAATTAGTGTACCGGATGATAGATTGGAAGAAACATCCAAATGAAGCACGGAAAAGACACTGTGAGAAGTTCAAATTTATGAAAAATTAGAATCTCAGAACAAGAGAAGAGAAAAATGGAACAGAAGTAATATTTGAACAGAGTATGACTGAGAATTTCTCAAAAATGATGAAACACATCAATGTGTAGATTGAAGAAACCATACAAACTCCAAGCAGGATAAGATTCCTAAGCACATGTTAGTAAAACTTTTGAAAACTAAGGACAGGGTGGGGAAGCTTCGGAGCCACAGAGAAGAGCGCAGCAACAGGGGTGTGGAGGGCAAAGCGGAGAGATTCCCGCACAGAGGATCAGCACCGAGCAGCACTCACCAGCCCGAGAGGCTTGTCTGCTCACCCGCCGGAGCGGGCGGGGGCTGGAGCTGAGGCTCGGGCTTCGGTCAGATCGCAGGGAGAGGACTGGGGTTGGCGGCGTGAACACAGCTTGAAGGGGTTAGTGCACCACAGCTACGCGGGAGGGAGTCCGGGAAAACGTCTGGACCTGCCGAAGAGGCAAGAGACTTTTTCTTGCCTCTTTGTTTCCTGGTGCGTGAGGAGAGGGGGTTAAGAGCGCTGCTTAAAGGACCTCCAGAGACAGGCGCGAGCCACGGCTATCAGCACAGACCCCAGAGACGGGCATGAGATGCTAAGGCTGCTGCTTCCACCACCAAGAAGCCTGTGTGCGAGCAGAGGTCACCCTCCACACCTCCCCTCCCAGGAGCCTGTGCAGCCCGCCACTGCCAGGGTCCCGTGATCCAGGGACAACTTCCCCGGGAGAACGCACTGCGCGCCTCAGGCTGGTGCAACGTCACGCTGGCCTCTGCCACCGCAGGCTCGCCCCGCATCCGTACCCTTCCCTCCCCCCAGCCTGAGGGAGCCAGAGCCCCTGAATCAGCTGCTCCTTTAACCCCGTCCAGTCTGGGCGGGGAACAGACGCCCTCAGGCGACCTACATGCAGAGGTGGGTCCAAATCCAAAGCTGAACCCCAGGAGCTGTGTGAACAAAGAATAGAAAGGGAAATTTCTCCCAGCAGCCTCAGAAGCAGTGGATTAAAGCTCCACAATCAACTTGATGTACCCTGCATCTGTGGAATACCTGAATACACAACGAATCATCCCAAATTGAGGAGGTGGACTTTGGGAGCAAGTTATATTATTTTTTCCCCTTTTCCTCTTTTTGTGAGTGTGTATGTGTATGCTTCTGTGTGAGATTTTGTCTGTATAGCTTTGCTTTCACCATTTGTCCTAGGGTTCTGTCCGTCCGTTTTTTTTTTTTTTTTTTTACTTAAAAATTTTTTTTTCTTATTAATTATTTTTTATTTTAATAACTTTATTTTATTTTATCTTACTTTATTTTATTTTATTTTATCCTCTTTCTTTCTTTCTTTCTTTCTATTTTTTCTCCCTTTTATTCTGAGCCGTGCAGATGAAAGGCTCTTGGTGGTCCAGCCAGGCATCAGGACTGTGCCTCTGAGGTGGGAGAGCCAACTTCAGGACACTGGACCACAAGAGCTCCCAGCTCCACGTAATACCAAATGGCGAAAATCTCCCAGAGATCTCCATCTAAACACCAAGACCCAGCTTCACTCAACGACCAGCAAGCTACAGTGCTGGACACCCTATGCCAAACATTTAGCAAGACAGGAACACAGCCCCATCCATTATCAGAGAGGCTGCCTAAAATCATAATAAGGCCACAGACACCCCAAAACACACCACCAGACGTGGACTTGCCCACCAGAAAGACAAGATCCAGCCTCATCCACCAGAACACAGGCACTAGTCCCCTCCACCAGGAAGCCTACACAACCCACTGAACCAACCTTAGCCACTGGGGACAGACACCAAAAACAACGGGAACTACGAACCTACAGCCTGTGGAAAGGAGACCCCAAACACAGTAAGATAAGCAAAAGGAGAAGATAGAGAAACTCACAGAAGATGAAGGAGCAAGGTAAAACCCCACCAGACCTAACAAATGAAGAGGAAATAAGCAGTGTACCTGAAAAACAATTCAGAATAATGATAGTAAAGATGATCCAAAATCTTGGAAATAGAATAGACAAAATGCAAGAAACATTTAACAAGGACCTAGAAGAACTAAAGAGGAAACAAGCAACGATGAACAACACAATAAATGCAATTGAAAATACTCTAGACGGGATCAATAGCAGAATAACTGAGGCAGAAGAACGGATAAGTGACCTGGAAGATAAAATAGCAGAAATAACTACTGCAGAGCAGAATACAGAAAAAAGAATGAAAAGAACTGAGGACAGTCTCAAAGACCTCTGGGACAACATTAAATGCACCAACATTTGAATTATAGGGGTCCCAGAAGAAGAAGAGAAAAAGAAAGGGACTGAGAAAATATTTGAAGAGATTATAGTTGAAAACTTCCCTAATATGGGAAAGGAAATAGTTAATCAAGTCCTGGAAGCACAGAGAGTCCCATACAGGATAAATCCAAGGAGAAACACGCCAAGACACATATTAATCAAACTATCAAAAATTAAATACAAAGAAAACATATTAAAAGCAGCAAGGGAAAAACAACAAATAACACACAAGGGAATCCCCATAAGGTTAACAGCTGATCTTTCAGCAGAAACTCTGCAAGCCAGAAGGGAGTGTCAGGACAAACTTAAAGTGATGAAGGAGAAAAACCTACAACCAAGATTACTCCACCCAGCAAGGATCTCATTCAGATTTGATGGAGAAATTAAAACCTTTACAGACAAGCAAAAGCTGAGAGAGTTCAGCACCACCAAACCAGCTTTACAACAAATGCTAAAGGAACTTCTCTAGGCAAGAAACACAAGAGAAGGAAAACACCTACAATAACAAACCCAAAACATTTAAGAAAATGGGAATAGGAACATACATATTGATAATTACCCTAAAAGTAAATGGATTAAATGCTCCCACCAAAAGACACAGACTGGCTGAATGGATACGAAAACAAGACCCGTATATATGCTGTCTACACGAGACCCACTTCAGACCTAGGGACACGTACAGACTGAAAGTGAGGGGATGGAAAAAGATATTCCATGCAAATGGAAATCAAAAGAAAGCTGGAATAGCAATTCTCATATCAGACAAAATAGACTTTAAAATAAAGACTATTACAAGAGACAAAGAAGGACACTACATAATGATCAAGGGATCAATCCAAGAAGAAGATATAACAATTGTAAATATTTATGCACCCAACATAGGAGCACCTCAATATATAAGGCAAATGCTAACAGCCATAAAAGGGGAAATCGACAGTAACACAATCATAGTAGGGGATTTAACACCCCACTTTCACCAATGGACAGATCATCCAAAATGAAAATAAATAAGGAAACACAAGCTTTAAATGATACATTAAACAAGATGGGGGCTTCCCTGGTGGTGCAGTGGTTGAGAATCTGCCTGCCAATGCAGGGGACACGGGTTCGAGCCCTGGTCTGGGAAGATCCCACACATCACGTAGCAACTAGGCCCGTGAGCCACAACTACTGAGCCTACGCGTCTGGAACCTGTGCTCCGCAACAAGAGAGGCTGCAACTGTGAGAGGCCCGCGCACCGCAATGAAGGGTGGCCCCTACTTGCCGCAACTAGAAAAAGCCCCCACACAGAAATGAAGACCCAACACAGCCATAAATAAATAAATAAATAAATAAATAAAATTAAAAAAAAAAAACAAGATGGACTTAATTGATATTTATAGGACATTCCACCCAAAAACAACAGAATACACATTTTTCTCAAGTGCTCATGGAACATTCTCCAGGATAGATCATATCTTGGGTCACAAATCAAGCCTTGGTAAATTTAAGAAAATTGAAATTGTATCAAGTATCTTTTCTGACCACAACGCTATGAGACTAGATATCAATTACAGGAAAAGATCTGTAAAAAATACAAACACATGGAGGCTACACAATACACTACTTAATAACGAAGTGATCACTGAAGAAATCAAACGGGAAATCAAAAAATACCTAGAAACAAAGGACAATGGAGACACGACGACTCAAAACCTATGGGATGCAGCAAAAGCAGTTCTAAGAGGGAAGTTTATAGCAATACAATCCTACCTTAAGAAACAGGAAACATCTCAAATAAACAACGTAACCTTACACCTAAAGCAATTAGAGAAAGAAGAACAAAAATACCCCAAAGTTAGCAGAAGGACAGAAATCATAAAGATCAGATCAGAAATAAATGAAAAAGAAATGAAGGAAACGATAGCAAAGATCAATAAAACTAAAAGCTGGTTCTTTGAGAAGATAAACAAAATTGATAAACCATTAGCCAGACTCATCAAGAAAAAAAGGGAGAAGACTCAAATCAATACAATTAGAAATGAAAAAGGAAAAATAACAACTGACACTGCAGAAATATAAACGATCATGAAAGATTACTAGAAGCAACTCTATGCCAATAAAGTGGACGACCTGGAAGAAATGGACAAATTCTTAGAAATGCACAACCTGCCGAGACTGAACCCGGAAGAAATAGAAAATATGAACAGACCAATCACAGGCACTGAAATTGAAACTGAGATTAAAAATTTTGCAACAAACAAAAGCCCAGGACCAGATGGCTTCACAGGCGAAATCTATCAAACATTTAGAGAAGTGCTAACACCTATCCTTCTCAAACTCTTCCAAAATATTTCAGAGGGAGGAACACTCCGCAACTCATTCTATGAGGCCACCATCACCCTGATACCAAAACCAGACAAAGAAGTCACAAAGAAAGAAAACTACAGGCCAATATCACTGATGAACATAGATGCAAAAATCCTGAACAAAATACTAGCAAACAGAGTCCAACAGCATATTAAACGGATCATACACCATGATCAAGTGGGGTTTATCCCAGGAATACAAGGATTCTTCAATATATGCAAATCAATCAATGTGATACACCATATTAACAAATTGAAGGAGAAAAACCATATGATCATCTCAATAGATGCAGAGAAAGCTTTTGACAAAATTCAACACCCATTTATGATCAAAGCCCTGCAGAAAGTAGGCATAGAGGGAACTTTCCTCAACATAATAAAGGCCATATATCACAAACCCACAGCCAACATTGTCCTCAGTGGTGAAAAACTGAAACCATTTCCACTAAGATCAGAAACAAGACAAGGTTGCCCACTCTCACCACTATTATTCAACATAGTTTTGGAAGTTTTAGCCACAGCAATCAGAGAAGAAAAAGAAATAAAAGGAATCCAAATCGGAAAAGAAGAAGTAAAGCTGTCACTGTTTGCAGATGACATGATACTATACATAGAGAATCCTAAAGATGCTACCAGAAAACTACTAGAGCTAATCAATGAATTTGGTAAAGTAGCAGGATACAATATTAATGCACAGAAATCTCTTGCATTCCTATACACTAATGATGAAAAATCTGGAAGTGAAATTAAGAAAACACTCCCATTTACCATTGCAACAAAAAGAATAAAATATCTAGGAATAAACCTACCTAAGGAGACAAAAGCCCTGTATGCAGAAAATTATAGGACACTGATGAAAGAAATTAAAGATGATACAAATAGATGGAGAGATATACCATGTTCTTGGATTGGAAGAATCAACATTGTGAAAATGACTCTACTATCCAAAGCAATCTACAAATTCAATGCAATCCCTATCAAACTACCACTGGCACTTTTCACAGAACTAGAACAAAAAATTTCACAATTTGTATGGAAACACAAAAGACCCCGAATAGCCAAAGCAATCTTGAGAACGAAAAACGGAGCTGGAGGAATCAGGCTCCCTGACTTCAGACTATACTACAAAGCTACAGTAATCAAGACAGTATGGTACTGGCACAAAAACAGAAATATAGATCAATGGAACAGGATACAAAGCCCAGAGATAAACCTATGCACATATGGTCACCTTATGTTTGATAAAGGAGGCAAGCATATACAGTGGAGAAAGGACAGCCTCTTCAATAAGTGGTGCTGGGAAAATTGGACAGGTACATGTAAAAGAATGAAATTAGAACACTCCCTAACACCATACACAAAAATAAACTCAAAATGGATTAAAAACCTAAATGTAAGGCCAGACACCATCAAACTTAGAGGAAAACATAGGCAGAACACTCTATGACATAAATCACAGCAGGATCCTTTTTGGCCCAGCTCCTAGAGAAATGGAAATAAAAACAAAAATAAACAAATGGGACCTAATGAAACTTCAAAAGCTTCTTCACAGCAAAGGAAACCATAAACAAGACGAAAAGACAACCCTCAGAATGGGAGAAAATATTTGCAAATGAAGCAACTGACAAAGGATTAATCTCCAAAATTTACAAGCAGCTCATGAAGCTCAATAACAAAAAAACAAACAACCCAATCCAAAAATGGGCAGAAGACCTAAATAGACTTTTCTCCAAAGAAGATATACAGATTGCCAACAAACACATGAAAGAATGCTCAACATCATCAATCATTAGAGAAATGCAAATCAAAACTACAATGAGATATCATATCACACCAGTCAGAATGGCCATCATTAAAAAATCTAGAAACAATAAATGCTGGAGAGGGTGTGGAGAAAAGGGAACCCTCTTGCACTGTTGGTGGGAATATAAATTGATACAGCCACTATGGAGAACAGTATGGAGGTTCCTTAAAAAACTGAAAATAGAAATACCATACAACCCAGCAATCTCACTACTGGGCACATACCGTGAGAAAACCATAATTCAAAAAGAGTCATGTACCAAAATGTTCATTGCAGCTCTATTTATAATAGCCAGGACATGGAAGCAACCTAACTGTCCATCAACAGATGAATAGATAAAGAAGTTGTGGCACATATATACAATGGAATATTACTCAGCCATAAAAAGAAACGAAATTAAGTTATTTGTAGTGAGGTGGATGGAGTTAGAGTCTGTCATACAGAGTGAAGTAAGTCAGAAAGAGAAAAACAAATACAGTATGCTAACACATATATATGGAATCTAAGGGAAAAAAAAAGGTCATGAAGAACCTAGTGGCAAGATGGGAATAAAGACACAGACCTACTAGAGAATGGACTTGAGGATATGGGGAGGGGGAAGTGTAAGCTGTGACAAAGTGAGAGAGTGGCATGGACATATATACACTACCAAACATAAAATAGATAGCTAGTGGGAAGCAACCACATAGCACAGGGAGATCAGCTCGGTGCTTTGTGACCACCTAGAGGGGTGTGATAGGGAGGGTGGGAGGGAGGGAGATGGTAGAGGGAAGAGATATGGGAACATATGTATATGTATAACTGATTCACTTTGTTATAAAGCAGAAACTAACACACCATTGTAAAGCAATTATACTCCAATAAAGATGTTAAAAAAAGAAAAAACTAAACTAAAGACAACAACAAGATCTTAAAAACAGCTGGGGGGTGGTGACGGGGAAACAACCCAGATTACCTTCAGAAAAGCAACAACACACTAACAGCTGATTTAGGTGAAACAATGGAAGTAGAAAACACTGGAATGACAATTTTTTTTGAATTTTATTTTATCTAATTTTTTATACAGCAGGTTCTTATCAGTCATCAATTATATAAACTTCATTGTATACATGTCAATCCCAATCGCCCAATTCATCACACCACCACCCCCACCATCCCGCCACTTTCCCTGCTTGGTGTCCATATGTTTGTTCTCTACATCTGTGTCTCAATTTCTGCCCTGCAAACCGGTTCATCTGTACCATTTTTCTAGGTTCCACATATATATGCGTTAATATGCGATATTTGTTTTTCTCTTTCTACTTACTTCACTCTGTATGACAGTCTCTAGATCCATCCACGTCTCAACAAATGACCCAATTTCGTTCCTTTTTATGGCTGAGTAATATTCCATTGTATATATGTACCACATCTTCTTTATCCATTCATCTGTCGATGGGCATTTAGATTGCTTCCACGACCTGGCTATTATAAATAGTGCTGCAATGAACATTGGGGTGCATGTGTCTTTTTGAATTATGGTTTTCTCAGGGTATATGGCCAGTAGTGGGATTGCTGGGTCATATGGTAATTCTATTTTTAGTTTTTTAAGGAACCTCCATACTGTTCTCCATAGTGGCTGTATCCATTTTCATTCCCATCAACAGCGAAAGAGGGTTCCCTTTTCTCCACACCCTCTCCAGCATTTGTTGTTTGTAGATTTTCTGATGATGCCCATTCTAACAGGAGTGAGGTGATACCTCATTGTAGTTTTGATTTGCATTTCTCTAATAATTAGTGATGCTGAACAGCTTTTCATGTGCTTCTTGGCCATCTGTATGTCTTCTTTGGAGAAATGTCTATTTAGGTCTTCTGCCCATTTTTGGATTGGGTTGTTTGTTTCTTTAATATTGAGTTGCATGAGCTGTTTATATATTTTGGAGATTCATCCTTTGTCCGTTGATTCGTTTGCAAATATTTTCTCCCATTCTGAGGGTTGTCTTTTTGTCTTGTTTATGGTTTCCTTTGCTGTGCAAAAGCTTTGAAGTTTCATTAGGTCCCATTTGTTTATTTTTGTTTTTATTTCCATTACTCTAGGAGGCGGATCAAAAAAGACCTTGCTGTGATTTATGTCAAAGAGTGTTCTTCCTATGTTTTCCTCTAAGAGTTTTATAGTGTCTGGTCTTACATTTAGGTCTCTAATCCATTTTGAGTTTATTTTTGTGTATGGTGTTAGGGAGTGTTCTAATTTCATTCTTTTACATGTAGCTGTCCAGTTTTCCCAGCACCACTTATTGAAGAGACTGTCTTTTCTCCATTGTGTATCCTTGCCTCCTTTGTCATAGATTACTTGACCATAGGTACGTGTGTTTATCTCTGGGCTTTCTATCTTGTTCCATTGATCTATGTTTCTGTTTTTGTGCCATTACCGTATTCTCTTGATTACTGTAGCTTTATAGTGTAGTCTGAAGTCAGGGAGTCTGATTCCTCCAGCTCCATCTTTTCCCTCAAGACTGCTTTGGGTATTCAGGGTCTTTTGTGTCTCCATACAAATTTTAAGGTTTTTGTTTTGTTCCATTAAAAATGCCATTGGTAATTTGATAGGAATTGCACTGAATCTGTAGATTGCTTTGGGTAGTATAGTCATGTTCACAATATTACTTCTTCCAATCCAAGAACATGGTATATCTCTCCATCTGTTGGTATCTTCTTTAATTTCTTTCATCAGTGCCTTATTGTTTTCTGCATACAGGTCTTTTGTCTCCCTAGGTAGGTTTATTCCTAGGTATTTTATTCTTTTTGTTGCAATGGTAAATGGGAGTGTTTCCATAATTTCTCTTTCAGATTTTTCATCATTAGTATATAGGAATGCAAGAGATTTCTGTGCATTAATATTGTATCCTGGAACTTTACCAAATTCACTGATTAGCTCTAGAAGTTTTCTGGTGGCATCTTTAGGATTCTCTATGTATAGTATCATGTCATCTGCAAACAGTGACAGCTTTACTTCTTCTTTTCCGATTTGGATTCCTTTTATTTCTTTTTCTTCTCTGATTGCCATGGCTAGGACTTCCAAAACTATGTTGAATAATAGTAGTGAGAGTGGACATCCTTGTGTCGTTCCTGATCTTAGAGGAAATGCTTTCAGTTTTTCACCATCGAGAATGATGTTTGCTGTGGGTTTGTCGTATATGGCCTTTATTATGTTGAGGTTGGTTCCCTGTATGCCCACTTTCTGGAGAGTTTTTATCATAAATGGGTGTTGAATTTTGTGAAAAGCTTTTTCTGCATCATTGAGATGATCATATGGTTTTTATTCTTCAATTTGTTAATATGGTGTATCACATTCATTGATTTGCATATATTGAAGAATCCTTACATCCCTGGGATAAATCCCACTTGATAATGGTGTATGATCCTTTTAATGTGTTGCTGGATTCTGTTTGCTAGTACTTTGTTGAGGATTTTTGCATCTATATTCATCAGTGATATTGGTCTGTAATTTTTTTTTCTCTACTATGTTTGTCTGGTTTTGGTATCAGGGTGATGATGGCCTCATAGAATGAGTTTGGGAGTGTTCCTTCCTCCGCAGTTTTTTGGAAGAGTTTGAGAAGGATGGGTGTCAGCTCTTCTGTAAATGTTTGATAGAATTCACCCGTGAAGCCATCTGGTCCTGGACTTTTGTTTGTTGGAAGATTTTTAATCACAGTTTCAATTTCATTACTTGTGGTTGGTCTGTTCATATTTTCTGTTTCTTCCTGGTTCAGTCTTAGAAGGTTATACCTTTCTAAGAATTTGTCCATTTCTTCCAGGTTGTCCATTTTATTGGCATAGAGTTTCTTGTAGTAGTCTCTTAGGATTGTTTGTATTTCTGTGGTGTCTGTTGTAACTTCTCCTTTTTCATTTCTAATTTTATTGATTTGAGTCTCTCCCTCTTTTTCTTGATGAGTCTGCCTAATGGTTTATCCATTTTGTTTATCTTCTCAAAGAACCAGCTTTTAGTTTTATTGATCTTTACTATTGTTTTCTTTGTTTCTATTTCATTTATTTCTGCTCTGATCTTTATGATTTCTTTCCTTCTGCTAGCTTTGAGTTTTGTTTGTTCTTCTTTTTCTAGTTCCTTTAGGTGTAAGTTTAGATTGTTTACTTGAGATTTTTCTTGTTTCTTGAGGTAGGCTTGTATAGCTATAAACTTCCCTCTTAGAACTGCTTTTGCTGCATCCCATAGGTTTTGGGTTGTCGTGTTTTCATTGTCATTTGTCTCTAGGTATTTTTTGATTTCTTCTTTGATTTCTTCAGTGATCTCTTGGTTATTTAGTAACGTATTGTTTAGCCTCCATGTATTTGAGTTTTTTACTTTTTTCCCCTGTAATTCATGTCTAATCTCATAGCATTGTGGTCAGAAAAGATGCTTGATATGATTCCAATTTTCTTAAATTTACTGAGGCTTGATTTATGACCCAAGATGTGATCTACCCTGGAGAACGTTCCGTGTGCACTTGAGAAGAAAGTGTAATCTGCTGTTTTTGGATAGAATCTCCTATAAATATCAATTAAATCTATCTGGTCTATTGTGTCATTTAAAGCTTGTGTTTCCTTATTAATTTTCTGTTTGGATGCTCTGTCCATTGGTGTAAGTGAGTTGTTAAAGTCCCCCACTATTATTGTGTTACTGTCAATTTCCTCTTTTATAGCTGTTAGCAGTTGCCTTATGTATTGAGGTGCTCCTATGTTGTGTGCATATATATTTATAATTGTTATATCTTCTTCTTGGATTGATCCCTTGATCATTATGTAGTGTCCTTGTCTCTTGTAACATTCTTTATTTTAAAGTCTATGTTATCTGATATGAGTATAGCTACTTCAGCTTTCTTTTGATTTCCATTTTCATGGAATATCTTTTTCCATCCCCTCACTTTCAGTCTGTATGTGTACCTAGGTCTGAAGTGCATCTCTTCTAGACAGCATATATATGGGTCTTGTTTTTGTATCCATTGAACAAGCCTGTGTCTTTTGGTTGGAGCATTTAATCTATTCACGTTTAAGGTAATTATCGGTATGTATGTTCCTATGACCATGTTCTTAATTGTTTTGGGTTTGTTTTCTTCTCTTGTGTTTCCCACTTAGAGAAGTTTCTTTAGCATTTGTCGTAGAGCTGGTTTGATGATGCTGAATTCTCTCAGGTTTTGCTTGTCTGTAAAGCTTTTGATTTCTCCATCAAATCTGAATGAGATCCTTGCCGGGTAGAGTAATCTTGGTTGTAGTTTCTTCCCTTTCATCACTTTAAGTATATCATGCCACTCCCTTCTGGCTTGTAGAGTTTCTGCTGAGAAATCAGCTGTTAACCTATGGGAGTTCCCTTGTATGTTATTTGTCATTTTTCCCTTGCTACTTTCAATAATTTTTCTTTGTCTTTAATTTTTGCCAATTTGATTACTATGTGTCTCGGCGTGTTTCTTCTTGGGTTTATCTTGTATGGGACTCGCTGCGCTTCCGGGACTTGGGTGGCTATTTACCTTCCCATGTTAGGGAAGTTTTCGACTATAATCTCTTCAAATATTTTCTCTGGTCCTTCCTCTCTTCTTCTGGGACCCCTATAATGCGAATGTTGTTGCATTTAATGTTGTCCCAGAGGTCTCTTAGGCTGTCTTCATTTCTTTTCTTTTTTCTTTATTCTGTTCCACAGCAGTGAATTCCACCATTCTGTCTTCCTGGTCACTTATCTGTTCTTCTGCCTCAGTTATTCTGCTATGGATTCCTTCTAGTGTAGTTTTTATTTTGGTTATTGTATTGTTCATCTCTGTTTGTTTGTTCTTTAATTCTTCTAGGTCTTTGTTAAACATTTCTTGCATCTTCTTGATCTTTGCCTCCATTCTTTTTCCAAGGTCCTGGATCATCTTCACTATCATTATTCTGAATTCTTTTTCTGGAAGGTTGCCTATCTCCACTTCACTTAGTTGTTTTTCTGGGTTTTTATCTTGTTCCTTCATCTGGTATATAGCCCTCTGCCTTTTCATCTTGTCTATGTTTCTGTGAATGTGGTTTTTGTTCCACAGGCTGCAGGATTGTAGTTCTTCTTGCTTCTGCTGTCTGCCCTCTGGTGGATGAGGCTATCTAAGAGGCTTGATGGGAGGGACTGGTGGTGGGTAGAGCTGACTGTTGCTGTGGTGGGCAGAACTCAGTAAAACTTTAATCCAGTTGACTGTTGATGGGTGGGGCTAGGTTCCATCCCTGTTGGTTGTTTGGCCTGAGGGAACCCAACACTGGAGCCTAGCTGGGCTCTTTGGTGGGGTAAATGACAGAACCTGGGAGGGCTCACACCAAGGAGTACTTCCCACAAGTTCTGCTGCCAGTGTCCTTGTCCCCATGTTGAAACAGAGCCACCCCCCGCCTCTGCAGGAGACCCTCCAACACTAGCACGTAGGTCTGGTTCAGTCTCCCCTGGGGTCCCTGCTCCTTCCCCTGGGTCCCAATGTGCACACTACTTTGTGTGTGCCCTCCAAGAGTGGGGTCTCTGTTTCCCCCAGTCCTGTCGAAGTCCTGCAGTCAATTCCCACTAGGCTTCAAAGTCTGATTCTCTAGGAATTCCTCCTCCCGTTGCCGGACCCACAGGTTGGGAAGCCTGACGTGGGGCTCAGAAGCTTCACTCCAGTGGGTGGACTTCTGTGGTATAAGTGTTCACCAGTCTGTGAGTCACCCACCCACCAGTTATGGGATTTGATTTTACTGTGATTGCGCCCCTCCTACTGTCTCATTGTGGCTTCTCCTTTGTCTTTGGATGTGGGGTATCTTTTTTGGTGAGTTCCAGTGTCTTCCTGTCGATGATTGTCCAGCAGCTAGTTGTGATTCTTGTGTTCTCTCAAGAAGGAGTGACAGCACGTCCTTCTACTCTGTCATTTTGGTTCGGCAGCATGTTTATTCTTCGTGTTTTCATTGTCATTTGTCTCTATGTATTTTTTGATTTCCTCTTTGATTTCTAAAGTGATCTCTTGGTTATTTACTAACGTATTGTTTAGCCTCCATGTGTTCGTGTTTTTTATGTTTTTTTCCGTGTAATTCATTTCTAGTCTCATAATGTTGTGGTCAGAAAAGATGCTTGATATGATTTCAGTTTTCCTAAATTTACTGAGGCTTGATTTGTGACCCAAGATGTGATCTATCCTGGAGAATGTTCTGTGCGCACTTGAGAAGAAAGTGTAATCTGCTGTTTTTGAATGGAATCTCCTATAAATATCAATTAAATCTATCTGGTCTATTGTGTCATTTAAAGCTTCTGTTTCCTTATTTATTTTCATTTTGGATGATCTGTCCATTGGTGTAAGTGAGGTGTTAAAGTCCCCCACTATTGTGTTATTGTCGATTTCCTCTTTTATAGCTGTTAACAGTTGCCTTATGTATTGAGGTGCCCCTATGTTGGGTATATGTATACTTATAATTGTTATATCTTCTTCTTGGATTGATCCCTTGATCATTATGTAGTGTCCTTCCTTGTCTCTTATAACATTCTTTATTTTGGAGTCTATTTTATCTGATATGAGTATTGCTACTCCAGCTTTCTTTTCATTTCCATTTTCATGGAATATCTTTTTCCATCCCCTCACTTTCAGTCTGAATGTGTCCCTAGGTCTGAAGTGCGTGTCTTCTAGACAGCATATATATGGGTCTTGTTTTTGTATCCATTCAGCAAGCCTGTGTCTTTTGGTTGGAGCTTTTAATGCATTCACGTTTAAGGTAATTATCAATATGTATGTTCCTATGACCGTTTTCTTAATTGTTTTGGGTTTGTTTTTGTAGATCCTTTTCTTCTCTTGTGTTTCCCACTTAGAGAAGTTCCTCTAGCATTTGTTGTAGAGCTGGTTTGGTGGTGCTGAATTCTCTTAGGTTTTGCTTGTCTGTAAAGCTTTTGATTTCTCCATCAAATCTGAATGAGATCTTTGCCTGGTAGAGTAATCTTGGTTGTAGGTTCTTCCCTTTCATCACTTTAAGTATATCATGCCACTCCCTTCTGGCTTGTAGAGTTTCTGCAGAGAAATCAGCTGTTAACCTTATGGGAGTTCCCTTGTATGTTATTTGTCGTTTTCCATTGCTGCTTTTAATAAGTTTTCTTTGTCTTTAATTTTTGCCAATTTGATTACTGTGTGTCTTGGCATGTTTCTCCTTGGGTTTATCCTTTATGGGACTCTCTGCACTTCCTGGACTGGGGTGGCTATTTCGTTTCCCATGTTAGGGAAGTGTTTGACTATAATGTCTTCAAATATTTTCTCTGGTCCTTTCTCTCTCTCTTCTCCTTCTGCGACCCCTATAATGCGAATGTTGTCGCATTTAATGCTGTCCCAGAGGTCTCTTAGGCTGTCTTCATTTCTTTTCATTCTTTTTTCTTTATTCTGTTCCACAGTGAATTCCACCATTCTGTCTTCCAGGTCACTTATCCATTCTTCTGCCTCAGTTATTCTGCTATGGATTCCTTCTAGCATAGTTTTCATTTCTGTTATTGTATTGTTCATCTGTGTTTGTTTGTTCTTTAATTCTTCTAGGTCTTTGTTAAACATTTCTTGCATCTTCTCGATCTTTGCCTCCATTCTTTTTCCGAGGTCCTGGATCATCTTCACTATCATTATTCTGAATTCTTTTTATGGAAGGTTGCCTATCTCCACTTCACTTAGTTGTTTTTCTGGGGTTTTATCTTGTTCCTTCATCTGGTACATAGCCCTCTGCCTTTTCATCTTGTCTATGTTTCTGTGAATGTGGTTTTTGTTCCAAGGCTGCAGGATTGTAGTTCTTCTTGCTTCTGCTGTCTGCCCTCTTGGAATGACATTTTGTAATGGAATATTACTCAGCCATAAAAAGGAATGAAATTGGGTCATTTGTAGAGACATGGGTGGACCTAGAGACTGTCATAAAGAGTGAAGTAAGTTATAAAGAGAAAAACAAATATTGTATATTAATGCATATATATGGAATCTGAAAAAATGTATATAGATGATCTTATTTACAAAGCAGAAATAGATGCACAGACAGAGAGAACAAGCGTACGGATACCTTGGGTGATGGGGGGATGGGATGAAATGGGAGATTGGGATTGACATATATACAGTATTGACACTTAATACTATGTATAAAATAGATAACTAATGAGAACCTAGTGTATAGCTCAGAGAACTCTACTCAGTGCTCTGTGGTTATCTAAATGGGAAGGAAATCCAGAAGAAAGGGGATATATGTATACATACAGCTGATTCACTTTGCTGTACAGTAGAAACTAACACAATATTGTAAAGCAACTATACTTGAGTTAAAAATTTAAAAAATAAATAAAGTATTGAGAGAAAATACTGGTTAAGCATGGTGGAATCAAGTCTTCAGAGAAAAATACCTGTGAATATAGAATTTTATACCCTGAAAAAAGACTCTTAGAGTGGATGTGTAAAAACACTTTTTAAGGGAAAAGTAGGGTGAATTTACCACCAGGAAATTCACAGTAAAGGAAATACTAAAGCAAATTTTTTACGGCAGAGGAAAGTGATTCCAGATGGAATATTGGAGGTGGAGGAAGGAATGAAACGCAATTTTAAAAAATTCAGTTGGGTGCTTCCCTGGTGGCACAGTGGTTGAGAATCTGCCTGCCAATGCAGGGGACACGGGTTGGAGCCCTGGTCTGGGAAGATCCCACATGCCACGGAGCAACTAGGCCTGTGAGCCACAACTACTGAGCCTGCGCGTCTGGAGCCTGTGCTCTGCAACAATAGAGGCCGCGATAGTGAGAGGCCCACGCACCGCGATGAAGAGTGGCTCCCACTTGCCACAACTAGAGAAAGCCCTCGAACAGAAACGAAGACCCAACACAGGCAAAAATAATAATAAATTAATTAATTAATTTAAAAAAAAATTCAGTAGGGAAATCTAAATGAATATTGGCAGTTTAAAACAATAATAAAATTATGGCTATGAGATTTTAAAACATTTACAGAATTAAAATGTACAATTATAACAGCATGTAAGTTGAAATTATAATTTATGGTCCTTGTGTTTTCTTGGAAGAGATAAAAATACCAATTTGTGTTAGGCATTAATGATTCAAGGATGCATATTGAAATCTCTAGGATAATCACTAAAAGAATAGTAAAATATAACTGCCAAGCTAATAAAGGGGGTAAATAGAATAATAATAAATGTTCAATCTAAAACAAGGCAAGAAAGGAGAGAAAAAGGAAGATAGACTAGGTAGTATAAATAGAAAGCACATAATAAGATGGAAGATTTAACCCCAAATATATGGTGATTGTATTGGTAATTATATTAAGCTTAAATGGACTAAGTGCTCCATTTAAATTGCCAGAGTTGATTTTAAAAATCTTTGTGGGAGTTCCCTGGGGGTCCAGTGGTTAGGACTCAGTACTTTCACTGCTGTGGGCCAAGGGAACTAAAATCCCATAATATCATTAAAGATAAAAAGATTTGATTTGCAAAATACTTAATCCCCCAGGCCTGTTTCCTCATCTGGTAAATTAATATATCTACTTATGGAATTGTTGGATGAGAATTATACAACACATAGTAAAGCACATAGTAATATTAAAAAAAATAATAAAAAGATTTGAATAACACAACTAATAAGTCTGACCTACCTGACATACATAGAACAATACTGAGAAACCGCAGGACACATGTTCTTTTCCAGAACACATAAATATTTAAACAAACAAACAAACAAAATTTGGCCATATAGCCATAAAGCTAATCTCAATAAATTTCAAAGTATAACTTCTATAAAATAAATTCTTTGGTGACAATGCAGTTAAACTAGAAAGCATTAACAAAAAAGGTAACTAGGAAATCCCCATGTATTTTGAAATTAAGGAATATGTTTTAAGATAATCTCTGACTAGGCAGGGCTTGGCAACCAATTGAGCTGAGGGCCAGCCACATCTACCTAGCAGTGCACCCACAGCAGTCAGCCTGCCACAGCAGAAAGACCAATTCAGCCCATATAGAGGGCACCCCTGCAGCATATAGCTCTGGTGACCAAAGGGAAGTGTGCTGCTGGGGCGTATAGCATGTCTCCTACTTAAGGCTACTTCTCTAAGATTGGAAAATGAAATCAACATGCCATATACATAGAAATAAAAACAGAGAGTTAGGCAAAATGAAGTGACAGAGAATATGTTCTGAATGAAGGAACAAAATAAAAGCCCAGAAGAAGAACTAAGTGAAGTGGAGATAAGCAGTCTATCCGACAAAGAGTTCAAGGTAATGATCATAATGATGTTGAAAGAACTTGGGAGAAGAATGTATGAACACAGTGAGCAGTCAGTAGTTTCTAACAAAGAGTTAGAAAATGTAAAGAAAAACCAAACACAGCTGAAGAATATAATAATAATAATTGAAATTAAAAATACACTAGAAGGAATCAACAATAGTTTAGATGATACAGAGGGGCAGATCAGCAAACTGGAAGACAGAGTAGTGGAAATCAGTCAAGCTAAACAGGAAAAAGAATTTTTAAAAATGCAGACAGTTTAGGAGACTTCTAGGGCAATATCAAGCATACTAACATTCACATTTTAGGGGCCCCAGAAGGAGAGGAGAGGAGAGAGAGAAAGGAGCAGAGAACATAATAGCTGAAAGCTTCCCTAACCAAGGAAGGGAAACAGAAGCAAAGAGGTCCAAGAAGCAGAGAGTGCCAAACAAAATCAACCTAAAGAGGACCACACCAAGACACGTTACAATTAAAATGGCAAAAATTAAAGAAAAAGAGAGAATACTAAAAGCAGCAAGGGAAAATGAACATGTTACGTACAAGGGAACTTTCATAAAGCTATCAGATGACTTTTCAGCAGAAACTCTGCAGGCCAGGAGTAGCATGATATGTTTAAAGTGATGAAAGGAAAAGATGTACAACTAAGAATACTCCACATGGCAAGCTATCATTAAGATTTGAAGGAGAGATCAAGAGATTTACAGTCTAGCAAAAGCTAAAAGAGTTCAGCAACAAAAAAAAACCAGCTTTAGTAAATAAATTAAAAAACAAACAAACAAAAAAAACCCCAGCTTTTCAAGAAACATTAAAGTGAATTTTCTGAGTGTACAAAACAGGCCATAACTAGAAATGTGAAAATTACAAAAGGAAAAATTTCATCGGTAAAGGCAAATATACAGGAAAGGTAGTAGATCAACCACTTATAAACCTAGTAGGAAGGCTTTAAGACAAAAGTAGTAAAATCATCAATAGTCACAATATGTAGTTAAGGGATACAAAAGATGCAAAAAAGATATAAAATATGATGTAAAAAACATTAAACGTGTGTGGGAGGAGGGGAGTAAAAATGCAAGATTGTTAAAATGTGATTGACATTAAGAGATCAGCATCTTAAAATATCATATATCCTCAACAAAATACTAGCAAACAAATTCAACCATACTTTAAAAGGATCATACACCATGATCAAGTGGGATTTATCCCAGGGGTGTAAGGATGGTTCATTATCCACAAATCAATCAGTATGATACACCACATTAACAAATTGAAGAATAAAAATCACATGATCATATCAATAGATGCAAAAAAAGCTTTTTACAAAATTCAACATATATTTATGATTTAAAAAAAAACTCCCAGTAAAGCGGGTGTAGAAAGAACATATCTCAACATAATAAAGACTACATATGACAAGCCCTCAGCTAACATCATACTCAACAGTGAAAAGCTGAAAGCATTTCCTCTAAGGTCAGGAAGAAGACAAGGATGCCCACTCTCACCACTTTTATTCAACATAGTATTGGAAGTCCTAACCACAGTAATCAGATTAGAAAAAGAAATAAAAGGAATTCAAACTGGAAAGAAAGAAGTAAAACTGTCACTGTTTGCAGATGATGTGATATTATACACAGAATATCCTCAAGACCCACTAAAAATTAGTAGAACTCATCAGTGAATACAGTAAAAGTGCAGGACACAAAATTAATATACAGAAATCTATTGCTTTTCTATACATGAATAATGAACTATCAGAAAGAGAAATTGAGAAAACAATCCCATTTACAATTGCATCAAAAAGAATAAAACACCCAGGAATAAATCTGACTAAGGAGATGAAAGACCTGTACTCAGAAAACTATAATATGCTGATGAAAGAAATTGAGGACAACACAAACAGATGGAAAGACACACCATGCCTATGAATTGGAAGAATTAATGTTGTTAAAATGACCATATTACTCAAGGCAACCTACAGATTCAATGTAATCCCTATCAAAATACCAATGGCATTTTTCACAGAACTAGAAAAAATAATTCTAAAATTTGTGTGGAACCATGAAAGATCCTGAATAGCCAAAGCAATCTTGAGAAAGAAGAACAAAGCTGGAGGTATCACGTGCCCTGATTTCAAACTATACGACAAAGCTACAGTAATCAAAACAGTATGGTACTGGCACAAAGACACACCGATCAATGAAACAAAATTGAGAGCCCAGAAATAAACCCACACTTATATGGTCAATTAATCTATGATGCAAGAGGCAAGAATATACAGTGAGGAAAAGACAGCCTCTTCAATAAATGGTGTTGGGAAAATGACAGCTACATGCAAAAAAATTCATATTGGACTACTTTCTTACACCATATACAAAAATAAACTCAAAATGGATTAAAGAATTTATAAGACCTGAAACCATAAATCTTCTAAAAGAAAACATAGGCAGTGTGCTCTTTGACATTGATCTTAGCAATATATTTTGATATGTCTCCTCAGGCAGAGGAAACAAAAGCAAAAATAAACAAATGGGACTATATCAAACTAAAAAGCACAGCAAGAGAACTATCAACAAAATGAAAAGACTGCCTACTGAATGGGAGAAGATATTTGCTAATGAAATACCTGATAAGAGGTTAATATCCAAAAAATATAAAGAAAGCACACAACTGAACATCAAAAACAACCACCACCACAACAACAAAACAACAACAAAAAACCATACAACTTACTTAAAAAATGGGCAGAGGATCTGAATAGGCACTTTTTCCAAAGAAGATATTCAGGTGGCCAACGGGCTCATGAAAAATGCTCAACATCACTCATCATCTGGAAAATGCAAATCAAAACCACAATGAGGTATCACCTCACACCTGTCAGAATGGCTAGTATCAAAAAGACAACAATAATAAGTGTTGGTGAGGATGTGGAGGAAAGGGAACCCTTGTGTACTGTTGGTGGGAATGTAAATTGGTGCCACCACTATGGAAAACATTATGGAGGTTCCTCAAAAAATTAAAAATAGAATTATCATATAATCCAGCAATTCCACTCCATAAATCCAGCAATATTTATCTGAAGAAAATGAAACACTAATACAAAAAGATATCTGCACCCCTATGTTCATTACAGCATTATTTACAATAGCCAAGATATGGAAGCAACCTACACACACACATATATACACAATGGAATTTTACTCAGCCATAAAAAAGAATGAAATCTTGCCATTTGTGACAACATGGATAGACCTAGAGGTTTTTATGCTGAAGTGAAATAAGTCAGAGAAAGAAAAATACTGTATAATTTCACTTATATGTGGAATCTAAAAAACAAAACACATGAACAAACAAGACAAAAACAGAGTTATAGATACAAAGAGGTCATTAGAACAAAGAGGTCATTGCCAGAAGAGAGGGGAACGGAGAGAGGAGAGAAATAAGTGAGGGAGATTAAGAGGCACAAGCTTCTAGTTGCAAAATAAATGAGTCAGAGGTATGAAATGTTCAGTGTGGAGAATATAGTCAGTGATGATATAATATCTTTGTATGGTGACAGATGGTAACCAGTGTTATTATAGTGATCATTTTGAAATGTATAGAAATATTGAATCACCACGTTATGTACCAGGAACTAACGTAGTGTTATAGGTCAGTTATACTGAAAAAACAAACAAACAAACAGACTCTTAGAAAAAGAGATCAGATTTGTTGTTACCAGAGGCAAGGAGTGAGGGAATTGGATGGAGATGGTCAAAAGGTACAAACTCCCAGTTATAAGATAAATAAGTACTAGGGATGTAATGTACAACATGATAAATATAATTAGCTTTCTGAAAGTTGTTAGGAGAGTAAATCCTAAGCATTCTCATCACAAGGAAAAATTTTTTCTTTTTCTTTTATTTCATATCTATATGAGATGATGAATGTTCATTAAATTTATTGTAATCATTTCATGATGTATAGAAGTCAAATTGTTAAGCTGTACACCTTAAACTTATACAGTGTTCTATGTCAATTATATCTGAATAAACCTGGAAGAAAAAGAAGTAAATAAATAAAGAAATAAATAATTTCTGGGTCAGATCAGATATCACAATGGAAATTCAGAAATATTTTGAGATTAATAATAATAATGATGAAAATACTATATACCAACTTTTATGTGATGCATCAAAATCTTTGGTTAAAGAGAAATGCCTAGTCTTAAGTTATAGTAAAGGAGAAATATCAGAAATATTAGAAAGGGAGAAAGGTAGAAATTAATGATATAAGAATCTATCTCAAGAAGGTAGAAAAATACTTGCTAATTAAACTCAAATTTGAAAAACGAAATAATAGAAGCAGACATTTATGAAATAGGAAACATCAATAAAGCCAAACTTTATTGAAAAGATTACCAAATGATAATGTCTGCCAATTTTTATAAAGATGAAGAACATAAAAAGGAGACACAAATGACCAATATCAGAATTGAAAAAATGGATATAATTTTAGATCTTACAAAAACTTAAAATATCCTGAAAGAATACTATGAACAAATTTAATCCAATGATTTTTTTAAATTTAGGTTAAATATGTCAATTCTTAGAAAAATACAACATATCAAAAGTGACACAAAAAGAAATTTCAGATAGTCACATAACTATTAAATAAATTAAACTGCTAATTAAAACCTTACTGTAGAGAAGAATACAGGTTCAGATGACTTCACCAGTAAAGTCTACCAAGCACTCAAGGGAGAAATAGTACAATCTTCTACAAACTCTTCCAGAGAATAGTGAAGGAGAGAACACTTCCCAATTTGTTCTTTGAGGCAGCACAATGTTTTGTTTTGTTTTGTTTTGTTTTGTTTTGTTTTGTTTTGTTTTTCTTTTTTGGTTTATCCTCAGCATTTACAAAACCAGACCTTGGGAAAGAACTAGGTCTGGGGACACATGCATGGTCTTAGTATAGCAAATGTTTAGCCTGCCCTGATTATTACAAGAGGCAGCACAATCTTGATGCAAAAACCTGACAAGCACGTTGTAAGAAAGGATATTATAGGACAATTATTCATGAACACAGGAGCAAAATTCCTAAACAAAATCCAGCTTTTTAATATAAAAAACATAATACATCACAACCATGTTGAAGTCATTTCAGGAGTTCAGGGTTGGTTTGACATCTGGAAATCAATCATAATTCACCACATTAACAGAATAAAGAATATGGTCATCTTCATTGTTGCATAAAAATTATATAATAAAATTTAGTATTCATTCATTATTAAAAATCTCTCTT
The DNA here is from genome assembly GCF_949987535.1 of Balaenoptera acutorostrata. Taxonomy (NCBI): domain Eukaryota; kingdom Metazoa; phylum Chordata; class Mammalia; order Artiodactyla; family Balaenopteridae; genus Balaenoptera; species Balaenoptera acutorostrata. The sequence goes on from NC_080065.1 coordinate 66,599,123, forward strand.
AATAAATAGGAATAGAAGGAAATCAGATAAAGTTTATCCTCAAAAGGAAGAAGTCTTTGGCACTCAACTCGATATCAGTCTGTTCTTTCCTGGATCTAACTCAAATCTACTGAACCTTCTCCTTGACCAATTCTGAAAGGAGGAAGGAAGTGAGCTCACCAGGTCATCAAGAAGTGTTTCTCCTCACTCTCAGATAAATCTGCATGGGAAGCCAAGTAATAATCAGAAGGTTGCTTTGTGAGAATCAGAGGAGAATGAATAAGATCATGTTCATAGCCAATATCCATTAATTATGGAAAGTTGATGTATACATCTTTGCATAGATGAGAACATTTGTGTTCCTGAGTAAGAAACACTTCTGAACTCTAGGGGGATCATTGGTCTTCTATTAAGGAAAATGGTTTCTTTACACTGAGTGTAATTTGAGTACTTGGGCTATGACTTTACACATGCTAATATAGTTATTCTCTGATTCCTGTTGGCTGTGTTATTCTTCTATTCCTTTGCTCCTGTCCAATAATCCAGACATCCCCAAATACTTTGGGTTTCTCAGTGAGCCAGACTGATTTATTCATGTGTATGTTTTTTTCATATCCTGTGACATTTTCCTGGAATGAGCTTCCCATGCTCACACCACCACCACTCTTCATCCATTTGGCAAACTCCTATTTCCTCTTCAGAATCCAGTGCAAGTATCTTTCCTCTTGAGGTCTTCCCTTCTTTATGTTCTCACTGTATCTTGCCTATCTTCTGTAAATGAACTTACCACACTGTATTAAAATGTTTAGTTCTGTCTCCCTGTTAGATTTTGAATTTCTTGAGAGAAGATTCTGTGTCTTTATATTTGTATTCCTAGTATTTAAACTCAATAAAATTTTATTAAATGAAGAAATAAATGAGTGAATGAATAAGTAAATGATTGAGTGAACCCACCTCAGTAGGCCTCTATCTTGTTATGATCAACATTTGGGTATTCTGCTAAGCACTCATGAACTCATTCTAATGAGTAATGAAAACCTCTCTGGTTGAGTACATTGAATTTGCAATCAATAATTAACTTTAAATTGAATTATAATTGCTTTTGTAATACTACTACAATGATGGGCATTCGAAATGCTGACTTTTCAGTTGCATGCTATAATCTTAATTTTTAATTTCATTCTGCCTTTGTTAAGTTAAACAGACAGGAGAAGGGGTAGAAGGAATTGAAAATTTCAAGGAATAAGTTTAATTAGGTATGTAAAGGAGCCTGAAAAAACATTAAAAATAAGATTCAGTTCAGAAACAAGATAAGGTATTAATTGCTAATTAAGTTCAGTAGTTTAATACCAAAGCAAATAAGTGAGAGCAGAGTTACCAGGGAAATGGAGAAACCAGTTCTTTTCACTGCTTTCCAGCCATTTTCACTAACTGCATGTGTAGAAAATGAAATTGTTTTCAGCACCCTGGGGTAAATGGATGAGGATGCTTGCTTCCGAAGACCAGTGCCCCAGGGGTTCTGGCTGCCCCAGGCTCGACTTGGTCATGGGTGAGATCTAAGGAGATCAGGATCTCAGCAGTCCATAAGCCCTTTGCTGCTGACTGCTGGGGAAACAATGAAGTTTCAGAAAGGGGAGTTGAATGTACCTGCAAAGATTTATGGTCTTGGCTTTCAGCCTAACCTAGCAAACTAAAAAGCATTCAGGGTAAGCTAGAAAGGCATGTACTAGTTAAGTTTCATAGCTAGGATTGTATAGGCCAGTGATTTGCAACTCTGGATGCATAATGGAGTCACCTGGAAGCTTTTAAAACTTCCTACCCTAGTACGATTAAACTAGCATCTCTGTGGGAAGGGGTATAGGGTGGCATCAGTATTTTTTAAAATCTCTCTACAGATGATTCTAAAATGTATCCAGAATTAAGGACTGCTAATATAAGCAGTGACTGATGATAAAAAAAATGATTGGTTAGGGACCTAAATTTTAACTCTGTATGTTTTTTAAAAGTGCCTTAATTGAATACTTATGCTTAGTGGTTTTTTAGCATAGATTTTTTTTTTTTGGTTTTGTTTTTATTGTTGTAGAAAAGTGTGTAAGTCAGTCAATAGTTCTGTATTTATCTCAGTCTTGAACTTAAAGGCAAATATGCCTGCTGAATTGGTCAGGGATGGTAACACTGGAGGTTTTAAAACTAAGCCTTGAAGAGTAGATGGAATTTAAATATGCAGGAAAGGTAGATTAAGGTGGGGGATAAGAATTGTAAGTGGAAGAATGGCATGAGCACAGGGGAGGAGAAAGTGTAAGAAAATTCCAGGGAAGAGTGCTGCAGAGTCTGAAACAAAGGCCCAATGGCAATTGAAAGGGACAGCCAAAGCCAGCCATCTCTTGAGGGCATATGAGAGCAGTCCAAGGAGACCATCTTTCCAAACCTCTTTAGCCATTGAAAATGACCATGCCCAGGCTCCTTTGATCTCTAGTTCAAGGATTATATGGAGGACCTGATTACAGATCATGTTTATTGAGTGTTAATTACATGCCAGGCACATTTTCTAAGCATTTCATGTGTATTAGCTAATTTAACCCTCACAGCAGTCCCGTGAAGTAGGTTCTATTATGATCCCTGGTTTGCAGATGAGTTAAGTACAGCACAGTAGGCTGCTGTTTTTTTTTTGTGATCTCTCTATATTCACTACTTTCCCTTCATGGCCCTGACTCAGAGTTTCCATGATACATTTACTGAACACAGAATTATCTAGTTAAAACAGAAATGTACCATGTAAGGGTAGGGTGGAAGTGGGTACTTGGAAAGAACGTCAGCTAGGGATCAGAGAGTTAAGTATTTTGAATTTAATTTAATTTAATTTAATTTAATTAATTTAACTAAAAATATGTTATTTTTATTATTAATATATGTAGAATTATTAATAATATCATTATTTACTCTAGGTTATCAGACCAGAATGAAGAGGGCAAGACCAAGCAGAAGTGTATCATATCTGACCCCTCCTTTTCCATGGTAACAGTTCAACGGGAAGATAGTGGAATAACCTGGGAGACCAATTCAAGTAGGTCTTCCACTCCTTGGGCCTTGGAAGAAAGTCAGACCTCTGGTGTGTGTAGTCTGGAAGGGTCAACTCTGAAGTCTCCTCCAGGGAATGTTTCCTTTATTGTGGATGAAGTTAAAAAAGTTCGGAAAAGAAAGCCTAAGTCAAAGCATGGCTCACCATCATTGCGTCGGAAAGGCAACAAAAAAAGAAATTCTTTTGAATCCCAAGATGTTCCAGCAGACAAAACAAGTAATCCTTTAATTTCAGAAAGCCAGGAACTAAAGACCCAGAAAGAGAAGTCATCTACTGGCATTTATGATAAGATGAGAAAAAAGAAGACCACCTCAAATACACCTCCTGTTACTAGGGCCATATACAAAGAACACAAACCATTAGTGTTAAAGCCAGTCTACATAGGAACAGTACAATATAAAATTAAGATGTTTAATTCTGTTAAAGAAGAATTAATTCCTTTACAATTTTATGGAACATTGCCAAAGGGTTATGTAATTAAAGAAATACATTATAGGAAGGGGAAAGATGCGTCCATTAGTCTAGAGCCAGATTTGGGCAATCATGATTCTAACGTAGTTTCCAAAACAGGCAAATCAGTAGCCCAAAGCATAGACAATGATGAAGTAAAAGAGCTTGCTCCACCCTGGAGAGGTGCAGTTTCCAAGGGATCGAAGTCCCTGACCTCATTCAGTCATGAAGATCTAAAGAAAATTTACGTTGATTCTCCCTTAAGGGCTGCATCTACTACCAAGCACACACCTTCCTCTTATACAAGTAATGACACAGCAGAACAAGAAACACAGCTCAGTGCTCCACAGTCAGTGTCACAGCTGCCAGCTGATGAAGCAAAACCCTGTGAGATAGAGCCTTCCTCTCTTACACCTAATACATCTGCGCCTGTGTTCCTGGAAAAAGCAAAGGAAGACTCTGAGGCTGATTCACGAGAAATGGTAACTGCAGAGCATGACTCTTCAGTCTCACCGCCGTTAGTGGATGAGGTAAAGAGGGAAGACGTAACTTCTGCTGACCGTTCCAGTCCACTGGAGGCAGAGAAGGGTTCTCTGGAAACACTTTCACCAGGTCTGACAGCCTCTATCCAGGAAGATTTTGGTCCAGAGAGAGAAGAACTGGATCTGACTTCACCAGAAAGGGCAAAACCAGTCTCTGAACAACTGAACCCTCCTCATCTCACTGTCAAAGGAGAGAAGGATGAAAACATGCCCGAGCCATCCATTTCTCTTTCTGAACCTCTAGTGTTAGAGGAACCAGAGAAAGAAGAAATAGAAACACCTCTACCAATATATGCTACCCCTGAACCTGAAGATTCTAATTTAGTGGAAGAAGAGATCATAGAAATTGATTACCCAGAAAGTCCATCAGTTTCTGAGGAGCCCTTCCCACCATGCTTGGCCCCTGAAGTAGAGCAGAAAGAAGAGGAGACCATTCTGCCATTACTGACGACATCAACACCTGAACATGTCACCTTGTCTGAGGAAGAAAGAGAGGAAAATGAGTCTGTTTCTACTGATTCTGCTTTCATATCGGAGTATTCAGTCCCACAGGATTTGAACTATGAACGAGAGAAGCAAGAAGTTGAGCCAGTTTCTTCACCTAATGTAAAACCTGTATCTGAACATGCAGTTTTGTCAGAAGAGGAGAATGATGAATTTGAGCCTTATTCCCCAGCTTCAGCCTCTGCATCTGTCTCACCATCCACAACTGAGAAGACTCCTGAATGCCAGTCCCCACTGTTTTCAACAGCTACATCAGAGCACATGGTCTTGTCCAGAGAAGAGGCTTCAGAAAATGGGCGTTACACACCACATTCCACATCTGCTTCTGAATATTCAATTCCCTCATGGGCAACAAAAGAGTCACCAAAGAAAACAACTGACCATAAGTCCCCATTAACATCAAAAGGTGTGTCTGAGCCCCTGATTCTGTTAGAAGAAGAGAAGGAAGACACTAGGCTGTATTCCCCAGAGGTGGCCTCTGTATCTGAACATTCTCTCTCGCCATATACAACTGAGGGGACTTCTGAATGCCAGTCACCACTGCTTTCAACTGCTACACCTGAACATGTTGTCCTATCAGAAGAAGAGAACCTAGGAAATGAGCGTTTCACACCAGATTCAACACTGACCTCCCAATATGCAGTCCCACCAAATGTAACACAGGAATCCCCAAAGAAAATAATTGGTGATGTCTCCCTGTTGAAATCAAAAGGTATTTCTGAGCGCAAGACTCTGTTAGAAGAAGAGAAGGAGGACACCAGATTCTATCCCCCAGAGGTGGCCTCTGTATCTGAATGCTCTCTGCCACCATACACAACTGAGGGGACTCCTGAATGCCAGGCCCCACCACTTTCAGCCACCCCATCTGAACATGTGGTCCTCTCAGAAGAAGAGACAGTACAGATGGAGTGGTACACACCCTCTTCCACCTCTGCATCTGAATTTTCAGTACCACCATATGCAACACCGGAGTCACAGGAGGAAGAAATTGTCCACAGATCCCCTTTAAATCTAAAAGGTGCCTCCTCACCCATGAATTTCTCAGAAGAAGAGCAAGAAGACATTGGACCTTTTTCTCCAGACTCTGCATTTGTGTCAGAATTCTCATTTCCACCCTATGGAACTCAGGAGACAAAGAAAAGAGAATTTGAGTGTGATTCTCCAATATGTTTAACATCACCATCTGAACACACGATTTTGTCAGATGAAGATACCGAAGAAGCTGAACTTTTTTCTCCAGACTCAGCATCACAAGCTTCCATCCCACCATATAGGATCCCAGAAACAAATAAGGAGAAAACTGAGCCTGATTCACTGTTAACTGCAATGGCTGCGTCAGGATATTCCTGCTTCTCAGAAGCAGATGAGGAAGAAATTGCACCAACTGCTACACCTGTACCTGAGCATCTGAGTTCATCACAGAAGCAAAGAACTGAAACTTCTCCTTTGACGTCTGCACCTGAAGACTTGCGTTGGCTCCCTTCAACAAATGAAGGAGAGATTAAACCAGATGCTCAAACAACATCAACAACTGTATCTGAATATCTCATTATGGTACAGAAGCAGAGAACTCGAGCATATTTAGAACCTGAGTCTGAAGACATGATTCCGCCATGTTTAACCAGTGATTCAGAGAAGGGAGAAATTAAGACTAGTTCATCACTAGCTGCAACACCTGCACAATTGTCCATGGTAAAGGAAGAAACCAAACCTGTTTTGCCTGTATCTCAGTGTTCAGTTTCACCTGATTCAGTCCATGCAATTAAGAAAGAACAAGAACCCAAAACATCACTCACGCCAAAATCTGCAGATGAACAGATGGCTTTGTTAAAAGTTAAAAGTAAGGAAGAAATTGTGCCTGATTCTCAAGAAGCTATAGCACATGTATTACAGGATCAAGAAATGGAGCCTCAGCCTCCAAATGTTCCAGAATCTGGGATGAAAGATTCAGTTCTGCCTGACTTGGTAGATGAGCCAAAGAAGGATGTCAAACCCAGTTTAGCTCCAACTGTGACATCTGAACTAGAACAGAGAAGGTTGTCAGAGAATGAGCCTGAAGTAATAAAGCCATATTCACCTCTAAAGGAAACATCTTTATCTGGACCTGAGATTTCATCAGTAGTGAAAACAGAAGTGCAACATGATTCTAAAATAACTGGTACACCTAGAGTGCTGCATTCAGCGTCACCAGGAGTGGAAAAGGAAGTTGAGCATGCACCACCCATATCAGAATGTTCAGCTTTATCAGAAGACATAAAGAAAGAAATCGAACCCAGTTCTTCAATAACCACGACATCTGTAACAAAGCATGATTCAAGCTTAACCAAATTAGCAAAAGAAGAAATCCCAACAGATTTATCTCTTACCACCCCTATAGAATATCCAGTCTTAACAAAAGTAGGAAAGAGTGAATTAGGAATTGGTTTGCCGCTTCAGATGGTAACATCTGTAGACAAGCATTCACTTCTTAAAGAAGAAGACAAGGTAGCAATTAAAGCTAGTTCTTCTCCCACTGAAACTGCTGCATCCCAAAGTCCGGCTTGGTCAGAAGTAGGGAAAGAAATTAAATTTGATTTACCTGCAAGCATATCCTCTATACCAGAGCATTCTGTTTTGTCAAAGGTAGAAACTGAAGACATTAAACCTGGGTTGGCAGTAACCAAAACATTGTCTTCTCAGCATTCAGATGTATCAAAGGAAGCAAGGGTGGAAAACAAACAAGAGCTTTCATTTTCTACAGTCCTCGACTCTGAATATTTGGATGTATCACAGAAAAAAAATTCTGTGTCTGCCTCAGAGATGTCAGGACCTGACCATGTGCTTTCGCTCAACCTAGGTGGTGAGATAAAGAAAACAGAAACTGAACTTCCTTCCTCACAGAACGTGTCACCTGCACTCAAATATATAGTTACAAACGGCAAAAATGAGCAAACAGCAAGTTCTTTTCTTGAGTTAGAATATTTAGCAACAGAAGATTTAGCTTCAACATTACCAACCCTCTGTGGTGATAAGAGCAAACAGGCAATGGAGACACCTTCTATAGTTCAGGGAGATTTCCTGTCAGAAAAACAAGATCTTGCTCTGGCACAGCTCTCTTTGGAACCTGAGAAGGAAGACAAGCCACATCAAGTATCAGAATTACCAAATTCTGGCTCTGAATTCACCGGTGGTTTAGGTAGGCAAAGTGAATCCATAGATACAAAACAAATAAAATCTCCCATAACTGAAACAGGGGATTCTGTCTTAGAAAAGGGCCTAGCTGAACTTAGGAGCAGAGGAGAAGGAAAAGAAGAAAACAGGGGACTTCATGTGTCAACTACAGTGCCTGAAATTTCAGAGGTTTCATCATGCCTTAGGGAGGAACCTCAGATTGAAGAAATTAAATCTTTCTCTCCTAATGTAGTTAGCTTAGGATCAAGGGAAGCATTTACTTCTCTAGTTGAAGGAGACAACCCAGAAGAACTTCAGCCATACACTTTTTCTTTAAAAGGATTATCAGGAGAGTTGAACCATTCAGTTGACTTTAAAAAAGAAGGAAAACAAGAAATAAGCCTGTTACTGCCAACAGGAAATTTGAAGGCACAAGTGACAGAAAATACTGTAACTAAACTAAATGAAGAAACTGACCAACCAAATTCATTTCATGTACCCCAGAGTATAACAGAGCCATCAAAGATTGCTTCTTCTGACTTCCTTGTGGAAGAAGAGAAGCCTGAAAAAGAATTTCATTCAGACCAAGCTGTTAAATTACCTGACGTAAGCAGATCTTTTGCAGATAAACAAGATGTGGGTATTAAACAATTTTTGTCTATGAAAGAAAATTTGCCTTTGGAAGAATCAAAATCATTTATGACAACTGAGCCTACAGATGTTAAAGAAACACACATGAAAGAGGCCCTTATTTCTCCAAAGGATGAAAACTGGATGCTGAAAAAGCCAGAGAGAGACTTGGCAAGTCATCATGAAGAAACAGTCCTTGGATATGTGCAGCTGGGTTCCTCTGGTACCAGTGATCTGATGACAGGGCAGCTCAAGCCTGCTCTCTCAGAGAAAGACCACGCAACTGAAATCAGAAGGCAAATTCTGCCATATTCTGCAGAAGAATCTCACTTATCATTACAAGAACCAGTGTCTACTCTCGATACCTCTAGTGGTAACGTAGAGACCTTAGCAACTAAAACTTATTCTTCTGAAGAAATAAAGCTGGCCCCCAAACCAAAATCTTTAGTTCCAGCTGGAAATGTGGAGAGAAATGAAGCAGAAGGGAAGCAGACCCTTTCTTTAGTGGGGAGTGAAAGTTTGGTTTCGGAGAAAGCAAACACAGAATTTTCCAGGCCTTGCAAAGAAGACAGCTGGGAAGAAATCAAAACACCATCGGAAAGAATCCTCCAGAAACCAGTGTCTGGCCCATCAACGGAAGAGGTCAAATCAGAAACTCTTCCCTGTCTTGCCAAAGCAGCCCATTTCCTGGCAGAAGAGGCAGAACTTGCACTGGGCAATGAAAAAGAAGCACACAGGCATATATCTCCCTTACCTGGAGAAGAATCAAAAGTGGTTCAGTCAAAGGTTGTAGATGATGCTGAGAGAGGGAAACCAGCATCTGAAGTGAAAACACCGACACAAATAAAACCCCTCTCCTCAACCCAAGAAAATGAAGAACCTCAACCCCCAGAGTCACCTGAGGTCATACAAAAGCTGCCCAAGCAGCAGAAGGCAGTGGAGCCAGGCCTCTCTGAGGAAAAGGGAAAGAAAGGAATTCCACCTTTCACATCGTGGATGTCCAGTTTGTTTTTACGATCAAGCACTCCAGATAACAAAGTTGCTGAAAAAGAAGATTTAGAAGCTCAACCAAGCCCATCTGTAGAAAAAGTAGTGACCATGATAGAGCCTGGAGGTCCTGCTCCAGCTGACGTTCATGCAACTGAGAAGCCAGCGGATCATCTATTGCTAGAGGCCAAACCTGAAACTGCTGCAGAATCCACAGGTTCTTTAGTTAAATCTGGTGAAGGTCAAGACTTTAAAGAAAAACCCACATTGTTATCAAATGTAGAAGTTTTGCCACAGCCAAAATCCAACTTTGAGGCATCTAGTGAAGATTATGGGAAGAAAGAAGTCCGAGACTATTCAGAGGAAATGGACCTAAACTCAGTAGTTACTTCTGCTGATGGTGAGGGACATCTTAGAATTCAATCTTATTCTCCCATGGGTGAGAAATCCATTATGGAAGAAGCCAAAAATGCTGTTCGTCTTCATATCACTGATGGTAAAAGACCCCAGAAGCCAGAAATCTCCCCTCCATCTAAATGGAATATTTCTATCCTTAAAGAAGAGCCAGGAAATGATCAAAAAGAAAAATCACTCTTTTTATTTGATGCAGTAGATAAGGTGCCACAACAGCCAAAATCAGCTTCATCTAGCTTTGCAAGTAAAAATATCACAGAGGAATCAGAGAAGCTGGAGTCAATAATTTTGCCAGTAGAAGAATCTAAAGACAGTTTAATTGATCTTGGTGAAGACACACTAGAGAAAGAGATGCCAAAACCTACTTCCTTGAAAATTTCTGAAGAGGAAATAAAACTCAGATCTGTTAGCCCAACTGAGGAGAAAGGTTACTTGGGAATGAGATCATATTCCTTGGAAGAAAAGAAGGTGCTGGCAGAAAAACAAGAAACGGTGACCCCATTAGAGCTTAGAGGTAGTAATGAAATAGGGAAGGCACAAATTACACATGCATCTAGCCCTATTAAATTGGAAGAACCAAAAGCTGCTACTGCGCTGCAGCAAGTCTATCAAAATGAAGACCACAGAGAAAGATACAAAATTATTGAGGAGGATAAAGGAGAAGAAAAAGAAGAGCAGTCACATGCATTTTTAGAAGGAAAGGAGCAGCAGGAAATTCAGCCTTATTCCATGAATATAGCCAGGCATATGCCTGAAGAGTCAGATATCTCTTTCAGTCATTCTTTGGGTGAAACTCAACCATTTTCATTAGTTAAAACTACAAAAATTACTGAAAAATCAGAAACCATGTTCTCAGAGGCTCACCCAGAAATCAGGGAAACAAAGGCAGTAGGAACCCAACCACATCCATTAGAAGAATGTGAAGTTTTGGTGGAGAAAACCAAGACTTTCCTTCCAGTAGATCTTCCTTATCGTGATGAAATAAATGATCACTCTTTACCGAAGGAAGGAAATCTGGTATTGGACAAGTCAAGCAGGGATGTGGTAAGTCACAATGAAGAAAAGGGACAGGTCACAGCGTCAGAGCTGCCAAAAGGTGGCTCAGTAGATACAACAAAAGAAAGTAAACAAGCATCTCCATCTAAAGAATCTGAAAGGATTTTAGATCCATGGTCAGAATTGACTCCAGAGAGGCATATGGTCCATACTATTCAAACATCTCAAGATCAAGCATCTGAAATGTCTAAACAATCTGTTCTTGTTTCAAAGCACCACTTGGAAGCTGTGGAAGATGCCCATGTAAATGAACCGTGCTCTTCAGCGAGCAGCAACTATGCTCAATTTATAACTAATGCATCAACAATCAGTATTGCTGAGATGATTTCCAAGGAGCCTGAAGACACATATGTAAGAGATGAAGAATTTACAGTGACTAGTAAGCCAGCTGGACTTTCAGAAGAGCAAAAGAGTGCCTTCAGTATCATTTCTGAAGGTTGTGAGATATTGAACATTCATGCTCCTGCATTTATTTCTTCAGTTGATGAGGAAGAAAGTGAACAAATCCAAGATAAGTTAGAATATTTGGAAGAGAAGGCCTCATTTAAGCCTATACCCTTCCATGATGAGAGTGAGGCAGTTGCTTGCCATAAAGCATTACAGAGTAAGTTAGAAGATTCTGATAAAAAAGTTACACCATCGAAAGAAGACCAAAAAAAGGAAACTCATACAACCAAAGAGGAGATATCCACAGATTCAGAAACTGGTGATTTAGCCTTTAATCAGCCTGCAATTCCCAGTGAAGAGGATTATTTTGAAAAATATACATTGATTGATTATAACATCTCCCCAGACCCAGAAAAACAGAGAACTCCATGGAAATTAAATGTTGAAAGAGAGCTGTCAAAGGAAGTCCCAGGAGAAACTCTCTCTCTCCCAGAATGTTCAGAGGAAAGTGCCCTAGAATATGAATATGAATTGGTGAAATTAGATGAAAGTTTTTATGGACTAGAAAAGGACTACAGCAAATTATCTGACCCAGATACCCAAAAGTCTTCGGTTATCCAAAAATCAGCTGACAGAGATGCTCCAAAGAGCATAAATAGAGATGTGGACTCAAAGTCACCTGGGATGCCTTTATTTGATGAAGAGGAAGGAGTTTTGTCACGAACCCAGATATTTCCTACCACTGCTAAAGCCATTAATCCTGAACTTCTGGAGGAGCCACCTGCACTGGCATTTTTATATAAAGATCTGTATGAAGAAGCAGTTGGAGAGAAAAAGAAAGAAGGGGAGACAGCTTCTGAAGGTGACAGTGTGAATTCTGAAGCATCATTTCCAAGCAGAAATTCTGACACTGATGATGGAACAGGAATATATTTTGAGAAGTACATACTCAAAGATGACATTCTCCATGACACATCTGTAACTGAAAAGGACCAAGACCAAGGTCTAGAAGAAAAGCCAGTTGGTAAGGGTGATTCATACCAACCAATAATTGCAGAAGGGGAAATTTGGGGGAGGTTTGAAACTATTTGCGGGGAGGAGAGTCTGGAAGAGAAACAGAAAGCAGCTTACAGGGAAGGAGAATCAGTAGGCCACGTGGAGGCTCTTGACAGTGTAGCTATGCAGAGGAAAGCTTCCATCACCGAGGAAGTCAGAGTGGTTACCCAGAGGATAAGCTATGCGGTTCCATTTGAAGACACTCATCATGTCCTGGAGAGAGTAGATGAAATGAGCAGCCAGACTAATGAAGCAGCAAATGCAAATCCAGAGGTCAGTCTGAATGTCCCAGTACAAGTGTCCTTCCCAGAGGAAGAATTTGCATCTGGTGCAACTTGTGTTCAAGAAACACTGCAAGAAGAACCTCAAATAATGGTTCCCCCTGAGCTGAGTGAAGACCGCCTCCGCAGTAGCCCTGTTCAGGATGAGTATGAATTTGCTGAATCCCTGAATTACGAAGTGGTTACTCAAGACACTTTATTAGAAGAACTGTATTCAGAATCCACCCCTGAAGATGTGTTATTTCAAGGAAAGGAATCCTTTGAACATGTCAGTGAAAATGAATTTGTCAGTGAGGTGGAACAAAGTAAGTCTGCTGAACAGGAAGGGTTGGACGGAGAGATGACAGAACAAGACCAGTTATCGTCAGAGTTGGTAACCGAGAAGGAACAAAAGGAATTGAAAAAGTCCCAGATTGACACATATTGCCACACATGTAAAATCCCAATTTCTGCTGTTGACAAGCTGTTTGGCACCCACAAAGACCATGAGGTTTCAACGCTTGATACAGCTATAAGTGCTGTAAAGGTAAATAGATTTTAAAGCATACAAGTGTGTAATCATACATAGACGTTTAATTGGCTTTCTCATTTTCTCAATTTTAAAAAATGACCAATATTTGATACATTTATCTTTAGGCATAATAGTCTGAAAAAAACTAAGAATATTTCCCTAGTTATTCAGTTAAGATCACTTTGACAAACATTTATTGGGTACATAGTATGTGCCAGGTATTCTTCTAGATTCTGGAGATACCAGGATAAATAACATGGGGCATTGCCTTTGAGGGATCTTATGACAGTAGCCCTTAACATTATCAAAAAGGCAAATAAATTTAAATTAAAAAATATGCACTTGAGCATAAAGCACAATTTATTTTCTGTTATCTATAATATCATCCTTTAAAAATACACATTTACATTATATTAAGCAATTTTATTGCAAGTTTTATAAAATACTCAAGACAGACATTTTAAATTTTGGTTTTCTCCACATTTCTTCTTTATTTATAAAATTGATGTTAGAAGTGGAAAACTTTTGCATTCCTTCTGGCTATGTCTATAGACTCCCAATGTTAGAAAGTTAGTCACAACATATATCCTTATGTATGTGATTATAAGTATCCTACTCCCTCAGAGATACTATTGAAAATCAAACATTTAGTCTTTAAGATTCTCATCTACCTTTCAATAGCCTTCTAACTGGAATCTCCACTCTTATCTCATCAATCTATTCTCCATACAGTAGCCAGAATGATCTAAAATTGCAAGTAATGGCAAGAATTGAGCACTTACTGTGGACCAGGCAATGTGTTAAGGTCTTTATATACAAGATATCTTTTAATCCTTACGACAACCCTGTCATTGTCATCGATTTGCAGATAATGAAATGGGCTCAGATAGTTTAAGTCCAAGGTCATAGAAGACAGAACTAGGACTGGTACCCACGTCTGTCTGATGCTAGAGCTCATGCTCTTGACTGTGTATCCATGTTGCTCTGCTCAGTGCCTTCCTAATGGTAGCAATTTTCAATATGATTATTCAATTAGGTCACTGATAAATGATTGTCAGGCTCATTTTGATTCTGTAGGAAAACATATTAGAATTTTGGCTTTTTTTTTTTTTCTGGAAAAGTAATCCTTCTCAACTTATATGATATTGGTTTTATATTTCCAGGGTGAAACTTTGTTGAAACTTTACCTGGTCAAGTTTGGGGTAGGGCATGGGTCAATTTCTTTTTGGAATCTCAGGCATTGAGATGCATCAACACCAGTGAAATATGCCCCATTCTTTGATGACACTTGGTTTTGTTGACTAACAACTACTGGGTACTGTCAGTAGAAAGAAGACTAGATTTTTTTAAGCCTTCTTAATTATGTTTTGTTTATCTCCATGAGTTTTAGAAATTAAAAAAATAATTCTGTCTAAGTACTGTTAATTTAAAACAAATTTCAAAAGCAGGGAGATATGATGTCTCCTGCTTTAAAACCATTTTAAAGTTTTTTTTCTGGATCTTCTCCATATAGTATGAAGAGAAAGTGGAAAACAAATTGACTAAGCCAGAGACTTGCTTCGTTCATTAAATCAACTGTGAAGATTGAGTTGGTTGGCACATTTTAAAAATTAAAAATAAATTTAAAAAGTTGTCACTTGAGAATTCTCTAGCATCTTGTGAGTAGGCCATTTGTGATTATTCAGGAACTGATGGCTGCATTTGTAGATTATCCAGGTCCTGGCTTCTCCCCGCCACTCCATCCCCTTTGTGGTGCCTTATCTTGTATCTGACATTTGTTTTCTTCCTTCACTCTCTCCCTTCCTTCTTTCTCAATATTTATTGACCTTCCATTCCATGTCAAGAACTGTGCTAATCATAGAGAATGAAAACAAAACTAAACTAAAGGAAGATAGACTTGTAGCTCCCCCAGATCATACAGCATTGTGGGGGCACAGTGTTCTGAGACAGGAACCCTCTGGGAGGGAGTGAAATGGTGGAGGGAGACTGGGCAGGATGGGAAAAGTGTCCCGAAAGGGTGAAGCTTGGGTGAGCCTTAAATAAGATAGAGTTCTTCTAGTAAACAAGGGCAGGGAGGACATTCTAGAGAAAGGGAATGCCATATACAAAGGCACATTGGTGGGAAAGAGTCCAAGGAAAGGCGGGGCTTGTGTGATTGGAGCCTGGGGGCTTGTGGAGAAGAGGCAGGGGCTAGAGAGGGAAGCAGAGACCAGATCCTGAAGGGACTTTTCTCAATGTAATTTCTCCATCATTCTTTGCATAGTGAATCAGGCAGATGGAAGCTCTTTTATTCTGTGTTACTTGTTAAGTTTCACAGGATAGATTGCAGCTAGGTTTATAACTAATAGGTACCATCTTCCCCCATCACCCATACATTTTCTAGTTGGCTGTCACTCCTTGAGAGTATTTTAACCCTTTGAGGGTCATTAGAACCTTAAGGTCTCTTTAGTAGGTAGTTTTCATGATTTGGTATACTAGACATTCGGCCTGGTGACACTCTGTTCACCTTCTCAGGATCAGTTGGGGCAGGAACACCTGAAACCATTGGTGCAAATGTGAGAAGGCTACTCAGATATGTTGGACCAGTTCAGAAAAAAGTCTGCCATCTTAGAGGAATGACAATATGTAAAAATCAAGACCTAACTAAGGAGAAAGAATTCAATTCATAGTTTACTAAAACAAGTATGCTTTGAACTCACCAGCTGACCAAGAAGTCCTTCCTCTTGCATAAGAAAATAAACTGTCTATTGCTGTCACTCCGAAACCTCCTAATTGTTTATCATACATTACCTATAGTCAATTTAGATGAAGCAGCAAAGAAAAGTTAAAGATTGATTTGTTAGTGAACATGATATAGTGAATCTCTACCAAACATACTAAACTTGTAAGAAAATTGGAACTCACTGCTTGAAGTTCTTTTCTCAAATGTCATATACTAAGGATATCTTAATTCTTTTCTTCAGGTTCAATTAGCAGACTTTCTAGAAGATTTACAAGAAAAATCCTTGAGGATTGAAGCCTTTGTTAGTGAGATAGAATCTTTTTTTAATACCATTGAGGTAAGTTACCTTATCCTCTTTACTTTAACTTGGTCTGCTCCTGGCATCACAAATAAATGATTCTAAGCTAAAAGGACCTGAATTGGGGTTTGCGTGTGCATATGTGGTTTGCCATTGTTGGTTTTGTTCCATTAAAAGTAAAGTCCTTAAGTCTTCCCTCTGTTTCGTCAGTGAGACTACTTTCTAAGGATAAATGACTTGCCCTTTAAAACACATGCACATTTATTAGGCACTCACTATGATAGGGCAACTGCTTTACATGCTTTATCCAATTTCATCCTTACAGTAACAATATGAAATAGGAGCTATTATTATGATTATTGCCCCCATTTTATAGATAAGAAACTGAGACTTAGAGTTAAATATATTAACCAAGGTCATAGTAAGTTTATAGTAAGTTGAGAGCCAAGATTTGAATTCAGGTCTGACTTCTGACTTGCCCTACCATCCTGCTTTTCACTGGGTTAGCTCTGCAGAGGTGCTCTAAAGCACTGCCCAGTGTTTCATGCCCAGGACAGATGAGTGCCTCTCATGGTACCACTGTCTTCGACGAGTTCATGCTGACCCTGCTCCCTCTGCAGTGAAGGAAGGGGGTAGCAATGCTCCATCCATATACAGTCATGGCCCAGGCACCCTTACTTGTCAGTCAGGATTGGTAGAGGGCCCCTGTGGAAGGCTGGTGCACAGTTTCCCCATCACTCGGGTGACTCCTCATCCCAGTTTGCTTGTGAGAGGTCTGCTTAATTCCTGTTGTAGATCAGTTAACACCTGTTGATTATTTTTAGTGTTATTGCCCCCTACCCCTCACTGCCACCAAAGTGTTCCTTTTAGACAGTAAGTAATATGATCACCTTATCACTAGCGCTCTAAGCATCTGAGTTTGTCCAGGTGGGCAATAAAGTTTCTCCTGCTCTGGCGGAAACTACCCCTTCCCTGGAGAGCATTTATGAATGTAGCACCCTGTCCAATATCCTGGCTGTTCCCTCCCTCACACTATGATTTTAGTGGAGTGATGAAAATGGCACTAAACCTTCTCTGCTACCTGATCTACATTCACTGTGATGCCACTTTCAAATTTTATCATGTGGGAATGCAGGTAGGCAATACTTCCCTACAAACATTTTTATGTGTGTTTCATTAACTAAATCCTTCTTGATAGTTCTCTTACAGTGAATTCTGTTGCAAAGCTAACTATGGCAAAGGGGGTTGGTGGGCTGGAAATTTAGGCTGTGCATGTAATCTGTGATTCTCTTACCAGGATGCCAGAGGTTAATTATTTAAAAGGCTAGTATTTCTCTTAAAACACACACACACACACGCACTTCTTGGTTCACTCAGAAGGGTTTTTTGGTTTGTTTTTAAAGGAAAACTGTAGTAAAAATGAGAAAATGCTAGAAGAACAGAATGAGGAAATGATGAAAAAGGTTTTAGCGCAGTATGATGAGAAAGCCCAGAGCTTTGAGGAAGTGAAGAAAAAGAAGATGGAGTTCCTACATGACCAGATGGTCCACTTTCTGCAGAGCATGGACACTGCCAAGGACACCCTGGAGACCATCGTGAGAGAAGCCGAGGAGCTTGATGAGACCATTTTCTTGACTGTAAGCACCAATTCAAACAGGTCCGGACACCTTGAACCCACTCTGACCCAAGTCTACTTTAAAAAAACTCATCTTTTACTATTCCCTGAGATGATTTATATCTCTATGTGGGGTTTATATAATTCTCATTTAAAAATTATTAGGGCACGCCTCATGCCTATTGAAAAGGCCCAGCCAATCCTTAAAGCCATAACACCCAGATCCAGTTGAAGGACACATGGAAGCCAGGCCGCAGCACCATCTGTCTGTTCTTTCACAATGGATTGGTCACCTTCTGAGAGGGAGGGAAAGCAGCCTGAAAACTTTATTCATGCCATGCTCCCTTTCGGTGCTGGCCTGATCTTCCAGTGCCTCTCCCCCCTCCACTCCCACTCCCTAATCTGAAATGACCTCTCATAGGGACCATTCCCTCTGAACCTCACCAAGTGGAGAGTAACATTTTGGTACACTTTCAGCATGCAAAAGGATGACATGATATGATACCTCTCTCAGGTAACATGTTGATCTTCTTACAAGGGTCTTCCTGGTGATCAGATTCCTTAATTCAAACAAGTACCTTGTGGAGAGGGTCCCTTGGGTGCTCCTCAGATTACTCACAGAGACAGCTCTTTGCTCTCCTAATTCCCTAGAACCTTCAGTAGAATACTGGTTCTCCACGGAGCCAGGATTAACCAGGAGTGATGGAGGTGTTTTCCCTGAAGGCAATCCTAAACCTAATTGTCAAACCAGAGAAAAGCACCATTTTATGATGAGTGGGAACCTCCCTTTCAAAGCTCCTCAATCCTCCCAGCCTTCTACTAAAGACTGGAGATAGAACGAGGCAAAATGGGGCAATGTTAGGCTTTTGATTTGCCTTTGGGGACGCCTCCATCCGGTGCAAATTTGGGTGTGGTGGACATGGCATCCTCAAAGGAGGATGAAAATCATTCAGTTGCTTTATGCTTAATTAAGGCAAAGCTTTAGTATTTTAAAATTAAGCACCTCGTTGGAAGTCTAGCACTAATAAAGTGCTTTGTGTTTCCTAAGAACCTTACCTTGGTTTGATAAGAATATTTTCTTCTCTATAGAAGAACAAGCTGTAAAAAAGGAAGCATGTTATTCCTGCTTATAAAAGTAATATATATCCATTTCAGAAAATTTGGAAAGTACAGAAAAGCACAGAGAAGGTATCACCCAGAGATAACTACTGATTACATTTTGCTTTATCTCCACATTGAACAAATTTTAAGTCATTCTCCTTGCTTCAGAGAATTCTATTCTGGAAGCTAAGCCATTTATTAATGAATAGAGAGAAGCAGAGCAGAAGCAACTGTTGCTGGCCTTGCTGATGGTAGAGAGTAAAACTAAAGCCCCCTCCATCCCAGACCCTGTCCGCCACCCCTTCTGAGCACTAATTCCTTTGCTGCCTGGAATGAAGCCCCCCAAAGGAAACAGCCTCAAAGGTAGCTGAGGAGTAATGATTTTTAGAACATACGTGATCTTAATGCTCGAGGTTGGTTTTCCTTTTTGTTAATTAGTTTCTCTCTCTCTCTCCCCTCCCGCCTCCCTTCTTCCTTCCCCTCCCTCCCTCCCTTCCCCTCTCTCAATCTCTCTCATTCCCCCATAAGTCATTTGAGGAAATCAATGAAAGGTATAGAAAACACGGCACAATGTAGTGGCGACTGAGACTAGCATGACTGTATGCTTTATTTTAATATTTTGATGCTTTATAGAAAATGAGCTGCCAGTTTAAAAATGCATACATTTAGTGAGCTCCTGGATTTGCACTTTTATTATAGATACAGTGCTTTTGAAAGCTAAATGACAGCTTTCGAAAGGAAATTGCATGTGCTTTAGTTAAATAACAATTATCATAATGTAGATTTTTAACTGCTTCGTTGAGATGTATTCTGTATTTCCAGCCTAATCTAGACTAGGCTATCTTTCCTGTCACTGCATACAGAACATTTTGTAGATACTTAGACTTACTGGTTAAATATGAGTATTTGAAAGAATCATTCATATCTGCCTTGAGCAATTTGATGACTTATGTAATCTTAATGGAATGTTCTCTCATTTTCTCTTCAGAAGACAGGCATGAATTTATCTTCTTTTTCTGCTCAGCTCACCTAAATGAATCTTCCTCTTTTGATTTTGTGTTTTTTTTTTTTTAACACTCAATCTAAGAGAAGTTCTTCATTCATTTAAAAGGCAAAACACTCAACAAGAAATTAGGAAACGTTGTCTATAAAAACACATAGCAGAGCTATGTTTATCTTCTGGAGCATCTGATAGTGAAATGCTCATACTGATCTGGCACGTTTTCCCTTCTGCCTCATAGCCAGGCCTGAGGTCTTTCCTCCTGTCAGAGCCTAATTTTTTTTTTTAATCATTTTTACGCCTTTAATGTAAATTTCTAAAATTGTAAATATTATCTTCAGTTCACTTCATTCAATGCCAAATTGTGAAATAGCATAAAGTAAAATCAGAAATTTGTATTTGTGATATATTAAAATATAGAAAAATGGGTTTGGATTAGAAACCTGATTTTTTAGATAATGAAAACTGTACAGATGAATCTTATTTACCTTTAAAAAAACATGTTCAACAGAATATTGTCAAGATGCTTTAAGAAAATAGTTTGTATATTAACATTGGCATTAACCAATAAGAGTTTTATTATAGTGGCTCTGTTATAAATAGAATTACTCAGGGAGCTTTAAAAAATGCTGATACCTCAATCTTACCTCATGAGATTCTGGCTTAACTGTTGTGGGGTGTGGCCAGGGTATTTTTAAAGCTTGCTAGGTGATTTCAGTGCACAGGCAGGGTTGAGAACCTCTGGTTTATAACAACCTGTCCTCTGGCCTGGTGGTGCCCCAGACTGGCTTCTGAGTTACCTGTGCAGTTTGTTAAACCAAAGCTTCTGGAGCTCCACCCTGGATCCACTACAGGAGAATCCAGGTGGGACCAGGCACCTGCACGTGTACCAGTTCTCACGCAGGAGTCAGAGGCACACTGGGCAGGTCTGGAAGCTGATACCCAGGCCTTGCTCCCAGTTTTCTTTATTTTTTTTAAATTACACATTTCTTCTAAGTATTATTGATATTTATTTTTACCCCCAAAGTATATGGATTTAGAGTGCCATTCCGTATGCACTGGACAATGTAGGGGCATATTTGCTTATTTATTATATTTCATTCACTCGTGGAAGATACTGATCGGCAAGAAAACTTGGTGAATGAAAATTTGCAAATGTGTTTACCTTTAAAAATGCTATAGTTTCACATTTTTACTTTTCTAAACATTAGAATATTAACTTGCTAATATGAATTGACATGCATTTAATTCTAAATACCATTTTTTTTGGTTTTGTGCTTGAACTTGTTCATCTGTGTGTCATTTTAATTAATTTTGATCTCATTGTCCAATTGACAATGAATTAATCTTTGCGGAAGCTGCATGTTGCTTAAAGGAGCGTACACTTGGGATAACCATTATTTTTCTGTAAGGAAAAAAGATAACAAAATTCAGAATTTGGTGAAGCAATATAAGCAATTAAAGAAAATCCTGTTAAATGTACACACACATGATGAAGCTTGATTTTTTTCACTAAAATGAAGCCTTTCATGTTCTCAAGACAACTTCTGCCTCAAAGTCTCAATGTCGTTGGTATTCCTTTCTATGAGAAATGCTAATTATCTAGCTTTTTCTCCTAGTTTTTTCCCCTTGCTGCTTTTTTTTCCCCTACCATCATATTATATATCTAAAGGCAGTGCTCATATATTAAATAATTTTTCTTGACACTAAAAATGCTTAAATTAAAGAATGCTGTCAAGGATATTTAGACTCAAATTTTGCATATTTTAAAAAACACATTTGCTTAGAAAATGCTGTTCTGTTAAGAGGATAATTTTTTTCCCTCTGTTTTGCTTTTTTGTGTTCTAATAATGAAAGCGAGTCACAACCATTGTAGGACCTGCTCATAAAAAGATGTCCGCTTGCCCTTACACACACTGATGTTAAAATTGAACAGATCAGTGCATAAGGGAAAATTCAAACATTTTATGTGTTCTATCTATAGCTACAGCTTCTGTGCTACAAAAAAGTCCTCCATTTCGTCAGTGACATGTACTGAGAGGACTTAGTATGTGCACTAGTCACCCCTGTTTGTTCATTTTGAGCCTATCATTTCCACCCTCTACATCTCCAAAGCCGTAATTAAGGCTCGTGTTGTCTTCCCTCATCAAGAGCGTCATGGGGTCCTCTCAACTGGCCTCACTACCTCTCTAGTCTACTTGCTCTGATCCTCCCTCAGACTCATGCCAGGGTACTCTTCTAAACTTCCCTTGTGTAAACACTTCTATGGCTCTCCCTGCCTTAAAAGACAAAATGGAAACGCTTGGTGGATATGAAAGACTTCCCAGTCAAGCCACAAATCACCTTTCTATTTCATCTCTAACTGTCTCCCATTCCCAGTTCTCAAGGTAGCCCATGGTCCCCTCTGGGCCTTGAGTGTGTCATACTCTTTCACAACTCCATGCCTTTATTCATGCTGTTCTCTCTGCAACACCCGTACTATCTTTTCTGCCTAGGAAACTCCTACTTATTTTTAAGACTCAGCCAAATGTCACCTCCTCTTCGAAGCCCCTACTGGAACATCTCCCCCAAATCAGATGATAGTGAATTTTATTATTCCTAACACAAGTAAGCATAGTGGGCACTCTAAATATTTCAGTTATATTTTATCATCTTTTCCCCTCATATTGATAAATTTTCCAGACCTGAGAGCCTGATATTCTCATCCAAATGAAACCTTGTCCTCTTATTCATTCAAAATATATTAAAAGCCTACTATGTGCCAAGTAACACATTACAGTACAGTAGTGAACCCAGCAAAGTCCTTTTTTTGCATGTAGATTATAGTCAGGTGAAGTAGACAGACAAAAACAAATAGGTTGTAATGAGTTTGAGGAAAAAACACGACAAAATAAGGAACAGAAGAAGGGAGAGGGCTGCCCTCTCTGAAGAGCTGACATTTGAACAGAGATCTAAATTAAGTGAGGAAGGAGCCACACAAGTATTTAGGAGAAGAAAGTTCCAACAGCAGGTGAAAGGCTTAGAGGTGGGTCTGTGCTACCCAAACCCCAACGTCCATGATTATGAAGCTGATGGAGTCCCTAGTGGTTGACTTAATTTCTGGAAGGTAATTCCAGTCCTCTGTGAGTGAGGTGCACAGAGGAGAGCGCCTAACCAAAGTTTAGGCCCCTCATGCTAAAGATAAATGTTTTTGCAATTCTACCTTCCCCTTTTCCCTCTTCAGAATCTACCTTTTTTTTTTTTTTTTTTAATTTTAAGCCCAGATTTCACCTGGATACCAATGCTGAGGATTTGTTGGCATCCCTCCTAAGACGGTCTTGAGTATAAAGAAAGCTATTAATTTATATACTGTGGCTTATTTAGTCTTTTAAGAATAGATAGACTTTATCCTCCTTCATTGCTGTATCCCAGAACCCAGAACAGTGCCTGGCACATAGTAGGTGAACATATTTTCTTGAAAGACTAAATGGTGAGATGCATAATAGTGACGGTTGAAAACAGCAAAGATATCACACAGTATGTGAATTTCCAGATGGGCTCCGAACATTTTTATCTTTAGGGAGCATAAACAATCACTAAAATGTAATCATTTTTAGGACTAACTTTATAGAGGCAAAATTAAGACTGTATAATTCAATGGAATCTATTCAGATTTAAGGATATAGGAATGGAGTTTCTAATATTACCAGTTGCACTGAAGAATCCTGTGAATAGATTTTATACATATATTTCCAGATTTTGAAACAGTTTAAATTCTTTTTGGATACAACGCCTCACAGAAACCACCACCATCACCACCACTACCAACAACAACTTCATTTGGAATAACTGTTCTTAGCTTTCATTTTGTATGCTAATAATTTCTTATATAGAAATATTTTCCCCTGATAGGTTGCTTTCTGCAATGGAGAGCACTGCTTCTTTAGAGAAAATGCCTGCTGCGTTTTCGCTTTTTGAACATTATGACGACAGCTCGGCAAGAAGTGACCAGATGTTAAAACAAGTGGCTGGTAGGAACTTCAATATATTATTTACCTTGATGAAATTTGGCAGTTTTTCTTATTTGTTTTATAAAGTTTTTGAATGTAAGGAAATATAACTGGAAAAAGAAAACTCAGTTGTAAAAATTTAAAGCTAGATTCTGAAATAAAGCGTGAGACTAGCAAACCATTTCAGTTATAAACTGCATTTCCATTTGAAGCTTTATGACTGTGCTGGGATATTGAGGAGGTGGAAGGAAGTAGCAATGGAATCGAAGGGTCTTCTCTCTCTTTTTTTTTTTTTTTCCTTTTAAAAGAGGATTTCTCTCTCTCTTCTAGAGATTATTTGCTTCATGCCAGCAGCCAGGTATAGAAGGAAAAATAAATCAAATATTTTCATATATGTTGAACAGATTTTTCTTTCTGAGTGGTTTTCCCCTCTTCAATTGAGTTCTTTTTCCTTTTTTCAAACTAAACAGATTAACTTAGAGAACTAACAGCTCCGCATC
The DNA here is from genome assembly GCF_949987535.1 of Balaenoptera acutorostrata. Lineage (NCBI taxonomy): Eukaryota > Metazoa > Chordata > Mammalia > Artiodactyla > Balaenopteridae > Balaenoptera > Balaenoptera acutorostrata. The sequence continues at coordinate 66,623,374 of NC_080065.1, forward strand.
ATGCTCTGTAGCCAGCAGCCTCCTACTCAGCTGTGAAAAGCATCCTGCCGGCTCTTCAGAATATTTTTTAATGTGCTATTTTAACAAACAAGACAATGACATTTCTTTAGATTTTTCAAAGCCGCTGTGTTTCAGTGAAGTAACCAAGTTCCACTTACTGTAAAATGTACTTAGATGCCCTCCTTAAAAGATGCTATAGTCTTCTAAAGCAAACCTTAAAGACAACTTCTGTTTTCAAATTGATGATTAACTTTCATTCCTGTGGGAAGAGTTTTAATTTAGTAACTAGTAAAAGGTTACTGTGTCTTTAAAAAAAACTGAAAAACAGAAAAGCACCCCGCCCCCGCAAAACCCATCAACCCTATATAAAACGAAAAATTCAGTCATTTGTCCTAACGGGTTTTCTCTAGAAATATCTCAGGACAAAAGGGTATTTTCTTGTAATGTATTTAAGAAGCATTTGAATAGAGCAGCGGTTGCAAACCAAGAAATTCTGGTCAACAGAGGAGCTCTTTTGCTTTTAAGGGATTCGTTATATGCTGTTGTTTATTTAGAAGGCTATTCTTTTGAATATCTGATGGGCAATAAGAGGGCATTTTGTATATTTTAGAGGTCACAGAGTTAAATTTGTCATAAAGTGTTCATGATTCATTCAGAAACAGTGCATGTGGCAGTCCCAGTAGTTCCAAACTGTTATGGGGAGACTGGTCTCTGAGATATAAATGGCATTCGTTGTACATCTGCTTCCCAGAATTGGAGCCCAGGGTGTTGACTTGCTGCTAGATAGTTTTTGCTCATTTTGTGACCAACAACATCTCTCAGCTATAAAGTCCTCACCGGGTGCCTGAAAAGCTAATCTGATCACTGTAATAAACAGATATAATAAGGAAAGGATGTGACCTTTATGATGAGAAACAGAGCAGCCCCTAACATTTCTTCCGTGCTTACATGATGCCTGGCAGTGTGGAGACTGTTATCTAATTAAACTGTCAGCTAATCTCACAGCAACTCTAGGAGGTAGGTTTTATTGTTATTCCCATTTGACAGGTGAGGAAATAAAGGGAACAGAGAAACGCCTCTCATATTGCCCTAGATACACAGCTATTGGGGGGGGGGGGTGTGGCGGGTGGAGTTTGGCTTCAGAGTCTTTGCACTTGAACCACTGCTCTACACCAAAGAGGCTGAGTGCATTGCTGTGAAAGGAGGGGTAACTATAGATTAGTGACATCCAAGGCTTCCTGGACTCTGCTCCTAAGAACTTTTTCTTTTAATTGTGGTAAAATATGCGTAAAATAAAATTTACCATTTTAACCATGTTGAAGCCACTATTGTACAACCATCACCACTAATCCATCTCCCGAATTCTTTTCATCTTGCAAGACTGAAACTGTATCTATTAAACACCAACTCCTCATTTCTCCTGCCCCCGCCCCCTCCCCCCAGCCTCTGGCAACCACCATTCTACTTCCTGTCTGTATGAATTTAAAGCACTCTAGGTACCTCATATAAGTGGAATTATGCAGTATTTGTCTTTTTGTGACTGGCTTATTTCACTTAGCATAATGTCCTCAAAGTTCATCCGTGTTGTACCATGTGTCAGAATGCCCTTCCTTATTAAAGCTGAATAAATTCCATTGGCTGTCTATACTGCATTTTGCTTATCCATTCACTCATCGATGTACTTTTGGGTTGGTTTCACATTTGGGCTACTGCAAATCATGCTGTTCTCCTGAGGACTTTTTTGAAAGCTAGGTTGAGTGGGAATCTGTATCCACCACAGGTACTGAAGTGCAGGTTGATCTAATGCTTAGCTCGCCAAGCATGACAGCTCTTTATGGGCACACTGTCAGGCAGAGGGAATCCATGGGGCGATGCTCTGCCTAGTTCCTTAGCCTCTGGCAAAGAAGCCTTAAAATCATTTTGCATTTTTTGGCATTACTCCTACTCAAGTTTATTACTACAGAAGTGTAAGTAGCATTGCTAACGTGTAAAATCTGAGCTTCTGATGTCCTTTTGCCACACAGGAATTGTAAATCCAGCCACTGTTATTAGATTACATCTATGGAATAGTCATACTCCCTTCTTAATTTTAGAATACTTTGAAGAACAAAAGTGGTTCTTGTTTTGAAAAAAGATGTTTTAATTTTAATGTTTTTTTTTAAAAAAAATATTTATTTATTTATTTATTTATGGCTGTGTTGGGTCTTCGTTTCTGTGCGAGGGCTTTCTGTAGTTGTGGCAAGCGGGGGCCACTCTTCATCGCGGTGCGCGGGCCTCTCACTATCGTGGCCTCTCTTGTTGCGGAGCACAGGCTCCAGATGCGCAGGCTCAGTAATTGTGGCTCACAGGCCTAGTTGCTCCGTGGCATGTGGGATCCTCCCAGACCAGGGCTCGAACCCGTGTCCCCTGCATTGGCAGGCGGATTCTCAACCACTGCGCCACCAGGGAAGCCCTAATTTTAATGTTTTTACAGGAATAGATTAAGTACAAAATTATTTCTAGCCTACATGCTTTGCTTAATTCCCTACAACTGCTTATTCCTTAAAATTTGTTGATTTTGGGGTCAGTTATCAATTTTAAGTTTGTTAAGCTACCTGAGAGAGAGATTTTTGAAAAGATGTTGCCATTTTTAAAAAGGCAGCTATAGCGCAATTTATAATTCATAGAGAAAAAAGCTGCATTTTCGTTGTTCATGCCTTAAGAAGTTCTCCAGCACTGCTTCAAAGATGATTGATAATAGTCAATCTGCTTGGCTCTTCCATAAACCTGGGCAACATGAAAATTTACTGAACTACATTTATCTGGATGGACTCCTTTAGAATGTGACACTGATTTCCTGCTGGGAAGACAGAAAAGTCAAAGATAGTATAAGAGTCTCTGAACCACTATCAGTCCTTGGGGAGGTGCTCTGACAGGCAGGCTTCCTGCCTTATCATGCAGGCTCCCAGCATGTCTTACCTCTGTGTTCCCTCTGTGATTTACCAGATGATGGGTCTCTACTTCAGCTCCCATCTTCAGGGGCTTCCTGCCTTCTCCCCTCCATTTTCTGTGCTCCTGCAAAAGGCCATGTTGCTTTCTGAATGTTAACACCGGTTATGTGTCAGATACATTGCTAAGCACTTAATATACATTATCTTGCTTTTTAAAACAGCCCTGGGAGGAAATGGTATTATTGTCGTTTTCCCATTTTAAAGATGGAGGAACTGAAGCTGAGATAACACAGCTCCTAAGTGGGGGATCTGGCATTTAACCTTAGGCCAGCCTCTCTGCTCCAAAGCCCATGAACTTGCCCGGTCTCTTATCCTGCTTCTCATTTTTCATAACTGTGTATTTCTTCAGGTCTTTATCTCTTTATTGAATCTTTTCAATGTGTCTCTTTTTGTTCCATTTACTAAATTTAGACCCATTTATTTCTTCTAATTTCCACTTTCCTGTTGAACTAAACTTTGTTTTCTTTCCCTTCAGTGTTGACTTTTAATAAAGTAATCTCACAAAATTTGGCCTGTATTATTCAGCAAGCTCATCTCTCAGGAAATTGTTGACAGGAAAATAACAACACAAATAAATTTAAAAACAGGACATCTTTTCAACTATGGGAATAACCTTTTCCTTTAATTTGTAAACCATGTTCAGTGCTTTTATATCTCAAAAATTTTAGAGGAGAATTGTATAGGAGCTTGATTTATGGTGTCGTATATGCTGTTAATGTTCAATATGCATAATTATAAACCTTTGAAATCTCTAGTAAAACACTTGGGAATATTGTTGTCTTTAAAATTCAGAACAATGGATTTATACTAGATATCTAAACCTTATATTTGAATCAGTTAATAGGGTACTTTTTCCCCCATGTAATTTTTACATTTTGTTTTAAAAAGTTGTAGGTATAGTCATGTTGGAGATGGAAAAAATGGGATAGTCGTTTCAGAAAGTGTATTTTGGTATTTTATTCATGCAAGTCTTTTTCAGCCTTGATGATATAGCAACTATAGCTAAAAAGGGTTTCATTTGTCTCTATTTGAATATAGTTTCTATACTGATGTAGAAGGATACAACATTGGTTATCTAGCAATGTGTTCTCAAAGTTTTGTTTTGAAGGAAAACCAAATCATTTGATGAATCCTCTAACTTGTATAAGTTTATTGCTCTAAATATAGGATTACAGAAGAATATTATCAAGTGATCCCATTGGGAGATCCATTTTTTGTTTATTTCTATGTATACTATATGTATATATGTACACATGCAGACAAGACATTTTGGAGGGAGACACACTCAACTGTAACAGTGGTTGCCTCCAAGGAATATCCTTGGGGTTGGGGGCTGTTGGGAACAAGGTAGTCCTCCCAGCTTTACTCCATGTACTTCTGTATTGTTTCCATTTTTATCAGTAAGTACAAGTGACTTTTGCAAAAAGAAAAAGAAACCAATCAATAAAAGCAGCATTACTGATAATAAATCTTGCTTATATTCCAGTTCCACAGCCTCCTAGATTAGAACCTCAGGAACCAAATTCTGCCACTAGCACAACGATTGCAGTTTACTGGAGCATGAACGAGGAAGATGTCGTTGACTCATTCCAGGTTTACTGCATGGAGGAGCTACAAGATGACCAGGAAGTAAATGGTAGGATTGCTAACACAAATTCAGGTGCATATGTACATTTCTATATCTTAATGTGTAGTATTTAAACATATACATATTATGGCTCTTTCCACAAAGCACGTGTAACCACTTACAAAAACAACAATGAACCAACAATCGTATAATGAAATAACATGTAAGCAAAATTTGGAAATCAGGATCAAGGAAAACAAAAATGCGTAAATATCATCCTAATGATCAACATGAATACTGTACTTGAAATTCAAATTTGGCTTTGAGTTCTCAGGTTAACAGGAGAAATTAAGTGATTCTCATTTTCAGGCAGGAGGTAATGTACCAAAGTGTTGAAAACAAAGTTTCAATCAGAACTGAAGTCTAAAAGACAAGTGTAAAGTGTGCCACTTTGTAGAGGAGAAATGAGCTGTATATAGGACGCTGTCCTCCACAGTAATTTTAGTGCAAATGCAGCATTGGATGTCATGGTTGGCATTTCTCAGATCCACCTTTGATAAAAGCTGAAAACAAGCTATAAAGGTAAATTCAGAGTTCACACTTCTCAAGGCATGAGAAGACTGTATGGTGTAGTCTTCTGGTGTCCCAAATTAATGCGAAGATAGAGGTGAAAGTGCTTAGGAGGGTGAATGGGTGGCATGTCATATAGTTGAGCCTCTGTAAATATCTCTAGGACCTCTAATAAGACCTAGAAGCCAGGCAGTTTGAGGTTGTACTGCCTGATGAATCAGAGCTGAGAGTGCTGGCATTCTGTGTTGCTTGTTGAAGATACACCCATTTATTTTGGAAATCAGATGAGCATGTGACAGGATTGACATGGCATAGGAACCCAATTTGTAATAAGGAATGAATTATAATGTATTTCACTGTTAACCAGTATTTAAGTCTTTTCAGATGTCATGTGGTACTTATTTAAATTAGAAAAAAAGTAAGAAAGCAACCATAGGCATATTGTAAAGTTGGCTAAGTTTGTCTATAAGAACTCCTATCTTATTGGGGACATATTACCATATACCTGTCACAGCACAACAAGGAGAGTGCTCTTATCTGCATTTGCAAATGAGAAAACTGATGTGAGATTAAATAATTTGCCCAAGACCACACAAGTTACGCGGGACCAGGGCAGGTTTTAAATACAGATCTTTCAGATTCCAAAGCTTACGTTTTTATTTGCTTGACTCTGTGTTTGTTCTGTTATACCACACTTCACCGTGTCTATCCAGCTATATCATGGAACTTCATGGCTCTCCAAGACTCCTCTTAACAACTGTTTATTTCCTGGAGTACTTTTTTAAAGTGCTTCACCGCCACTGCCCCCCGACGCCCCGCACCATGCCCCACTTACCTGTCCTGTGTCTCATTCATTCAATGCCTTGAACTCTGCTGATGCCAGTTCATTATTCTGATGGTCTAGACTGTGATACCATGCGGTGTGTAATAGGTCTCCAGTAACATATGCTATGTGCTCTGTTAAAAGGAGTACCAGGCTAACAGGACTTAGCCTAAAAGGATAATTCCATTGAAAACTGCAGTCACAAGTTCTAGGCTATGGGGAAATGTTTTTCAGTGTATATGTCTTTATGATATTATTTAAGCCAAACTTTCTGCACAGAAAGTATAGCTCGCTGGGAAAGAGAGATGCAATTGAAGAAACCTTCTGAGTTGAAGATCTCTTAAATTTACTTTAAAAGGGAACAATCTGGGTTTCTTAACTGGAGGGGTTTTGAAGATGTAACATCCTGGAGTAATAAGAGAGGATAACTGGAATTACCATAAGCTAATTTAGAAAAGAAAATTGTTCTTTTAAAAGGAGAGGAAATTTCAGTAAGAATAATCAGATTGGCCCAAGGGGCAGGTGTTCAGAATGTTATTGAGTAATATTTACTATTAACATATTGAAAATAATATAAGTAATTTTAGGAACTGTCTTGACTAAACAAAGTTATTTCTTAGAATAGTTTATTCTCTATCAAAGGTGTTTAAGTATTTCTATAAATTGTGGAAATCTCTAGGGGAAAGGATTCTGGAATTCATGAGAAGGAAGCAGGATTTGAAACTTGGAAAATCATACTGAATACTAAAATGCTTTACTAATCTGTAAAGATGCTTTTTAACATCATAAATTTAGAAAACGTGGGATTGTCCTTATTTTATTACATACTCTCCTGAAATATTGGCATTGATTCTTAAGAATTTTCTTGAGAATGTATTACTGAGATTTAAGTTAACATAAACTCTGCAATTTTAGTATTTGCTATTGAAATAAGTTACTTTAATTGCGGAATATGAAACTCAGGATCTTACTAATATGCTATTATTTTCTGGTAAGTGTTCACAAGTAATACTATGTCATTCTAAATATCTCTCAGAATGCTGTTGCTTTAAGTGTTCTAAAGTGCTATCTATCACACAGTAGTATCTGTAAGTTTATCAGTTTGTGTTTCCCACTGAAAAATGTGTTATTTTTCCAATAACTGTAACTTTCAACTAACTTAGGAAGATACCCTAGCATTTATGATTGTGTTTTATGCTAGATTTGGTAGAAGAATACAGAGTGACCGTGAAAGAAAGCTACTGCGTTTTTGAAGATTTAGAACCTGACCGATGCTATCAAGTATGGGTAATGGCTGTGAATTTCACCGGATGTAGCCTGCCCAGCGAAAGGGCAATTTTTAGAACAGGTAAAGAGATGTTAAGGGGGTGTTAGGAGGCAATACTCAATTCTTCACAGACTATTAAGATCTACCAATAAGCATTTGTTAAGCACCTATTGTGTGCTGGGTATTGTGCAGTGCTGGGTTTACAACAAGAAATAAGACTGGGCTCTTCTCACAAAGCTCATACTCAAGTGCGGGAGACACAGAACAAAAGATTATAAAAAATGTGTGGTAAGGGCCGTGATCCAGAACACTCCAGAGGGGTATCCGAGACAGGCCAGGGCAGGGACAGGGTCAGGAATGGCTCCCTAGAACTGATGTCTGAATGGAATCCTTAAAGGATCAGTAGGAATAATGTGTTAAAGGAGTGTATTCCATTTGAAGAAGACAAATGAGCACAGGTGCCCAGGTAAGAAAGAGTATGGAGTGTGCAGGATACAACAAGAATTTTGGTATTATTTCTTTGACTTAAAAACAAGGAGAGGGGACACAGAAACGAAGACCCAACACGGCCATAAGTAAATAAATAAAAATTAAAAAAAAAAAAAAAAAAAAAAAAAACAAGGAGAGGGGAGACATGAGATGAGAAATGTATAGTGTATAGAGTTCACATTTGCTAAGGTAAGAAGCTCAGGCTTCCTCATATAGGTGCTGGGAGCCCCCAAAAGGTTTCTCAGCAATGGTATTCAGCTGGGAATGCATTCCCATGATGGAACCTTTTCACAGGAGGCTGAAGCAGGTGTAGGATAAGCCGAGTTTGCATTGCCTTTAAGATAATTGTAACTGTCCCTGCCCTGGCCTGTCTTGGATACCCCTCTGAGGCAGTTAACTTACTTCCACTGGTTTATCCTTTCTTCTTGCCTTTTAAAACAAGTATTTATTGAGCACCTATTGATGGCAAGATCATGGCTAACTTTTGTGTAAAGGAAGGGGACAAGAATACTTTTATTTACTTGTATATGTATGAAGAAACTCTGGTAGGATTTATAGGAAGCTACTTTTAGAAGCTGTTTGCGGATGGGTGAAAACTGGGCAATTTGGAAGGCAGGGGTGAGAGGGAGACTTTTCACTGTATACATTTTTATGTCTTTTGGATTTTCAACCTAGAATGTATTTTTTAGTCAAAAATTAAAATAAAATCATGCCCAAGCATTCTTCCCAGAGTACCAGGGAAGCAGAACTGCCATAGAGTGAGCCACAATTGACTTGGTTCTCTCTCTGCAGCGCCCTCCACCCCTGTGATCTGTGCCGAGGACTGTACTGTGTGTTGGAACACGGCCACCATCCGATGGCGGCCTGCCAACCCAGAGGCCACTGAGACCTACACTTTGGAGTACTGCAGACAGCACTCTCCCGAGGGCGAGGGCCTCAGGTAAAGATCCGTCTCCATGGGGAGAGCCTGGGGTACCAGGAACCCAGCACAGGCTTCCAAGCTAACCTCTAAGCTTATGCTCACAGAGGGAGAAAAGCTTCCTAATTAAGCTAATTAGGCCGTTGACTTGATTTGCAACTCCATCACTATTCGTCAATGAACTCTAAGTTTGTAATAAACACATGCTGCAATGCAGAATAATCACTCCCTTGTAAGAAAAATATATGTGAATTTTAATAAGATAGAACTTTCTTTGAGATATATTTAATTTGAGTCATTAGACAGGATATACGCATATGTTATCTGCTTTTTAGTAGTTAGATCAGAATAGGTACCACCTAACTCAGGAAACTAATAGCAAGCTTGTATATAATGTAAATTTGAATGTCTCCATGATATATTGGTAATATAAAGGACCTAATGACATATATATTATCACAGAGATATACCTGCCTCTTCAAGAGCATGAAGAATCTAGAGACTTTTTCTGGAAAAAAGAAATGTAAAGCTCTCTCACTAAAATTACGAAGCTAAAATTTATCAATAAAGGGCTGTGCATCCAGAGGACCTTTGGTAAATGTTACTTCATTTACTTATTAACCTCCAATCCATGGCAATAGGGCAACTTTGTGTTCCATGATGAAGATTCAGATCATTATTATTAATATTCATATTTTGATAGAGATTTTTTTAAAACCAAATTTACTGAGATAAACTATTTTGGCAGGATATGGAACTTGGAAATAATGGTATGAAATTAGATAGCTTTTTAATAAAGTATATTATTTAAGCTCTTGATTATTTTCATTATCAATCAACAGCTATTTATTTAGTTATGATGTGAGGTTTCATATAACTGAGCAATAATTATAGTTTCTTTCAAGTATGTGAAGGCAGGCTTCACAAAATAATGATCAAAGGACAAATTAATGTTGAGTGGAGTGTGTATAGGTGGGATGTAGACATTTCAGCAGGAGTGAGAACGTAGTAAATGTACAAGAAACAACATCTCTGTTAATGTGCCAATTGCTAGAAGGCAGGCTTCAATGATCAGCAAATAGCCGAGAGGTTAACTCACAGACAGACAGACAGACCAGACAGACCAACAGAGACAGAAACAGAGAGACAGAGGAAGAGAGAGAAAAGAGGGAGAGAGAGGGAGACAAAGACAGAGACAAAGAGAGAGAGATTATAACTAGCTTCTATTGAGCATTTACTATGTGCCAAGTCACTATTCTAAGTGCCTTATGTATGTTGCCTTATTTAATCCTCAAACGAACTCTGAGAGAAAACATATGCTTTGAGACGCTAGCAGCTAGTGAGTGGCAATCAGGATTCAAACCTTGTTTTGTTAGATTTCACAGTCCAAGCTGCTAACCACTGTTGAATGTCACCCAGGAGAGTCCTGGACATTCTCTGCAAAAGACTCTTGATGCTAGGAGAGCATTTGGTCTTGAGTGCCTGAGTCCCAGGGCAATCTCTCCCATCATTCTTCACCATCAGTGAGGAAAGCCCAGTTCTTTCTGAGGCAAGATGAGACTGTGAAGGAATGCTCTGAAGTGACTCATCCTTGTTATAGCATCGGTCCCCAGCTGACATTTGCATAAATAATACCAGCACAGTTGGATTCTTAAATCAGCAGAAATCTGAGAGAAACCCTGAGACCTAGTAGCCATCTCACTGAGGGAACTGTGATGTCATCTCATAAATGCAGCTACAGGGAGAAGGGAATGGGGGGATGGAAGGGGGAATGGCATCACCGAGGGCCTTCAACATGCCAGGAACTGTGCTAAATTTCATCTAACCCTCTCGACAATTCTAGGAGGGAGGTCATGACTTCCATTGAATGAGACTCAGGGAGGTTAAATAATTTGGCCAAGGTATTAAATGACGGAGTGAGAGTTTGGAGTCAGGATGCACACTCAGGTTTGTCTTATTCTTTCCACTAGTTCTAAAACTTGTGTCATTACACAGACTGAGTTAGCATACCTTAACAGCCTGACAACTGGAAGTTATTGTGTATCCTGGGTTTCCTTTGTCACATGAAAAACATAGATGTAAAGAGAGAATACAGTACCATTCAAAACCCCTTTAATTAAAGTTTTTCATTTCTCTGATCATCCTGGGGCCCTCAAAAAAAAAGTCCATTTGATATCAACAGTGAACAATGCATTCCAAACAAAGCCTTCATCAAAGCCAGAGAAATCATTGACGGTTCCATTTCTAGGGAAAAAATGGCCATCCACCAATTTCATTAAGACAAAAGTTGAGCTTATTAAAACATGACTTGTCATGAGTTTATCCCTTTGAGACTTTGCCAGTGGGTTCATTTTTATTTTTCTTGCCAAAGGAGAGCATTTGAGAGGCTGGATAAGCAGAAGTTTGTAGAAGTTATGGAACACTACAAGAATCCTTTGTTATTGAATGGATGTGGTCCAGCAAGCTAGAAGTGAAGGGAGATTCCACATGCAGAAGGCTTGTTGACAGTTCGGGGCTGTGTTGGAGATGGAGCTCTTTTCCAATTAGGTGCTAAAAGACCCCTCAGTGCCAGGAGGTAGAATGGTATGTTCAATCCACAGCCCAGGGATGACTCTCCAGCCTCTCTGGATCCCTGCTGAATCTTACAATAGATAATTTTTTGAGGCAAGCACAATTGTGTTGGCCACAAATCACTACCCTGTGATCCCTCACGAATACAAGAAACCTCAATACCTTATACCTCTGGTTGGCATCAACAGACTGTGAAATAATTCATCCTTAATTTCAGAGTCCCAGTGCTGCAAAACTCACTTGTATCTCTTTTGTTCTCCAATTAAAGAGTTCAGGAGGGAAGGAAAATTCTACTCTTCTGGAGTAGCCATGTGTCTTAGGTCTTTGACCATCTGGTTCTTACAGCCAACTTTAAAACATTCCCTACAATGTCTGATGGTTCAAAACCCTACAAAACATTAACGATTTACTATCATCTCTATCGCCCAATCTCTAGGATGTCAGTTGTAGACAGCTAGTCAGACAGTAGAATTGATAAACAAAGAACCTCAACACTTGATCACCCCTAGCCAACAAAGGCAAACAATCCCTACTGTTCCATTCTATTAGAACCACATTCTTCGCTTTGTTTCTCTGCATAGCAGTGCATAATTAAAGTTATTTTGTGTCTTGGAAAGAACAGCAAGCCAAGGGTTGTCTGATCCCACTCACTTGTTGGCTCCATGAAGGGATTATTATTTAAAGTGGCAGCGTCAGTACCTGAGACAGCGTCTGGCATATTGTAGCTACTCAATACATATGTGTTACCTGAATGGGTAAATATCATCAACATTGAACACATAATACTGACACCAACAAAAAAAGTTAGGTCAGCTTTGAGGATAATCTCCTATTCACAATGGGAAAAAAAAAATAAACTGTGGCAACAAAGTAAAGAAGAATGGTGAATGAGTTAATTTTAGTGCTTGGATACTTAACTAGGAGATAAGACTAGTCTAACCTGTGGACCGGAAGCCTTTTCATGGATCACTTATAGGGAAGGACACTGATAATCTTGTTGATCCATTGGTTACATAACCCTTACATACACTTTAGGTTCTATGCAAAACCCCTGTTCTAAATCAGATGCAAAAAGAAAAGAAAACAAAACACAAAAGAAACCCCACAAAAAACTGGGTAAGGACAGGAACCTTATCTATGCAGCTGTTTATTAAAGGTCTATTTAATGAGTGAACGAGTAGATGAATGATGGCATTAGCCGGTCTCCTTTTGCCCTTGCCAACTCCAAGTCCTCTAACTGGCTGGAATCTCTAGCAGAGGAGAGATGGGGAACCCAACAGGACTAAGAACTAAATGAACTTACATCTCTTTCTCACCCTCAATCCCTGAAAAGACAGACAGCCTTAAAAGCTCTGGTCTGGAGTGGGAAGAGAAGTTGAAAGGAAATGAAAAGGGAGAAAGGATGAGTAATATGAAATTGCACATACACACATGGAGGGCATTGATTACCCTTTAGATTAGGGAGGCTAAGTTTGGTTGCCAGAACAGAAACACATCCATCTTCGGACCTGCATTCACTCTCCCGTATGACGGCCTCTAGAAATTCCAACCTAAGACCGAAGTTGCTGGTTAACCTCTCGGAGTAGGTGTTTGAATGCAATGTGCCTCCTGTGCTCCCGAGTTCCGTGATGTGGTGTCTGAAATAGCCGAGCAGTTGCCTCCATTCCATCATCCTCACAGAAGACACATTTGCATTTTTTGGTGTGTGGGCACCGCGGCTCTGTCCCAGCAGTCGGCCCCTACTGGGCTTGGGGGTGGGCGGGAGTGACAATCCCCGGCTTGTGTGCGGGGGCTGAGGGAGCTCCTACTCACCCTTTCCTGTTTTTCTTTGAATGCTCTCCTCAGGTTGGGTGGGCTCAAAACACTTTCAAAAATTTTCCACCGCTCTGCTGTTTCCTCAGCTGTTCTGTCTCTCCTGTGTGGAAAGAAGTCAGCAGAACTGTGGGTGGAGGAGGGAAAACTGAGAGAAATATAGTACAGGGCTTAGCTGTGTAGGCTGTGCAGAAAGAAGCTGTGTACTGAATGACAAATCTGTGAGACTCAATACGCCAGAGAAGTGGTTGGTAGTGAACTTCCTGCTCCCCAGCCCCAGCCAAGACTGTGGGCAGGGAGACCCTCCCGGGCCACCCTCCCTGGGAGCCTCCCCAGGGTGGGTGGGGCTCTGGGTGCTGGACTCGTGAGCTCCTGTTCTTCCTGCTTCTAGCTTTTGGGGTTACACGTGATGGGACAGGATCAGGATTGTCTGTCACAGCTGGGTATTCTAGCTGAGGACGACTGCCACTTTGTCCATATAATAAGGACAAATAAGGGTGAATTTCCTAATGAACTTAGTGCCTAAGCAGGAGATGAAGAATCCCGGAATTTTTTTCTTTTTAAAAAGTTTTTACGAAGCTTTCAGCTGGAGAGGTGAGGACTGACCATACGGTCAAGCGCAAATGATTTGACCTTCTCCACAACCTATGGGTAAAAGAGGCAGTCATTCCTGCCCCGTGCTTGCTTCACAAGGTGACAGGAAGGCCAACTGACATGACTGGGGGAAAATGCATTGAGTAATTAAGAGGTAATAGACAGTCTTCATATGGTATTGTTTTCCTGACCCAAGTTGTAATATTCCTCTTCAGGGAGCCCTTGGGAGAGGGAGTTACCGGAAGATAATCCATCCCCCGCTCCCACTGAAATTCTTGGCATTCAGCTTTTTCTAAATGAATTTTCTTCCCAAATGAATCTGACTTAACTTGGATCATTTAAAATCCTATACACCTCCTGGTTGTATAGTAAAACCTCAGTCAGTTTTTCAGTGGAAAAACAGCCTATTCCTTCACTTCTAACTTATGATCTGTCAATTTCCAAAAGTATTCCAGTTCACAGTAAAAGACCCAGGCATGCTAGAGCCACCAAAAACAACCCTGTAAGAGCAAGAGCCAGATAATGCAGAAGGAGGTTGTATCAGAAAGCATAGGTTAAGAACAGTACCTCAACGGAACATGCAATTTAAATATGAACTTCCTGGCAGCTGAAGTGAAAACAGGAGAGTGGAGGAGAGAGCAAGAGGGAGAAAGAAAGCGATTACATAACTCATCTTTTTTTTTTAAAAAAAGGAAACACAGCACTTCACTAAGAGAGACACTTATATTTCTTGACATTCAGTCCTAAGATGAATTTTTCACGTAGATCTTTATATAAGGGCTATTGAACAAGATAGTAGTGATTGTCTTTAAGAGCAGTTTTACAAAAGATGCAAAAACATTCCCTATGTAACCATGTTTTAAATGGGCTCTGAAAGCACAATGTTAAATCGCCATTCTGTGTAGGCAGTTCTATGGGACCTCAAGTAATTGTCCACCTATGTGACCTTTGAGTGGTAAAGGAGAGCTTAGAGAATCCAGAAGAATGAATGAATGTTACTAGACTCCTGGGATTCTCTGCCTGAAATATAAATGGTATCATTCAAACTTTGGAGGGTAACTAGCTACAGAGAAAACAGAACTCCAGGATCCTTCTGCTGGAATCCTTTGGCTCTCTTTGATTTTGTGAGAGATTCTAATTACAGGAAAGCCTAAGTTCCGTGGGTCAGCAGGATTCAGCCCTCATGTTATGTTTCTATACTATTATGAACTAATAGTGATGTTTAGTTAACACTGAGTCTCATAATATCCTCATTTATCAAATGAAAAATAGTCCTGTTCAAAAATTTTTATCTACCAAGTTTAAAAAAAAACCCGAAAGTCAGTATATAAAGAATTTTCTTCTTAATCTTGATTTAACCAAAATTTTTCATCTTAAACAAAAAAATTCCATGTTTATGGTTAGTTAAGGTTTTATAAATGGCTTCCAATCGCTAAAACTATCTAGTTAGCTGCTCTTGTATTTCATGTTGTATATGTTCTCATGGATTTTTCTTCTTTTTTCCTGTTTCTCCTGCGCACCCCTTCTCACCCCACACTATCTTATGATTATGTTTTTCAAACCTAACTGATCACAGAAAAACAACTGGGATGCTTGTTAGAGTTTATATTCACGGGCTCCTCTTAAGAGATTCTGATTCAGAAGGTCTACTGTGCCCAGGCAGGTATGGGGAACACTACTTTACTAGCTGATCCCCATAGGGCCCAGCAGTGTGCTCCGTTCACAGTTCACATTAAATGGTGTTGATTGACTGGCTGAATGTTGGTGCTGCCAACAGTAAGAGCCCACTGTGTTTTTAAAAAACAATTCATACTTAGCCATCTGTTGTGCACTGCAGTGACAGCACCAACTGTAGGCTGCTTCTAGGAGTCATGGCACTGGGTTCCTCCATATTGTTTGTACACATGCTGCCCCCTTTTCCTGGGAGAAAACATGTTTAGATCCAGGTATTAGACATGGCAGTGCAGAGGATAGCCACTGCTTGTGGTGACCAGCCCCTCAGCTTACCTTGAGCACATGTACACCCCTTCCTTCCATCCAACACAAATTGTTGAATTATAAAATTCCGAGAGAAGTTACTTTACAGAGTTCCAACTAATGTTTGCATTTTGCAAACACGTTCAGCCAACTCCTGAACTTGTAATATAGCTCTACAAGTAAATTGTTTAATTAATTTTGGATAGATAATACATACATATGGTACAAATTCAAAAGATACAAAAAGGAATACAGTGAAAATTGTCTCCCTTCTATCTATATTTCATTTACTTAGTTCTCCTCCCCAGAGAAATTTACTGTTATCTGATTCATATTTATCTTTTAAGATAGTCTGTGCATACACAGCATCTATATTTTTTCCACAAATGGTAGCATACTATATATATTTCTACCACCTTACTTTTCTTGTTTAAAAATATTTCCTGGTATCTCATATCAATACAAAAGGAACTGCATCAGTTTCTTAAAAAACAATTCCATTGTAGTCTAAGACTATAATTAATTTATTTGACCAGTTGAGAGGCACTTAAGTTGTTTCCATTCTCACAAAGAGTGCTGCAGAAAAAACTTTGTGCATATATCATTTCATACATATGCAGGTATATCTGTAGGATAAATTCCTAGAAGTACCGTGATTGGTTAGAAGGTATGAACATTTTGAATTTTGATAGATATTACCAAATTTTCTCCATAGAGGCTGTAACTGTTTACACTCTGGCTAGCAGCATATAAGTGTGCTTGGTTCTTCATACCTTTGCCTACACAGGGTGTGATAAAACTTGACAGTTTGATAAGTAGAAAATGGAATCTTATTATAGTTTAATTGTGCATTTCTGTTATTAGGTTGAACATCTTTTTGTCTGTTTCAGACCCATGTACTTCCTTTTCTATAAACTGTTCATTTCCTTTAACCATTTTTTCCTGTTAGAGTGTAGTATTTATTTCTTATTGATTTGTAGAAGCTCTTTGTTTTTTAAAGAACATTAGCCTTCATCTATGATATGAGTTGCAATTTAAAAATTTTTTGCCATATGTTTTTTTTTTGGCTTAAACAACAGATATTTATTTTCAATTCTGGAAGCTCAACATCCAAGATCAAAGTGTCTGCAGAGTTGATTTCTTCTGAGGCCTCTCTCTTTGGTTTGTAGGTGACTGTTTTTTCTCTGTGTCTTCGTATGGTCCCTCTGTGTCTGTCTGTGTCCTAATCTCGTCTTCTTTTTTTTTTATGCATCTTTATTAGACTATAACTGCTTTACAATGTTGTGTTAGTTTCTGTTGTACAACAGAGTGTATCAGCTATATGTATACATATATACCCCATCTCCTCCCTCTTGAGCCTCCCTCCCACCCTTCTAGGTCATCACAAAACACCGAGCTTATCTCCCTGTGCTATGCAGCAGCTTCCCACTAGCTATCTATTTTACATTTGGTAGTGTATATATGTCCATACCACTCTCTCACTTTGTCCCAGCTTACCCTTCCCCCTCCCTGTATCCTCAACTCCATTCTCTAGTAGGTCTGTGTCTTTACTCCCATCTTGCCCCTAGGATCTTCATGACCTTTTTTATTTTTATTTTTTTACATTCCATATATATGTGTTAGCATACAGTGTTTGTTTTTCTCTTTCTGACATTCTTCACTCTGTATGACAGACTCTAGGTCCATCCACCTCACTACAAATAACTCCATTTCGTTTCTTTTTATGGCTGAGTAATATTCCATTGTATATATGTGCCACATCTTCTTTATCCATTCATCTGTTGATGGACACTTAGGTTGATTCCATGTCCTGGCTATTGTAAATAGAGCTGCAATGAACATTTAGGTACATGACTCTTTTTGAATTATGGTTTTCTCAGGGTATATGCCCAGTAGTGGGATTGCTGGGTCGTATGGTAGTTCTATTTTTAGTTTTTTAAGGAACGTCCGTACTGTTCTCCACAGTGGCTGTATCAATTTACATTCCTAATAACAGTGCAGGAGGGTTCCCTTTTCTCCACACCCTCTCCAGCATTTACTGTTTGTAGATCTTTTGATGATGGCCATTCTGACTGGTGTGAGATGACATCTCATTTTAGTTTTGATTTGCATTTCTCTAATGATTAATGATGTTGAGCATTCGTTCATGTGTTTGTTGGCAATCTGTATACCTTCTTTGGAGAAATGTCTATTTAGGTCTTCTGCCCATTTTTGGATTGGGTTGTTTGTTTTTTTTATATTGAGCTGCATGTGCTGCTTGTAAATTTTGGAGATTAATCCTTTGTCAGTTGCTTCATTTGCAACTATTTTCTCCCATTCTGAGGGTTGTCTTTTGGTCTTGTTTATGGTTTCCTTTGCTGTGCAAAAGCATTTAAGTTTCATTAGGTCCCATTTGTTTATTTTTGTTTTTATTTCCATTTCTCTAGGAGCTGGGTCAAAAAGGATCTTGCTGTGATTTATGTTATAGAGTGTTCTGCCTATGTTTTCCTCTAAGAGTTTTATCGTGTCTGGCCTTACATTTAGGTCTTTAATCCATTTTGAGTTTATTTTTGTGTATGGTGTTAGGGAGTGTTCTAATTTCATTCTTTTACATGTAGCTGTCCAATTTTCCCAGCACCACTTATTGAAGAGGCTGTCTTTTCTCCACTATATATTCTTGCCTCCTTTATCAAAGATAAGGTGACCATATGTGTGTGGGTTTATCTCTGGGATTTCTATCCTGTTCCATTGATCTATATTTCTGTTTTTGTGCCAGTACCATACTCTCTTGATTACTATAGCTTTGTAGTATAGTCTGAAGTCAGGGAACCTGATTCCTCCAGCTCCTTTTTTCTTTCTCAAGATTGCTTTGGCTATTCGGGGTATTTTGTGTTTCCATACAAATTGTTAAATTTTTTGTTCTAGTTCTGTGAAAAATGCCCTTGGTAGTTTGATAGTGATTACATTGAATCTGTAGATTGCTTTGGGTAGTATAGTCATTTTAACAATGTTGATTCTTCCAATCCAAGAACATGGTATATCTCTCCATCTGTTGGTATTATCTTTAATTTCTTTCATCAGTGTCTTATAATTTTCTGCATACAGGTCTTTTGTCTCCTTAGGTAGGTTTATGCCTAGATATTTTATTCTTTTTGTTGCAGTGGTAAATGGGAGTGTTTTCTTAATTTCACTTTCAGATTTTTCATTGTTAGTGTATAGGAATGCAAGAGATTTCTGTGCATTAATTTTGTATCCTGCTACTTTACCAAATTCATTGACTAGCTCTAGTAGTTTTCTGGTAGCATCTTTAGGATTCTCTATGTATAGTATCATGTCATGTGCAAACAGTGACAGCTTTACTTCTTCTTTTCCAATTTATATTCCTTTTATTTATTTTTCTTCTCTGATTGCTGTGGCTAAAACTTCCAAAACTATGTTGAATAAAAGTGGTGAGAATGGGCAACCTTGTCTTGTTCCTGATCTTAGTGGAAATGGTTTCAGTTTTTCACCATTGAGGACGATGTTGGCTGTGGGTTTGTCATATATGGCCTGTATTATGTTGAGGAAAGTTCCCTCTATGCCTACTTTCTGGAGGGTTTTTGTAATAAATAGGTGTTGAATTTTGTCGAAAGCTTTCTCTGCATCCATTGAGATGATCATATGGTTTTTCTCCTTCAATTTGTTAATATGCTGTATCACATTGATTGATTTGCATATATTGAAGAATGCTTGCATTCCTGGGATAAACCCCACTTGATCATGGTGTATGATCCTTTTAATGTGCTGTTGGATTCTGTTTGCTAGTATTTTGTTGAGGATTTTTGCTTCTGTGCTCATCAGTGATACTGGCCTGTAGTTTTCTTTCTTTGTGACATCTTTTTCTGGTTTTGGTATCAGGGTGATAGTGGCCTCGTAGAATGAGTTTGGGAGTGTTCCTCCCTCTGCTATATTTTGAAGAGTTTGAGAAGGATAGGTGTTACCTCTTCTCTAAATGTTTGATAGAATTCGCCTGTGAAGCCATCTGGTCCTGGGCTTTTGTTTGTTGGAAGATTTTTAATCACAGTTTCAATTTCAGTGCTTGTGATTGGTCTGTTCATATTTTCTATTTCTTCCTGGTTCAGTTTTGGAAGGTTGTGCATTTCTAAGAATTTGTCCATTTCTTCCAGATTGTCCATTTTATTGGCATATAGTTGCTTTTAGTAATCTCTCATGATCTTTTGTATTTCTGCAGTGTCAGTTGTCACTTCTCCTCTTTCATTTCTAATTCTATTGATTTGAGTCTTCTCCCTTTTTCTCTTGATGAGTCTGGCTAATGGTTTATCAATTTTGTTTATCTTCTCAAAGAACCAGCTTTTAGTTTTATTGATCTTTGCTGTCGTTTCCTTCATTTCTTTTTCATTTATTTCCGATCTGGTCTTTATGATTTCTTTCCTTCTGCTAACTTTGGGGTTTTTTTTTTTTGTTCTTCTTTCTCTAATTGCTTTAGGTGTAAGGTTAGGTTGTTTATTTGAGATGTTTCTTTTTTCTTAAGGTATGATTGTACTGCTATAAACTTCCCTCTTATAACTGCTTTTGCTGCATCCCATAGGTTTTGGGTCGTTGTGTTTTCATTGTCATTTGTTTCTAGGTATTTTTTGATTTCCTCTTTGATTTCTTCAGTGATCTCTTCGTTATTAACTAGCATATTGTTTAGCCTCCATGTGTTTGTATTTTTTACAGATGTTTTCCTGTAATTGATATCTAGTCTCATGGCCTTGTGGTCGGAAAAGATACTTGATACGATTTCAATTTTCTTAAATTTACCAAGGCTTGATTTGTGACCCAAGGTATGATCTATCCTGGAGAATGTTCCATGAGCACTTGAGAAAAATGTGTATTCTGTTGTTTTTGGGTGGAATGTCCTATAAATATCAATTAAGTCCATGTTGTTTAATGTATCATTTAAAGCTTGTGTTTCCTTATTTATTTTCATGTTGGATAATCTGTCCACTGGTGAAAGTAGGGTGTTAAAGTCCCCTACTATGACTGTGTTACTGTCGATTTCCCCTTTTATGGCTCTTAGTATTTGCCTTATATATTGAGGTGCTCCTGTGTTGGGTGCATAAATATTTACAATTGTTACATCTTCTTCTTGTATTGATCCCTTGATCATTATGTAGTATCCTTCTTTGTCTCTTGTAATAGTCTTTGTTTTAAAGTTTATTTTGTCTGATATGAGAATTGCTACTCCAGGTTTCTTTTGATTTCCATTTGCATTGAATATCTTTTTCCATGCCCTCAGTTTCAGTCTATATGTGTCCCTAGGTCTGAAATGGGTCTCTTGTAGAGAGCATATATATGGGTCTTGTTTTCGTATCCATTCAGCCAGTCTGTGTCTTTTGGTTGGAGCATTTAATCCATTTACATTTAAGGTAATTATCGATATGTATGTGCCTATTACCATTTTTGTAATTGTTTTGGGTTTTTTTATTGTAGGTCTTTTCCTTCTCCTGTGTTTCCTGACTAGAGAAGTTCCTTTAGCATTTGTTGTAAAGCTGGTTTGGTGGTGCTGAATTCTCTTAGCTTTTGCTTGTTTGTAAAGGTTTTAATTTCTCCGTCAAATCTGAATGAGATCCTTGCTGGGTAGAGTAATCTTGGTTGTAGGTTTTTCTCCTTCATCACTTTAAGTTTGTCCTGCCACTCCCTTCTGGCTTGCAGAGCTTCTGCTGAAAGATCAGCTGTTAACCTTATTGGGATTCCCTTGTGTGTTATTTGTTGTTTTTCCCTTGCTGCTTTTAATATTTTTTCATTGTATTTAATTTTTGATAGTTTGATTAATATGTGTCTTGGCATGTTTCTCCTTGGATTTATCCTTTATGGGACTCTCTGTGCTTCCTGGATTTGATTAATTATTTCCTTTCCCATATTAGGGAAGTTTTCAACTATAATCTCTTCAAATATTTTCTCAGTCCCTTTCTTTTTGTCTTCTTCTTCTGGGACCCCTATAATTCGAATGTTGGTGCGTTTAATGTTGTCCCAGAGGTCTCTGAAACTGTCCTCAATTCTTTTCATTCTTTTGCTTTATTCTGCTCTGCAGTAGTTATTTCCACTATTTTATCTTCCAGGTCACTTATCCATTCTTCTGCCTCAGTTATTCTGCTATTGATCCCTTGTACATAATTTTTAATTTCATTTATTGTGTTGTTCCTCACTGTTTGTTTGCTCTTTAGTTCTTCTAGGTCCTTGTTAAACGTTTCTTGTATTTTCTCCATTCTATTTCCAAGATCTTGGATCATCTTTACTATCATTATTCTGAATTCTTTTTCAGGTAGACTGCCTGTTTCCCCTTAATTTGTTAGGTCTGGTGTGTTTTTACCTTGCTCCTTCATCTGCTGTGAGTTTCTCTGTCTTCTCATTTTGCTTAACTTACTGTGTTTGGTGTCTCCTTTTTGCAGGCTGCAGGTTTGTAGTTCCCTTTGTTTTTGGTGTGTGTCCCCAGTGGCTAAGGTTGGTTCAGTGGGTTGTGTAGGCTTCTTGGTGGAGGGGACTAGTGCCTGTGTTCTGGTGGATGAGGCTGGATCTTGTCTTTCTGGTGGGCAGGTCCACGTCTGGTGGTGTGTTTTGGGGTGTCTGTGGCCTCATTATGATTTTAGGCAGCCTCTCTGCTAATGGATGGTGTTGTGTTCCTGTCTTGCTAGTTATTTGGCATAGGGTGTCCAGCACTGTAGCTTGCTGGTCGTTGAGTGGAGCTGGGTCTTGGCATTGAGATGGAGATCTCTTGGAGATTTTTGCCGTTTGGTATTACATGGAGGTGGGAGGTCTCTTGTGGACCAGTGTCCTGAAGTTGGCTCTCCCACCTCAGAGGCACAGCCCTGACTCCTGTCTGGAGCACCAAGAGCCTGTCCTCCACATGACTCAGAATAAAAGGGAGGAAAAAAAAGAAGGAAAGAGAGAAGAAGATAAAATAAAATAAAGTTATTAAAATAAAAAATAGTTATTAAAAAAAATTTTTAAGTAACAAAAAAAGAAAAAAGAAAGAGAGAAAGAAGAGAGCAACCAAATCAAAAAACAAATCCACCAATGATAACAAGTGCTGAAAAGTATACTAAAACAAAAGAAAACAAACAAAAAAAACCGGACAGACAGAACCCTAGGACAAATGGTAAAAGGAAAGCTATACAGACAAAATCACACACAGAAGCATACACATACACATTCACAAAAAGAGAAAAAGGGGAAAAAAATATATATGTCGTTGCTCCCAAAGTCCATCTCCTCAATTTGGGATGGTTCGTTGTCTATTCAGGTATTCCACAGATGCAGGGTACATCAAGTTGATTGTGGAGATTTAATCCGCTGCTTCTGAGGCTGGGGAGAGATTTCCCTTTCTCTTCTTTGTTCGTACAGCTCCCTGGGGTTCAGCTTTGGATTTGGACCCGCCTCTGCGTGTAGGTCACCTGAGGGCATCTGTTCTTCGCTCAGACAGGATGGGGTTAAAGGAGCAGCTGCTTCGGGGGCTCTGGCTCACTCAGGCCGGGGGGAGGGAGCGGTACAGAGGAGGCGGGGCGAGCCTGGGATGGCAGAGGCCGGCATGACGTTGCAGCAGCCTGAGGCACGCCATGCGTTCTCCCGGGGAAGTTGTCCCCGGATCACGGGACCCGGGCAGTGGCGGGCTGCACCGGCTCCTGGGAGGGGCGGTTTGGAGAGTGACCTGTGCTCACACACAGGCTTCTGGTGGTGGCAGCAGCAGCCTTAGCATCTCATGCCTGTCTCTGGGGTCCGCGCTGATAGCCGTGGCTCGCGCCCGTCTCTGGGGTCCGCGCTGATAACCATGGCTCACCCCCGTCTCTGGAGCTTCTTTAAGCGGCGCTCTGAATCCCCTTTCCTCGCGCACCAGGAAATAAAGAGGCAAGAAAAAGTCTCTTGCCTGTTCGGCAGCTGCAGACTTTTTCCCGGACTCCCTCCTGGCTAGCTGTGGCGCACTAACCCCTTCAGGCTGTGTTCACGCCGCCAACCCCAGTCCTCTCCCTGCAATCCGACCGAAGCCCGAGCCTCAGCTCCCAGCCCCGCCCGCCCCGGCGGGTGAGCAGACAAGCCTCTCGGGCTGTTGAGTGCTGGTCGGCGCCAATCTTCTGTGCGGGAATCTCTCTGCTTTGCCCTCCGCACCCCTGTGGCTGAGCTCTCCTCCGTGGCTCCGAAGCATCCCCCCTCCGCCACCCGCAGTCTCTGCCCGTGAAGGGGCTTCCTAGTGTGTGGAAACCTTTCCTCCTTCACAGCTCCCTCCCACCGGTGCAGGTCCCATCCCTATTCTTTTGTCCTGTTTTCTCTTTTTTCTTTTGCCCTACCCAGGTACATGGGGGGTTTCTTGCCTTTTGGGAGGTCTGCGGTCTTCTGCCAGCGTTCTGTAGGTGTTCTGTAGGAGTTGCTCCACATGTACATGTATTTCTGATGTATTTGTGGGGAGGAAGGTGATCTCCACGTCTTACTCTTCCGCCATCTTAAAGCTCCTCTCCATACGTATTTTTTAATGTTAATGTTAGTTTAGTTCTACTTTCAGGAGGAAGTATGCAGTAGGGAATCCAACTTTATTTTTTCTACTATGGCTATCCCGCTGTGCCAGTAAGAAAACCCATCATTTTCCCTTCTGATTTGAAATACTTCCATTATTATGTACTAAAGAACCTATGTATTTGGCTCTATTCCTCACCTTTATAATCTATTCCATTGACCCATCTATTTATGCCCTAGTACCATGCTGTTTTTATTATTATAGCTTTATAATTTTAGAATTCATGTAGGTTAGGTTGCCCCCTCATGACTTCTTCTTTTTTTTTTTTTTTTTGCTATTTGCTAGTTTATTTTTCATATGATCTTTAGAATCAGACTGTGTAGTCAACTCTACTGCCCTGCCCCTGACAATTTGGTATTTTTAGAGATCATGTTAAATTGATAGATTAATTTAGGGAATATTGCAATTTTTGTGATGTTGCATTTTTGTACCCAAGAACTGATATGCCTTTCCTTTTAGGCAAGTCTTTTGTGTGCTTTCCTTCAGTACCATTTTCAAAAATATTTTTCATATAAATCTTATATACTTTTGTTATGTTTGCCACTATTCTAAATAAGATCTTTCTTTTGCTTTATCTTCTATCTAGTTGTTATTTGTATATGAACAATTTTGATTTCTTATATTAGTTTCACATCTAGCTATTCCACTAAATTCTGAGGTTTTTGTCTGATTTTCTTAGGTTTTCTAGATAGCAGTCATATCATCTGCAAATGGTAATAATTTTACCTCCTACCTCCCAATTTTTTTTAAGCTCATGTCTGTCTCTCTGACTTAATGGGAATGCTTTTAGTATTTTCCCGTTAAGCATTAAGTCCCTAAAGGTTTTTTCTTCATAAAGATCCTTTTCAATTCCCATGTGAAATATCAATAATTCTTGCCCCATTGTCTATGGTTAGTTGTGGCAAACTTTTCAATCATTCCTTGCAAAAATTAAAGACGGAAAGGGCTCAGGCTAGAGAGGCCTTTGTTATATTGGACAAACATCAGCCTCCTGGGGGCTTCCACTCGTTTCCTTCTGAAACAGCAGAAGAGGAGACCACTCTCATTTACATTGCAGCCCTTCAGACTTCTGAGGAGACAGTGGGTCTCCTTTGAATCATTTCTCTCTGCCTTACAGCATTGGAGTTTAACAAATGTCCTTTGTCCTACCAATGAGGAAGCCAAGAGTCCTTTGAAGACCTGCTGGGTGCAGAGCTCTGTGATCAAACCCCACAGCATGCTTATGCCCTACCAGCAATCAGCTAATTTGCTGTGTCAGGGTTCCTAGATGCTTCCTTGTCCTCACATTCCCGGAACCTCCACCTATAAAGCCTTCCCTTTCCATTGCACTATGATACTTGTAAGGAGGATCCCACACTTATGACCCAAAGTGAGACCCTTTGAGTCAAATTTCTTATTGCCTTTTGAATTTCATTACTGGCTCTAGACTTCTAACATCGTCAGGTTAGTCACATTATTGATAAAGCTGAAATCTCTTCTTACCTAAGCATCAACAACTTGCTGTGGTTCCACTTGCTGTCTAATCACTTACCTCAGTTCGGATATTCTGTGAATTTGAACTCTACTCCAAACTATGCAAAACTTATTATAACTCATGTGGTTTCAGTTGCAATTATGACAAGTTTTTGGTTTTGAAATAAAAAATATCATAATCTATGGAAGAGTGCCACTCTTCAGATTTCAAATTCCAAAATTTTTGAAGTTTTCATTTGGCTAAACAGCAGGGACAGCTGACATGAAGGCTTTTATGACATTCAAGTGAGGTCAGACAATAAATAGACATGGAAATGAACCATTCATAGCTGAGCTTTTTTTGCTTTGTTCTTGGTGCTTGAGCATAAGACAGAAACTTATAAACAATAAAACTATCATATTTCATATTACTTTCATTTTCATGCCTGGTGCTTTTATAGAGTCAGCGAGGGCATTAGGCATATTTGTCACGTCTGCATGACATGTTCACGCACTGAAAGCAGATCTTATCCCATATATTGGCTTCTGTACCATGTAAACTTTTATTCTTTAAATGACTAATAAGACATAGCATACAATTGACTATATATATGGAATTTCCTCCTTGACAGACTTCATAAAATTTAAGAGCAAAACTTACCCCAAAAACAGCATCCTTGGCATTTAACAATTGCATTATCACAAAATGAAACCCATATGTTCTGTCCAGTTTTTAGAGATGAAATTTCCTCACCTCTCCTTGTCACTTACCCCTCAAGCAGGGACAGGGCCTGGGCACATGATAAGTGATCAATAAATATTTATTTGATGAGTGGATGAAGTCTGAAATTCAGTTCAGATCTGAGTGTGCTTATTGAGACAATAAGCTTGTTATAATTAATGTACACTGAAAACATCTCTTCAGTCATCAATGCAAATAAGATCAGCAATACATCTACCCCAGAATAATAATCTAGATATTAGTTGGGAAATGCATTCTCAGTCATAGGACCTGGTTTTTTTTGTTAATAAATTGAAGCATTATTAGTTGTCAGTGGACATATGGCTCAATCCATGCATTCTCCATGCATCTAAAGATAGTACTCTCTGAGGACCTGCTCAGGTGGTAGGTTCTGAAATAACAACCAGTAAGGTTTGGGGAGTTTGTACTGACCTTTTCCAGATGCAGGCAATAAATAGCCAATATACAAATAGACCCAGGCTTCTCCCCTCCCTGCCCCCTCCTGCTGAGGAACACACTGTGAGTTTTCTGTGCTTTTAGACATGGGGCTTTGATGGGGGAGGGACTGTTACTCTGTACAGATTTCCTGCTTCTAAAAAGTCTAAGTTCTTCTGTTTTCTGGGTCAATGATACTTTTTCCTTCTCCTGGTTCTCCATGGTATTCTCTAAGGTAGGTACTGAGAATGAAGTAAGTCAACAGAAGTAGAAATAACCTGAAAACAAAAATCAATCTGAGAATGAACACTGACCACTCTTTGATTCTAATGACTTTGTGTACCTTCATTAATAATAAAACAAACACAAAGAAAATAAAAAACAAACAAAGCAAACAAACAGATAAAAAAAACCCCGCATCTCCCTCTGAGAATGAACTTGAAAGCTATTGTACTATTGTTTTCAATGACTAGTATCCAATACACATCTAACAGGAACAGGATTCTGATTCTTTAGTACTCAGATTAGGACTTCTTTTATTAGCAAGGAGCCTAACTTGTAACTCTCTCCAAAGCCTCTCCAAATGGAGGCTAAAAGAAAGAGCACTTGTATACTTTATTTGTATAAATGCTCTAGGACATGATATCAAGCAGATACAAGAGAATGGAAAAGAGGCACAAAAATTATTCCAGCTCATTGGCAAGTTCAGAGCTCCAATCTTCAAATCCAACAAGTCCATTTGTGCTTAAATGGTTGGGCTGTTACAGTGTTCTTGCCAAGCCTGCTGCCATTTAGATACCACGACCAGCACTTTTCTTTTAATGTAAATGGGAGGTTTAGGAACAGCAGCTTTGGGGATTTTATTTGGCAATTAGAATTCTCTTTTCTCTCCAGGATTAAGTTTGCTCTAAAGGATATTGTCTTCTTTAGAGATCTTCAGTTTCTATAACTTGGCTGGCTTTGGCATGATGACCATGTACAAAATCAACACTCACCTTAAGTTTTCCACTATTCAGGATCTGTCAATGAGATGGTGTCTTTTGCATTATAGATTGGTTTAATATCTTAATCCACAAGTGCCCTCTCAGCCAAAATTTGATAAAGAAAACAATATATGCTTGGGGACTCATTAACCACAAAATTAGTCTATTTTCTGAATTAAAAAAAAAAGTTTGGTTGGCTCTATTGCAAAGAGCATTCTGGAAGGCACAATATTGGACAAAAGTTGACCAAGGTAGAAATGATTTGATAAAGTAAACTTAGTGGACAATGGCCATTTTATAAAATCTGGCTTGCTAACTCAGTGGTCATAAAAAGGGAAAAATAAGTGATTTGTTGTTAATAAAAGATGTTCATTCACTACAGGATTGAAATATGATGAGTTGTTTAGCATATAGGGTTATATTGAAAATTATTATTTTCCCTTCATATTTAGATCTTTCTCTGGAATTAAAGGACTCCAACTGAAAGTTAACCTCCAACCCAATGACAATTACTTTTTCTACGTGAAAGCCATCAGTGCATTTGGGACAAGTGAACAGAGTGAAGCTGCCCTCATTTCCACCAGAGGTACCTTCTCCTTTGCACACAGAGAACTATTTCCAAGCATTCCCATTCCTTCCCTTCTACAACCCAGAGAAGATATCCTAGAGGGCCACTTCTTCACGCTCCCAACCTGCTGGCAGGGCTAGGTTTTTGGCATGAGGACCCAAGATTGGCCAAAGGTCAAGGTGTTTCTTTTGTTTTTCTGGTTTAAGACATTCTCAACCTTGGCCACCCATTAGCAATCAGTCCAGGTGCTTAAGAAAATACTGATGTGGGGATCCCACTCCTGGAGATCCTGGTCTAAGTTACCTGGATATGGGCTCTGACAAGTGTTTTAAATCTCCTCAGATGATTCTTGTTTGGTTCACAATGTGCTATAGTTTGTGGGTATGTTTTGATAGTGTGTGTATGTTGGGGGAAGAGTAGGATGAGGATATTCTTATTTTATTACACTGTGAACTCTATGAACAAGCTTCTAGTCTTATTCTTCTGTTTATTTTCCATGCCTAGCACATGGTTTGTGCCCATTCATGTTTGTTGAATGAATGAATGAGTGAGCAACTCAAGAAAGTGATGAAACTGTTCAAGGGCATTTTGGGGAAAATACCCTTGATGGTGCCAACAAAAAAAATGCAAGGCTGTTCTCAATTATTGTGAAAAGAAATGAGGAGTGGAAAAATGATCATTTTATTATCTTACGCTAGACCCAAAGATGGCAAGATTGAGGGTGACACATTACGTGATTTGCTTAACCAGCAAAAACTTGTGCACGCACCTTGGGTGTGATGTGGTTAGGGCCAGCCTGATGTTTATAAAGCGAGGACATGAGGGCTGTCTGTCCAGAAGTGTGTTCCCTGCAGTCCCAAATGGTGCCTGTACCATCCACTGTTAGAACCACTCCTGGAGGTTAGACCAGTGCATCTTCAAACTTCAATGTGCGCGTGAATCTCCCAAGGAGCTTGTTAAAATACTGATTGTGGTTCAGGAGGTCTGGGGCAGGCCCGAGATTCTGCATTTCTAACTAGTTTCCAGGTGAGGTAGGTAGGTGCTGCTGGTGCAGGGAGCATACTTTGCATAATAGAGTGAGCGCTAGTACGGGAGAAGCACACCAGGTGAGGTGACCAGCCACTGGCATTCACTAGTCCTTATCATGGATGAAATTTTGCTGTGGATCTGAAAACACTGAGCAGAGGATTTTGATGTTAGAAGCAAGGGAGACTACGATCTGAAATGCGGGGCTTGGCCCAGGGATAGCGCTCGACATTGCAGTCATGTTATAATCCTATTTTCTAACTACAATAGGAACGAGATTTCTCCTGCTGAGGGAAACGGCTCACCCCGCTCTGCAGATTTCCTCAGATGGGACGGTGATCAGCTTCGCTGAGAGGAGGCGGCTGACAGAGTAAGTAGGAGAACAAAGCACGAGATGCCTCAGCAGGAGAGTCTTCTGAGGGTGTCACCTCGGTGTGGCCTCACCTGAGCACATTCTTGGTTTAGTGCACATGCCTGGCATGTGTGATATCGAGTGTAAATTGGTACACACACATACAGTTCAGTTATGGTTCGTTACTAGGGGGAAAGTGACAGAGATCGTTCAGACTTGTAGCAAGTGTCAATATCTTTATTGGAAATATAAGCACAGATGGTTTTGTTTAACACATAGGCTGTTTTAAGGTATTATCTCTGGTTCAATGAAAAAAGAGCCTGGGTTAATTCTTCTATTATTTCAACAGCAAACCAGATTTTGAATCTATCCACTTGAAAAGGAATAGAGGAGAATGACATTTTGTTGAGTTTCTGGTTCTGGCCACATGCAGGACTTTCAGGATCTTGCCCACCCCCCCACCCCCCACCATCCCCCAGAAGCTCCCACAAAAGGAAGCAGCAAAGTAAAGAAATCCGAAAACTGAGGGCACGGTGGGGAGATTGCTCTGCAATTTGCCTGCACTCTCTCGTGCTTATTTTGAGGGTCAAAATGGTCAAATGGGAGAAAGCACGTGAAAGGCTTTTGAAAACTGTAACCCATGTGAAACACGCTGCTGTTGGCACTGATGCGCCCGGGGTGCTCTCACAGTATAGCCCTGAGCCTACCAACGGCGACTTGTGCTGTTTTCCTCTCAGGCTGCTATTCATCTGTCAGTAGCTCAGCTCAGGTGTTACCAGCTCCTGGAAATGACCAAGCCTTTTCTGGGCCCTGGCACCCTTTGATCTTATCCGCAGAAAGGTCTGAGCTCTGGTGGAGTCGTTTGTCAGATGCTCCATTTTGACTAGTCCTCAAGCAACAGCCTCGTCTTCCGCCTCTTTAATCTCCAGAATCTAGCCTGGGGCCCAGAACACTGGAGATGCTAAACGTGTACAAATGAGTGAATTCAGGGGAAAAAAAGATTTAAGAAATAGATTGGGCTTTTCTGTCTCTTTTGGATTTCTCAGAAGAATCAAAGAGAAAAGAAATAGATTGGAGGTTGGTAAGAGTTCATAGATAATAACTGATGATAATAACTGTAATGTATTTGATAGAATTTTATTTATTTATTATTAATCTGAAAATTAGCTCATAAATATCAGGCAGCTGGGCTTTGCTCCAGAGAGCAAGGACCCATCAGTAGCTCCCTCTCTGAAATGAGGTTGTTGGGTAAAGACACGAGAAAATGAAGTACATTCCTTTGCATTAATCACTTTCTCATCTGTTGAAGGGGAGAGGGAGAGGGTGCTGACTGAATATTAACGCTGCTTAAATTAAAAATGCTTCCTTGCTGTCTCAGCCATTTCAAAGCAAAATTGAGTAATTCATGCAAACAAGGTCACCCATCCGCAGTGGAAAGCGCTTTGGTTCACTTCACCATGTCTGTTACAAAAATAGCTGAGATGAGACAAAAAGAGACCTTTCGACAACCTCTCAGGTGTACCTGCTACCATCTAAAGAGGCCAGAGTCCCAAAGACTGTTGACCACAAGCCTCTGCAGAGCGCAAGCATTACACCTGGTTCATCCAGGTGTAACTCCGCTCTGCTCTGGCCTCCCCAGACCACTTGCTGTTCAGGAGCAGCACCTTTTTCGGTCTCTGTGCCCAGGAAAGTCAGCAGACACTGGAACTCATTGTGAGAGAAGGTTTTAGAGACTCCTTTTTGTGTATGTGCAAGTTTTGGAAGAAAACTTTGCAAGTCATGCTCTCTTGGAATTCTCCACCTGCCTCCCTTATACTTCCTCACTCTCTTTGAAAGCAGAGATTGTGCCATTTCTTTTTATCCTGCCATTATTCTAATTATTTCCTGGTTCCCAGTCCCTCCAAGAGATGCTATGTGTAATACATGTGTGTTGAGTGTGGCAGTAGAAATGCGTTAAATGCATGTTGATGGTTTGGGGAATTCTGTGGCCATCAGGTCAAGGTCGGGGGCACAATGAACAATGAATGTCTTTAGTCAAATTCCAGCAGTTTCCAAGGATAGAATCCTGCTTAAACTGTGTATACATTTATGAATGTTGGTGTTTATGAGATAAAGCCTGGCAATTCCTGATCAACTTTGCCTGCAGAATCCCATCAGTGCTGGGTGAGGAGCTGCCTGCCTGTGGCCAGCACTACTGGGAAACCACTGTCACAGACTGCCCAGCCTACCGACTGGGTGTCTGCTCCAGCTCGGCGGTGCAGGCCGGTGCCCTGGGACGAGGAGAGACCGCGTGGTACATGCACTGCTCTGAGCCGCAGAGGTAAGCCGGAGCCTGCCCCTCCCCACTTAATCAAAGTGTCATGCGTTGATGTCTAGGCAGAGGGCTCTGAGGGACCTAATAAATAACCTACCTCTCACTTCCCTGCCCAAGTTCTGAGTCAGCTAAGAAAACAAAAGACTCAACTATTTGGAGATTCAACTACTACTCTGATTACTGAGGAAGCCGGTTTTAGAGAATGTGGTTCATATGTGAAAGCAAGAATGTTTCTTATATCGCACCCTATTAATAGACAGACTTGTACCCACTCAGAGCCTTGGCCAGGCCACCTTCCCATCCTGTGGGGCAGAGTAGGTTCCTGGAGAAGGATGTGCATCTCCTCAGGAAACTCGTCAGGAAGAGTTAGGGAAACACATGCATGGCCAGTTTTTCCTTCAGAGCTCACCCCAGGGTGGGGAGAGACCACAAGGGTAAGGCCGAAAGGGCTCCCTCCACAGAGGAGTCAACAGGACTGAGGAAGAAGTAGGTCCCCAGTACCACCCCCCTACCCCACCGCCGTTGGTCTATATTAAGGGTTGGCAAACTATAGCCCAACAGGCCAAATGTGACCTGCTGCCTTTTTTGTAAATGCAGTTTTATTGGAACACGGTCAAGCTCATTTGTTTACATATTGCCTATGGCTGCCTTTGTGCTACAATGGCAGAGTTGACTAGTTGTAATAGAGATTGAATGGCCCCAAAGCCTAAGATATTTACTATCTGGCCCTTTACAGACAAAGTTGACTAACCTCTGGTCTATATTATTAGTGTTACTGACCTGGGTTCTTGGACTCTTTAATCAATAGAAATTGATAAGAGGCCAGACGAGGAATGCAAGCCAGGCTTTATTGGGACTCGTGCTGCAGCGGGAGAGAGCGAAAACAAGTAATAGGTACCCACGCTCACTCCCTGAGGGGGAGTGAGCTGGTCTGTTATATGGGCTGAGGGTAGGGGAGGATTGTTGGGTGGGAGGGGTGACTTAGGTGGTCCGCCCACCCCCTTGGCGGTGCAGTGGGCACGGATCATGCGCAGTACCCTGCTTTTGCTCCCAGCACCTCAGAAGTGGCAGTTGGGTTTTGGCCTTTTTGTATCTTGTTGTTCATAATTTGCCCCAACTGGACATGCATGCAGTTATTTTTAGTCCTTTATAGTTTCTTTGTATTTTGTTGCTCAAGAAGACATTTGTCCAGGTGCAAGTGCTGCAGTAAAGGGTCCCAGGTCCCAGCCTGTCTCATTAGTATTGTTTAATTGCTTGATGTGAAAAAGCTGTTAACCTGTGTTAGATAAGGCGAGCATGTTATGAACTGAATATGCGCACAAGATAGTCTAATAAAAGAGCATGAGACTGGAGCCAGGAACCTGATTTTAGTCCTGGCTCCATTCTCTACTAGCCTCCTATTGACTACTCACCAGAAGTTGGTTAATCTAATGAGCAGATCTGATGTGCCTCGTCTGTCTTGTCAGGGGACAGTGATGCCTGGTCTGCTACATTTTGGGGTTGTGAGCATCACATGAAGTCAGGTACAAGGAAGAACTTTGAAATCGTAAAGAATCAAATGTGAGGAATTATTCAAATGTAATGCTTAAAAAAGGAAGCAGTGCTCGCAAGTTCCCAGAAAAAGGCCCACAGATTGGGATTTTGCATATTTCTGGCTGCACATCTCTCCCTGCATCCTACTTGACAGAGTTTGATTCTCTGACATGGTTCATAAGGACACCATCTCCAAGAGCTATTTAAAGTCACATGCCATCAAGGCAGAGCCATGATGATTAATTGATATTCAGCCTCCTCCTAGAGCTGAAAAATCATTCAAACCCAGAGTTTATAATCGGTAGACTTAGAGCTGGAACTAGGTATTGATTTCATGAAAATCTCCTTAGACACTTGAACCCTTAAGAACCCAAACCAAAGACGAGAGTCCAATACAAAGTTCTAGACTCTAGAAAACAGAACTGTTCATTTCATTCAGCAGGTTCAACAACTTTGGTCTTTGGCTCTTGTGGGCCCAGGGTAGGTTCTGTAGATTCTGGGAGGAGGAGTGTGCTGTGTGTGGTCACTGCACAGAGAGGTCAGGTCTTAAATGCCTCATTCCGTGTTGCAAATTAGAGCACCCTGGCCTTCAGGTTACTGAGAGTACTGCTATAGCAGACCCTCCTGTGTTTTTCCATTTTTCTCGCTTCTTGATTTAAACCAAGCGGTATTACTCTTGATTCTACTTGCATCAGGCTTTAAGATGTCACAACTGGATAGGAGAAATGAAGAGAGTCTAAGGAGAAAGAATCAATGGTATTTCATCCTGTCTGTTCCTAACTTACTTCTCCAGTTCAAGGCTTTGTTTCCTTTACTAGTTTCATCCACAGCCAACATGCCTGTGCTCTTCTTCCAGTCTCCACCCACTCCAAGCCATTCTATGTGTCACAACTGGCAAATATTTCTCAAACATCATTTGCATCACGTCCTTTCCTTTTCTGCTCAAAAATCTACAAACATCTACAGCGGTGTCGACACTCAGGTGGGACCACAGTGAAGGGGGGAGCCAGGAAGAATGTGGCCAGGCTGGAGTATGAGGAGTCCTGAGGCGAGTAGCCACCAGGGTGGAGAGGAGTCTGGGCTCATTCTAGGCCATCAGTGAGATTCACAGGGGTGGTCCACCCAGGTGGGAAACCTCGCACAGGTAGTTCCAGGGTCACGCAGATGTCAAGAATCAGGCTTCTGGATGACCTTTGTTTGAACAGGGACCAGCAGTCCAAAGGATAGGGAGAGAGTCAGGCCGCAGCAGATAGGCTTGGTTTCAGGCCAGAGTGCAGGTTGGAGAAGGAAGTGATGTGCTCAGTAGAAAATGGAGGCAGAAACAAGACAGGGCGAATTCCAGGCCCTGTAGAACTGGTGGGTCCAAGGCTTCAAGGAATGTCTTTCCCTCCTTGACCTCCATGGTAGCGATTAGCTCAGGGACTGACCAGGGCTGGGCCTGTGGGAACCGGGGACCTTCCAAGCAGGGTAGGGAAATGGCTTATATGGGCATTCAGAACCCTCTAGACCAGTGCTGTGCAATCACACATTCTTCAAAAGTAGAAAAATGGTGTCATATGTGGCTCTTGAGCACTTGAAATGTGGTTAATAGGACTGACGAACTGAATTTTGAATTTTACTTTTAATTTTAATTTAAGTGGCCACATGTGCCTGCTGGCTACTATATTGGACAGGGCAGGTCTAGAGCCTGGCCTCTGACTTACCTACCCAGGTAATATCCTCAAAGTCATTCACATGTCCCCTCCTAACCCGTCAATCAGACGGTGATGTTCTCCATGACATACAGGTTTATTCTGCCACCTCATCACTGCTTCTGCTGCCCCGACGGCTTGGATCACCTTCTCCCTTTTTTCCCCATCCAGTCCTGACCATTCTTCTTTGGCTGAATGTGAGCCCATCTGCTCCCCAATCCCCTTTTGTAAGAGCCCCAGCCTGTTCTCCATCTGTTCTCCAAGGATGAAGTTGGGCAGCCCAGCAACAGCCCACTGCTGTTCTCCATCATTGCCACCTGCAGCCTCTGTGTGCTTTACAGGTTCTAAAACTTCATAATGTTCTGCCATATTTCACATTAGCAAGGCACTGAAGAGGTCCTTTATCATTGTGGAAGTCTCGCTTACCTTCCATCCCCGTGAACCTCTGCCCTTTCACATGAGCTTCATTCAGCGAGGAAATTGCTAACTTGCCATTTCCTAAATATTCCTGCACTCAAGCTTCTGGGCCTTTAAGAGAGATGTCACAGGTCTTCAAGGTCCTTGTCCTTCTCAGCCACACCAGAGTCACCCAGTTTCTCCGGCCCCAGTCTGCCCAGTGTCACTCCCACCCTCAGACCTATCATATCCACAGATCTGTCCCTCATCTCTTTTCTTCTCTTCCATCTCTCATTTATTCTCTTCTCCTGCTTTCAGGGCTCCACCCTCTGTTTCTAAGATTACCAGGAGAAAACTCCCACCTTGTGTTACTTTTTTGCATAGAGCAATTTAACTTCTTCTGTTCAGCAATTTCTCCTTGCTAGCCTGGCCTTGAACCTTTCCTTTCACAACTAAACCAGGTCCATTAAATGTGTAAGGAAACACTTTACCAATCTGTGCTCTAAGCTGGAGTCTCAACCCCAGCCCATGTTTAAGTCATCAACAATTTTCGTTCCTGCTCCGCAGAGTATGGGTTCCCTGGGGGCAAGGACAGTATGCTATGGTCTGCATATCCCCCAGAGGTGCAGAGGTCTAGCAAAGTACAGGACACACAGATATGCCCAATGACTACATGTTGAACTGAATTTGTTTGAATTGAAGAAAGAAATCAAAGGCAACCCCCCTTGGCTGTAAGGGTGCAGAAAACACTGAGAAGATGAAAAGGAAAGTTGATTTGGGGCAGTGGGAGTGTACATAAGATGAAGTTGGGCAAAAATAATGAAATATTTCTTAAACTTCATAAAGGTCCTTATGTAAGTTACTTACAAAATTTTTAAATGGTAAAATTAATACACTTTATGGAAGGCAAGCCCGCGGTACTTTTTAAAGTACATAGCAGCCTCAAAGGAGTTTTATTCAAAAGAATGACATACCATGAATGCGGTAGTTAAAACACGTGGGCAGCTGGGAAAGAATTAAAATGTTGAGAAAAATCACAAGGGAGGCATATGTTGGTTATTCTGGGACTGCCTCCTAATGTAGAAGGAGCAAAATTATTAAAAATACGTGTCTGTTGGGAAGAGCTATGCATTTTAGCATCTAGGAGGGATCTGGTTAAAGTATTTGGGACAATGTTATTGCAACTCATTGTGAATTGAGGTGAACAACTGCAAAATCGGTTTTCTCCAAGTGATTTTCTTTATCATGGTCCTTCAAGATTTCCAAAGTTTTCAATTCCCATTCCATTCCATTTCAGATACACATTTTTCTACAGTGGCATTGTGAGCGATGTCCACGTGACGGAGCGTCCCGCCAGAGTGGGCATCCTACTGGACTACACCACCCAAAGGCTCCTGTTTATAAACTCTGAGACTGGACAGTTGCTCTTCATCATCAGGCACAGGTTTAATGAGGGCGTCCACCCTGCCTTTGCTCTGGAGAAACCCGGAAAATGCACTTTGCACCTGGGAATAGAGCCCCCAGATTCTGCAAGGCACAAGTGATCGTTGGTTTTTAGAGTTTGCAAGAACAAAATTCAAATGTGGGGGTTCCGTGGTTCTTTCCTGTGGGTGCTAGACATTATTCAAAACGTCTTCTGCACATTAGCGCTAGTAATAGCTCCATGCACCGTGGTCGGCACGCGAGCAAAACCACCAAGAAAACTGTGACTTTCCAGAGCATCACGTGAGTAAAGAGGATGGAAAAAGCAGCCTCCGTCTTTTGGTTTATATACGTTTGAGTTTTTCCCTAAGTTAAAAGGATTTATACCTGACTTGGGAATCAAAATAGTGAAATGGACTCCCACCTGTTTCCCTGGTA
Source organism: Balaenoptera acutorostrata (assembly GCF_949987535.1). Taxonomy (NCBI): domain Eukaryota; kingdom Metazoa; phylum Chordata; class Mammalia; order Artiodactyla; family Balaenopteridae; genus Balaenoptera; species Balaenoptera acutorostrata. Next base: position 66,660,832 of record NC_080065.1, read on the forward strand.
GAAGAAATCCTCAGATAGACAGGTCTGAGTGAAGGGAAGGTTGTGCTGGTGATACATCTTCTCCGACAAGAAACGCTGCCCTTTTCCACAAGAAAAATGTCACCTCACCTCACTAAAGGATGCGGAGTCCCAATCAGCAGAGAAAGTGTTTTAACCATTCAAAGCTGATAACGAACTCTTTTGTAATCATTATATACTGTAGAACACGAGTCTCTTTTCCCTGAAATTTTAAATGTAGAAAAGTGCTAGATATTAGAAATTTCCATTTTGTTAAATAAATGGTTAGAGTCTATAAAACAAAACATGTTATGTGAACTTACTGCATGTGACTTGTGAGTCTGGCATCTCTGGACGGGACAAACTGCGAATAAAGAGCCATCACGCTGCAGTGGGTTGTGCTACCGCTCATTTTCATGGGAGAATTTTACACATGTATGTTTTAAAATCGAAACATTTTCAGCCTATAGTTACAGACAACTACCAGAAACTGAGAATCTCTTTTTGCTAAAAATAAAATGGTGGGTCATTTTTAGATATTGTATTGAAATCTCTCAAAATCTTCCTAAAATATGTGTGCAGAGTTGATAAATCTAGAATGCCATGTTGAGATGATTGCTCTTGTTCTCCATAATATAAATATTTTGATCATACTTACAGATTTTTTTTTAACATTATCAATTCAGTTGTTTTCTTACATCAAGAGACAGTGTCCTACTTTTGGCATATATCCTGAAATCCATTGTTTAATAGCTAGCGTACCCAAACTGGATCTGTAACTGCATTAACAGAGCGCCTTCAAAGCCTTCATCATCCTGCTTTGAAATTGGAGCAGCTGCTGGGAAGAAGGGTACTTAGTGAAACAGGAGGAATAACTTGTTGCTTTATGGGAAACACTATCTTCAGTTTTTTCAAAGCTTAAAAGTGTTAATGAGGTTCTGACTGATCAGCAACCCACGGTCATTATTACTTTTTTTGCTGGGAATATAGTGTAATTCAAAACAGTAACAACAGTGGCAGCAACCACATGGAATTTAGAATTTGACTCAGTTAGCGTTCCTCCAAAAGTAGATCTCAAGGTAAAAATTTAGCATGGGTTCTTTACACAGGAGGTGTCCGAGGAAGCACGTGTGAGGAAGTGGGGAAAGTGAGACAGGAAGGGGCGAGAGCGGATGAAGGACATGTTTTATGGGTGGGTTATTACACTGTGAACACCTGGGGCTCGCTCATGCTGGGGGGACCCCCAGAAACCACTCAGAACATGCCAGAGGCTGAAATGTAAGTGCTCCTCTCCAACCCCAGTTGGTTGAGCATTGCCCCAGGGGACCCTAGGGGACATTAAATTCCCTTTCCCTGCCTTTCCAGGTTGTGTTCCTTGCAAGTTCCTGTGGTCACAAGAAAACCCTCCAAGGGCACAAGAAACATAAGTGCCTGACAGTTGACAGTGGGCTGACAACCCTCTAATACAGCTGCTGGTGCACTCAGGTGAGCTGGGGCGAATGGGACAGGACACCAGCAGCGCCCACCATCAAGTTGGAAGCAGCTCTGGTTATCGAGGAGGAAGCCGTGTAGTAATGGGAAGAACTAGGTTCAAATCGTGATTCAGCCCTTATAGGTCAGCACGTTACGCAACTCAGATGCTTTAGTGATGCCTTTTTCTCAGGATAATTGTAAACATGAGATTAAAGAGGCATGTGAAATGGCACAGCATTTTTAGCTTGTAAAACATCCTGACAGGGGATGCTGGAGACCCTCTGTGGCCAGCCCTCCACCGCCTCCCCGGTAAGTGGCCTCCTGTCTCTGACTCCATAGCAAGTGGATGGTGGCAGGGAGGACAGTGGGGTCAGGAGATCACGCTTTAGCCGCCTTTGTCTGTTGACTGATAGGCGAGTTCCTGGTTGCTTCCTAGGGGATTATTCCAGTGCAGACAAGCAGAGTGAAGTTAATGTCATTTCCTCATGTCCTCCTCCTCCTTGCTCCTTCTTCTCTGAGTTCCATTCCCTTCTTGCCCTTCCTCTTCTCACAACACAGATCCTCAGAGAAAAGAAAGGAAGTTAGCAAATTTTGGTCAAAATTTCTCCTCTGGAAATCTGTTGATGGTTAATAACATGTATAGCCCATGCGTTATCTCTTTTAATCCCCGTCAGAACCTTGCACAATAAAAATTGCCATTTTATAGATGAGTAAACCAGTCTCAGAGCAGTTAACTGACTTGTACATAGTCACAGCCGGCAGGTGGCAGAGCCCGGATTTAGATATAGCTCAGATCCTGAGCTAAGAGAATAAAATGATTATATTTTGTTTCATTTTTAATCGCAGATCATTTTTTCTACATATACGTGGTGTGTGAAAATTACGTGTGTGTATACATACTCTCTCACACACATACCACACGTACACATATGAATATACATGTATGCACACATACATCCATTCATATATACACATTCTCTTCCCTCCTGAATTGACTTCCCTCCCAAGCCTCTGTTTTGTTGTCAATGCTGTCATAGTCCTGGCAGACATGGGATACCTTGATTCTTTCTTCAATACCAATGACCTTATTTAGGATTCAGAAGCATGTATAATATTCTATTTGTGGAAAAAAGACATGAAACCACATACATGAAACCACAGTGTTGCCCCTAACAGGTACAGGGCCAAAATAAAGGAGCGTGTGGGAAAAAAAAAAAATGAGGACGAACACTGTGGTCCTTCTCTATCTGTTTGCATACATACCTGGCAACTCTGGCTGGATACATTCTTTGTCAAAGTTAGAAATACTTTTCTGTTGGAGCAAACCAGAGCACGTGCCTGTTGTTTTTCTGGACGTGCTTCCCTAACATCCAACAGAACTAAGTATTGTACTTCATCACACCCATTTACAAAACTGTGTGCTTTCAGCACCAAGCACTAACACTCTCCCATCAGAAGCACCCTTCAGGCCGCAGAATGGCTTGTATCTGAAGTCCCTTCTCACCCTTGCTGTGTTAACTACCCATTAATCATCTCTGGAAGAACTCACAGGACTGAAGCAGTTTATACTCATGGAAGAGCTTTATCATAGGCAAAGGATATGGTCCAGCCACACAGAGGCAGGATCGGCACTGAAGGGACCCTCCTATGTCAAGTGCAGTTTTCCTTGTCTGCCCACTGCTGGTATGCACAACATGCATGTGTCTCCAAGCCTCAAGCCACCAATAGGGTGTGTGTGAAGCGCCTCGGTAGCAGGAAGCCGAAGTTTTGTTTCAGGGAGGTTGGTGGGGTGCCCTCTTACTGAGCTGGTCGCGTACTTTCTAGCTGTGCAACTAGCCCTAAGTGTTGCAGCTCACCTCCCTGACCCCTACAGTCCCCACCAAAGCCAGTGCCTAAGATAGATCCAATAATTACCACTAAACGATGCTGACATTCTGATAACATCCTGCTCCGAAACAACTGATGGATCCATGGTTACAGAATGTCACTTGTTTTTAGTTAATAGAGTCCATGGCATTAGGCAAGGATCAATAACTGTGTGGATACACACGTGGTCAATTAAGACTAGTGGGAATGAACCCATGCTAGGCACTTACTGGCCTGAGTTCCGGAGCCCAGCTGCTGGGGGATGTTTTCAAAATAATAATAGTAAGAGCTGAGTGCCTCCGCTGTCGATAGCCGTCCCCTCGTATCTCTGATTTGGTGACTATTAGGGAGTGATCCAGGGCACAGCCATGAGCTGAATGAAGTTCGACCTGATTTCCAGCCCACTTCACAGTGCCAGGGGCAGGCAGGATCGGGTAGAGGGGAGGACATATTTCTGTACAGTTTTCAGAGTAGCAGATCAACATCTCTCATTTTCCTTTACTACCCTCATAGTGTGTGTGGTTGTACCCCTCTTTTTTGTGCCCCTGTTTTGGTCTTAACTCTATCAATGCTGTTTGTTTTCTCTCATCAATATCAGTAATTTTAGGTGCCCAAATAGCATATGAACTGTAAGAATACTTTGCGAATAGTTGGAGGGTTGAGAATGTTTAACTTGGAACAAAGACAAGTTAAGGAAGGAAATAAGAGGTCTTCAAAGACTTGAAGGGCTGTTATATGGAAGGAATAGGCTTATTTTGATTTTTACTTCCAGGACCAGTGGGTAGAAGTCCCAGGGCTGAGGAATTTGGTTCAAGAGAAGGGAGAACACCCCATCAATGACAGCTGGCTCAGAGACATGCTGCTTAGCAGGTAATGAGCACTCAGAGTCAGGCTGAAAGATCAACCATCTGGAATATTGAAGAGTATATTCTTGCTTTGAGTTCCAGATCCATGGTTTTTAAACTATGTTCCTGGGGTACTGGGATTCCCCAGAGGGGCCTGAGGGCCAACGTGGGATCCAATGGGAAAGCCAAGTGGGCATAAATTCAAACCTCTGTCCCTTTCCATCACAGTGGCTCAGTTTTATTCTGTTTTACCTGCTGGGTTCTATATAATAGTTTATTTGATGAACAGGTTTCTATGGTTAAATAATGTTTTAAAAGTAGATAACCACTGAGATTCAAGTCTGAATTCTGTGATGCAGAATTCACTTTAGGGACCCCAAAGTCCCTAAATCTCTCATTCTCTCCGAGTCCCTTTTCTTTTACTATCCAAATACTGATATTATATTGATTGCAAGAAATTCTGATTCCTATGTCAAATTTCCAAGAACTTCTCTAAATGATTACATTCTCCTTGTTGACATCTCTGTCCTCCAAATTCTCCTCCACCACCTCTAGCCACCTCCCCACTACTTCTTCATGCTTCCCTGGTCCCATTTGACCTTCACCATCCAAAACATTGACATAGTCTCCATTGATTCCTTAAGGCAGTGCTAACACAAGGCTGACATTGGTAGCGGTTAACATAGCTTCTGTTGAAGACTTGGGGTTAATAAGGGAAATTTCTTCATAGATTATGAGACAAAATAAAACTGAATGTAAAGCATCTCATGTTGCCAGGAGCCCCCTCTGATACCTTCTTCAGCGCAGTCTTCCAGACATATTGAACAGACAAACCTCTCCATTCTACTTTACTCTTTAAGTTTCTAGCTCTGTTTAAACTTTGTTTTTTTCAGATCAGCCAGTGCAACTAGAAAGCATAAAAATAAAAACATTTCTCTTACCAATGTAGACACATTTGTAATAGACTGAGAGCAAAATTGTGCCCTCCTATCTCAGCCTCTTCTATCCTGCCCAGACTTTAGGCCTTTCTTTGCAGAACTAAAAGGTCCATTAAAAGCAATTCCCTGAACCAAAGAGAACTTCTTTTCCAAAGATGAATTTGGCCATTACTCCTTAGAATGGTTTTAGAATCCCTTAGTATCTTCCCTTTCGTGGATTTCTGTACAAACTAGCTAATAATTGAAAATCCTTTCTCAACCTAACCCGAGCTCCCAGACTTCATGTTGGGCTGCCCAACACCACGGAGGACCTTACTACATGTTAGGCACTTCAGGGAGAATGATACACTTCCAGAGTCAACATGTTATTTGAGGACTTTGTAACTTTGGAGGCCTCAGGAAAAATAAATAGGAAAAAGGAAAATGGGGAAGGAGAAGCACATTTCATTCATTCAACACAGATTTGTTGAGTACTTACTATGGGTTGGGTGCTATTCTAGACCCTGGCAAAATGGCAGTCATCAAATCAGACAAAATCCCTACTTGCAAGGAGCTTATATTCTGGTGGAGGAAGACAGACAATAAACACATACATAGTATGTCAGTGGGGAATAAGAATTAGGAAGAAAAATAAATCAGGGTAAGAGAATGAAGAGTAAAAGGAGGCAGGTACTGCTATATATTGTAGGTATGACGGGACAGCATCTCTAGTAAGGTGATATTTGAATAAAGACCTAAATAAAGTGAGGGAACAGGTCATGTGGATATCTGCAGAGCAATAGTATTCCCTACAGAAAGAACAGCAAGTGTAGAGGTCCTGAGGCAGCAGCATGGGGGTGTGTTAAAAGACCAGTGAGGAGGCCATGGGACTGGAGTGGAATAATCAAGGAGGAAAGAATGCTATGGATGCAGACAGTAGCTGGGGACCAGTTCATAATGCCCTTAAAGGCCAAGTAAGGACTTTAGGTTATATTCTGGGTGAGTTAACAAGAAGTAACAGGTATGAGGAGTAATGCAATGGCAGTCTCAAAGAACTGGCTTTTCACTTGTTTGGGTATTGCGTTTTTCAGCATTAAACAGGATGTTTCATAAAGGTCCCCTGGGCTGGCCTTTGCCAGCTCTCAGCTCCTGCAAAGTAAGGGCCTGGTGTGGGTGGGAGAGAAGAAAAGGTGTTCTCTGTCCCCTTCTCAGCTCTGTCCAGGAACCCTGGGGCCCTGCTCACTCCCTGCTTCTAGGGGAGCAGCCCTGCTGACTAGCTGCCTTTAGAACCAGCCTCGTGCAGAACTGTGGGGAAAAACTGCTATTGTACCTGGGCTGACTTTGTATTGAACTGAGTCTGTTTACCCTCAATGAAAAGTTGGCAACCACCAAAGATGGAGAAATACAAGCAAATTTGAAGGAAATGTTTTATGTCTTTTCAACTGCATGAATTTGCAGTTACAGGAAAATGAGATAATGAAGTCATCCAGGGAGTTGCCTGGCCAAACGGGGCCTCAAACAGGGCCTCACAGGTGTGTATATAAGTGTGTATGTGAGTGTGTTTGTGTGTGCATCTGTATGTTGTGCATATTTCATATGTGTGTGTATGTGTGTGTGGGCATGTGTGTGTATGGGGGAAGGGCCTGGTTTTCCCAGGTTAGAATTGTCATTACAATTCAGGGCTGGTTTTCCCACTGAAGATCTAGGAACTGGATTGGTCGGAGCTCCCAAAGGTTGTCAGGTCCACAGGGATTCACCCACATTAATCAAGCCCACAGAAGACTGATTGATAATTTAAGATGCCAATTGCTTAATCTATAGTGAGAAATCAAATTGCCAAAGGGGCTGGAGAACATACATCTCTGGTCAGAGGATTCTCTCTCTAGGCCCCTGAGCTCCAAGACCTGCGGGTACCCACCATGGTCAGTGTTGGGCTGCACATACTACCTGTGGCTCTTTACCTCTCAAATCCCACATGCTCAGGAGAACTGACAGATTTTTACATGGGAAGCTCTGTGTAAGTCAAAAGATTGTTTGGTTATGTGGAAAGCAAGGCAAGTTATGTGCAAGATCTTAATGGTCAGCATTATTAAACTGCCATGACCAGCCATGGGCCCAAATATTTGGGTTTGCTGCTCCAAGTACTTTCTCCTTACATCATCCCTGAGGATTTTTCCCTGAGAAAATCCTTGTCCTTTGGGGGTGTTATCTATTCAGTCCAAATTCTTATACTCACAACTAAAAAAAAAAAAAAAAGAAGATGCCTTAAGGTCATTTTCCAGGCTCTAGTGTTTTTTTTTTTTTCATTTAGTGAATACTTGATTAGATTTCTAGGCCCTGTTCCTCCTGCTTTTGATCTGAAAAAATATCATGCCTGTTAGATGACCATTGCAAATGATAGAACATCTTCTATTATGTCAAGATCTTACCAATTTAATAGTCAGAAGGAAACCACACTTGAAAGTTGTTATGTGACATCTCACTGTCTCTCCTGTGGACTGACTGCATGTGGGGGGAGGAGGAGGACACTCATTGAAGGATTTGTTGTAACTGATGAGAGTGGGTTAGAACACAGATCATCATGTAGATCTGTGTTGAGAGAGACATGGCTCTGCTCCTTCACAGTGTGTGACTTTGGGCAAATTGTTTAGCCTCCTTTAGAGTCCTCATTGTAAGGAAGGAACAGTACTAGTTATTATGTCATAAGGTTGTTCATTTATTCATTCATTTATTTGAGTACTAACTAAGTTGCCAGGCACTGCCATAGGTAATAGGGATCCAGCAGTGAGCAAAACAAATAGCCCTGCCCACAGGAAGTTCACATTCTAGTGAGAGGAACAACACACAATAAAGAAGATAAATAAGTAAACTGTTTAGTATCAGAAAGTGATAAGTGCTATAAAAAAAAATAAAGCAGGGAAGGGTTGTTGTGTCATGTAAATGAAAGAATTAACGTATGTAAAATTCTTAGCAGAGTGCCGGCATATGACAGTAGCAAAGATTTTACCTGTTATTAATTCAGCTATAATGCAGGGACTTATTACAATCAAAGAGCCTAGTGTACCCCTCAGAAAAGCAAAGTGTCCTCACACACACCTTGGCATGCTCTCCATGGCATACTATCCATGGCCATTGTATCTCCAATGAAAGTTTAATATTTTCCTGTTTTTACTCATTGCAAACATTCAGGGAAAGTATTTAGAGCAAAAGATAAATTATCCTTAATTTCACCACTCAGAGGGAAGCAATGTTAACATTTGGTGTGTGTCCTCCTAGGCTCTTCTCTTTTTTCCCTCGTACGCGCGTGTGCGCATGCATACACGCACGCATACACACATACACACACACACACGCTTTAAAAAATGTAAATAAAATCACTGTTACATAGTCTGCTCTTGTTACTTAAAGCTATGTCATGAACATCTTCTCACATCAACAAACAGATTCACATCACTATTTTAATGCCCAAATGTAGTCCACGGGAAAGATGGATCATAGACTACTCAACCAGTTCATTATTGATAGGTATTCAATAGACCTCCAAGTTTTCATTTCTATAAAAGTCTGGTTTTAAAGGCACCAACTTCTCTATGTGGCCTAGAGTTTTTCTTGAATTTGTCACGGGAAATTGTGTATTGTTTCCATATTTACTGTGAACTTGAACCAGTTTGTATAAACCCAGTTGGGAAGACTGAATAGAGACTCCTTGATGGTGCAAGCTTAGTGCCCAGCTTTATTTAGAGTCAATTCAATATATTATATTTAACTATGTTCAATTTGAGTATGTATTTTTTAACATCTACCATATCAAGATTCCATACTGATTCCTGCTGGGAACGAAGATGAGTAAGACGCAATCCCCACCTTCAAGGAGGCCAGGGCAGGAGCACAGGGATCTAATGAGCATATAGGCTGAAGAATCATGGGGTACAAAGCAGGGAGAGAACATATCTTGTGACCAAGTAATATTAGTTTTACACACTAGCGTGTTGAATAAGCAAGACTCCAGAGGTATAGTCATAAAAGATATTTTATTTTTGTCTCCTTGTGCCTTTTTAAATTTATTCAGTGGAAAGAAGTTCTAAGTGAAAGTGTAGGCAGAGGAACTCGGGAGGGCTTAGATGGGCTTTCTTACAAGAAATGCCTGCGCTAAGACCTGATGGCTGAATAGGAGTTGGCCAGATTGAAGGGAGTGGGTTATGGAGGCAAGAGGAGGGGAGAGGAGAGTGTGCCTGACATAGAGTAAAGGTGAGGAGGTGAGAAATAGCCTGATGCCTGAGAGGGACTCAAAGATCAGTGTAGCTCTTGGGGATGGGGGAAGGAGGGAGGCGGAAGGAGTGGCTTTGGGGATGACTCTAGGGCATGGCAGTGGAGAGCTCCTGTGGGGGAGAGATTGTTTCTGAAGACCCTAGGTTTTAGCTTAGGGCCCCGTACAAATCAGGTGGTAAATAAATGTTGTTGAAAGTGAAGTCTGAAAATCATATAGAGTTTTGGTTCTTCTTTAACACAATTTCCCTTCTCACCATTCAGAATCACTGTGTGTCAACTTCCTACTTCTCTCCACTTGAAAATTTGAGGGCTGTCTCCAAACAGTCCTTGGATTTTAAGTCAGAAGGAGAAAAATGTTTGGGTCCTTCAAGCAGAAGCTCCAAACAGAGTCTGTTTGCCGGTCACCTAGTTTTCTCAACGACTGGAGGTGAGTGAAGGATTGAAACCTCAAGGTCAAGCATTATCACCCAGATAGGGAGAATAAACCTGACTCTTCAAAACACAAGCTATTTCAAAGGTCGTTCTCTAAGGAAAAAATGTTGATCAACGGCATTTTTCAGGAAATCACCTCTGTTGAAATATTTATAATGCTTTTTACTTGTCTTCTTTCAGTGAATTAAACTATAACTAAGCTTATTTCTTGATTTGCATTTCTCCTTAATTATTCTGAGCTAAGTTCTACCCTGCAGAGCTCCAGAAAATGGATAAAATATGCATTTGAGCGTTGAACAGCAGCAGCAGACACCTACACACCAGCCCTGGCTGTGTGGGATGCTGCCATTTTCCCCAAGTCATTTCAGGTCAGAAACACCTCTGCTCCCAAAGAGTAGCATTTAGGGGGCCCCCACACAAAGTCTTTGCGTGCACCTTATAATGTGAGAAGTGGGGAGCCGTGCATTGTTCTGCACTCTCCCAAGAATAAGTTTGGGGCTACTTTTTTGCCCCTATAGGCATAGAAAGGAGTCTCTAGTTATTCAGCCCAATGGGAAACCCTGTGAATTACCTCTACGGGGCTTGAAGTTCAAAATCGGAAAATTATTTTTGCTTTGTTCCCATTCAATTAGAGCTTTCTTTTTATTTTATTTTTTAAATTTTCAAATATAATTTTATTTATTTTTTTATACAGCAGGTCCCTATTAGTCATCAATTTTATACACATCAGTGTATACATGTCAATCCCAATCTCCCAATTCATCCCACGACCACCACCACCCCCCTGTGCTTTTCCCCCCTTGGTATCCATATGTTTGTTCTCTACATCTGTGTCTCTGTTTCTGCCCTGCAAACTGGTTCATCTGTACCGTTTTTCTAGGTTCCACATATATGCGTTAATATACGATATTTGTTTTTCTCTTGCTGACTTACTTCACTCTGTATGACAGTCTCTAGATCCATCCACGTCTCAACAAATGACCCAATTTCGTTCCTTTTTATGGCTGAGTAATATTCCATTGTATATATGTACCACATCTTGTTTATCCATTCGTCTGTCGATGGGCATTTAGGTTGCTTCCATGACCTGGCTATTGTAAATAGTGCTGCACTGAACATTGGGGTGCATGTGTCTTTTTGAATTATGGCTTTCTCTGGGTATATGCCCAGTAGTAGGATTGCTGTATCATATGGTAATTCTATTTTTAGTTTTTTAAGGAACCTCCATACTGTTCTCCACAGTGGCTGTATCAATTTACATTCCCACCAACAGTGCAAAAGGATTCCCTTTTCTCTGCACCCTCTCCAGCATTTGTTGTTTGTAGATTTTCTGATGGTGCCCATTCTAACTGGTGTGAGATGATACCTCATTGTAGTTTTGATTTGCATTTCTCTAATAATTAGTGATGTTGAGCATCTTTTCATGTGCTTCTTGGCCATCTGTATGTCTTCTTTGGAGAAATGTCTATTTAGCTCTTCTGCCCATTTTTGGATTGGGTTGTTTGTTTTTTTAATATTGAGCTGCATGAGCTGTTTATATAATTTGGAGATTAATCCTTTGTTGATTCGTTTGCAAATATTTTCTCCCATTCTGAGGGTTGTCTTTTCGTCTTGTTTATGGTTTCCTTTGCTGTGCAAAAGTTTTGAAGTTTCATTAGGTCCCATTTGTTTATTTTTGTTTGTATTTCCATTACTCTAGGAGGTGGATCAAAAAAGATCTTGCTGTGATTTATGTCAAAGAATGTTCTTCCTCTGTTTTCCTCTAAGAGTTTGATAGTGTCCGGTCTTACATTTAGGTCTCTAATCCATTTTGAGTTTATTTTTGTGTATGGTGTTAGGGAGTGTTCTAATTTCATTCTTTTACATGTATAGAGCTTTCTTTTTAAAAATAACCTTAATACTTATCACTGTGGAACTTTTGGAAACTATGGAAAATGATGACTAAAATAAACAGTATGCACAATTCCACAGATCTAGACTCAGTTGGTAGGTTCTTTGATTTTGGGCCTTTTGCCTTCTGCCTTCCTCAAATACAGATGCAATGCCTAGAGGTATCACAGGCATCTTGCAACCTTGAGGATGAAATTCGCATGCTGAGCATCAAGGAGCATAAAGATGGGAGCCGGGATCCTCAACAACATTGTTGAGACAACATTCCCATTCTTTAGTGCCTACTTCTAAACTTTGTGTGGCTTGAGTTAAATAAACCTCTACCCTTTTAAGCCATTAAAATAGCTTTCATTTTGAAGTACATTCAGAAAATGAATCACAAGTTTACAGCATGATGAATTTTTTTCAAAGCTGATATGCGTATAGTCATGTATGCTATTAATCCATGTGTAGACATCTAATATATGTATATCAAGAAAAAGACCATTACAATAACTGATTCCCAGTCACTCCCACTTCCTTAGGTAACCAGTATCTGCAAGTAACCATAAATTAGTTTTTTCAACTTCATGTGAATGGAATCATAATATTTTTTTTCTTTGTTTTTGGCTTCTTCTGCTCAACATTATATTTGTGAGATTTATCCATGCTGTTGTTTGTAGCATTATTTGTTCATTCTCTTTGCTATACAGTAGTACAATTTATAAATGCACTAATTTATTTATTCATCTGCTGTTGGTGGACATTTGAGTTGTTTTCAGTTTGGGGCTATTACTAATGGTACTGCTATGAACATTCTGGTACCTATCTTTTAGTGAGTATGTTTACCCTTTCTGCTGGGTAAATACCTAGGAACAGAATTGCTGGGTTGTGGCATGCCTATGTTCAGCTTCAGTAGACACTGCCAAAATGTTTCCAAAGTTGAGTTCCAACCAGCACTGTGTGAGAGTTTCAGTTGTTTCATATCTTTGTTACCACTTGGTATTATTTGTCTATTTCTCTTTAACTGTTGGTTATATAGTGGTACCACATTATGGTTTAAATTTGCATTTCCCTGATGGCTATAGAAGATGAATATCTTTGTATATATTTATTGATTTATTGGCCATTTGGGTATCTTTTTAAATTTCTGTTCAAATCTTTTGCCCACTTTTCTATTATGTTGTCTGTCTGCTTGTTTGGTAGGATTCCTGTATATATTCTGAATATGAGTTCTTTGCTGGATATATATTTTGCAAGCCCCCCAATGTTTTGTAGCTTAATTTTTCACTCTCTTAGTGATTTTTGATAAACCAAAGTTTATTTTAGTAAAATTCAATTTATCTTTTTTTCTTTACCATTAGTTTTTGTGTTCAGTATAAGAAAGCTTTGCCTACCTTACCCCTATAGTCATAGAGAGATTTTCATATGTTTCTTTTTAAAAGTTTTCCTGTTTTATTCTAGCTTTCACATTTAGGTTACATATATAGATACTGATTTTTCATATATGCTATAAGGTAGAAATCAAAATGCAGTTTTTCCCTCATGGACAAAGAATTGATCCAGTCCCATTCATGAAGTATTATCCCTTCCCCAATGCACTGCAAAGTCACCTTTGTCAGCTTAAGCCATTTCAAATTGTTTTTTGTTGTTACCAGCAGCCAGAGAATCCCATCTGATGTATGTGTATGAGTGTGTATGCAATATTTTCCTTCATATCCTTAAATATTCATTGAGTATAATTTTTAATATGTGGTAAATATTCCATTATAATGATGTAGCATCATCTATTTAACCAATAATCTGATGTTGGACATTTGTTTCCAACTTGTGGTTATTGTAAATGATTCTAAAATGAGTATCCTTGTCTATAAATATTTGCACATACATCTCATTATTTTCTTTCAGTAAGTTCTAGAAATGGAATTATGAGTTAAAATGTACAAATTTTTAAAGCCTTTTGATAGATACTGCCAAATCAACATAGAGTTAAACACAACCTGAAAAAAGAAGCATGTGGAGAATGTGCTTTTAAAGTACTGTAATCCTGCAGTAGAGAAGCTGATAATACCACCTTTAAAATACAAATGTATTTATTTAACTTTTTTTCTAATAAATTTCACTGATTTTTTTCTACTATTTACCTTCCTAATGACAATAGAATTCAGCAGATTGGAAATTACTTGCCCTAAATGTGAGATTGGCTGTCTGGGGATACAAAACAATTTCAACATAAAAGCCTGCCTATTTATTTCTAGTACTTGAAGCTTAGAATGCAAGCAATGGGAGCAGGTAGTCCTTATATTCATCACAGTATCCCTGCTGTCTCTTTCAGTTCATAGAGTCCTTTTTTCCTTTATTTTGCTGTTGCCATTTTCTTTCGTAGGCTATAGAGGATGCAGGAATGGCATGGACATAATACAGTGTTTTGGAGGCATGGAGGACTTGATTGGTGGGGGGAAGGGAGAGGTGGCGGTAGGAAACTGCTCCTGAATACCGTAGCCCACAATTCTTTGAGGAAAGGAGAGATGGAGGAAAGGAGAAGCAGCATCAGGGGAGGTGGAGTTCCCACTCTAAAGGGATTATGAAAGACTTAGAAAGACTGCACACTAATTGTAGTCACCTCTGCTCAGACCGAGCAGACTGAGCCAAAGGTGCCACCATGGCTATTTCTGCAGAGTTTCACAAAAGAGACCCTTCTGAATTAGAGAAGGGGAGTCTCGGTTGCCATGGTGATGCAGGGTTTAGTGGGAGGGCTCTGACTTACCTTCACAAAGGTGGGGATTTATTCGTCCAAGCAAAGTCAAAACTGTATCCCTTAAGGTTCAGGAACAGGGTCTTTGTGAGTAGATTTGGACAGCTGAGAAGGGCCAGCTGGAATGTAAGCCACAGCGACAGCGCCTGACCCTCTAACACTTGCAAGTCTGCCGCTGCCTCCTGGGCTGGCCCAGAGAAATCTGTCCCGCCCCAGAGGAAGGGCCCTTGTGTGGTTTGTGCCAGATCTAAAACAATGGTGGTTGGGTAATAATTATAAGCCCTGGGGAGGAAACTGTTCTTTTACATTTCTGACTGAGGAAGGTGATGGGGCAGCCTGAGAGCTCCCGGAGGAACTGGAGGTGTGTATACCTTTCAGGAGGGGCTCATCCACCTCCACTGACCATCTGGGAAGGCACCTGGGCCTGTAGGAGTTGGAACCCTAAAAGGAAGAGAAGGAAATGGGTGCTTTGGGGAGGGTTTCCCCAGGGGGCTTCATGCGTTCTGACAGACAAGTCAAACCATGGCCAGACTTCAACAATCTTTGAATAAACATCTCCATTTTCATGCCTTTGTACTTTCTGTTGTATTGTTATTGTTGCTATTGTTTGTTTGTGTTTACTTTCTTCATAATGTCCCTTTAGAAAGATTTTTGTCTTGGCCAAAGAAATTTGAAGAAAAAAATAGTTTCAGACTGTTGTAGGTTGACTTGTGTCTCAAAAATGTACGTTGACGTCCTAAGCCTGGTGCCTATGAATATGACCTTATTTGGGAATAGAGTCTTTGCAGATGTTGTCAACTGGAGTCGGGTGGGCCCTAAATCCAGTGAGTGGAGAGATTCACCCACAGGGAAGAGGCCCATGTGAAGACGCAGGCAGGGGTTGGAGTGGTGCATCTAAAGGTCAAGATGTGCCAAGGATTGCTGGCAACCAGCAACCACCGGGCGCTCAGAAGAGGCAAGGAGAAATTCTCCTCTAGAGCTTAGGAGGGAGCAAGGCCCTGCTGACACCCTGGTTTCAGACTTCTGCCCTCCGGCCTGTGAGAGAACACAGTCCTGTTGTTTTAAGTCTCCCAGCGTGTGGGAATTTGCTATGGCAGCCCCAGGACATTCATGCGCAGGCCAGGCCGTGGGGCTTAGAGCACCCCTGCTGTGGTGAGTGACACAGGAGATCTGAGCAAATATGTGGGTGGAGCAAAGACAGAACTGCACTTAGCTACAGAATGGTTCTTGCCTATAGCATTCCCTTACAGCTTGACTTACCCTCGTCACACACGGGGATTCAGAGGCGCCGAGACCTTCCAAGGCACATTATGTAGATCTAGTTGGACTTTAACTTTTTAAAAATTTTGGTGAAAAGCATATAACATACATTTAAAGTCGTAACAATCTTTAAATGTGTGATTTAGGGATAATTATATAGCAGTCTCCCCCTTATCCGCGGTTTTTGCTTTCTGTGGTTTCAGTTACCCACGGTCACCTGCGGTCTGAAAATGTTAAATGGAAAATTCCAAAAATAAACAATTCATAAATTTTAAATTGCATGCCATTATGCATAGTATGAGGAAATCTCATGCCATCCTGTTCTATCCGTCCCGTGACAACGATCAGATCAACTGTCAAGGTAACACTTTATTTAATAACGGCCCAAAGTGCAAGAATAGTGATGCTGGCAATTCAGATATTCTTTTACATGCCTAATTTATAAATTAAACATTATCATAGGTGTGTCTGTATAGGAAAAAGCATAGTATATACAGGGTTCAGAACTGTCTGTGGTTTCAGGCATCACTGGGGATCTTGGACTGTATCCCCCTCAGACGGGGGGAACTAACTGTATTCACTTTGTTGTGGTACCTGAACGTTTTTTAGTGTCAGCAGATAAATACTTTTAAAAAGTGATTGAAGTACAATTATTCTCACTCTTCACTCCCTAAACACTGATTATAAGCCTGAGTCTTAGTGATGATTGTCTCTCTCTTAAATTTATTTATTTATTTATTTATGGCTGTGTTGGGTCTTCGTTGATTGTCTCTCTCTTAAGGGTACAAAGTTTACATTGAATCAAGCAGGTTAATATGAGATTGTGGATTTTGAAGTTACAGTGAGGTCATCTCTTAGCAACTAATCTTAAAGCCAATGTCATGCTTCATTTGAAATTGTTTGTTATATTGGCTTTGGTCAATCAATGCTAAGCTTAAAAAATAAGAGAGAATGTGTGGGGTGTTCTTGCTCCCTTATGATAAATATTGTGACTCTACTCAAGGATGTTGCTGTGGACGATGGGATGTAGAATTCAATCAGTCTGGCACAGTGCCCACCGCTTTCCAGAATGAGGAGAGAGTTGACAGTCAGAGGAAGAAAGGCTTTGTGGAGGAAGTGTCATCAGAGCTGACCTTCAGGAACAAGTCCAATGTTGTCACAGGCAACCCTGGGTTAGTTATTACAGAAAGGGCAGAAGAGATCACTGGATCAGAGGTGAAAAGCACAGTGGTCACTCTTGAGGAAGGCAGCATATAAGCTGCCCGCAAGCCAGGAGGAGTCTTCCAGTCTGTCCTGAGCTTAATCCCAGTCTGTGTATAGGGCCTCATCAACCAAGACAGGTGTGTGGGTTGACTGGGAGGTTCTTCTTGGTCCCCTGGCTTTAATCTGGTTCAGCATTGAGTCTGACCTTTCTGGGATGAACTGGCTCAGGTTGAGGAAGGCGTGCATCCCAATTCTTTCCAACTGCTGAGCCACCTGAGCCAATGGCTTTGAGTTCTTGACACTGAGGATCCTCAAGCAGGAGCCTGTTGGAAGTGGGGAACATAGACACAGCTCTCCTCTTCCACCCTTCCCTATGTTAGGACATTTTCTCAGCTGATGCTCATCTCCTATATGTGGCACTAGGGGGTGGGATAGTAATTACCCATCTAGATTGTGGTGCAGCTGGGCTGAGTTTCTATCTATTCACTTGCCCCAGGGAAAGGCCGAGACAGTCAGGTCAAGCATCTTCTTATTACACAGAACACATCCACCCTATTGGCCAAGTTCTACTTCTTTTGATGTCAGGGATGCAGACTAGGGCTAATTGGTTCCATTGAAAGAAGACTGAAAAAAAAATCTCTGTTTCTTTAGTCAGGATGGTGCCTCAACAACAACACCCTGGAAAGCTCCATAGCTTATAAACCAAAGTTTGATTTCTTGCTTTTGCTGTATGTCTATTGTGAGTTGGCTGTGGCTCTGTCCCATCTTATCTCTACTCTGGGACTGAGGCTGATGCAGTAGGCCCTAACTAGAACATTGCTATTTCCTGCTGGGGAGTTCAGTGAACCACCTGTTAGCTTTTCAAACTTCTGCTTGGAAGTCATCTAAGGCTCTTCCACTACAATTCCACTGGCCAAAGTCAGTCATATGGCCAAGTCTGCTGTCAGTGGTACAGGGAAAAGATAATCCTCCCCCAGGGAATAGTATGAGATAATTGTGGAAAATAATACAATCTGCCACATTTGGTCACTGAGGGAGTTATTTCTCAATTTTATTGTAAAATTACCACCTTAACTTACACATACTGGTGGGATGTTTATATGCCATCTTTGAAACAGTGGGAGAATCTGAGTGATAAGTACCACTGCCTGGATGGTTAAAGGTCTTTCAGGTTGCCTGAGTTGAGCAGCAATAGATGCAAAGTTCAGGATGTGATTTAGGTTGGAGGAATGGGGTGGGAGGCAAGCTTGGGGAAGGAGGTGGAGCCTGGGTGTGGAGGGCCTTAGGCACTAGGGGGTTTACAATTATTCTTTAGGCAGTGAAGTTCCATGGAAGAGTTGAGTGATGGGATGCCCCTCTTCCTAGAAAGATCCCTGAAGGCGTTATTAAGGATTAATTGAAGACCAGGTACCAGTTAGAAACCATCACTAGGAGAGTAATGATGATTTTAGAGTTCTTTTGGGAAAAAGGAGATAAGGGTGGTTAAAATCCAGAATTTAATTTCAGTTTCAGACATATTTGCCTTTCTTATTTATTTACTTATTTATTTATTACTTATTATTTATTTTTTATTTACTTACTTATTTACTTATTTTAATTAAAGTATAGTTGATTTACAATGTTGTGTTAATTTCTGCTGTACAGCAAAGTGTACATATATATACAGTTATACATATATATATATATATATATATATATATATACACATTCTTTTTAAAATATTCTTTTCCATTATGGTTTATCATAAGATATTGAATATAGTTCTCTGGGCTATACTGTAGGACCTTGTATTTTATCCATTCCATATATAATAGCTTACGTCTGCTAACCCCAACCTCCCACTCCATCCCTCCCCCAACCCCCTACCTCTGGGCAACCACAAGTCTGTTCTCTATGTCTGAGTCTGCTTCTGTTTCATAGATAGGTTCATTTGTGTCATATTTTAGATTCCACATATAAGCGATACCATATGGTATTTGTCTTTCTCTTTCTGACTTACTTCACTTAGTTTGATAATCTCTAGTTGCATCCATGTTGCTGCAAATGGCATTCTTTCTTTTTTATGGCTGAGTAGTATTCCATTGTATATATGTACCACATCTTCTATATCCATTCATCTGTTGATGGACATTTAGGTTATTTCCATGTTTTGGCTATTGTGAATAGTGCTACTATGAACATAGGAGTGCATGTATCTTTTTGAAGTTTAGTTTTGTCTGGATATATGCCCAGGAGTGGGATTGCTGGATCATATGATAATTCTATTGTTAGTTTTCTGAGGAACCTCTGTACTGTTTTCCGTAGTGGCTGTACCAATGTACCTTCCCACCAACAGTGTAGGAGGGTTCCCTTTTCTCCACACCCTCTCCAGCATTTGTTATTTGTAGACTTTTTAATGATGGCCATTCTGACTGGTATGAGGTGGTACCTCACTGTAGTTTTGATTTGCATCTTTCTAATAATTAGCCATGTTGAGCATCTTTTCATGTGCCTATTGGCCATCCGTATTTCTTCTTTGGAGAAATGTCTCTTTAGGTCTTCTTCCCATTTTGCAATTGGTTTGTCTGTTTTTTTGTTGTTGAGTTGTATGACAGACATATCTGCCTTTCAAATATCTGCCTTTGAAATATTATAGCTGGATGATTCTGGAGAAGTTCCTCTTCCTCTCTAAACCTCAGTTTCCTCCATGTAAGATGGGGATGATAATCGTAGTATTATCTTCCATAGTTTGTTGTGGGGACTAAATAAAGTAACACGTAAAATGCTTAGCAAAAAGCAGTACACCTAAAAAGCCCTTATACATGGAAAAGCAGAGACTTTAGGATCTATAGGATTTGGTAATTGCATGTGAACAACAAGGATGAGGGAGGATTTGAAGAAAGTATCAAGGTTTCTAGGCTTGGGAATAGTAGTGCCATTTATCTACACAGGAGCTGGCGATGGTTAAGGGAGAAGAAACACTGAGCCTGACATCCCAGGAGGACAGCTGTGGGGAAGGTTCCCAGCAGGTGCTTAGAAACCTGAGCTTGGCTCAGGAGACAAGACTTGTGCAATGAGTCATTTGCTGATTGTGCAGACAGATGATTTCTTGGGGCTCTGCTGCAGAAAGTAATTTTATACATTTGAGCACACCTGTGTACCCCCAAGAGCTGGGGGAAGAGACTTTTGTCCAGGCTGAAGATTCATTAGGCCAGTGGTTTCAAACCTGAGTGCATCAGAATTACTGGAGGGCTTCCTAAAGCCCAGTGTTTCTGATTCAGTTAGGTCAAGGGTGGGTCCTGAGAAGAGGCATTTTTAACAAGTTCCTAGGTGGTGGTGGTGCTGATGATCAGGAGACCACACTTTGAGAGCCGCTGCCTGAGGCTGTTGTAGGGCTCCAAAAGGAAGAGCCTCGTTTGTGAGCTGGGGCCTAACAGCTCCCATGTGGAAGAGGCCTTCATAACCTGTTTTCCTTGCTCGCATGCTTTCCTCATCAGTGAGCACTATTTTTTTTTTAAACATCTTTATTGGAGTATAATTGCTTTACAATGGTATGTTAGTTTCTGCTGTATAACAAAGTGAATCAGCTATACATATACATACATCCCTATATGTCCTCCCTCTTGCGTCTCCCTCCCACCCTCCTTATCCCACCCCTCTAGGTGAACACAAAGCACCGAGCTGATCAGTGAGCCCTATTTTAACTGAGGGCTACTTCTTTCCAAAGCACACCGTTGCTTTCCAAAGATGCTGAGAAAAGAAATCTCTGGTGTCTCATTTCCAAGCATAGAATGTCCGGGGTTGGGGGAGGAGGGTGGTGTCCAGAACCAAGCAATGGAGGCATCACAATCAAAAAAGCTACAGGCAGGAGCCAAGGCGTGGGGTGAAGCCAAGGGCTTGGGGCTGCTCCTCCAGAAATGGCGTCCAGGTCCACAGGCTTGGTGTGTGTGCGAGAAACAGAAAGCCAGCAGCCTCTTAGTGGCTGGCATGTGAGATATAAGGTGGGGGGGAGGGGCTGGGGGAAGCAATTCAGACTGGTGGCCCCGTCATAGTACAAATTGATTGTAAGTGGATTTTAATTTTTTTATACCAAATGTTCTTCAGGAAAAATGAACATGATTCTATGGCTCAGGGACAGACAGAAAGGCCAATGGAATGGACTTGAGTGCCCAGATACTGACCCAATATGTATGGAAACTTGAAATGCTATAGAACTAGCACTGATATGAGTGTGGAAAAGATGCCTATTCAATAAATGGTACTGGAACATTTAGCTATTGGGAAAAAAATTAGATACTACAAATTTCTTATTTATACTTTCTACAAACAAGAATGATAGCCTATATAACCATGATAGAACTACCAAAATCAGAAAATTAGTACTGATACATTACTATCATCTAATTCACAGACCCCCATTCAAGTTTCATTAATTGTCCCCAAAATGTCCTTTATAGCAAAAGTATACGGTTCTGAATCACACGTTGCATTTAGTTGTGTCTCTTTAGTTTTCATCAATCTGGAACAATTCCTCAGTCTTTTCTTGACTTTCATAATCTTGACTCTTTTGAAAATTATAGGCAAGTCATTTGTAGAATAATCAATTTGGGTTCCTTGATGTCTCCTTATGATTTGATTCAGGTTGAGGTTTTTTGGTAGGAATACTGCAGAAGTGATGCTGTGTTCTTCCTGATACATAAGATGTTAGGGAAAAAAAATCCTATAAAAATACCTACCAAATGATTATTCCATTTACATAATGTTAAAAAACCCCTACAAACTAAATATTTTTAGAGATACATATGTATCTAGTAATGCTATAAAGAAAATCAAGGGAATGATAACGCAAATTCAAGATTCAGGATAAACAAATTCAGAATAATGATAAAATCTAGGGAAGAGGGAGAGGAATGTGATTGAGAAGAAATTTATAAAGACTTCATCTGTTATTTTATTCTTTATGCCTTACACATAAATTGCAAATCTTCTTTGTTTGCATGAAATATTTTGTAATATTTAAGAAAAACTTATTTCAGACCCTCATTTCTCTGATTTTGCAGTGGGATAGTGGAAATTTCTCCTGGTCATTGAGCTAGCATTTGGAAACCATGTCCTTGCTCACAATGGTGGTGCAGAATGATAGTCTTTATGTATACCTGCTGCCCAGCCTAATTATTAATAGTGCTTTCCAAAGTATTCCAGTTTGGAGGATAAATTATATTAAGTTCTACCTACGTGTATACGGCACCTTCATTTGCAAGAGTTCAGAGTGCTTAAAGAACTATTTCCTCCTTTCAGACCTCATTCATTTTATAGATGGTGGGAAAGCATCCCTGAAAGAATCAATGATTGAACTTGGTCCTGCAGTTGGCCAGTCCCAAAGCTGGAACAGGGCAAGGGTCTGGAGAGGCCGGGTCACAGGAGCAGCACTTATATTTCTATAGGCAAATCCATGTGGAAAGCCAAATTATTATTGGAAGATTGATTGGAAACTATGCAGTTAGATCAATTGGAGTTAGTTGGAATTGGCGCTATCAGTGTTTGGCAAACTAATAAAATCCCATTGGTCTTTGTCTCTTTAAACTGAGAAGTCTTGATTTTTCTCTGTTTCTTCCCTATCCAGAAACTTCAAATAATTATTTAGTGTTTTTTTGTGCCCCATTGTTTCAATTCCTAATATGCCTTCTTTGGCACATATGTATGCACAATAAAGAGTAGCTTCTTCTACCCTTTATTGTTGCTGTCATCATCACTACTATTGTCATTGTCATTATCGCACACATACTCTGTTTTCCAACATCCTCATTAAATATACAAAAGCATTCACTCTAGTTTCAGCCCCAGCAATTGAACCAGGTTAATTTCTTTAATAAACCTACAATGACTCCTAGGTTCCATATTGACTAGCATAGTTCATGTACTGAGTTATCGCACTGTGGTTTTAATTTGTATTTCTTTATGATGTTGTACACTTTCTGGGACATAATAGAAAATTCAGATATTATTTTACAGGTATAATTTAAATTCTTTCTCCCTAAATATATAACTGAACACTTTTTCTCCCTGATCTTTTATCAAGGTTCTTGTCCATTCATCTATCATTGAGGGACCACCCTGTGGTTTGCCCTGATCAGATTATCATTTAATAACCTGAAAAGACTTCTGAAAACTGGAGGTTTCGTGAGTGTTTCTTACTGTACATTTAATTTTTAAAATTTAAATGAGTGTTCCCTAGAAACTTTATTGTCGTTCCTTCTCCATTGAAAGATCAATTTACTTATCCCTAGCCTTTGTTTTCTGTCTTAAACCAGTGTTCTCCTAATGACAGTATTTTCCAATCTCCAACCAAATCCCTAAAAATACAGTTTTTAGGAGTGAGGTGTGTGTGTGTGTGTGCGTGTGTGTGTGTGTGTGTCTGTGTGTGATTACGTCAAAAGTTTGGGAAAATGCAGATTATGAACTTAGTGACATCAGGTTTACATCCTTAACTCCTTGCTTGATGAAACCAATCACATTTTGGTTCAAGTTTCAGCCAAATTCCACTCTAAGTGATGTGTTGACTGTAAGTGAGGGAAAGTCCTTTCTGCTCTTTTACTGCATTTCAGCATTTTGGAGGAAAAAGAAGGGAGGTTGACAGGCAAAGTTGTTAAATGTTAAACCGAAACCTGAAAAAGTCATTGAATGCAAAATAATTCAAACTCCAAATGAGAGTTCAGGAGGGACTTCTTAGAATGAAAGGGAAAAAATGTCAAACCAGCAGTAATTGAGGGAAAGGTCAAAAGGAGGATGGAAGTCTCCCTGTGCAGAAGAAAGGGCTCCTCTGTCTTTATTGCCTCCCCCACTCCTCCTTTTTTAAATTAGAGATGAGGAAGGTGACAAACTCTAGAGAAGATAGATGGAGGGAGATCAAGAAACTCTGGCTGAGCAAGCGTTGCAGGGGCGGAGGGTGAGAGGCCCCACCTCATGCTTAAAAGGATCTGAGAACTGGGTGAAGAGCTGACAACAGCAGGAGTACGAATTAAGGAGGGTGACCTTACAGAAATAGGAAAAAATGACCTATCTCTGAGATCTAGAGGGAAAGGATGACGATGTTAACTAGTTAGGAAAAAAGTAATTACATATTGGAGCGTGAAAAGACTTTAGAGGTCATGGAAACCAAACCCTGCATTTTACAGATGTGCCAATAGCTGAGAAGAATGAGCCATCAGAGTCCAAACTGGTGCGCCACAGTACAGGATGTTTGCATTTGAACTAATAAAAAATGATGCCCCCCAATCTTCAAAGAAGTTGTATGCTCCTAGAAGATACACTCTTTTGACCTTGGGGCTTCTGGTAACCCTTAGCACCATCATACCCTGGTTTGAGAAGCACCGGATTAATCGACTTGCCTAAGAATTACAGCTTGTTTCATGAGAGGATTTAAAATTGTATTTTTAAGTATTTGGAAAGCGGTATCATCATCATAGTTGGTGCTTAAGCAATACTTCCGTATGTTTTGATTATTCCAATACATAGGTAGGGTATTTGAGCAGTGTTGTGGTTCAAGTTTGGTGCTGTACACTTGGTGGCTGAGTGGATCAGGGCCAAGGAAGAAAAGTGGCTTCATTGCTGCCACCCTCATACCCAGCCTGGGCCTGGCTCGGGCTGCTAGGACAGCCTCTAGTGGTCTTCCCGCCTCCTGTTTTGCCCCTCCCAACCCATCTTCTGTGCCAGTCTTCAGAGTGACTTTTCTAAGATGCAAATCTGAACATACCACTCTTGGGGGCAACTCACAGGCCACAGGTTAAATTCCAAACTCCTTAACCTCCAGATCCTCCCCTCCGTCATCCCCTCACTTGTGGTTCCCCTCCTAACACTGTGCATTCAAGCTTTTATTACTCTTAGCTCATCAGGCCAGCCTCAGGCAGCTGTATCTTTGCTAGCATTTCTCCTCTGCCTAAGATGTCCTTTTCCCCTTCCTCCTCTACCTGGACAACGTGTACTCATTGCTCAAGACTCAAAACAACACTTTCCTTGCACTCGGTTAAAATGGACCCTCCCTCCGATAGTGTCTCACTCCTTCCAGGACATACATTTATCATAACACCTCTTAATGCACTTGTTTGTATACATATCCATGTTAGAGAAAGCAGTGGTTTTCAAACTTTAAAGTGCACCATGCACATAAGGATCATCTAAGGAATTTCTTTAAAATGCAGAAATTTCTTGTCCTCCTCTTCAGAGATTCTGACTCTAATTCAGGAGGTCATCAGAGGGGTTCATGAGCATCTCTGGGCCTAAGGAGAGCGTCCTCTAAATCAGAATAGTCTTCACCTGCCTGAAGCACCATTTTTCCAAGGGCAGACACTGCTGATTTGTTCCACCTGCTTCTCTGCAATCATTAACTCACAAGAGTATCAACTTGAGAGATCCCAACACCCCCTTCCTCCCCTCCCACTCTCTTGGGGGTAAAATATGCAAAACTCATTTATATTCCCACAAGTAGGTGAGAATAACATTCTGGGCCATCACCATTCAATAATGGAAGCTTTGTGCAAAGTAGTGACAGGTGAGAGGAATGATTTCATTTTTCACTTTGACAATTGGGTGAAGCAGATTCCTGGCAGTTCTGCAAAGGTTTTGTGCCCACATAGTTACCCAAGGGATCTGCTTAGCAACCAAGAGATGCTGCAAGGAGAGGAAAAGCAGATTCTTCTCTCAGTGGCATCTTGTAACTGAGATGCGGAAGCACAAAGAGAAGAGGCACCTCTGACCTAGGGTTCCCGCTTGTTCGCTGGTCTCCAGAGAGGCCTGCCCTGAATGCCCTGGTCCCTGTCCCCTCCCTAGAGCCCACGCAGAACTCACTGTGCGGGAAACATCATTCCCCAAGGGGCTTGGCTATGCTTAACTGGATTTCTTCTTTGCTCAATGATCTTATCTGACTATAAAATTCAGCCTGTTTGTTGGAGGTTTTTTTTTTTTTTTTTTTTTTTTTTTTTTGTTGGAGGTTTTGAGAGGGTTCAGTATAGCACCCGTCTTCCATGCTTGGGTTTTGAACTGAGAAATAAGACAAAAAAGTAGGCAAAAGACAAAAAACTATGACCAGTTCACTGATAAAGTTGATATTAGAGAATGGGGCTTATATCTGCAGGCAAGTGGGCTTCCTAATATTGACTCCCAGAGCTGAACTGAACCCCCAAATGACAGCCCCTCCAACCTTCCTCCCAAGAGCTGGGGCGATCTAGAGGATGTGCTCTGGGCTGGTAGGTGGGCTCCATGAAGGAAGGTGATTGGCAGGAGCTGGGAAGTTCAGTGTCTCTTCTAAACCCACCAATCTGGTGACTCCTTTGGTCTCCCTGAATGGAGGGAGTCAGGGCAGGGAGAAACCGCAGTGGTACTTGCCTTCACATGGCAGAAAACATCAGACATGTGTCCAGGCGTTCCTACAGCCCAATTATGTTTACTGTTAAAGATTTGGAAACTACAAAAAAAGTATAAAGAATAAAATAAAAATCAGCAGTAATCCCAGAGATATATTTCTTCTATTCTAAGGCACATATTTCTCACTTTCTAATGTTCCTTAAATTGGGATGTATTTTACAGTTGATATATGTTTAGTGTCCTATTATTGTTTCTCCCTAAAAGACTTTTGTTAAGCCTCTGGTGCCTCATTCAGTTGTTAATATCTTAAAAATGAGGAAATATGGCAAATTTTCGTTGTTTTTTAAAGATAGGGATTATACTAGAGCATCTTCCTGTGTCAATAGGTAGTGAGAATCTGACGGATAATGACTGCAAAATAGTCCATCATCTGAATGTACTAGAATGTATTTAACTAAGCTCTACCCCTTGGCATTTAAGTTGTGGGGTTTATTGGTTTGCTTTGTTTTTTTAGGATTGTAGATAATGTTGTGATAAACTTCCTTGTACCTAAGTCTTTGCTCCAAATATGATTTTTCACCCCTTAAGTGTTGGTCCACAAATTCAGGATATTCACTTTTTAAAAGCATTGGTTTCCTGTGATCATATTGTCCTTCAAAAAGATTATCCAACTTAGCCTTCATCAGTATCGTCAGGGCGCTCATCCTTCAGCATAGCCAGTAGTGTTGAATATTATAGGTCACTGTCATCAGGTGGATGGTCTTTTTCTGAGTTGGAAGATTGTCAGTCCTCAATGCTTATCCTGTCACTCTTTTTCCTCCCTCTTTCCCTCCCTCCCTCCCTCCCAGTCCAGCCCAGAGTCTCCTGGGAGAAGCAGAACGCGAGGATTAGCACATGCAGGCTCCCTGTTGCCACAGACCTTTGCTGCCACACCCCACCTCGTACCTGGGGGAGAGAGGCACCCCCGACTGGCCTCGGGCATCCACAGCTCCTTTCCCCTCTGTCCACACTCACAGCTCCGGTGGCAAGGTGGCACCACGGCCAGGCACTGCCCAGGGAGCTGGTGGGCCAAGCGCTGTCCTGATGCCTCGAGCACGCTGCTTGAGGCTCCTCCCCGCACCGCCTTCTCTCCTCTCTCTACCCCAGGGCTCAGGATTGGAGGAACCTTGAGCTTCCTCTGGAGGCCAGGAAGCACCACTGATGTGGAGGTCTCCATCTAGCCATCCCAGAGGCAGCAAGGGAAGCCTGTGGCCTGGGTTTGGGGCCATGCAACACGTTTTAATAAGCATCCGCCGCAGGAAAGGCAGTATTAAGTGCGGTAGGAAAGACAAGGTTTTATTTCTGTCGAGAGCTTTTTTTGGCACCAGTTCCACGGATCCCCACCCCACCCCGACCCATCTGCTCGCTCCTTGGGTACAGGCAGGAGACTTTTCTGGGTACAGAACTACAGAAAGAAGCAGATTGGACTGTGGCGAATGCAAACCTGGCATGTTTCCTGGGGAAAAAAACCCTTTTTTTCAGCTCTTGGTTCCCCAGAGAATAATGTACCCAAACAAAGTGGATCCTGTGAATATTCCTCAACAGGACAATTTTTACGCAGGTTAAGTAGAGAATTCCACAGCCTAAATTTGGGCCTAAATATACCCATATCACACTGAATTCTTTACCTACTTCTCCACCTGATTCTCTTATTTGATACTCAGAGACTTTAGGTCCAGCTTTTTAGAGTGGAATTTGGTTGGACTTTTCCTGGTAAGACGGCTCATCAGATCTGGTGGGCCAAACTCCTCCAAGCTACGACAGTTTATGTTTAGACACCTTCTGGAATTAAGGGGCTCACAGGCTCTCTGAGCCATGTCTTCTACACTGGGGTAGCTCACCAGTAACAGAGCCAGCGGAGCATTCTCAAGGGGCACCACCAGGGACAGGAGAGAAGGGCAGTTGGGATGGCCAATCTCTGTCAGGGAAGGTGTAAGGAAGATACCCTTCACCAAATAGGCGGGAATGCAGTTTGCGGAATATGCAGTAGTGGGGCAGACCCCATCTTGGGAAGACGGCCCCCCTTGGGGGCTCCTCCAAAGGGACTCCAAGGGGATTTGGAGGCAAATTACATAGTGTCAGCATCTCATCAATCCAGTGGGGCTCTGAGAGTTGACCCAGGCATCCTGGGCATGCTGATGTCTGCTAATCTCCTCAGAATGGCATCCTGTTCCCCATGGCAGAGCAGAGAAGAGTGGGGAAGCTTTGAGTCAGACACACAGATCTTAGGCAGGCCCCGAAGATCCTCAGAGCACAAGAGAGGCAGGAATGGATGGAGGCCCACAGGATTATTTTTCCTAAGGTTCCATCTGTACAATGAGGTTTACTGCCTGAGGGCTGGTGGGCTTTAACATTTAGAGCTCTCCAGCTGGTTGAGGAGAGGGTCTTTGTCAAACAGCACTGAACTGGGGCGGTTCCTCTGTTAAGAGAAGAGAGGGGAGCCTTCAGGGGCAGCAGGAGCGAAGGTGACCTCCAACCTGTCTATGGGGAACTCCCCACTATTAACACTCCTGGGGCTACAACTTCTGCTGACCATTTGGAAAACAAATCATGTAAAATAAAATATATATATATATATATACACACATATATATGCATATACACATACATATATATACACATATATACATATTATATATATGAAGAACAGAAAGGTTATGACCTTTCTGAAGATTTAATTTCAAAAGACAAAGGAAGACTAAAATATTAAGACGGGCTTAAAATCAAACATATTAAACACAAAGTTATGTCAAAATAAGTTTAAAAATAAGCACTTTGAAATTTCAAAATACATAAAGGAAGAAGAAATAATTAAAATAAATTGTTTAAAAATGAGAGAAATAAGTCTTCAAGTTCAAAAAATAAGATTTAAGAAAGTTCGTGTCTAGGAAATTGGAAGAAAAGTTATAATTCTGATAAAAGAATATTAAGGTTTTTTTTTTTTTCCAGAAGAGGCACTCCAACTAGACGAGATTTAAAATAAGACAAATGGCTGAACTCCAATAGTGGATTACAAACATAAAAAACGAAATGATACATGATTAAAATCAAACCCCAAAGCCATGAGGTGAGAATTTTAAAAGATGTTAGTAAGTGAAGCTAATGATAACATGGGATTTGTAAACACCATATAAAATTAAAATATACAGAGGTAGGATAGAGTGAAAATGAAGAGTTTTAAAATTTAGAGTTGGGTGAAAGACAAAGGGGATGAGGAAGACACAGATCAGGCAATTTCCTGTGGACACAGCTTCTCCCTGGAAGTGGCCAGCACTTCAAGGGGTGTCATTTATTTTGGGGGGTGAGGAGCCAGGTGACAGGAAGCCAAGAGCCCCTCTTTCCCTCCTTGTCCTGGACGTTGCCCCACAGGCCTGGATTGTGCTGACCCTGCTCCTTGGTTCACCCTCCCTATACGAGAAGCCCTGAAGGAAAGGAATGTTCTAGAGCCCTCGATCTTGCTGGGCTGTGCTCCCAACCCTCAGCCCCACTCTCACAGGAAAAGAAGACATGGAAATGGGTGAAAAGAGAATATAGATTGAGGGTAAAATGTCTAGAACTGTGAACTGTTCACTAACACCTCCTTTTGATGTCTTCTGCACCAGAACATAAATACCAGTGGCAGGAAGTTCATCTTCTGTAAAGTTGCTAAAGCTACCCCATATGTAATTATATATTCTTACTGTAGTGGCTCAAAATTGTGCAGAATAAAGTGTAACCTAAAGCGAAACCAAAAATAGTTACTTGGTTTCCTTTGCCAAATTTCCTTGAAAAATGTAAATGCCTGAGAGTTTAAAGTTAGGTAGTCAGCTAACGAGTATTTGTTGAGCATCCTGTGTTCGGAGGCCTGCCAACCTCCCTAGACGCAGTGAGGCCAGACCCCCTGGCCTCGCTGTGCCCCAGAAGGGCACGAGGTCTGATCTGGGCTAGTTGTTGTTGCTGGTAGCCATACCTGCTCCTCCAGGGTCTCTTCTTGGCTCACTACTAAGACACCCAGGTGTTTTCTTTTTTTTTTCCCCTTCTCTTTGAAAACATATTTTTCTGCAAACAGGTGAGCATTTTGTAAAAGTGCTGTGCTTTGTTTTACTTCCTTCACTGGCTTTCTTCTGCCTCAGATCATACTGCAGGTCTGACCACATTGCCTGAGCAGGGAAGGATCCTTTGTAAGAGCTGAGATCACATTTTAAAATTAATTGCAGACTTTTGTGTTTCTGTTTATGACTGTGTAACCCAGTTTCCCCAAGCCTACTGGTAACAGAGAAGTCCTATGAACCATAATAACTCAATAACAACCTAATAAATGCACCTCCAAGTCAGCCATATTTTGGGGGGCAATTGGTGGTGGTGCATGGGAGGCCCATGGACCAAGAGAAGACCAAGAGAGGACAGAAGGGGTGAAGGCCTGCCACTGTAGCATCCTAGCATGGCTTACCTCCCCTAAAGACTCCCCTAATAAACACACACACACACACACACACACACACACACACACAAAACGAATCCCCTAAACTGTGTCACATATCTAAATATTTAACTTCAGATTTAAATTAATTTAAATGAAATAAATTTTAAAATTCAGTTCCTCAGTTGCACTAGGCACATTTCAAGAGCTCATGAGCCAGATGTGGCTAGTGGCCACTCTACAGACCAATGCAGATATAGAATGTTTCCATCATTAGGCAAAGCCAAGCCAACCCTACTGTGTGTCTACTCGGAACACTGCTCACTAGCCTGACTTTACAGGGCTCGTCCTTTCTGGTGGGAGTTAGTCACACATACTATTAATAGAAACTCAGTTCTGATGCCCTCCCTTACCTTTACCTATGCCGAAAGAGGGAACCAGCCTGGGGGAAAGAAAGTCAGAAGATACTCAATTTCAAGAATTGAAATTATTTTTCTTCAATGTGAAAGTGACAGAAAGAACAGATGGCACTTTTTAAAAAAATGAAAATCTGAGATCAAAGAGAAGGAAAGAGCCAAGCGTGAGTCTTAGGGCTGCTGTGGATTTTTCCCTGACCCCCACCCCCACCCCCCAGCCAACTCAGTAGGATCATTGTTGTTTCTGTGAAGCTCTTAGTTTCAAGATTTGGATTGCAGAGAGAACTCTTACTTTTACATTCAATTGAAAAGAAGATACTTGCTTTTACCCAGACTTCTTACGATACTATGATTTCCCATCCTGCCTGCCTGCTGGCTGTTTTGTGTATGAAGCAGAACAGATAAGCTTTGACCTTGGAGCTGCTCCGTGGGATTTTCTGCAGATGGTTCTCAATAATAAGGTGTTTGCTCATTTGTTTCTAGGTTCTTTTATTTCAAAATAAAAGTGCAACCAAATTGACCCATGGAGAGAAAACAGATTAGGCAGAAAATAGCATCTCTTGTAATTTCTTATGTAATGCAGTCTGATTCCACCCGTGAAATTGTCCCACCAGGATGCTGGCAATAACGGAACAGGGCAGGCCAAGGGGAGGTCAAGCAGAGACCTTGGTTCTGGGCAGGCACATGTGAGGGCCAGGAAAGTCAGCTGAGGCTGAGAGGACGGGCAAGGGCCACGGGTTTAGAGTGAGAGGCCAGAGTCCTGGAGGTCAGTGAGCGGGTGAGCCCCATCTCTTCTAGCAGGTGCCCCAGAGCTGGGCTCAGGCCATTCCCAACCAGCCTGGTAGAGGCAAAGAACAAAGTGGAATCCGGGCGTACTAGAGCTGAAGGGACTCTTGGGATCCTCCTCCGGTGTTCCCCTAGAGAACTTGAACATAAGAAGCACCTTGTGTGCAGGTTAAGCACACAGCCCTGGGACTTGCACATACCTCCTGAAGTCTGGTCCCCTAGGTATCTGGTAAGCACCTCTGGAGACACCGATCTCAGAAAGTCAGGGAAACACTTATCTCTCCATCCAGTGGCTCTGAGCTCCACAGAGCCCCGAGGTCTCTCAACACTTCTTTGGAGCTACAGAAGGATGCAGGCAAATGAAGGGGAAGGATTGAATGGATGAAACTCGAGACCTCGCCACCCACTACCACCATCTGATAATGGTGAATAGTAGTCACAAATGCTTAGCCAACCCTTCTATGGGAAGTGCTGTACATGTATTATCTCAACAATCCTTATAATCACTCTATGAAGTAGGTATTATTATAATTCCTATGTTACGGATGGGAAGACTAAGGCTTGGCAGATAAGCAACTTGCTCAAGGTCACACAACTAGTAAGTGACAGAGCTGAAACGTGAATGATAAAACTCCTCACCATCACATGACACCAACCTTGAAGAAGCTCTGTTTGCATTTGTTTTATGTGTTATTGGGTGTCTTATAGTATTTAGTCTATAAAATGGGTTCCACTGCTCATAAAGGTGTGAAAACACATCTCTAGTCTTCTTTTATACAAGAAGAATCAAAGGCCCAGAGAGGTGACTTTGCTGTCACAAGGTCACACAATGAGGACACCAAGTTTGGTGATCTGTCCTGAACAAGGCTGGTGGTTTCCTTGAGGGAAGAGCTCTGAACTCAGCTCTGCCCCGAGCCAGCCCTGTGCCCTTGGCCAGTAGGGTCTGCCACCTTTCCACATGCAGACTGGTTTCCTAGGGCTGGCTGACAGCATCTGGTGAGAAAGAGTTATAGACCCCGTGGGAGGCTGGATCTGATACTAGGGACATTTAACCAAAGGGGAAAACAAAGGTCATGGTTTATAGTGATTACATTTCTCATCTTCTTACGAGGACCATGGCTCCTCTGTTTGCCTGCCCATCGCCCCTACAACTGCAGCGGAATCTGATCCTCTTTCATTTCTGTTCTAATTCATGTCCATGTGGATTGGGGGCTTCCTGAAAGGATGAAATATTTTCTTCTAGCGGCGGCTATCTTTCAGGTGCTGGTGACTTATTTCTTCTTCCCTGGGGCTGGTTCATCAATCACTCAGAGATGTTTTGCAACTGAAGAGCAAATGCATTTCTCAGAGCCGCAGCCTCCACCCTTGTCCCTAAGCCAAAGTCAGGCAATCAGAAAAGGGCTTGGGAAACAGCCAGCCCCTGTCAAAACACGCCATCTGGGAAGTAGATGAGCTGCCTTCTGCACCCCCTGGGGACCGGACACGCCACAAGATGCCTGCGAGGCCTGCTCCTGGAACGTTTGGGTGTCTGTTTGCTTACCGTCCCTCTGAGGGGGAGAAGAAGGGTTTTCAAAGCTGCACGCTCTTTGCTTGGGGAATCCAGCTGAGCCTCCAAGTTAATTTATTTAATTGAGTGTCTGAGACCCAGTGTTTTTTCCAGGGCTGCTGTCAAAACTACCTTTCCATGTTGAGAAATCAGTCTTCCTCACTTGGCTGAAATGGCTTTACAACATGTACGTTTGAGAGAGGCCTTCATTCTGTAGGATATTCTTGAATCATGTGCCTCTGGACAATGCTCTCTCTTGGAAGGGCTTAGATTCGACGGGGTCTTGACTCCACTTATGGCCTCCTTGTCCTCTCAGGATTCTAAAGAGGGAGGTTCGACCAGGTATCCTTTCAGCATTTCTTTTCATCACCTAACACATGGGTCGCACACACCTTCTGCTTGCATTATCCGAAGTGGTAATATCCCTGATATATCTCGGCAGAAAGTCCCGCACTAAGCAAACCTGCCCAAGGAAACCTGACATTTACAGAGTCCCCACTGCAATGCCACCTGTCCCTAGGAAAGTCTGGGAAGACAGATGAGTAGATAAAATGAGGGTGGGAGAACAGGGTGAATTTGGAAGGGAACAGCTGTGGGGCAGGCAAATTTTGACCTTTACCCTCTTAGGGTTCTTTTTGGCTGGGCCTATGAATTAAATGGACAGAAGGCAGATCAACGGGAGAACAACATACACATTTACTTAATACGAGTTTTATGTGACATGGGAGCCCTCATAAGGAAATGAAGACCGAAGAAATGGTGCAGCCTACTTGCTTTTATATTAGGTTGAGCAAAGAGAGGCAATTGTAAAGTGACTAAACTACGTGGGGAGTCAAAAGGAAGATAGGATTTCTTTGAACGAGGTCTGTTCGCATAGAGTTCTCTCGATCTCAACTTATCCTTGGTGATATGAATGTTATTTTCCTTCTGGTATAGGGGAGACATCTTTCTTTTTTTATTATTTATTTTTTTATTTTATTAAAGTGTAGTTGATTTACAATGTCATGTTAGTTTCAGGTGTACAGCACAGCGATTCAGTTAGGCATATCTATTCATTTTCACATTCTTTTCCCTTACAGGTTATCACAAACTATTGAGCAGAGTTCCTGTACTATACCAGTAGGTCCTTGTTGGTTATTTATTTTGCATGTAGTAGTGTGTATCTGCTAATCCCAAGCTCCTAATTTATCCTTCCCCTCCTTTCCCCTTTGGTAGCCGTAAGTTTGTTTTCTATG
The DNA here is from genome assembly GCF_949987535.1 of Balaenoptera acutorostrata. Classification (NCBI taxonomy): domain Eukaryota; kingdom Metazoa; phylum Chordata; class Mammalia; order Artiodactyla; family Balaenopteridae; genus Balaenoptera; species Balaenoptera acutorostrata. The sequence continues at coordinate 66,695,478 of NC_080065.1, forward strand.
GCGAAGACATCTTTCACGCGAGAATTTCATCTCCAGCTTCTAAGAAAAAGAAGGACGGTCAGAGTGTTTTTCTTGTACTTGTTGTTTTCAAGTGCCTTTACCTCAAAATAGTCAATGTGCCGGAGTGGCCTGTTTGGGGGTGGCATATTCTGAGCTTCCCAATGCAGCGTGAAGAGAGGCAGTGTAGGGGGGTAGTTAAGAGCGTTAGGCTTCTGACCAACCTGGGTGTGCATCCTGGCTCTGCCACTAACCAGCTGTGTCTCTGTGAGCAGGTCCTTTCCTCTCTTCTTGGCAGCTTCATCTGAACATAGAGTTTGCTTCATGGAGTTGTTAGAATGAAATGAGTTCCTGGATATAAAACATCTAGCACTGTGCCTAGCGCATAGTATGTGCTCAATAAATGTCAGCTGTTATTATGCACTCCTTCTTGGGAAATACCAGCGGACCCCCTGGCTTAGCATGGGGACTTGGTGGTGAGGTCTGGACCCATCCCTGACTGTGGTTTCTCGACCACTTGGACTGCCATGTTTTTCCCGGGAGTTGGCAAGTGGAGCGGGCTTCCCCAACCTACCATGAGACATTGGGGTCAGCTTCCTCAAAGCAAGGAGGCTAGAAGGCAGGTGATTTACTCAGAGATAATTTACTCAGTGCTCCTCAGTCTCTTGCCAACTCTGCCATTTCAGAAGGGCTTTTTCGGTTAATTAAAGAGAGGAGAGACCAATTACATTCAGCTCTGTCTTGTGGAGAGAAGACTCAGTGGTGTCTTTACAAGCTTCGCTCTTCCCAGCACCCTCCTCCCTGCCCTCCCCCAGGCCCCAAGGCAGAACATGTGGGTCTCTTTTTCAATCTCCTCAAAAGAAGGATGAATGACTCTCAGATAAATACACAAATGGCAAGGCTAATTACATCTGGCAGGCGCTTGAAGCAAAGCCCTGGACTATTAATGCCCCTATACCCTCACGGGTCCTTCATTCCTGGCCTGTGCAGAGTCCTTGAGCAGAAAGAAATAACAAACACTCCTGGCGCCATGGTGAGGTGCAGTCAACCATGTTTATGAACTGCAGGGAAGGTTCCCCAGCCAGCACCTCCAGGGCTGTCCTTTGGGTTGAGGCAGCTATCTAATAAAAGACCATTTTCGTAATCAGTGTTCAGTGAAAACATACTGTTTTCACTTATAGAAACAGTGAAGCCACCTGCTATTTAAAGACCCCCCGCCCCCCTCTTCTGCCTCACCCCAGGGCGGAGTCTTCCAGCTCACTCCCTCAGCCAGCTGTGTCTTGTCAGGGTTCCAGTCTCCTCCCTCGGAAGCATAAATCTCTCTGACCATCCATCCCATGAGCTTTGCTTTTTTATACTTAGTCTGGAGTCTGGGATTATGGCCTCGCCCACAAAGATAGCTTCACCGAGAGTGGTCAGCTGGGGAGGCACTAGGTGTACCTTAGCAAGTGAAGAGTAAATGCACAGTGAATCTCCTTCCGCATCTCAACTCACTGATTCACTCCCCACCCGATCCCACACATCTCCGCTGAGTCAGGCACTGACAAGTGAGAGGGCGGAGAGGAGAGAGGAAGGGAAGAAGATGCTGCTGCAGAGACAGGAGCACAGGAACCCAGAGTGAAAGGAAGGGCCTCGGAGCCGACAGAAGGAAGAAAGCAAAAACAAAGAGAGAAATGCCACAACCTCCATTAGCCAGCTGGCCTGCGGAATGGCACATTTTGGTTAATGGAAGTTTCTAGTTAAATAAATATGGAGCCAAAATCTTTGTCTTAACCCTTAATTTAGAAATGCTTTCTACAGAGTGTTAGTTCACTTTCTTATCTCCATTACAGATGGGGAACATGGGATCTTACAGCACCTGAAAGGCCAGCAGTCTGGACATGAACACCAATTGCACGCTGGAGAGTCTGCGGAAGGAGGTGTCCCAGCCTGGGTGAAATATACGTAGAACCCCCATGTTTATCCTGAAAGCAAAATCTCTGCTTATGAACTTCCTTTTTCATGTTTTTGACTTATCCTAATCATGGATTGCTGAGAATTTGTGTTTGAGTTTAACTGCATAATACACTCCTATTCATCCTCCAAATCTCAACTTGAATGTCAACTCCTCTGTGAAGCCTTTCTGATTACTCCTTCCTCTCTCCCCTCCAGCCCTACCAGTTAATCCCTCTTTGCTGAGCATACTGTGTTTAAATACTTTATTAACATGAATGCAATGGGCAGGAGATTGAGGGAGGGCCTCATCTATGACCCTGCTTGTTAAGGAGCTGAACTCCAAGTCTTTGCCTTGTGATAGTAATAAACTCCAATTACATATGAATTCCCAGAAGGCAGAAAACCTGTCCAGTTTTCCTGTTATACACCCAGCTCATGGCCAGAAACAAGGGAGGGAAGGAAGGAAGAGAAATTCTATAAACAGATAAGAGGAGAGGGAAAGAAATCATTTATTGGCTTGGTGATTTTATCTTAATTCCAAGACTTATTCCATGTCTGTTTCCCTCTGATTTGTAAAACAAAATGCCTTGCACAATGTTTCTGAGTTCTGAAACAACTCAGAGAGGTGATATTTCTTTTTCCATAAACCAATCCATTCTCAGAATGCACTGTAGGGGATCAGGGTGGGGCAGGAGTTCGGGGACAAAAATCATTCATCTGTTATTAAGAGCCAAATAGACACAGTGCCAGATCTGTGGAGGTCGATGCTCAGGATAGGTTGGAGACCAACCAAGAGATAGATGGTAAGCTGCACTCTACATTTGCCGTGTCTCTTCCGTGGGCCGTGATAGAAAGTCACCGCAATAGTCCTCTTGGTCCACAACCTGTGGCTGAGAACGGAAAATCAGGAGTAAAGAAAAAGAGGGCAGGACATTGTGTCCAGTTCCACAGGCCTGGTTGTGCCATGTCTCTGGGCTTGGAGGCAGCTGCCTGGCCACTGGCCCCGGGGCTGCTCACTGGAGGGCGGCCGAAGGAGCAGGCAGGGCTGATACCTGGGGATTAGCGCCATCAGCCCTGAGCTCAGCAGAAACCCGCATCCTTCTGTTCCCTGGGCCTCCTCGCGGTGCCTGGCCCCCAGCTGGTCCTGGCAACCTCACGTCTGTTGGCCGTGACATCAAGTCTAATTTAAGCGAGGGGCCTGGTGATCCTCTTAACAACCCTCTGAGAAGACCTGCATGTTGCTTAAAAACCAAGCAGCCAATAGCCCTCTTACACTGTGGGTTTTACAGACAAGGGAATGCGTGGTGAAGTTCTGTTCTAGAGGTGGTAACAGTGTCCGCTAGGATTCCCAAGGTAGACAGTGTGTCTGCCAACCTGGCAGACACACTGCCCACTGTGACTGTGTGCATCAGCTGTGTGTGCAGAGCTCTACCCACGGGATGAAACAGGACGCGCACAGCACGTTCCCTCAGCGTGTCCGGCCTCCTCTGGCCTCCGGCGGGCGGGGCCTGTCCTTACTTACGTATTCTCAGCGTCTGGAACCTGACAAAGGGTTGGTGCTCAACAGATGCTCCCTGAGGGAATATAATAGGTCTATTTTCAGAATTTGGTTATGACTGGATCACGGCTGGCCCCTTGTCTCTTTGCTCCTTTACAGGGATGAGCTCATGGAGTGTCCCGCAACCCCCAGCAGCTCACCTGCTACCCAGCTGCCAGCACCTGGGCAGGAGGGCAGGCCACTCCCATGCCAGCAAGTCAGCGCACCCAGGCTCCTGGCCCGGACCCACTCCTTCCTCCCTCTTTCTTGGCTTCCTTCCTCCCTCCCTCCCTCTTTCCCTTCTGGCAGGGTGACCAATTGTTCGGTTTGCCCGAGTCTGAGGGGTTTCCCAGGACACAGGACTTACAATGCTAAAATCAGGAAGGTCCCAGCAAACCTGGGCAAGTCGGTCAGTTGATCCCCCTTTTCTCTTCCAGAAACATTTAATGGACCGTAATATGACCCTGCGGACGTATCAGGAATATGATAAAGCTTCAGCCCTTGGTAATCTCACATTCTAATGGGATGGTGACACAGTGGGCAAGATATTGTGGAGTACCAATGAGAGGCGTATCGGCTAGAGGGTGAGAGGGAGGATGCGGTGAAATCAGGGAAGGCTTCCTTCAAGACAGGACATCAAATGATGCACCCAGTCCTGGTCAGGGAGACTGAGACAAGTATTTCCTTAAGAGGTGGGGGTATCTACCTACCTTGGTGCTGTAGCGTTGCTGAGGAATTAACAGAGGATGACAGTGTCATATACGGTGTAACACTATCCTGGGAAATTATAGGCCCAGGCTGAGTTGGGGTGTGATGACTGGTTTTACTGGGGGTAAAAAAGCTATTTACAGCGCCAAACTCCCTTTGCTCCAGAATGAGGAAAGGTTAATGGCATTTCTACTCCCTTCTCATCAGCTTCATCCCTCCCATCTGTATCCTACATTCCTCTTTCCCACCTCTAAAAACATAAATATAAGTAAGGATCTTGACCCATCACAAGACAGGTGATCATTTCAGTTCCTTTCTTATCGCACCTCAAGCCTTGATTTCCATCACATCTAGAACATAGAGCCCGGTGAAGCTGGAATTGGGGGTCCTAGTGCCTTTTGGCCTAGGATTTCAGAGTCTGATGTCCATATCTGCCTTCACTGGGCAGCTCTTGAGCAAGCTCAGGGCTTCCAACCCCTCCTTCACATCCATCTTTCAGGTTCTAGGGGAAAGACCTTGGATATTGAGTGGGAGTCTACTCACAGCCTGCTCCTTGGTCAGTCTTGAAATTGGGTAACTTCTGTTCTCTCTGATTTTTCTGGCCTTTGTGACTCACTGCCCTGGGAATCTTTTGTTTCCCACAGTGATTGCTGAGACCAGGCAATGACAGGTGTGTCTGAATAAGAGCCTTGTACTGTTCCCTCAGGTGTGTGTTCGACCAAGCTGCCCCCCATGTGAGCACACACCCACAGCACATGTGGTTGGTGGCCCTGATGCTTCAGCTGCACTTTAGCCTGGCTACCCAGTGGGAGTGGCTGGAGGGCTCAGTGGTGAGTTCATTCATTTCCATACAGGAGTCTGTGTTTCCTGATGAATCAAGGCCTCTTGGGTTTCTCTAATTTGACTGGGTCATTATATCTCTCCAGCACTGAATTCAAGGGTAATTCTAAGTGATGACTTACAAACAATCTAGGGCTTTTATTCTATTTCTTTAAAAGTAATTTTTTTTAAGTTTCATCTTGTCCTACATTCACCCTCCACCTATACCTTAACAACATATTCTCTTCCAGCTTATATACTGGAGAAGCCTTGGGATAAGCCTAGGGTAGAAGTCTTCATCTGGCTGCAGTGGAAAGAGATGCCCATGAATCTTCTTCAGGAGGGCAGGTGGCCATGTCTCTGGACCACCAGCTTTGACAGCTGCATTATCAGAGCCTGCTAAGCTGCCTTAGGAGAGCCTGCACTAGAGGAGGGGGGGGGGCTGGGTCCCCTGTTTGTTTGCAGGCCAGAAACCCTGCAGGCCCCTCAGGGGGCTATTCTTCTCATCTGCTTTATGGTGATAGGTAGTGATGACATTGATGATGAAGATGAGAAGGAGGAAGCTGGGATCTGAGTGTCTGACCTAGTGACATGCATGAATTGATTTGGTAATTGAAACCTTTTCACTGGGAACGTCCAACAGTTTCATAGCAATTGACATCCTGGATTGACTGGTAGCAGCTGTTGAAACTGAGTCGAGAAGGATTCTGGAGTTGCATCGAGGGTCACCTGCAGACAATGTGATGACCAATTAGTGACGTCAGATGTAGCCAAAAAAGGGAGTGGGGAGTGGGAGTTTTATATACACATCACCCGTGCAGCTTCAACTGTGGTTTGTTTGCGTCTCTCCTCATTCACAGGAGTTGAGTCACCTTAGCTGTTTCAGTTTGTACTGGGTTATTTATGAGAGGGCCGGAACTGGCTGGTCACGCTTTACTGCTCTCCTACTGTACCCGGGGTGCTCTGTTGTGTTTGTTGACTGCCTTATCTCTAATACTTCAGAGGGCTGGGAAAGCGACTCTTCTTAGAGTAACCTTGCTTCCCAGCCGCCACCTTTTTCTCTGCTTCCTGTGCAGGCACAGTCGGTTTTTCAGTGATGGGGCTGATGTCATTGATGGTTTCAAGTGATTTGGCCCAAAGACAACACCTACTCCCTGAACAATACCCATGAAAACTTAACACAGTCACTCAAGTGAGTCACATTTTCCCCGTGGATGTGATTTGCAGATGTCGAGGTGGAGCCTCCCCAGGGCTGCCTTCTGAAATGGAACTTCCAGAAAACAGCAGACAGACTGCAGATCAGCCTTCCCAGCAAAAGAAGAGTCTCCTATAGACCAGCAAGGGCTCTGATCACACGACTGAATATGCAAGGTTTCCAAAGAAATCGAAATGAGCATGGAAAATTTCTCTTGCGGAAAGATTCGAGCTCACAGTATACCTGATGAAAAGGAATCATTTCCTCCCCCTCAGACTATTCACAAATACTGTCTCATTTGATTCTCATAATGACCCGTGGTTGTGGGCTGTGGATATGGACCGTGAAGATGTTATCCTACATTTTCTGGCTGAGAGAAGACAGGAATGTTTTGGTGGCTTGCATCTCAGGGTACGTAGCTAGTGAATGATGGAGGCAAGCTTGGGCCTTCTAGTCACCCCTGGACAGTGCTCTGTCCACCCCATCCGGCCTTGTTTACAAACTGGAGGGAGGCCACCTAAGTAGCAATGCATTTATTTTTCTTTCAGAGAGAAATGTATCTTAAAAAAAATAAGAATGAAGGTCAAAAATTTGTCTCAAATAAACATGAAAAAATTAAGGATTTTAGTTATATTTTATAATAATTCAGAGATTTTTTTAAAGGTGAAAAAACTGAGGGGCAGAGGAAAGTAGAGACAAAAAGAAATGGAAAAAGACACTCAGAGAGCCACACATGGCCACGACTTATATGGAATCAGCCCCATTGTGTGGCTTTTTAGGTTATAAAGATGTGGTTAGGTTTCCACAAATACAAGCAGAAATGTGGGGAGTACTTCTCCTGGGAACTGGTGACATTGAGGATAAAATTTCTAAAGACCCCGGAACCAGAGGCTTCTTAGCTCTGGCCAAAGACAAGGGAGGTAAATTCCTTCAGTGGTGTAATGTTGAACTTCCAGAACCGAGCTATTGCCCTGGCTTCAGCCCTCTCTTTATAACAGTGAGCACATAGAATACAAAGTGTAAGAAAAAGCCTGGCAAGAGAAAACCAAAGGCGCAGCCCTTTAAGAACACGTGAGAATCACCTGGGGCGCTTGAAACGCACAATGCCTGGCCCCCACCCCACACCAACCCAGTCAGAACCCTGGGGCTGTGCTCAGGCATCAGTACTTAAAGCCCCCTGCCAAGGTTAAGAAGCCCGGTTTAAGAGAGGTGTCCCAGAAAGGCTGACTTAGGAAAGGAAGATGTACCGAAATAGCTGCAATGAGATGGGGGATGGCCACGCAAAATCTTCTCCTGGAAGAGAGATTGAGAACAAAAGCTGGGGGTGATTCAAGAGGTCAGAATGCAGGGCAGGGCCTGTCGTGGTCGAAGACACCGTGCTCTCTCTGGTTGAACTGCCGTGGGACTTTGCTGGAGAGCTGAATGTAAGAACACTTTCCCCACTTTTACCTTAATTAATCTTTATTCCAATTGAACTATTTTGAGCGCTGGGAGAAGGGTACTATATCCCCCAATTCATGTGGTTCTTTGCCTCGCTCTGCGTTACGGGTGGGGGGAATTAGCTGAGGGAACACATGTACTCTTTTTTGTTTTGTTTAAATTTTTTAAATTATCTTTTTATTGAGATATAATTGACATATAACATTGAGTTAGTTTTAGGTGTACAATATAATGATTTGGTATAGGTATCTATTGTGAACATGCAGTATTTGTCTTTTTCTGTCTGACTTATTTTACTTAGCATAATGCCCTCAGGGTCCATCCCTGTTGTTGCTAATGGTTGCCTTTTTTTTTTTTTTAATTAATTAATTAATTTATTTATTTTTGGCTGTGTTGGGTCTTCGTTTCTGTGCGAGGGCTTTCTCTAGTTGCGGCAAGTGGGGGCCACTCTTCATTGCGGTGCGCGTGCCTCTCACTGTCACGGCCTCTCTTGTTGCGGAGCACAGGCTTCCAGACGCGCAGGCTCAGTAGTTGTGGCTCACGGGCCTAGTTGCTCCACGGCATGTGGGATCTTCCCAGACCAGGGCTCGAACCCGTGTCCCCTGCATTGGCAGGCAGATTCTCAACCACTGCACCACCAGGGAAGCCCGGTTGCCATTTTTAAAAACTGGTTTTTAGTTTTTTTAAATTGAAGTATATTTGATGTATAATATTATATAAGTTACAGGTGTACAATTTAGTGATTCACAAATTTTAAAGCTTATACTCCATTTATAGTTAGTATAAAATATTGGCTATATTCCCTGTGTTGTATGATATATTCTTGTAGCTTATCTTATACCTAATAGTTTGTATCTCTTAATCCCATACCCCTATATTGCCCTGCCCCACTTCCTTCTCCCCACTGGTAATCACTAGTTTGCTCTCTGTATCTGTGAGTCTGCTTGTTTTTTATTATGTTCACTAGTTTGTTGTATTTTTAGTTTCCACATATAAGTGATATCATACAGTATTTGTCTTTCTCTGTTTGACTTATTTTACTTAGCATAATGCCCTCCAAGTCCATCCATGTTGCTGCAAATGGCAAGATTTTGTTCTTTATTATGGCTGAGTAATATTCCATTGTGTATATATACCACATCTTCTTTATCCATTCATCTTTTGATGGACACTTAGGTTGCTTCCATATCTTGGCAATTATAAATAATGTGGCTATGGACATTGGGGTGCATGTATCTTTTTGAATTAGTGTTTTTGTTTTTATTGGATATATACCCAGGAGTGGAATTGCTGGTTCACATGGTAGTTCTGTTTTTAGCTTTTTGAGAAACCTCCATACTGTTTTCCACAGAGGCTGCACCAGTTTCTGTTACCACCAACAGGGTATGAGGGTTCCCTTTTCTCCACATCCTCGCCAACATTTGTCATTTGTGTTCTTTTTGATGATAGCCATTCTGACAGGTGTGAAGTGATATTTCATTGTGGTTTTGATTTGCATTTCCCTGAGGTTGAGTGATGTTGAGCATCTTTCCATGTGCCTGTTGGCCGTCTGCATCACCTCTTTGGAAAAATGTCTATTCAGTTCTTCTGCCCATTTTAAAATCAGGTTGTTTGATTTTTTTTTGATGTTGAGTTGCATGAGCTATTTATATATGTTGGATGCTAACCCATTATTGGTCATATCATTTGCAAATATTTTCTCCCATTCAGTAGGTTGTCTTTTCAATTTGTTGATGGTTTCCTTTGCTGTGCAAAAGTTTTTAAGTTTAATTAGGTCCCATTTGTTTATTTTTGCTTTTATTTCCTTTGTTTGAGGAGACAGGTTACAAAAAAATACTGCTACAATTTGTGTCAAAGAGTGTTCTATCTATGTTTTCCTCTAGGAGTTTTATGGTATCCGGTCTTACATTCAGGTCTTTAATCCATTTTGAGTTTATTTTTGTTTATGGTATTAGAGAATGTTGTAATTTCATTATTTTACATGTAGATGTTCAGTTTTCCTAGCACCACTTATTGAAGCGACTGTCTTTTCTCCATTGTATATTCTTGCCTCCTTTGTCATAGATTAATTGACCATAAGTGCATGGGTTTATTTCTGGGCTCTCTATTCTCTTCCATTGATCCATGTGTCTGTTTTTGTGCCAGTACCATACTGTTTTTATTACTGTAGCTTTGTAGTATAGTCTGATGTCAGGTAATGTGATTCCTCCAGCTCTGTGCTTCTTTCTCAAGGTTGTTTTGGCTATTCAGGGTTTTTTGTATTTCCATACAAATTTTAAAATTATTTGTTCTTGTTCTGTGAAAAATGCCATTGGTATTTTGACAGGGATTGCACTGAATATGTAGATTGCCTTGGGAAGTATAGTCATTTTAACAATGTTAATTCTTCCAATCTAAGAACAGGGTATATCTTTCCATCTGTTTGTGCCATCTTCAAGTTCCTTCATCAGCATCTTACACTTTTCCAAGTACAGGTCTTCTGCCTCCTTAGGTAGGTTTATTCCTAGGTATTTCATCCTTTTTGATGCGATGATAAATGGGACTGTTTCCTTAATTTCTCTTTCTGACAGTTCACTGTTAATATAAAAATGCAACAGATTTCTGTATATTAATTCTGTATCCTGCAACTTTACTGAATTCATTGACGAGCTCTAGTAATTTTTCCAGCAGCATCTTTAGGATTTCCTACGTGTAGTATCATGTCATGTGCAAACAGTGACAGTTTTACTTCTTCCTTTCCAATTTGTATTCCTTTTATTTCTTTTTCTAATCTGATTACTGTGGCTAGAACTTCTAAAACTGTGTTAAACAAAAGTGGCAAGAGTGGGCATCCTTGTCTTGTTCCTGATCTTAGTAGAAATGCTTTCAGCTTTTCACCATTGAGTATGATGTTAGCTGTGGGTTTGTCGTATATGACCTTCATTATGTTGAGGTAGGTTCCCTTTAAGCCCACTTTCTGGAGAGTTTTTTATCATAAATGGATTTTGAATTTTGTCAAAGCCTTTTCTGCATCTATTGAGATGATCATATGGTTTTTATTCTTCAGTTTGTTAATGTGGTATATCACATTAATTGATTTGCAGATACTGAAAAATCCTTGTATCCCTGGGATAAATCCCACTTGATCATGGTGTATGATTCTTTTAATGTATTGTTGGATTTGGTTTGCTAATTATTTGTTGGGGATTTTTGCATCCATGTTTATCAGTGATATTGGCCTGCAATTTTTTTTTTTTTTTTTTTTTTTTTTTGGTGATATCTTTGGTTTTGGTATCAGGGTGATGCTGGCCTCATAGAATAAGTTCAGAAGGGAACACACGTATTCTTATGTAGAATACCTAGGCTGCTCTCTTCTTAAGAAGGACAATGACCAGTGATGAACAGGACAGCCATACAGAAATCCACATGAATCACCTGTGGAGGTGCCCAGCCAGGACAGCAGAAAATTAGCAACAGTGTCTCAGTGAGGAGCTCTGAGACAACAGGGGATACGTTTCCAAATTCCTTCTGAGATGGAATCAGGATGAGGAATTTCCCCTTTTGTAAGTGGCCTGAATGAAGCTATGAGATATCATTTTAGATCAACATCAGTATCACAGCACCTGATGTTGCTGCCCCTCCCCAGGAATCCTGAGCAACACTAGCCTTCCTTCTCTCTGCTAGAGAAGAAGCTCCCTGGGGGCTACTCCATGCTCAGCTTTGCATCCTGTATAGTGTGCAGCTTATCTCTTACCTGGCATGTAGTAGAAACAGAGTGAATGTTGGTAGAATGAACCATTAGAATGCAGCTGGTGCTGTGAGGGGCCTCCCCCAGGAAAGCAGGTTCCACCTCCTGTTGCTGCTGTTGCAGAAATGCCCTCTGTGAACACAGGCTCGAGGTGGGCATTTCCACTCTCCCTCCAAGCTCATTCAAAATAAGGGCTGGGAAGAAGAGAATTGACTAGAGATGGTCTTGAGGTGACATTTATGATCGTGATACTTGGAGACTCGGACGCAGGAGGGCTGAGGGCCAAAGGGGGTCAAATGGCCTGATCTTACCCCTCAGGGCAGGGCCAACATTTAGGGGAGGCACTTGAGGGACCAGAGCCACAGGTGTCACTGCTTCCCAGAAACCACAGCTTGTGATCAAGTGAGATTTTATGATGCCAGGCTCCTTCTGGGAGGCCCGGACCACCCTGACACTGGGTGTCCAAGTGGGCTCAAGGCTGGATTTTTCTACTGGTGAGAAAGCTCTTGTTTCCTCCTCGGCAGTAGGAGCCCCTCTGGAGCCTTGTAAAACTTTCCACCTTCTGAACAAAGCATCCTACCCATACCCTTAAGAAACAATTATAAAAATGGAAGCTTACATCTCCATTGCTCAGTCTTGCTTTATTTTTGCCCGTAGAACATAAAATTTTCCAGTCTGTGTCTCCCGTGCTCTGATGTTCTGGATGAATCACAGTCTGAGTTAGAGCTTGGAGCCTGGCTCGTCTGAACTGTCAGCGAGAGGACGCAGACATGTTGGTCAGAGCAATTACAGAGAGAGGTCAGGGCCTTAGAGGTTTTGGCTGCTGTGCTGGCGATTAGGTTAGAATCAGTTGGACAAATGGATTCATGTTGGCTGAATGGGCTCACTCAGGGGAAATAAAAGACTACTTTAATCAAGGCTAAGTCGTATCTCCCAGCCAGGCAGCTGTAGTCAGGGCCTAAGAATGTCTGTTCTGGGACACTAAGGCCCGGCCTGCTTCTGTTAGCTGGGACGCTGCACCTGCACTGGCCAGGAATGTGGTCAGAGATGGAGGCCTAGGAGGAGAAAATCTAGGTCAATCTCTGTTGCCTCTGAAGATTCCAGTTTTATGATTTGAAATATACTTCTCATTTGGTCCAGATAACTGCCAGACCCCGAGTTTATGAATGTAGGCACCTTCCAGCAAGTCAAGTGGCTGCAAAGAAATATACGGTTAGTCCAGGAGTTGGGATGTATTTGGATTGACCTCCATGATCTCCCAGGCTGGCTGATTGGCCCTGCCTTTTGTTAGTACTGAGCAAAGAAACCTTCCAAGTGAGGGCAAGGGCTACAGCATGTCGACTGTCCTGCTACCTCCTCCTCCTCCTGTGCCTTCTGGAAAAGAGGACTTGGCCTGAAGTTTCCTGAGTGTTTCTTTGATGGAAACACTTGGACTTTTGAGAATCAGTAATATTTATTCCTTCTGGCTGGGGCAGTCAGGGAGGACAAACTGATCTCTGTGTTTAAGAAGTGGTAGCATTTAGGCCAAAGTTTCTCAAATCTGACTGCACCTTAGACTTGCCGGGAGGTGGGTAGAGGGTGGGCGAGGCAGGGGTTAACAATATTCACATGCCTGGGCTCTACCCAGATATCTCTCGTTTAATTGTTTAGCATGAGGCACGGGCATCAACAGTGCTCATAAAGCTTCTCAGGTGACACTAATGTGCGGCCAGGGTTGAGAACCCCTGGATTCAGGTTCTCAGCTGAAGTGAAATCTGTAGGTGTGGGGATGTAGCCTGTCTCTAATTAGATGATAGACACCCAGGGAGCGAGGACAGTGCCTCCCTGTTTTGGCATCTCCTCCCTCAGTTTAACAGAGTGCAGTACACAGTGGGTTCTCAGTAAGCATTTAAATATGAATTCTTGGGTGCATAGAGAAACAGTAACATTCGCTTAGAAATCTCATCCACTTGAGGCAGTGACTATTATTGTAAACATACTGCAATGCAGAGGTCCTTGTAGGGAAGTCTGGGCCAGCTGGACCCATCACCACAATTACATTCAGCGCCATTCTAACCACTTAAGAAATGTCTGGATGGAAAAACTTCCCAGACAATGGAAAGTAGGTGTCTAGGGTGTTTCTTTCTTCCTTTTTTTTTTTTTTTTTTTTTTGGTGGGAGGTGTCAAGCCTCTGATAATGAAAACAGAGAGGATGTATCTTAGATTATTTGCTTCTGTAACTCGCTGGGGAGGATTATCTCATTATCTAGTTTTCCTTTGACAAGTTAGACAATAGTGTCACTTGTCTAAATATCTCTGGAAGGATCCTTGGCAACTATGCCCCATACACCATTATGAGCCAGTGTATCAGCTGTGGGTCCGGGCACTTCATTCTGATAAAGAAGGAAACTAAGAAAATCACAAGAAAAAAGAGAGGTGAGCAAGAAGACGAGGTCAAGAGAGGGTGTTACTGGAGTTTAGAATGAAAGTGTCTTTGCTGCAGATGTCTTTGCTACATAGCACTGTCCTCTATGGATTGTATTTTTTAAATCGACCTGAAAGCATAAAGGAACATTTCAGATTTTAAAAAGTAGCAAATACAACAAGGAGGGATTTTGAATCAATAATTAAGAGACTAGATGGAGCTTCACAATTAAGTGCTTAGAATACTGTGAACAGTAGATTTCTTGCCTTCCTTTCCCTTCCCTTTGTACCGTTCTCTCCTTTCCTCCCTCCCTTCTTTCCCGTAAACACTGACCAAACTAAGAAGAAAAGCTCACAGCCTCCTCATCCCCTCAAAGAGGTCCTGCATTAATAGGGAAGACAGGAAAAGGCAGCAATAGCAGCTCTGATGAAGGGCGGAACGTGAGACTTGCCTGCAGGGAAGAATTGGGAAGGGAGGGGCTATGTTCCCAAAAGGGAGAAGGTTCGCAAGTGAACCCAGCGCTGGTTCCCCGTGTCTGGAAGGACATCTAAGGCCATCCCGTCCAGATCCCTTATGAGAGCCGTAACTAGCCAGTGGTTGTCTGACCTTTCTTAAATATCTGCAGTCAGCTCTGGCATCCTTGAGACAAGCAACAGACAAAGTCTGTGTCAGTATTACAAGAGGGTTATAAGAGAAAACAGGCAACCTGGCTGAAGCAAAAAAGGTAATTTAATAGCTCATATAACTGAAATGTCCAGGGCTTAGGTCTGGCTTCAATCAAGGCGGGGTGTAGGGGTTCAGATGGCACCTTTGGGAGTCTTCTGCCCTCTCCCTGTCTCAGCCCTGCTTCCGTCAGGCTTGGCTTCATCCTCAGGCAGGCACGGTGACCCCCGCAACTCAAAGCTCCTACCAGCCTGGAACTCAGGAAGGAGAGAGCATCTTTTTCCTACTAGTCTTGGGCACTCTCTTTAGCCCAGCTTGAGTCAGGGCTGATTCCCAAACTAAGAGGGAAGGAATAATGAAGGATAACTTCTGGGTTTCAGACTAGGGGAAACTGGAAAAATTTAATACCTTGACCAAAATTAAGATAATCGCAGGGAACTATATCCAGTCTTCTGGGATAAACCATACTGGAAAAGAATATTTTTTAAAAATGTCTATATGTGTAAAGCAGAGTCACTTTGCTGTACAGCAGAGATTGGCACAGCATTGTAAATCCATTATACTTCAATTAAAAAAAAAGAAAAAAAAAGATAGAGCACTGGTTTTGGAAAAAGAGAAATTGGAAAGGAAGAATTGGGTTTCAGGCAATTCAGAGGAATTGGTGGGATGCTAATGAATGGCAGGTGGTTAGAACAGTGAGGCTGGGGGTTCTGTGGAGAAGTTGGAATTGGAGATGTGAATTTGGGTCATCCTATAGATAGGGAAACCGGAGCTACAGAATTGGTGTGTTCAACAGGGAGAGTGTGTGTGAAAGCTGGGGAGGGCTCTGTCCAGGTGGCTTGTGAGCTGTAAACCTTCTGCAAATGAAAATTTCTGTTAGCATCAGGATTACATGTGTGAGATAGGAGGAAAACGAGAAACCAGTGAAGGAAAAAGAGAATGTAGTGGGAGGCCTCATATACTACAGATCATAATAAGCATAATTAGTCAGGATTTTTAAAAATTGATGTATAGTTGATTTACAATGTTGTGTTAGTTTCAGGTGTACAGCAAAGTGATTCACTTATATATATGTATATATATATATATATTCTTTTTCAGATTCTTTTTCCTTATAGATTATTACAAAATATTGAGTTTCCTGTGCTATACAGTAGGTCCTTGTTGGTTATCTCTTTTATATATAGTAGTATATAGGATTTTTTTTTTACAAGTGATAGGAAACTCAATTTAAATTGGTTTAATAATAATAAAAGAGTATATTGACTCATGTAACAGGTAAGCCCAGGGTAGTCCAGGCTCAGATGTATTCAGGGGCTCAGTGATTTGGGGACTTGTTTTTACTCTTTTCACCTTATTCTTCCCTGTGTTGGCCCAGGAACCTTGTCCTTATGATGACAAAACAGCTGCCAGGAGCTCCATTCTATCTTCTCCATCAGGAAGAGCAATTCTCCTCCAGACAGTTTCAGTGAAGTTCTCGGAATGAGTCTGACTCTGGTGTAGCCCATTATATGCCCATTTCTAAGCCAATGGGTTGTCATGCTCTGTTGTTTAGAATTAAGTCAACATCCATCTCGAGTTACGAATGGAGGCATCCAAACCACATGGACTGAGAATGAGGGAGGGACAGTTGACTAGAGGAGGATTGGGGCGTTGTTCCCAGAGGGAGATAGAATGGATACAGCCAAAACAATGACACTCCACTACACAAACCAAGGGAAGAATGTCAAAGCGGGTGGTAGTCACCAGGGTCAGAAGAGCCAGAGGTCAAAGAAGGTGGGAAGGGAATGGGCACAGTGTACTTTAGACACGTGGCTGAGTCATTTGTTTCTTTAAAAGATCAGAAACATGGGAGGAGAACAGATTTTAGGGGATGCAGGGGTGAGTGGGAGTGGAAATACCGAAGAGGCAGGGATTTGATATTTTAAAGAACTTGATCTGTGAAAGGAAGCAGAGAGGCGAGCTCTAACCCATCCCCACAATTACTGAGAGAGGCGCTGCGCTAGGCACTAGGAGGGCTGACATGAGTCATTCTCAGCCTATGCCCTCAAGAAGCTGACAGCTTGGAAAGAGAGAATTGTGAATGAATGGAGTATGCAGAGAAGGAATACTTAATGACTCCAACGTTGAAGAGAGGGAAGGGGCACCAGTGAGAGCCTGATATTAGCTCAGAGTTATCTTTCAAGAGAGAAGGATGAAATCTCTCCAAGGGTATCAGGGAGCTCTTCATGTGAGATGGTACCCGAGCTGGGTTTTGTAGGATGAATGGGAGTTTGCTTCAGGAAGCGAAATGGGGAAAGGAGTACTAAGCAAAGGCAAAGATTCCTTAAGAGGCTCGCGGGTGCATAGTGAGAAGTGCAGGGGTGGGGAAGGGCAAATGGAGAAGGGCCTGTGTGGTGTGTGAGGTGTGGGGGGTTTGTCCAGCGGTGGTGGGCGGGGAGAGTGAAAGTTTGCAGTCAGGGCAAAGTATGTTTGATTAGCATGTTACAAGAATCTCTCTGGAATCAGTCTGGGGAGTGAGCTTTGTGGAGACGGGCCAGTTCAGTGGATGTGTTGTTGTCATGGGGAAGGAGTGACAGAGGTCAGCACAAGGACAGGGAAGAGGGGATGAAGTGGAAGGATCATGAGAAGCAGGGAGAACTCATAGAACTGGTGATGATTGGATGAGAGCGCGAGTAACAGGGAAGCTCTGAGCACAGGCGATGGGGCTGTGGAGGGAGGAAAGGAGCCCCGTAGAGGGAGAACCAAAGGTGCAGGTGGGGAACAGATAATGGAGTAGAGGGGTCCCCAGAGAGCCAAGGGAAGGTGGGCAGGCTCCAGACACCTGCGGAGGCCAAGACAGGCTGAGCATCCAGTGGGGAGGAAGGATGGAGAATGTGGATAAGAATTCGGAGTGTTAATGAGGAGGGCAGAACTGTTGGAGAGCTTTAATTTTCTCAGTTAAGAAAGAGGTGAATCACCTGTTGGGAGGGAGTGGGTTTCAGATTTTCCCTCTGGGGAAAAACGGGGAGAGTAAGAGCACCGATCAATCACTGAGTCATGCCAACTCCACCCCCAACTGGGCCCTTCTCTCCCTCGCCTGCCATTTGCCTCATCTGGGTCCTTATTAACTACGCCAGCGGCATGCCGGGTGGCAGTGGGAGTGCTTGTCAGACCTTGATCACCCCAGGAGCTGCTTCAAAGCCTCACCCACCCCAGCCTCGGATTCAGGAGCTCTGGAGTGAGACCCGGGCACGTGTATTTTCAGAACACTTCATATAGGAGACTCTGAAATGCATCATAACCTCCCACCCCCTCTCCAACACACAGTTGAGAATGACTGAGGTGACAGGCTGGAGTCCTGGAATCTGCCATGGGTGGGAGAAGATGGGGGGGAATCATTTGCAGAAACCGGTGGGCGTCAAGTGACTCAGGAAAGGAGGACAAGGAGCACAGGTGGCTGGGCCGGCAGATCCGGGAGAGCACGGGGTCTCCTGTTCTTACATTCAGGGAATACGCCTCTCCCAACCACACCAGTGCCAGTGACCACACAAGAGACTCAGATCTGTAAAAACTGAGCTCAACCGAGGATAACCAGATTTTTTTGAAATATCATGGTCATTGTTCTAAAGGCAAGGAACGAAAATGGGGAGAAAAAATGCTTCATAATGGAAAGGCCCCGGGCATCTTCAAAAGTTGCAGCGGTGTGTATGTAGCACTGCCCTCTGCTGGTTACAGTCGGACCTGCAGCTGTAAGGCAACTGCATCCTTGGCTTCTTGACCGCACCCTGGAGAGGGCAGGTCCGTGAGGCTTCTAAGAAGTTGTTGGTCAAGTCACAAACTATCATTAAATCAATACACATGACCCTTCAGGTATAAGCTGAGCCTTAAGCTTTAGTCTTGGAGATTTTCCAGTTAACTGTGTTCAAATAAAGATTAAAAACTGTCCAGGAAAAATGCTAAGGCCCTGAAAAAATTTCTTTGGAAAATATTTGATATGTGTGTAATGGCCACAGTCACCTGGAGACAAGCTACAGTTAGAATTTTTTTTCTGGAATGAATGAACTTTCAAAAAAGGCTTGGTAATTCTACGCTGTTTAATAATAATAGTGGCCAACATTTATTGAACATTTATCATTATTGTCACCTTGTATGCGTGACATCAATTAACGTTCACAACAACCCAGAGTTCACATTAAGAACTATTATCACCCATATTTTATTGGTGAGGTAACTGAGGTATAAAGAGTATAGGTAGCAAGTGACCATGGCCATGGTCACAAAAGCTTGACAGAGCAAAGAATTAAACCTAGAAGCATTATGTACCCTCCTTGTTAAGGTTATGCCAACTGCTTTATCACATATTCCAAAAATGTATGATTGCTCAAACATCCATCATAGATCTTTATTTCATTCTCATGTAATGGCCCCAGGCAGGTGTTTCTTGCGACTGGATGCCTCTCTTCTTCCGTGTGCTGATTCAGGACTCGGGTTCTTTCTGCCTTGTGTCTGCCTTTTAGCTGGGTCTGATCATTTTCCTACACGTCTAGCTAGCTACAAGGAGAGAAAAAAGCAACAAGAAAGCACTTCTGCTTCGTAAAGCTGTGGCTCACATTCCAGGGGCCAGAACTAGACCCTTGGTCTCACATGGATGCCAAGGGCACTGGGAAATGCAGTTTCTGGCCGGTCAGCCACTTTCTAGCACCAACTCTGCACCCTGGGAGGGGGAGCAGGGATTTGAGTGGTCAGCTGGCCATCTCTGCCCTCCCTCTAGTAAGTATGACAGGATGATTCACTGACTCAGGTCACACCATTTCTAGGAGGATGAGAGAAACTGATCACTACCCCAGGTGAGCATCACCTCCAGATCCTGAGACTGGTGTCTTTAGCAGTAAATCATTTGAGAGGCGCTTTTCCTGCTGACAAAGCACTTTCACACCAATTATCTTATTTCATCCTCACAGCTCCTGTGAGGTGGGTTAATTACCTCTAGTTCCCAGATAAGGAAACCAAGGCTAGGCAGTCAGGTGGCATGCCCAAATTCCCACAGTTGAGACTCAGGGTCTTCTCATTGCCACGTCCTGGAAATAGTGGTGTCTGCTAAGCTTAGGTGGAGCTTGACCAAAATATTTTATGTTGAGGGGAGAGGAGTGGGGTGTTCTCCATGGCCTGAATCGACATCGCTCATGAAACCCGAAGGCTGTGACTCTGTCCAATCTCTGCCTGGGATTCTGAAGTTGAAAAGAGTTGGTGGTGGCAGACAAGGGAGGCTGACAAAGGGAGGCGTGGCAAATAGAGGCTACTGGAGGGACAGCAGGTTCTGAATCTTATTTTCTACCTTTACCAAATGTCACAGAACAAACAAAGCCATGGCTTATATTTCACAATTTAACAATTTACATTGCAGATTTCATTTGCTATTGACGACTCTATGGTGTTCTTGATTATTACGGATTTTTCCTTGTAGTTTAGGAGGGGTCTTCACTTTTCTTCCATCCACCCCACTCCCTCCTTCGAGTTTTATCAGAGTCTCTGAGAACAATCTAGTCATAAGGAGGGGCTCTCATTATTTTAACTCTCACCAAGCTATCCTTCTGTACTAGTTTAAACATTTAAAGTTTTAGTTTACATTCTTACTGTGAAATTTTTAAGTATACAAAACAGAAAAGTAATATGTAAACATACAGATGCTCTGCTGATCAAAAATATTAGCATTTTCCAAATATCTTTCTGTTACTGATTTCTAGATTAATTCTATTATGTTCAGGGAATAGAGCTTGCTTTCAATTATTTTACATTTGCTAAGTTTTCTTTAATGGCACAGAATATGATCTATTGTGGTGAATGTTCCACGTGCACTTGAAAAGAATGTGTGTTCTGCTGCTGTTGGGTAAAGTGTTCCATATAAATATCATTCAGGTCAAGATTGTTGGTTGTTCATGTCTTCTATATGCTTGCTGATCTTCTGTCTACTTGTTCTATTGATTACTGAGAGAAGAGTGTTGAAATCTCCAACTATAATTGTGGATCTGTCTATCTTTTCAGTTCTTTAAGTTTGTGCTTCACATATTTTGAAATTCTGTTGTTAGGGGCATACACATTTAAAATTGCTATGTCTTCTTGGAGAATTGAGCTCTTTATTTTTATGAAATGTCCCTCTTTATCTACGAAATAGCCCTTGCTCTGAAATCTGCTTTGTCTGATAATAGTATAGCCAATCCAACATAGTATATTTTTCTCCATCTTTTTACTTGTGACCTATCTCTTTTTTTATGTTTGAAGTGGATTTCTTATGTCTTGTTTTCCACTCTAAGTTTTGTTCCTCTGTTTTCTATTTCACACCTTCTTTTAGATTATTTAGACATTTAATATTATTGATTAATTTCTATTTGAATTATAAGTATTCCATTTCAATTTTTCTGTTTTTTTGTGGGGGTTTTTTTGTTTGTTTGTTTTAGTTTTAGTGGTGCTTTAGAATATACTATATATATAAATTTTGTCTACTTAGAGGTAATATTTTACTGCTTCAAGTAACATGTAGAAGACTTAAAATCCTATTGGTCTTTACTTTCCCCTCTCTATGTTATAACTGTCAAATGTACTACACCTACATACATGGAAATGTGAACCATACAAGCTTATGATTTTTGTTTTCAATAGTCATACATATTTTAAGGGGGAGAGAAATAGTTTTTATTAGTACAGATATTTACCATATCTGATGCTCTTCCTCATTCCCGAAGTTCCAAGTTTTCTTCTGATAACATCTTCCTTCTGCCTGAAGAACTTCCTTTAGCATTTCTTTTAGAACTCTTTTGATTTTCCTTAATGACTGGAGACTCCATGGGGACCATGACTACAGCCCACCCTTGGGTCAAAAGCACAAGCAAAACAAGGGGGCGGGGGGACCCTGGAAACTCACCCCCATGTAGGTTGCTTCTTCATATTTGGACTCCTCAATCTGCCTGTTTTTCCTTACTTTTCAGAGTTCTCTGGTAGTTCCCTTAGTATTTTGTCCAGTATTTTAGTTTATATCAGTGTAACAGCCTGTCAGTGTAATCGTCTCACTCCATCTTGGACCATGTCTGTTTTCTCCCGTGTTTGGTTGGATTTTCTCTTCATTTTCTAGCTTCTTAAGATGAAAGCTTAGATAATTGATTTGAGGCTTTTTTTCTTTTCTAGTATAATCATTTAAAGCTATAAATTTCCCTCTAAGTACTGCTTTAGTTGCATCCCACAAATTTTAATATGATGTATCTCCATAATATTTCAGTTCAAAATATTTTCTAATTTTCTGTGTGATTTCCTTTTTGACCCATGGGATAGTTAGAAGTGCATTGTTTAATTTCTAAATATTTAGAGGCTCTGCCTATATATATATATATATATATATTTTTTTTTTTTTAAGTAAGAACGGCAACAATTTTATAAATTTATTTATTTATTTTTGGCTGTGTTGGGTCTTCGTTCCTCTGCGAGGGCTTTCTCTAGTTGCGGCGAGTGGGGGCCACTCTTCATCGCAGTGCGTGGGCCTCTCACTATTGTGGCCTCTCTTGTTGCGGAGCACAGGCTCCAGATGCACAGGCTCAGTAGTTGTGGCTCACGGGCCTAGTTGCTCCGCGGCATGTGGGATCTTCCCAGACCAGGGCTCAAACCCATGTCCCCTGCATTGGCAGGCAGATTCTCAACCACTGCGCCACCAGGGAAGCCCCTGCCTATATATTTTTTGTTAGTGATTTCTAGCTTAATTCTTATGTCATCACGGAACACATTAAGTATAATTTCAATCCTGTTAAATGCCTTGAGGCGTGTTTCATGGCCTAGAGCCATTGT
Organism: Balaenoptera acutorostrata; assembly: GCF_949987535.1. Classification (NCBI taxonomy): domain Eukaryota; kingdom Metazoa; phylum Chordata; class Mammalia; order Artiodactyla; family Balaenopteridae; genus Balaenoptera; species Balaenoptera acutorostrata. The sequence goes on from NC_080065.1 coordinate 66,717,715, forward strand.
CTATAAATTGATTATGTATGCTTGAAAAGATGTTATTCTATTAAAAATTAAGTGTGCTGAAATTCTATAACTTGTACTTAAGCAATTCAGCTATGAGGGTTTACAGCAGAGAGATAAATACTGCCATCCAAATTATGAATTACAGTTTAACAATAATCTCAACAATCAGCAACCACTGTAGTTATCATCTGACTTGTTTGGGAATCTTCTAGTCTCATTTTCTTCATGGTTCACAGAGTCATCACTGGCATAGAAAAAGATTCAACTTTAATGAATCTGTGATTCGACTGCACATGTCAACTTAAAAAATCACACAGCAGCTATTCCCAATGTGTTTTAAGTTAACTGTACAACCATTGTATCTATAAATAACTTTACTTAGCACCTTTTTGTCACTTAGAATAGTATGCAATACTACTTGAGTGAGCCATTTTGGAAGTAATACCAAGTTCTACTGTTTGCTTCTTAGTATTGAACTGAATTTATTGTTCTGTCCTAGACATTTTGCACGAAAGTAGTCGAATCCATTCTTGTGTCTTTTTGTTAACATGCTCTGTACCACTGGTGAGTGCTCCTTAGTTTCCTTACCTGCTGCTACAGAAAGTTACTTTACATCCCAATGGCTATCACCAAGACCACACACACAAAAAACACATTTGTATGCAACACTAACCCTTTGACTGCTAATGTATGTTTCTGCTTGCTGTGCCTTGTTATGGCTGCTTTTTTTGTGCAAAATAAAGTATGTTTGGTGTTCTCCTTGTATACCTGCTGTTTTATACACTTGCAACAATTTCTCTTGTAAATGGAATAGTTTGGGGTTTTTAAATAAGCATTACCTGACAACCTACTACAGTTAATGCAGAATTACTGAACAGTCTAATATTGACTTATTCTGAGTAACTCTAAATTTAATTCTATACATCTTTCCAATCATAATCACATATACTGTGGAACAGTATCTATAGTTACTGCAAATTTCTGTTTTGTTTAGATTATAACAGAAAACGAACAGAGAAATACTGACTAAACCTATTGATTTCTCTGCTTAAAAGTGAAAGATTGAAACTATCAATGACATGTTATAATAAATGAATATCTATAGCCTCCCACTGCATCAGGAACAAGTTAAATGAAGTCTTGTGAACTAATAATACATCAGCCCCATTTATTGGTTTGGGGACCATTTTAATTAATAATAAATGCCCAAAACATAGAACTTTAACCAAAGACTTGTCCACTTTAAAGCAAAATGTGGATTGAAGGGACTTATAATTCCTGCTTTTTCTAATAGAAGTCCCTGAAGGACATATACCAAAGAGTTTGAGAACTTCATCCAAACCTACTTTAAAGCATTATGTACAATTAAGTTGTTATGACATAATTACGTTGCATAATTGTTGGGCCCATTTTCTTGAGCTTATAATGTACCTGGAAAATAAACCTCCTGGGGAAAAAAAAAGTTCACACTGATTATTGAAGAAAGACTCTATATGCAAGCAAGATCTCGTTTTAAAGAGGTGACTTGAAACTCCGAGAAAGCACTTGATGTTTTATATGCTTGTAGCAAATTGATGTTTTAATTGTAGTTTTATAGAAAGTATTAATGCTTTTATGTATTTCAGAAATTTCATATGTTGAATGGAAATTGTTTTAAACGTATAAATATTTGAGTTTATGTAAGCATGAATATACTGTGCTAAAAGTCACTTATGTTTCAGTTTGTGTGTAATATTAATATGCAACTTTTGGTTTAAAATTTTTTCTTAAAAAATTAGTGGCTTACATTTTAAAAAAGAAAAATCACCAGCACGAAATATCAAAAAAGAAAAAAGAAAAGATGTTATTCTGCTATTTTGGGGTGTGATGGTCTGTATAGTTGACCTTTGAACAACACGGAGGTTAGGGACACCAACACTCGTGCAGTCAGAAATCTGCGGATAACTTTACAGTTGGCCCTCCTTATCCCCCATTCCACATCTGAGGATTCCACTAACTGTGGACTGTGTAGGACTGTAGTAGATTTTTTCTTCTTTTTAATACAATTTTTAAAGGTTGCCTTCCATTTACAGTTATTACAAAATATTGGTTCTCTTCCCCATGTTGTACAATATACCCTTGAACCTATCTTACACCCAATAGTTTGTACCTCCCAGTCCCCCACCCCTATATCACCCCTCACCCCAATCCTCACTAGTAACCACTAGTTTGTTCTCTGTATCCACGAGTCTGCTTCTTTTATGTTATAGTCACTAGTTTGTTGTATTTTTTTTTAGATTCCACATGTAAGTGATATCATACAGTATTTATCTTTCTCTGTCTGACTTACTTCACTTAGCCTAATGCCCTCCAAGTCCATCCATGTTGCTGCAAATGGCAAAATTTTGTTCTTTTTTATGGCTGAGTAGTATTCCATTGTATGTGTATGTGTACATTGTATATGTGTGTGTGTGTGTGTGTGTGTGTGTGTGTATCTCACAACTTCTTATCCATTCATCTGTTGATGGACTCTTAGGTTGTTTCCATGTCTTCGCAATTGTAAATAATGCTGCTATGAACATTGGGATGCACGTATCTTTTCAAATTAGTGTTTTTCTTTCATTCAGGTATATACCCAGGAGTGTAATTGCTGGGTCATATGGTAGTTCTATTTTTAGTTTTTTGAGAGACCTCCATACCATTTTCCACAGTGGCTGCACTAATTTTGTAGTAGATATTTACTGAAAAAAAAAATCCATGTATAAGTGGACCCATGCAGTTCAAACCCACGATGTTTAAGGGTCAACTGTAAATGTTAATTAGGCCAAGTGTGGTTCTGATCTTTATCTCTACTGATTTTCTATTTACTTGTTCTATCAATAACTGAAAAAAGTCTTAAAAGTTTGTTGCAGTTTTGTTAGTTTTTGCTTTTTGTATTTTTTTAAGATCTGTTTTTGGATGTATACACATGTAGGATTATGTCTTCTTGAGGATTTGACCACTTTATTATTGCAGAATATCTCTTGCCTTTGACAATAATCATTGTCTTGAAATCCGTTTCATCTGATATAAATATAGCCATTCCAGTTTCCTTACGATTGTTTTACCAGTATATCTTTTCCCATCCCAGCCTTTAACTTTTCTGAGTGTTTGTATTTAAAGTGGGTTTTCTTGGGGCTTCCCTGGTGGTGCAGTGGTTAAGAATCCGCCTGCCAATGCAGGGGACACGGGATCGAGCCCTGGTATGGGAAGATCCCACATGCCGCAGAGCAATTAAGCCCTTGTGCCACAACTACTGAGCCTGTGTTCTCAAGCCCAAGAGCCACAACTACTGAGCCCTCATTGCCACAACTACCGAAGACCACATGCCTAGAGCCTGTGCTCCACAACAAGAAAAGCCACCACAATGAGAAGCCCACACACCACAACAAAGAGTAGCCCCAGCTCGCCACAACTAGAGAAAGCCGGCACGCAGCAATGAAGACCCAACGGGGACAAAAATAAATAAATAAAATAGATAAATTTTTTAAAAGTTGAAAAAAATAAAGTGGGTTTTCTTGAAGATAGCACTTGTTGGGCTTATCGAATTTGTCAGTTTCTGACTTTTATTTTGAGTATTTGACAATTTATATTTAATGTAATTATTGATACACTTGGGTTTAAATATAATAGTTTGCTATTTGGTTTTTTTTTCTTTTGAAAAAAACTTTATTTTTTATACAGCAGGTTCTTATTAGTTATCCATTTTATACATATTGGTGTATATATGTCAATCCAACTCTCCCAATTTATCACACCACCACCCCCCACCATTTTCCCCCCTTGGGGTCCATACGTTTGTTCTCTGCATCTGTGTCTCAATTTCTGCCCTGCAAACCAGTTCATCTGTACAATTTTTCTAGGTTCCACATATATGCGTTAATATACAATATTTGTTTTTCTCTTGCTGACTTACTTCACTCTGTATGACAGTCTCTACATCCATCCACGTCTCAACAAATGACCCAATTTCGTTCTTTTTTATGGCTGAGTAATATTCCATTGTATATATGTGCCACATCTTCTTTATCCATTCATCTATCAATGGGCATGAAGTTGCTTCAGTGTCCTGGCTATTGTAAATAGTGCTGCAATGAACATTGGGGTGCATGTGTTTTTGAATTATGGTTTTCTCTGGGTATATGCCCAGTAGTGGGATTGCTAGGTCATATGGTAATTCTGTTTTTAGTTTTTTAAGGAACCTCCATACTGTTCTCCATAGTGGCTGTATCAATTTACATTCCCACCAACAGTGCAAGAGGGTTCCCATTTCTCCACACCCTCTCCAGCATTTGTTGTTTGTAGATTTTCTGATGATGCCCATTCTAACTGGTGTGAGGTGATACCTCATTGTAGTTTTGATTTGCATTTCTCTAATAATTAGTGATGTTGAGCAGCTTTTCATGTGCTTCTTGGCCATCTGTATGTCTTCTTTGGAGAAATGTCTATTTAGGTCTTCTGCCCATTTTTGAATTGAGTTGTTTTTTTTTTTTAATATTGAGCTGCATGAGCTGTTTATATATTTTGGAGATTAATCCTTTGTCTGCTGATTCGTTTGCAAATATTTTCTCCCATTCTGAGGGTTGTCTTTTCGTCTTGTTTATGGTTTCCTTTGCTATGCAAAAGCTTTGAAGTTTCATTAGGTCCCATTTGTTTATTTTTGTTTTTATTTCCATTACTCTAGGAAGTGGATCAAAAAAGATCTTGCTGAATTTATGTCAAAGAGTGTTCTTCCTACGTTTTCCTCTAAGAGTTTTATAGTGTCTGGTCTTACATTTAGGTCTCTGATCAATTTTGAGTTTATTTTTGTGTATGGTGTTGGGGAGTGTTCTAATTTCATTCTTTTACATGTAGCTGTCCAGTTCTCCCAGCACCACTTATTGAAGAGACAGTCTTTTCTCCATTATATATCCTTGCCTCCTTTGTCATAGGTTAGTTGACCATAGGTGCATGGGTTTATCTCTGGGCTTTCTATCCTATTCCATTGATCTGTGTTTCTGTTTTTGTGCCAGTACCATATTGTCTTGAATACTGTAGCTCTGTAGTATATTCTGAAGTCCGGGAGCCTGATTCTTCCAGCTCCGTTTTTTCCCCTCAAGACTGCTTTGGCTATTCGGGGTCTTTTGTGTCTCCATACAAATTTTCAGATTTTTTGTTCTAATTCTGTAAAAAAAGGCCATTGGTAATTGGATAGGGACTGCATTGAATCTGTAGATTGCTTTGGGTAGTAGAATCATATTCACAATATTGATTCTTCCAATCCAAGGACATGGTATATCTCTCCATCTGTTGGTATCATCTTTAATTTCTTCCATCAGTGTCTTATAGTTTTCTGTATACAGGTCTTTTGTCTCCCTAGGTAGGTTTATTCCTAGGTATTTTATTCTTTTTGTTGCAATGGTAAATGGGAGTGTTTCCTTAATTTCACTTTCAGATTTTTCATCATTAGTGTATAAGAATGTAAGAGATTTCTGTGCATTAATTTTGTATCCTGCAACTTTACCAAATTCATTGATTAGTTCTAGTAGTTTTCTGGTGGCATCTTTAGGATTCTCTACGTATAGTATCATGTCATCTGCAAACAGTGACAGTTTTACTTCTTCTTTTCCAATTTGTATTCCTTTTATTTCTTTTTCTTCTCTGATTGCTGTGCCTTAGGACTTCCAAAACTATGTTGAATAATAGTGGCGGGAGTGGACATCCTTGTCTTTTTCCTGATCTTAGAGGAAATGCTTTCAGTTTTTCACCCTTGAGAATGATGTTTACTGTGGGTTTGTCATATATGGCCTTTATTATGTTGAGGTAGGTTCCCTCTGTGCCCACTTTCTGGAGAGTTTTTATCATAAATGGGTGTTGAATTTTGTCAAAAGCTTTTTCTGCATCATTGAGATGATCATATGGTTTTTATTCTTCCATTTGTTAATATGGTGTATCACATTGATTGATTTGTGTATATTGAAGAATCCTTGCATCCCTGGGATAAATCCCACTTGATCATGGTGTATGATCCTTTTAATGTGTTGTTGGATTCTGTCTGCTAGTATTTTGTTGAGGATTTTTGCATCTATATTCATCAGTGATATTGGTCTGTAATTTTCTTTTTTTGTAGTATGTTTGTCTGGTTTTGGTATTAGGGTGATGGTGGCCTCATAGAATGAGTTTGGGAGTGTTCCTTCATCCGCAATTTTTTGGAAGAGTTTGAGAAGGATGGGTGTTAGCTCTTCTCTAAATCTTTGATAGAATTCACCTGTGAAGACCTCTGGTCCTGGACTTCTGTTTGTTGGAAGATTTTTAATCACAGTTTCAATTTCATTACTTGTGATAGGTCTGTTCATATTTTCTATTTCTTCCTGGTTCAGTCTTGGAAGGTTATACCTTTCTAAGAATTTGTGCATTCTTCCAGGTTGTCCATTTTATTGGCATAAAGTTGCTTGTAATAGTCTCTTAGGATGCTTTGTATTTCTGCGGTGTCTGTTGTAATTTCTCCTTTTTCATTTCTATTTTTAATGATTTTAGTCCTCTCCCTCTTTTTCTTGATGAGTCTGGCTAATGGTTTATCAATTTTGTTTATCTTCTCAAAGAACCAGCTTTTAGTTTTATTGATATTTGCTATTGTTTTCTTTGTTTCTATTTCATTTATTTCTGCTCTGATCTTTATGATTTCTTTCCATCTACTAACTTTGGGTTTTGTTTGGTTTTCTTTCTCTAGTTCTTTTAGGTGTAAAGTTAGATTGTTTATTTGAGATGTTTGCTGTTTCTTGAGGTAGGATTGTATTGCTATAAACTTTCCTCTTAGAACTGCTTTTGCTGCATCCCATCGGTTTTGGATCGTCGTGTTTTCATTGTCATTTGTCTCTAGGTATTTTTTGACTTCCACTTTGATTTCTTCAGTGATCTCTTTGTTATTCAATAACGTAATTTTTAGCCTCCATGTGTTTGTGTTTTTTACGTTTTTTTCCCTGTAATTCATTTCTAATCTCATAGTGTTGTGGTCAGAAAAGTTGCTTTGATCTGATTTCAATTTTCTTAAATTTACTGAGGCTTGATTTGTGACCCAAGATGTGATGAATTCTGGAGAATGTTCCATGCGTACTTGAGAAGAAAGTGTAATCTGCTGTTTTGGGATGGAATGTCCTATAAATATCAGTTAAATCAATCTGGTCTATTGTGTCATTTAAAGCTTGTGTTTCCTTATTTATTTTCATTTTGGATGACCTGTCCATTGGTGTAAGTGAGGTGTTAAAGTCCCCCACTATTATTGTGTTACTGTCGATTTCCTCTTTTATCGCTGTTAGCAGTTTCCTTATGTATTGAGGTGCTCCTGTGTTGGGTGCATATATATTTATAATTGTTATATCTTCTTCTTGGATTGATCCCTTGATCATTATGTAGTGTCCTTCCTTGTCTCTTGTAACATTCTTTATTTTAAAGTCTATTTTATTTGATATGAGTATAGCTACTCCAGCTTTCTTTTGATTTCCATTTGCATGGAATATCTTTTTCCATCCCCTCACTTTCAGTCAGAATGTGTCCCTAGGTCTGAAGTGGGTCTCTTGTAGACAGCATATAGATGGGTCTTGTTTTTTTTTTTTTAACTTTAGCAATTTCATGTATATTTATTTATTTATTTTATTTATTTATGGCTGTGTTGGGTCTTCGTTTCTGTGTGAGGGCTTTCTCTAGTTGCGGCAAGCGGGGGCCACTCTTCATCGCGGTGCGTGGGCCTCTCATTATTGCGGCCTCTCTTGTTGCGGAGCACAGGCTCCAGATGCACTGGCTCAGTAATTGTGGCACACGTGCCTAGTTGCTCCGCAGCATGTGGGGTCTTCCCAGACCAGGGCTCGAACCCGTGTCCCCTGCATTGGCAGGCAGATTCTCAACCACTGCGCCACCAGGGAAGCCCGGGTCTTGTTTTTGTATCCATTCAGCAAGCCTGTGTCTTTTGGTTGGAGCATTTAATCCATTCACGTTTAAGGTAATTATCAATATGTATGTTCCTATGACCATTTTCTTAATTATTTTGGGTTTGTTTTTGTAGGTCCTTTTCTTCTCTTGTGTTTCCCACTTAGAGAAGTTCCTTTAGCATTTGTTGTAGAGCTGCTTTGATGGTGCTGAAATCTCTTAGCTTTTGTTTGTCTGTAAAACTTTTGATTTCTCCATCGAATCTGAATGAGATCCTTGCCGGGTAGAGTAATCTTGGTTGTAAGTTCTTCCCTTTCATCATTTTAAATATGTCATGCCACTCCCTTCTGGCTTGTAGAATTTCTGCTGAGAAATCAGCTCTTAACCTTATGGGAGTTCCCTTGTATCTTATTTGTCATTTTCCCCTCGCTGCTTTCAATACACATTTTTGCCTATTTGATTACGTTGTGTCTCAGCATATTTCTCCTTGGATTTATCCTGTATGGGACTCTCTGCACTTCCTGGACTTGGGTGGCTATTTCCTTTCCCATGTTAGGGAAGTTTTCGATTATAATCTCTTCAAATATTTTCTTGGGTCCTTTCTCTCTCTCTTCTCCTTCTGGGACCCCTATAATGTGAATGTTGTTGCATTTATTGTTGTCCCAGAGGTCTCTTAGGCTGTCTTCATTTCTTTTCATTCTTTTTTCTTTATTCAGTTCCGCAGCAGTTAATTCCACCATTCTGTCTTCCAGGTCACTTATTCGTTCTTCTGCCTCAGTTATTCTGCTGTTGATTCCTTCTAGTGTATTTTTCATTTCAGTTATTGTATTGTTCATCTCTGTTTGTTCTTTAATTCTTCTAGATGTTTGTTAAACATTTCTTGCAACTTCTCAAACTTTGCCTCCATTCTTTTTCTGAGGTCCTGTATCATCTTCACTATCATTATTCTGAATTCTTTTTCTGGAAGGTTGCCTATCTCCACTTCATTTAGTTGTTTTTCTGGGGTTTTATCTTGTTCCTTCATCTGGTACATAGTCCTCTGCCTTTTCATCTTGTCTGTCTTTCGGTGAATATGGTTTTTGTTCCACAGGCTGCAGGATTGTAATTCTTGCTTCTGCTGTCTGCCCTCTCCTTGGCATTCTTCTAGTGACCTGCTAGTGTTGGAGGGTCTCCTGCAGAGGCATGGGGTGGCTGTGTCTCACCGTGAGGACAGGACACTGGCAGCAGAAATTCTGGGAAGTACTCCTTGGCATGAGCCCTCCCAGAGTCTGCCATTAACCCCACCTGCTATTTGTTTTCTATTTGTCCCAATTGATCTCTGTTCCTTCTTTTCATCTTGTCCTATCCTCTTTTGAATTTTTTAGTGTTTTTTATATTCTATTTTACCTCCTCTTTTGGTTTATTGACTATAGCTCTTCCTTTTGTTAACTTATTTTCATAGTGGTTGTTGTAGAATTCACAGTATCTATCTTCACCTTATCACAACCTGTCTTCACATATTATATCACATGGCATCTGTATGTTTCTACTCCTCTCTTCCAACCTTTGTATTATCCTTGTCACACATTTTACCTCTACATATGTTGTAAACCCCACGATAAATTATTTTGCTTTTAACAACCAAATGTATTTTTAAAGAAGTTAAAAAATTAGAAGTGGAGGTGGCTCGGAAGATGGCGGAAGAGTAAGACGCGGAGATCACCTTCCTTCCCACAGATACAGTAGAAATACATCTACACGTGGAACTGCTCCTACAGAACACCCACTGAACGCTGGCAGAAAACGTCCGACCTCCAAAAAGGCAAGAAACTCCCCCCGTACTTGGGTAGGGCAAAAGAAAAAAGAAATAACAGAGACAAAAGAATAGGGACGGCACCTGCACCAGTGGGAGGGAGCTGTGAAGGAGGAAAGGTTTCCACGCACTAGGAAGCCCCTTCGCGGGCGGAGACTGCGGGTGGCGGAGGGGGGAAGCTTTGGAGCCACGGAGGAGAGCGCAGCCACAGGGGTGCGGAGGGCAAAGCGGAGAGGTTCCCGCACAGAGGCTCGGCGCCGAGCAGCACTCACCAGCCCGAGAGGCTTGTCTGCTCAGCCGCCGGGGCGGGCGGGGCTGGGAGGTGAGGCTCGGGCTTCGGTCGGATCGCAGGGAGAGGACTGGGGCTGGCGGCGTGAACACAGCCTGAAGGGGTTAGCGCACCACAGCTAGCCGGGAGGGAGTCCGGGGAAAAAGTCTGCAGCTGCCGAAGAGGCAAGAGACTTTTTCTTCCCTCTTTGTTTCCTGGTGCGCGAGGAGAGGGGATTCAGAGCGCCGCCTAAACGAACTTCAGAGACTGGCGCGAGCCGCGGCTATCAGCGCGGATCCCACAGCAACAGGGGTGCAGAGGGAAAAACGGAGAGACTCCCGCACAGAGGCTCGGCGCCGAGCAGCGCTCATCAGCCCGAGAGGCTTGTCTGCTCACCCGCCGGGGCGGGCGGGGCTGGGAGCTGAGGCTCGGGCTTCGGTCGGATCGCAGGGAGAGGACTGGGGCTGGCGGCGTGAACACAGCCTGAAGGGGTTGGCGCACCACAGCTAGCCGGGAGGGAGACCGGGAAAAGGTCTGCAGCTGCCGAAGAGGCAAGAGACTTTTTCTTGCCTCTTAGTTTCGCTGCGCACAAGGAGAGGGGATTCAGAGCGCCGCCTAAACGAACTCCAGAGAAGGGCGCGAGCCGCGGCGATCAGCGCGGACCCCAGAGACGGGTGTGAGACGCTGGGGCTGCTGCTGCCGCCTCCAAAAAGCCTGTGTGTGAGCACAGGTCACTCTCCACACCGCCCCTCCCGGTGGCCTGTGCAGCCCGCCACTGCCAGGGCCCCGGGATCCGGGGACAACATCACCGGGAGAACGCACTGCGCGCCTCAGGCTGGTGCAACGTCACACCGGCCTCTGACGCTGCAGGCTTGCCCCGCCTCCTCTGTACCCCTCCCTCCCCGCGGCCTGGGTGAGCCAGAGCCCCCGAAGCAGCTGCTCCTTTAACCCCGTCCTGTCTGGGCGGGGAACAGACGCCCTCAGGCGACCTACACGCAGAGGAGGGTCCAAATCCAAAGCTGAACCCCAGGAGCTGTGCGAACAGGGAAGAGAAGGGGAAATCTCTCCCAGCAGCCTCAGAAGCAGCGGATTAAAACTCCACAAACAACTTGATGTGCCTGCATCTGTTGAATACCTGAATAGACAACGAATCAGCCCAAATTCAGGAGGTGGACTCTGGGAGCAGGAGATATTAATTTTTCCCCTTTTCCTTTTCTTTTTTTTGTGAGTGTATATGTATATGCTTCTGGGTGAGATTTTGTCTGTATAGCTTTGCTTTACAATAGCTTTATTTTACTTCACTATATTATAGCCTCTTTCTTTCTTTCTTTCTATTTTTTCTCCCTTTTACTCTGAGCTGTGTGGACGAAAAGCTCTTGGTGCTCCAGCCAGGCATCAGGGCCGTGCCTCTGAGGTGGGAGAGCCAACTTCAGAACACTGGTCCACAAGAGACCTCCCAGCTCCACGTAATACCAAACGGCAAAAATCTCCCAGAGATCTCCATCTCAACATCAAGACCCAGCTTCACCCAACGACCAGCAAGCTACAGTGCTGGACACCCTATGCCAAACAACTAGCTAGACAGGAACACAACCCCATCCATTAGCAGAGAGGCTGCCTAAAATCATAATAAGGCCACAAACTCCCCAAAATACACCACCAGACGTGGACGTGCCCACCAGAAAGACAAGATCTAGCCTCAGCCACCAGAACTCAGGCACTAGTTCCCTCCACCAGGAAGCCTGCACAACCCACTGAACCAACCTTAGCCACTGGGGACAGATACCAAAAACAACGGGAACTACGAACCTGCAGCCTGTGAAAAGGAGACCCCAAACACAGTAAGATAGGCAAAATGAGACGACAGAAAAACACACAGCAGATGAAGGAGCAGGCTCAAAACACACTGGACTTAACAAATGAAGAGGAAATAGGTAGTCTACCTGAAAAAGAATTCAGAATAATGATAGTAAGGATGATCCAAAATCTTGGAAATAGAATAGACAAAATGCAAGAAACATTTAACAAGGATGTAGAAGAACTAAAGAGGAACCAAGCAATGATGAAGAACACAATAAATGAAATTAAAAATACTCTAGATGGGATCAATAGTAGAATAACTGAGGCAGAAGAAAGGATAAGTGACCTGGAAGATAAAATGGTGGAAATAACTACTACAGAGCAGGATAAAGAAAAAAGAATGAAAAGAACTGAGGACAGTCTCAGGGACCTCTGGGACAATATTAAACGCTCCAACATTCGAATTATAGGGGTACCAGAAGAAGAAGAGAAAAAGAAAGGGACTGAGAAAATTTTTGAAGAGATTATAGTTGAAAACTTCCCTAATATGGGAAAGGAAATAGTTAATCAAGTCCTGGAAGCACAGAGAGTCCCATACAGGATAAACCCAAGGAGGAACACGCCAAGACACATATTAATCAAACTGTCAAAAATTAAATATAAGGAAAACATATTAAAGGCAGCAAGGGAAAAAAAACAAATAACACCCAAGGGAATCCCCATAAGGTTAACATCTGATCTCTCAGCAGAAACTCTGCAAGCCAGAAGGGAGTGGCAGGATATACTTAAAGTGATGAAGGAGAAAAACCTACAACCAAGATTACTCTACCCAGCAAGGATCTCATTCAGATTCGATGGAGAAATTAAAACCTTTACAGACAAGCAAAAGCTGAGAGAGTTCAGCACCACCAAACCAGCTTTACAACAAATGCTAAAGGAAATGCTCTAGGCAAGAAACACAAGAGAAGGAAAACACCTACAATAACAAACCCAATACATTTAAGAAAATGGGAATAGGAACATACATATCGATAATTACCTTGAATGTAAATGGATTAAATGCTCCCACCAAAAGACACAGGCTGGCTGAATGGATACAAAAACAAGACCCATATATATGCTGTCTACAAGAGACCCACTTCAGACCTAGGGACACATACAGACTGAAAGTGAGGGGATGGAAAAAGATATTCCATGCAAATGGAAAGCAAAAGAAAGCTGGAGTAGCAATTCTCATATCAGACAAAATAGACTTTAAAATAAAGACTATTACAAGAGAGAAAGAAGGACACTATATAATGATCAAGGGATCGATCCAACAGGAAGGTATAACAATTGTAAATATTTATGCACCCAACATAGGAGCACCTCAATACATAAGGCAAATACTAACAGCCATAAAAGGGGAAATTGACAGCAACACAATCATAGTAGGGGACTTTAACACCCCACTTTCACCAATGGACAGATCATCCAAAATGAAAATAAATAAGGAAACACAAGCTTTAAATGATACATTAAACAATATGGACTTAATTGATATTTATAGGACATTCCACCCAAAAACAACAGAATACACATTTTTCTCAAGTGCTCATGGAACATTCTCCAGGATAGATCATATCTTGGGTCACAAATCAAGCCTTGGTAAATTTAAGAAAATTGAAATCGTATCAAGTATCTTTCCCGACCACAACGCTATGAGACTAGATATCAATTACAGGAAAAGATCTGTAAAAAATACAAACACATGGAGGCTACACAATACATTACTTAATAACGAAGTGATTACTGAAGAAATCAAAGGGGAAATCAAAAAATACCTAGAAACAAATGACAATGGAGACACGACGACCCAAAACCTATGGGACACAGCAAAAGCAGTGCTAAGAGGGAAGTTTATAGCAATACAAGCCTACCTCAAGAAACAGGAAACATCTCGAATAAACAACCTAACCTTGCACCTAAAGCAATTAGAGAAAGAAGAACAAAAAAACCCCAAAGCCAGCAGAAGGAAAGAAATTATAAAGATCAGGTCAGAAATAAATGAAAAAGAAATGAAGGAAACAATAGCAAAAATCAATGAAACTAAAAGCTGGTTCTTTGAGAAGATAAACAAAATTGATAAACCATTAGCCAGACTCATCAAGAGAAAAAGGGAGAAGACTCAGATCAATAGAATTAGAAATGAAAAAGGAGAAGTAACCACTGACACTGCAGAAATACAAATGATCATGAGAGATTACTACAAGCAACTCTATGCCAATAAAATGGACAACCTGGAAGAAATGGACAGATTCTTAGAAATGCACAAACTGCCGAGACTGAACCAGGAAGAAATAGAAAATATGAACAGACCAATCACAAGCACTGAAATTGAAACTGTGATTAAAAACCTTCCAACAAACAAAAGCCCAGGACCAGATGGCTTCACAGGCGAATTCTATCAAACATTTAGAGAAGAGCTAACACCTATCCTTCTCAAACTCTTCCAAAATATTGCAGAGGGAGGAACACTCCCAAACTCATTCTACGAGGCCACCATCACCCTGATACCAAAACCAGACAAAGATGTCACAAAGAAAGAAAACTACAGGCCAATATCACTGATGAACATAGATGCAAAAATCCTCAACAAAATACTAGCAAACAGAATCCAACAGCACATTAAAAGGATCATACACCATGATCAAGTGGGGTTTATTCCAGGAATGCAAGGATTCTTCAATATACGCAAATCAATCAATGTGATACACCATATTAACAAATTGAAGGAGAAAAACCATATGATCATCTCAATAGATGCAGAGAAAGCTTTTGACAAAATTCAACACCCATTTATGATAAAAGCCCTGCAGAAAGTAGGCATAGAGGGAACTTTCCTCAACATAATAAAGGCCATATATGACAAACCCACAGCCAACATTGTCCTCAATGGTGAAAAACTGAAACCATTTCCACTAAGATCAGGAACAAGACAAGGTTGCCCACTCTCACCACTATTATTCAACATAGTTTTGGAAGTGTTAGTCACAGCAATCAGAGAAGACAAAGAAATAAAAGGAATCCAAATCGGAAAAGAAGAAGTAAAGCTGTCGCTATTTGCAGATGACATGATACTATACATAGAGAATCCTAAAGATGCTACCAGAAAACTCCTAGAGCTAATCAATGAATTTGGTAAAGTAGCAGGATACAAAATTAATGCACAGAAATCTCTTGCATTTCTTTTTTTTTTTTTTTTTTTTTTTTTTTTAAGGATGAAACTACTTTATTATATACTATTCATTATATATGATAGTTTCAACTTTCTGAGTCTCTTTGGCCAAATGCATTCTTCCTCATTATCTTTTTTTTTTTTTTTTTCCTCATTATCTTTTGTATGTAATGTTTAATTTAAATGACCAGTCTTCTGTTCTTTTTTTTTTTTTTTTTTCACACACACACACTGTATTTTATTTTTTCAAGAGATAGATAGACTGACACCAAGCATTGTACATGGATGACCACAACAAAAGCAACAATGATTGCAATTACCAAACATGAAACACACTTATACTATGTCATAACATTGACATTCAGTCCAGTAATCCTCCACTGTAACAGCTCCTTTACTTTGCAGTGAAAATTGATTTGTATATTCTTTTCCTCTGAGTCCTTGTGGGATTTTTTTTTTTTTTTAATTCAGACAGAAAGTCACAAAAATTATACTCATCCTCATCAGTTCACTCAGTCCCATGTAATTAATTTCTTTTTTTTCATCTTGATCTTTTGTTAGCACTTTTATGAGTTCATCAGTTTTTCATTAGAGTTCTGAAAATGCTTATTCATTCAGTTCAGCAGTACAGTCAGTTACCAGAAACCTGTACTTGTCAGAGTCTTTTCCATGAATTTCTTGAAGATGAAACTCTTTTACAGGAACATATTTGCAAAATCATCAGAGTACACCCAGAACTGTCTGTAAATGACAAAAGACTTAAAAATGACCATGGTTAAAGATTTGATGAAAGTTCATAATAATGCAGTTGACAAGAAAATTAGTTATTTCTGAGATATACATTTTAAAGTAATAACTAGGATTATTACTTATAACATTATACCAGAACATATAAGATTTTTAGACGTTTCCTGTAATGTCTGAAACATTTATATTAACATATTTCCATACATATTTCCATACAAATACAAATATAAGATTTTTAGAAATTTCATGTAATGTCTGAAACATTTATATTAACATATTTCCATACATATTTCCATACAAATACAAATATAAGATTTTTAGAAATTTCATGTAATGTCTGAAACATTTATATTAACATATTTCCATACATATTTCCATACAAATACAAATATAAGATTTTTAGAAATTTCATGTAATGTCTGAAACATTTATATTAACATATTTCCATACATATTTCCATACAAATACAAATATAAGATTTTTAGAAATTTCATGTAATGTCTGAAACTTTTATATTAACATATTTCCATACATATTTCCATACAAATACAAATATAAGATTTTTAGAAATTTCATGTAATGTCTGAAACATTTATATTAACATATTTCCATACATATTTCCATACAAATACAAATATAAGATTTTTAGAAATTTCATGTAATGTCTGAAACATTTATATTAACATATTTCCATACATATTTCCATACAAATACAAATATAAGATTTTTAGAAATTTCATGTAATGTCTGAAACATTTATATTAACATATTTCCATACATATTTACATACAAATACAAATATAAGATTTTTAGAAATTTCATGTACTGTCTGAAACATTTATATTAACATATTTCCATACATATTTCCATACAAATACAAATATAAGATTTTTAGAAATTTCATGTAATGTCTGAAACATTTATATTAACATATTTCCATACAAATAACCCAATGAAAGTTTAGTATTAGTTGTTTTGTTTGTTTTTTTATACTGCAGGTTCTTATTAGGCATCAGTTTTATACACATCAGTGTATACATGTCAATCCCAATCGCCCAATTCAGCACATCACCATCCCCACCTCATCGCAGTTTTCCCCCCTTGGTGTCCATATGTCCATTCTCTACATCTGTGTCTCAACTTCTGCCCTGCAAACTGGCTCATCTGTACCATTTTTCTACGTTCCACATACATGCATTAACATACGATATTTGTTTTTCTCTTTCTGACTTACTTCACTCTGTATGACAGTCTCTAGATCCATCCACTTCTCAACAAATGACTCAATTTCGTTCCTTTTTATGGCTGAATAATATTCCATCGTATATATGTACCACAACTTCTTTATCCATTCGTCTGTTGATGGGCATTTAGGTTGCTTCCATGACCTGGCTATTGTAAATAGTGCTGCAATGAACATTCGGGTGCACGTGTCTTTTTGAATTACGGTTTTCTCTGGGTATATGCCCAGTAGTGGGATTGCTGGGTCATATGGTAATTCTATTTTTAGTTTTTTAAGGAACCTCCATATTGTTCTCCATAGTGGCTGTATCAATTTACATTCCCACCAACAGTGCAAGAGGGTTCCCTTTTCTCCACACCCTCTCCAGCATTTGTTGTTTGTAGATTTTCTGATGATGCCCATTCTAACAGGAGTGAGGTGATACCTCATTGTAGTTTTGATTTGCATTTCTCTAATAATTAGTGATGTTGAGCATCTTTTCATGTGCTTCGTGGCCGTCTGTATGTCTTCTTTGGAGAAATGTCTATTTAGGTCTTCTGCCCATTTTTGGATTGGGGTGTTTGTTTCTTTGATATTGAGCTGAATGAGCTGTTTATATATTTTGGAGATTAATCCTTTGTCCGTTGATTCATTTGCAAATATTTTCTCCCATTCTGAGGGTTGTCTTTTCGTCTTGTTTATGGTTTCCTTTGCTGTGCAAAAGCTTTGAAGTTTCATTAGGTCCCACTTGTTTATTTTTGTTTTTATTTCCATTACTCTAGGAGGTGGATCGAAAAAGATCTTGCTGTGATTTATGTCAAAGAGTGTTCTTCCTATGTTTTCCTCTAAGAGTTTTATAGTGTCCAGTCTTATATTTAGGTCTCTAATCCATTTTGAGTTTATTTTTGTGTATGGTGTTAGGGAGTATTCTAATTTCATTCTTTTACATGTGGCTGTCCAGTTTTCCCAGCACCAGTTATTGAAGAGACTGTCTTTTCTCCATTGTATATCTTTGCCTCCTTTGTCATAGATTAGTTGACCATAGGTGTGTGTGTTTATCTCTGGGCTTTCTATCTTGTTCCATTGATCTATGTTTCTGTTTTTGTGCCAGTACCATATTGTCTTGATTACTGTAGCTTTGTAGTATAGTCTGAAGTCAGGGAGTCTGATTCCTCCAGCTCCATTTTTTTGCCTCAAGACTGCTTTGGCTATTCGGGGTCTTTTGTGTCTCCATACAAATTTTAAGATGATTTGTTCTAGCTCCGTAAAAAATGCCATTGGTAATTTGATAGGGATTGCATTGAATCTGTAGATTGCTTTGGGTAGTATACTCATTTTCACAATGTTGATTCTTCCAATCCAAGAACATGGTATATCTCTCCATCTGTTGGTATCATCTTTAATTTCTTTCATCAGTGTCTTATAGTTTTCTGCATACAGGTCTTTTGTCTCCCTAGGTAGGTTTATTCCTAGGTATTTTATTCTTTTTGTTGCAATGGTAAATGGGAGTGTTTCCATAATTTCTCTTTCAGATTTTTCATCATTAGTGTATAGGAATGCAAGAGATTTCTGTGCATTAATTTTGTAACCTGCAACTTTACCATATTCATTAATTAGCTCTAGCAGTTTTCTGGTGGCAGTTTTAGGATTCTCTATGTATAGTATCATGTCATCCGCAAACAGTGACAGTTTTACTTCTTCTTTTCCAATTTGTATTCCTTTTATTTCTTTTTCTTCTCTGATTGCTGTGGCTAGGACTTCCAGAACTATGTTGAATAATAGTGGTGAGAGTGGACATCCTTGTCTCGTTCCTGATCTTAGAGGAAATGCTTTCAGTTTTTCACCATTGAGAATGATGTTTGCTGTGGGTTTGTCATATATGGCCTTTATTATGTTGAGGTAGGTTCCCTCTATGCCCACTTTCTGGAGAGTTTTTATCATAAATGGGTGTTGAATTTTGTCAAAAGCTTTTTCTGCATCTATTGAGATGATCATATGGTTTTTATTCTTCAATTTGTTAATATGGTGTATCACATTGATTGATTTGCGTATATTGAAGAATCCTTGCATCCCTGGGATAAATCCCACTTGATCGTGGTGTATGATCCTTTTAATGTGTTGTTGGATTCTGTTTGCTAGTATTTTGTTGAGGATTTTTGCATCTATATTCATCAGTGATATTGGTCTGTAATTTTCTTTTTTTGTAGTGTCTTTGTCTGGTTTTGGTATCAGGGTGATGGTGGCCTCATAGAATGAGTTTGGGAGAGTTCCTTCCTCTGCAATTTTTTGGAAGAGTTTGAGAAGGATGGGTGTTAGCTCTTCTCTAAATGTTTGATAGAATTCACCTGTGAAGCCATCTGGTCCTGGACTTTTGTTTGTTGGAAGATTTTTAATCACAGTTTCAATTTCATTACTTGTGATTGGTCTGTTGATATTTTCTGTTTCTTCCTGGTTCAGTCTTGGAAGGTTATACCTTTCTAAGAATTTGTCCATTTCTTCCAGGTTGTCCATTTTATTGGCATAAAGTTGCTTGTAGTAGTCTCTTAGGATGTTTTGTATTTCTGCGGTGTCTGTTGTAACTTCTCCTTTTTCATTTCTGATTTTATTGATTTGAGTCCTCTCCCTCTTTTTCTTGATGAGTCTGGCTAATGGCTTATCAATTTTGTTTATCTTCTCAAAGAACCAACTTTTAGTTTTATTGATCTTTGCTATTGTTTTCTTTGTTTCTATTTCATTTATTTCTGCTCTGATCTTTATGATTTCTTTCCTTCTGCTAACTTTGGGTTTTGTTTGTTCTTCTTTCTCTAGTTTCTTTAGGTGTAAAGTTAGATTGTTTACTTGAGATTTTTCTTGTTTCTTTAGGTAGGCTTGTATAGCTATAAACTTCCCTCTTAGAACCGCTTTTGCTGCATCCCATAGGTTTTGGGTCGTCGTGTTTTCATTGTCATTTGTCTCTAGGTATTTTTTTATTTCCTGTTTGATTTCTTCAGTGATCTCTTGGTTATTTAGTAACGTATTGTTTAGCCTCCATGTGTTTGTCTTTTTTACGTTTTTTTCCCTGTAATTCATTTCTAATCTCATAGCGTTGTGGTCAGAAAAGATGCTTGATATGATTTCAATTTTCTTAAATTTACTGAGGCTTGATTTGTGACCCAAGATGTGATCTATCCTGGAGAATGTTCCGTGTGCACTTGAGAAGAACGTGTAATCTGCCGTTTTTGGATGGAATGTCCTATATATATCAATTAAATCTATCTGGTCTATTGTGTCATTTAAAGCTTCTGTTTCCTTATTTATTTTCATTTTGGATGATCTGTCCATTGGCGTAAGTGAGGTGTTAAAGTCCCCCACTATTATTGTGTTACTGTCGATTTCCTCTTTTATAGCTGTTAGCAGTTGCCTTATGTATTGAGGTGCTCCTATGTTGGGTGCATATATATTTATAATTGTTATATCTTCTTCTTGGATTGATCCCTGGATCATTATGTAGTGTCCTTCCTTGTCTCTTGTAACATTCTTTATTTTAAAGTCTATTTTATCTGATATGAGTATAGCTACTCCAGCTTTCTTTTGATTTCCATTTGCATGGAATATCTTTTTCCATCCCCTCACTTTCAGTCTGTATGTGTCCCTAGGTCTGAAGTGGGTCTCTTGTAGACAGCATATATATGGGTCTTGTTTTTGTATCCATTCAGCCAGTCTATGTCTTTTGGTTGGGGCATTTAATCCATTCACGTTTAAGGTAATTATCGATATGTATGTTCCTATGACCATTTTCTTAATTGTTTTGGGTTTGTTTTTGTAGGTCCTTTTCTTCTCTTGTGTTTCCCACTTAGAGAAGTTCCTTTAGCATTTGTTGTAGAGCTGGTTTGGTGGTGCTGAATTCTCTTAGCTTTTGCTTGTCTGTAAAGCTTTTGATTTCTCCATCAAATCTAAATGAGATCCTTGCTGGGTAGAGTAATCTTGGTTGTAGGTTCTTCCCTTTCATCACTTTAAGTATTTCATGCCACTCCCTTCTGGCTTGCAGAGTTTCTGCTGAGAAATCAGCTGTTAACCTTATGGGGGTTCCCTTGTATGTTATTTGTCGTTTTTCCCTTGCTGCTTTCAATAATTTTTCTTTGTCTTTAATTTTTGCCACTTTGATTACTATGTGTCTCGGCGTGTTTCTCCTTGGGTTTATTCTGTATGGGACTCTCTGCGCTTCCTGGACTTGGGTGGCTATTTCCTTTCCCATGTTAGGGAAGTTTTCGATTATAATCTCTTCAAATATTTTCTCTGGTCCTTTCTCTCTCTCTTCTCCTTCTGGGACCCCTATAATGCGAATGTTGTTGCGTTTAATGTTGTCCCAGAGGTCTCTTAGGCTGTCTTCATTTCTTTTTATTCTTTTTTCTTTAGTCTGTTCCGCAGCAGTGAATTCCACCATTCTGTCTTCCAGGTCACTTATCCGTTCTTCTGCCTCAGTTATTCTGCTATTGATTCCTTCTAGTGTAGTTTTCATTTCAGTTATTGTATTGGTCATCTCTGTTTGTTTGTTCTTTAATTCTTCTAGGTCTTTGTTAATCATTTCTTGCATCTTCTCAATCTTTGCCTCCATTCTTATTCCGAGGTCCTGGATCATCTTCACTATCATTATTCTGAATTCTTTTTCTGGAAGGTTGCCTATCTCCACTTCATTTAGTTGTTTTTCTGGGGTTTTTTCTTGTTCCTTCATCTGGTACATAGCCCTCTGCCTTTTCATCTTCTCTGTCTTTCTGTAACTGTGGTTTTTGGTCCACAGGCTGCAGGATTGTAGTTTTTCTTGCTTCTGTTGTCTGCCCTCTGGTCGTTGAGGCTATCTAAGAGGCTTGATGTGAGGCTCTGGTGGTGGGTAGAGCTGACTGTTGCTGTGGCGGTCAGAGCTCAGTAAAACCTTAATCCACTTGACTGTTGATGGGTGGGGCTGGGTTCCCTCCCTGTTGCTGTGGCGATCAGAGCCCAGTAAAACCTTAATCCACTTGACTGTTGATGGGTGGGGCTGGGTTCCCTCCCTGTTGGTTGTTTTGCCTGAGGCAACCCAACACTGGAGCCTACCCGTGCTCTTTGGTGGGGTTAATGGCAGACTCTGGGAGGGCTCACGCCAAGGAGAACTTCCCAGGACCTCTGCTGCCAGTGTCCTTATCCCCACGGTGAAACAGAGCCACCACTCGCCTCTGCAGGAGACCCCCCAACACCAGCAGGTACGTCTGGTTCAGTCTCCCCCAGGGTCACTGCTCCTTCCCCTGGGTCCCGATGCACACATTACTTTGTGTGTGCCCTCCAAGAGTGGGGTCTCTGTTTCCCCCAGTCCTGTCACAGTCCTGCAATCAATTCCCACTAGACTTCAAAGTCTGATTCTCTAGGAATTCCTCCTCCCTTTGCCGGACCCCCAGGTTGGGAAGCCTGAGGTGGGGCTCAGAACCTTCACTCCAGTGGGTGGACTTCTGTGGTATAAGTGTTTGCCAGTCTGTGAGTCACCCACCCAGCAGTTATGGGATTTGATTTTACTCTGATTGCGCCCCTCCTACCGTCTCACTGTGGCTTCTCCTCTGTCCTTGGACGTGGGGTGTCCTCCTTGGTGAAGTCCAGGGTCTTCCTGTCAATGATTGTCCAGCAGCCAGTTGTGATTCTGGTGCTCTCGCAAGAGGGAGTGAGAGCACGTCCTTCTACTCCGCCATCTTGGTTAATCTCCCCTCTCTTGCATTTCTATACACTAATGACGAAAAATCTGAAAGTGAAATTAAGAAAACACTCCCATTTACCATTGCAACAAAAAGAATAAAATATCTAGGAATAAACCTACCTAAGGAGACAAAAGACCTGTATGCAGAAAATTATAAGACACTGATGAAAGAAATTAAAGATGATACAAATAGATGGAGAGATATACCATGTTCCTGGATTGGAAGAATCAACATTGTGAAAATGACTCTACTACCCAAAGCAATCTACAGATTCAATGCAATCCCTATCAAACTACCACTGGCATTTTTCACAGAACTAGAACAAAAAATTTCACAATTTGTATGGAAACACAAAAGACCCCGAATAGCCAAAGCAATCTTGAGAACGAAAAATGGAGCTGGGGGAATCAGGCTCCCTGACTTCAGACTATATTACAAAGCTTCAGTAATCAAGACAGTTTGGTATTGGCACAAAAACAGAAATATAGATCAATGGAACAGGATAGAAAGCCCAGAGATAAACCCACACACATATGGTCAACTTATCTTTGATAAAGGAGGCAAGCATATACAGTGGAGAAAAGACAGCCTCTTCAATAAGTGGTGCTGGGAAAATTGGACAGGAACATGTAAAAGTATGAAACTAGAACACTCCCTGACACCATGCACAAAAATAAACTCAAAATGGATTAAAGACCTAAGTGTAAGGGCAGACACTATCAAACTCTTAGAGGAAAACATAGGCAGAACACTCTATGACATACATCACAGCAAGATTCTTTTTGACCCAGCTCCCAGAGAAATGGAAATAAGAACACAAATAAACAAATGGGACCTAATGAAACTTAAAAGCTTTTGCACAGCAAAGGAAACCATAAACAAGACCAAAAGACAACCCTCAGAATGGGAGAAAATATTTGCAAATGAAGCAACTGACAAAGGATTAATCTCCAAGATTTACAAGCAGCTCATGCAGCTCAATAACAAAAAAACGAACAACCCAATCCAAAAATGGGCAGAAGATCTAAATAGACATTTCTCCAAAGAAGATATACAGATGGCCTACAGACACATGAAAGAATGCTCAACATCATTAATCATTAGAGAAATGCAAATCAAAACTACAATGAGATATCATCTCACACCGGTCAGAATGGCCATCATCAAAAAATCTAGAAACAATAAATGCTGGAGAGGGTGTGGAGGAAAGGGAACACTCTTGCACTGTTGGTGGGAATGTAAATTGATACAGCCACTATGGAGAACAGTATGGAGGTTCCTTAAAAAACTACAAATAGAACTACCATACGACCCAGCAATCCCACTACTGGGCATATACCCTGAGAAAACCATAGGTCAAAAAGAGTCATGTACCAAAATGTTCATTGCAGCTCTATTTACAATAGCCAGGACATGGAAGCAACCTAAATGTCCATCGACAGATGAATGGATAAAGAAGATGTGGCACATATATACAATGGAATATTACTCAGCCATAAAAAGAAATGAAATGGAGGTATTTGTAATGAGGTGGATGGAGTTAGAGTCTGTCATACAGAGTGAAGTAAGTCAGAAAGAGAAAAACAAATACAGTATGCTAACACATATATATGGAATCTAAGGGGAAAAAAAAAAAAAGGCCATGAAGAACCTAGTGGCAAGACGGGAATAAAGACACAGACCTACTAGAGAATGGACTTGAGGATATGGGGAGGGCGTGGGGTGAGATGTGACAGGGTAAGAGAGTGTCATGGACATATATACACTACCAAATGTAAAATAGATAACTAGTGGGAAGCAGCCGCATAGCACAGGGAGATCAGCTCGGTGCTTTGTGGCCGCCTAGGGGGGTGGGATGGGGAGGGGGGGAGGGGCGGAGATGCAAGAGGGAAGAGAGATGGGAACGTATTGTATATGTGTAGCTGATTCACTTTGTTGTAGAGCGGAAGCTAACACACTATTGTGGGGCAATTATACTTCAATAAAGATGTTTGAAAAAAAAATTAGAAGTGTTTTATATTTAATTACTTTATATTAAATATTTACCATTTTTCTTTATTCCTTTGTACAGATGCAAATTTCTGTCTGGTATTTCTTTCAGCTTGAAAAATATCCTCTTTTATTTCTTTTAGTGCAAGTCTGCTGGCAATGAATTCACCTAGCTTTTGTTTGCCTGAAAATGTTTTTATTTTACCTTTGTTTTTTAAGAATATTTTTCCTGGATATAAATTCTAGACTAATAGTTTTGGGTTTTTTTCTTTCAGCATTTTAAAGATGTCATTTTCTTTTCTTTTCGCTTCCATTGTTTCTAATGCCCAGTTAATTGAATTTTAAATTTTGTTCTCCTATGTGTAATGTCTTTTGCTTTTTTTAGTCTGACTGCCTTTAAAATTTTATCTTTATTTCTTGTTTCCAGCAATTTGATTATGATACATTTTTGTGTGGCTTGTCTTTAACTTGCTTGGGTTTTGCTGATCTTCTTGGACCTGTGGGTATATAGTTTTCACTAAGTTTGGGGAAATTTTAGCCATTATTCCTTCAAATTCTATTTCTGAAAAATAAATAAGCAAGAATAGATTAAATTTAGGGATATTTAACATTCTTTGATATCACATCTTCCTATGCACAAGTAAGGTTTGTCTTTACATTTTATCAAGTCATCTTTTGCATGTCTCAGTAGTATTTTAAAGTTTTCTTCATATAGATCTTAAATATTTCATATTTATTTCTAGGTATTTTATGTTTTGGTTATTGTGTTTATTATCAATGTGATCTTTTGTTATTATGTTCTAAGGGGCTATTGCTTTTATATAGGAAGATCATTGATTTCTCTATTAACCTTGTCCTAACCACCTTACTGTGTCCCATTATTGTTTCCCATTCATTTGCTTATATTTTTCAGGTATGTATAATAATATCAGAAAATACTGCTTTCTTGTATTTGCATGTTACTTTTTCATAACGCCCTGATATTATGAAAAAGTAACATGTCTTTTTCATGTTACTTTGTATCTTTTACTCTTTTTGAATATTTTAGACATACTCATTTAAAAAATCTTTTCATATTATTCCATTATGTGTAGTTTATTGGGGTACAAATTTTCCCAACTATCTCATCTGTTGACTATATTTCAAGATAGTTCCTTTCTTCCTAGAATTAGACATATTTACCATGAATTCATCTTCAGTAGGTAAAGTTTCCTATTAGAGCTCTGTGAACTTGTATTGTGCAGGCATCTGTATCACTTGGTTCGCATTTGCCTTTGCAGAGTTCATTCCTGGATACTTTTTATGTTTATTTTTTGAGTATAACTTCCTTTGGTTATGGTTTGGAGAAATTCTGACTAACACCTACACATGGTACAATTTTGGAAGTTTGATTTCTATAGGTCTACTCTTTCACCACCCACAATGTTGGGCAGATGGTCAGCTTCCTGCTGTTCCTTAGACCAGTGGGCAGAGTCTTCTAGTCCTTATTTCATGGAAGGAACATCTCTTTCTGGCTTTTAGCTTTATTCAAAGAGGTCAGTTTCTACTTCTTACCACCTGCTGGCCTGAAGCCTAATTCTGTTCCCATGGCTGTTAATGCACATCTTCTCTGCCAGCACCTGTTTCTCATGTCCCTGTGTACAGTTTGCTTTTAGCCCCTGCTCAACTTTATGAGTTTGAGTTTCTACTTCCTTCCTGGTACCTGGGAATTTTCCTTGCTTAGTTTTGAATTTGGCTATGAAATGACAGTAATAATGATGACAACAACAATAACATTTTGTTGTTATATTTTACCCAGAATTTATGTGGGCTTGGAGCGTAATGAGAAACTTCCCACATTGGTTCAATCTGTGCCACTGACCAAGATTTCCTCATGGTCTTTAAGTAATTCTGACACATGTCCTTTCCTGTCACATACTTATTCTCAGAATATCTTGGAACTCATGAAGTAAAAGATTCTAATTGTTCCTATTCACGTACACACTCAGTGCTTTCCACATGTCCTCATTTCTATTCCTTTATATTGTTATCAGGATATAAAAAAACTTAAGAAAATGAAGGCACTTCCTTGTCAGACATCACTCTCTATGGCACAGGGTCAGGGGATAATTTTTTTTTTTAATTTATTTTACTTAATTTTGGCTGTGTTGGGTCTTCATTTCTGTGCGAGCGCTTTCTCTAGTTGTGGCGAGCGGGGGCCACTCTTCATCGCGGTGCGTGGGCCTCTCACTGTCACAGCCTCTCTTGTTGCGGAGCACAGGCTCCAGAGGCGCAGGCTCAGTAGTTGTGGCTCATGGGCCTAGTTGCTCCGCGGCATGTGGAATCTTCCCAGACCAGGGCTCCAACCCGTGTCCCCTGCATTGGCAGGCAGATTCTCAACCACTTCGCCACCAGGGAAGCCCCAGGGGATACTTTTTTTTTTTATATAAATTTATTTATTTATTCAATCTTTGGCTGCCCTGGATCTTCGCTGCTGCATGCAGGCTCTCTCTCTAGTTGCCGAGAGTGGGGGCCACTCGCCGCCACGGCGCGCGGGCCTCTCACTGCGGCGCCCCCTCCTGCCGCGGAACACGGGCTCCAGGCGCGCGGGCCTCAGCAGCCGCGGCACATGGGCTTCAGCAGTTGCGGCTCACAGTCTCCAGAGCACAGGCTCAGCAGCTGTGGCGCACGGGCCCAGCTGCTCTGCGGCACGTGGGATCCTCCCGGACCAGGGCTCGAACCCGTGTCCCCTGCACTGGCAGGCGGACTCCCAACCACTGCACCACCAGGGAAGCCCCCCAGGGGATACTTTTAATGCACTATGATAAGTACCAAAATAGAGGTAGGTGCTGTGCAATTACAGGGAAATGTTGCTTAAAGGTTTTGTGTGTGTATGAAACAGAGATGCCTGTGTGTATGTCTTTCTCTTTTATATATCCTGGGAATAATGAGAGTGGGAAAGCAGACAACAGGGGGTGGGGGAGAGAGTGTGTGGGGGTCAGGACCCTTGGCTCCTGGTTCTTGTCACTAATAAACCTGTCCAGCTGCCCTTTGATGCTGAGGTCCTGACTCAGCAAGTCTGGAGTGGTTCCCAAGTAGCTGCATATTTAGATGCTTCTGTAGGTGATTTTGCTGTACTGTTAGGATTAAAAACTACTGACTTATATGTGACCTTCAGTAAATCATTGAAACCTGTATACCTTCCGTGCCTCAGTGTTCTCAACTGTAAAGTCAGGTAATTTTCAGATCTACCATTCCATTCTAATGGATAAATTTGCCTAAGAGGACTCTTTTTGTAATGGTTGTTATTGTTGTTTTTGATAATAATACTGTTACATAATCTCACTGCCTTTAGAAGCTTAGGTTGTATTTTTCTTGAGAGCAAAGTGTCAGTAAACTCAAATGACAAGCAGCCTTGTTTTTCTATCATCCAGTGTTGTAATTTGGCTTCCAAAAATTAAGTAATGCTACTTGATGTAACAGCTTTGCCAGCCTGATGAGCTGCCTTTACACATGATATTATGAGGTAATGAGGCTGAGTTTTATGATTTGTGGAGCCTGTCTATTGCTTTCCAGTCATAGCTCAGGGGTGTGTGTGGGGGAAGGCACAAGGCTGTGAACAGTAATTGTTAGTGAACCCAGCTGGAGGACTACAGAGAGGTGCTCAGAGGCCATGGTTCCAAATGTTTCTCATTAATTATCTTCAAAACAACCTCTCATCCTAAAAAACCCAATTAAGGAGCAACACATGGCTTTGAAAGCCATGGTGGGAGAGTTCCTGATGGTTTTCATTTTGGGAATAAGTGTAGTGCAATGAGAAGAATGTGGACTCTGGAACCAGCCAGACTGGGTTCAAATCCTGGCTCTACCGCTTACCAGCTTGATGACATTGTGTAAGTTGCTCCACTAGTTTGTGCCTCAGTTTTCTCATCTGAAATGTGGAGAGAGTGATGACTATCATGGCACCTACCTTGGGAAGCTATTTTACAGATGAAGTCAGCTGATACATATACGACACTTAGAACAGTGCCTGGAGGATGTAAACACTCAAGAAGTCTTAGCTTTAGTTATTTGCTTCAAGACAAAGATTTAATCCACGGGGACAAATGGCAAAGAAATCTGAGGCAAATGTCAGGCTTATGGGGAAGACATTTGGGGGTGGGTTGGCCTTTACGGAAGCCCTTTACATGGCACTGCATGGTCCTCCTGTGTGGGAAGGCAGCCTTGCCTGGGGCACAGGCTCACCTCTGGTGGGCCAAGTTGACAAGGACTGGGCCAAGTAACCTACAGACAGTCTCTGGGCCTGACCACAGGACACAGGCTCTCTCCCTCCATCAGCCCTGAAACCATTTTCTTTTCAGTCTCTCCCTCCCTCCTTTTAGTCCTTCCTTCTCCTTTCTTTTTCTCCTTTCTCCCTCTCCTCCTCCTCCTCAAGCCTGGCCTTCACCTCCTCACCCTTGCCTATGGACATTTCTCCACCTAGAGATTAGGAGCAAATCTGGCGTGAGTCCCCAACCTACTTTCTGGCCCCTTGCTCCAGCCTCACCCACTCCAAGTAGGGCCCTTGCGTTCAGTTAGTCTCCTTCCCAGAGATGGTGGGACCTACCTGAGAATCAGCCTCCTGGGTCCCACACAGAAGACAGTAGTCCTGCCAGGAAGGGGCGGTGACTTACTGTGTTTGCTCTTCCCCGGCACAGTCTTTTCTTGCGTGTACATCTTGTTCGGAGCAGTTTCTGGAATTTCTTATTAACTGGGACTGAAAAGTCAAGTCCATTTTGGTTTTAGTTAAGAGAACACAATGGGGACTTCCCTGCTGGCACAGTGGTTAAGAATCTGCCTGCCAATGTAGGGGACGCGGGTTCGATACATGGTCTGGGAAGATCCCACATGCCGTGGAGCAACTAAGCCCATGTGCCACAACTGCTGAGCCTGCACTCTAGACCCTGTGAGTCACAACTACTGAGCCTGCATGCCACAATTACTGAAGCCCGCACGCCTAGAGCCCGTGCTCTGCAACAAGAGAAGCCAGCACAATAAGAAGCCCGCGCACTGCAACGAAGAGTAGCCCCCGCTCGCTGCAACTAGAGAAAGCCAGCGCACAGCCACAAAGACCCAACACAGCCATAAATAAATAAATAAATAAATAAATGTATTAAAAAAATAAGAGAACACAAGGATTGGAGTAAACTGTGTGGAAGTAAGAAACAGGAACAAAGGTAAGAGATGAAAGCCATGCTTTGATCTCACCAGAACATTTGATGTTTTGAGAATATTGAATTGTTCGTGACTCCTCATTATCTCTAAGGAGGAAGAGAACAAAACCAAGCCACTGCAGGCAAACTGACTAATGCTCTCCTTTAATGAATTCTTCTTAGCCACTGGTTTCCATGAAGTTGAGAACCAGTGAGAGAGTAAAGGGTAGGGGCCTCTCAGTTTTTGTAATAATGAGTTTTGTGGATCTTTGAAAATGTGACCTTCACTACTTCACAGCCCTACTGTGTGTCCACATTTCCACACAGAGAGCCATGGGCACTGCTGGCAAATGCTGGAGAAGTCTGAAGCTGAGGAGCTGGTGGGGCCACTATATTAGCTTCCTAGGACTGTTGTAATAAAATACCACTACTTAGGTGGCTTAGAACAACTGAAGTTTATTGCCTTACAG
Organism: Balaenoptera acutorostrata; assembly: GCF_949987535.1. Lineage (NCBI taxonomy): Eukaryota > Metazoa > Chordata > Mammalia > Artiodactyla > Balaenopteridae > Balaenoptera > Balaenoptera acutorostrata. Next base: position 66,748,010 of record NC_080065.1, read on the forward strand.
TTCAATTGGTTAGAATTCCAAAATCAAGGTGTCATTGGGGCCATGCTCCCTCGGAAGGTACCAGGGAAGAATCTGCTCCAGACCTCTCTCCTAGCTGCTGGTGGTTCCTTGGCTCCTGGCCACGTACCTCCAATCTTCACATGGCATGCTCCCTGCATGTGTGCTTATGTCCACTTGCCCCTTTTTATAAGAATCCCCAGTCATGTTGGAACAGCGGCCCACCCTTCTGCAGTATAACCTCATTTTAACTGATTACAGCTGTAAAAACCCTACTTCCAACTAAGGTCACATTCTGAGGTCCTGGAAGCTGGGACTTCAAGACATGAGTTTGGGGAAGACACAGTTCAAACCATCATAGCCACAGCTGTGTGGTACAAGCTCGATGCCGTGAAAGTGTGGGGATCTGCTTTGCACAGTCCATTCCATAGGTTGACGCTCAGTGCTCTGTGACTACACATTTGATAGAACCACCCTGGTGCTGGTTCTACATGTGCTGGAAATGAGGCCAGAAACATGGGCAGGGGCCGATCATGTGCTTGGAAGCCATGTGTGGTCTCCTGAGAGCAATGGGGAGCCATGGAAGGTTTATCAGCAGGAGGATGATCAGATTCTAGAAAGATCCCTCCACTGTAGTGTTGAGTAATAGAATGGGGGTGAAGTGAGGCCTTCACAGTGTTTCAAGCAAGCAATAGAGCTGGCCTTGAACCTCACTAATAGCAATTGAAATGGAGGGAAGATGACTTAGAGAGATACCTGTGATTTACGTATCAGGATTCCAAGAGAAGAAGAACTTAAAGTATGTTATATTTTAGTAAGGGAAATGCCATTTGAGGATTGTAAAAGAGAACTGCCATTTGGGTTTCTGGAGATGGGCTCTTGAAACTTTGGAACAGATTCTCTTGTTTTCAAGGAAGTCACCAGGATAAACTGTCTATTTACACCAAAGTAAAGCAAGTTATTCTGGAAGCAAATGGTGAAGACATCATGAATCTGAGTATGACAGCTGCAGATTTAGATGCTAAGTGGTGAAGAGTTAGAACAGTTCTTCCTGAAGTTAGAATTTAGACTGAATTCTTGGTATCCTCCATGTATTGGTTTCCTAGTTGCTGCCATAATAAACTACCACAAACTTAGCAGCTTAAAACAAATTTATATGATTTTATAGTATTCTAAGTCAGAATCTGACATGGTTCTCACGTGGCTAAAATCAAGGTGCTGGCGGAGCTGTGTTCCTTTCTGGAGGCTGTAGAGCTCTTTTCTCTGCTTCCAAGGCCACCCACATTCCTTGGCTCATGACCCCTTCCTCCAGCGTCCGGGCCAGCACTGCAGGTAATCGCCCTATCTCAAGGTCAGCTGATTGGCAAACAGTTCTGTCTAAAACCTTAATTCCCCTTTGCCAAGTAACCAGCAGTATTCGCAGGTCCTGGGGATTAAAATGTGTATATCTTTGGTAGAAGGAGGTGGCCATTATACTGCGTATCGTACTCCACGTGGTGTTTAAGTTAGTGTAACACAGGCAATGCAAGGTTGAGTAGTGCAGCTGTCTTATCTGGGCCCTGGGGAATCAGAGATGGGGCTTCTCTTGAAGGAAATGGAGGTCCCCACCCAGGGCCAGTTGTGCTGGTGCAGCATGAGCCGGCCATAGGCCAGGAGAAGGGGACAATGCCCCCTGCTCTCTGGAAAGGGGTCTTAAGGGATCTAGACTCAGTGTTGATCTAAAGATTCTTGAGGGTGGGAGAGCCTGTTGGGAGCTATACATGGCCTAGAGGTTGGAGCTTTGGGGCCTGTGAGCTCCAGGAAGAACACAGTTATCCATTTTTCTTAGCTCCCAAATATTCAGGAAACTGAATATTCTGTCCTAGACTGCCTTCTGTCCTCGACTGGGGAGTTAAATTGTGTGGGATCAACGGGGGCGGCTGGGGTGGGGGAGGTGTCCTGCGCCTACTTGCAGTGAGTCTACATGTGTAAAAGAGCTCATCCTGGAGAAATGAGTTACAAGAGGGCGTGAGGTGAACCGGGGGCTCAGACTGCCATGGTGGCACCACAAGTGGCAGATGGAGAGACAAGCGCTTACCGGGCTGCATATTTCAGGGATTTCCAGAAATGGAGGGAGACACCGTGTGGCAGACTAGCTGTTCTGCTAATCCCAGGCAGATGCAGTTTGAACTTGAAAGGAAATGAGACTTTATTTTGGGCTCCCAAAGCAGACGTCCGAGTTTCAGGCTTCAGAGATGAAGGGGCTGTGGAAGGTGATGGCGGGAGAGGAGTCTGGCTAATTCTGGCATTTAGCTGCATCGCAGAGGGCAGCGGAGTCTTGGTCCCTGGGAGAGGCATTTCTGGAAAGCCTGAGGCAAGGAGGATGAAGGCTTTTGCCTTCTGTGCCTGGAGTTTTATGGAACTGTGACTGCCCCGGAGGAACAGTGGCACGGCCCGCAGGCCTGGGTCTGTTGGGTCGGAGCTTCCTGGGATTGGCTGCTCCCTGAGGGAGCACCAGCTGAGGGTCATCACCATTCATGCTAAACAGGGGAGAGGAAGGAGCACTGTAAGAGCCTCTAGGGCTTTGGGTGGTGGGACCTCCTTACTCCTCCCCGTCCCTCCTGGGGAGTGGGGGTCAGCTGTAGGAGGGAGGCATTCTTCTGTTCGGGTTCCATTTTCAAAAGCAAGGAGTACAGTAGTCCCCACTTACCCCTGTTTCAGTTACCTATGGTCAACTTGTCCAAAAATATGAAGTGGAAAATTCCAGAAATAGTTCATAGGTTTTATTTTTTAAAATAATTTTATTTATTTATTTTTGGCTGTGTTGGGTCTTCGTTTCTGTGCGAGGGCTTTCTCTAGTTGCGACGAGCGGGGGCCACTCTTCATCGCGGTGCGCGGGCCTCTCACTATCGCGGCCTCTCTTGTTGCGGAGCACAGGCTCCAGACGCACAGGCTCAGAAGTTGTGGTGCACAGGCTTAGCTGCTCCGCGGCATGTGGGATCTTCCCAGACCAGGGCTCGAACCCGTGTCCCCTGCATTGGCAGGCAGACTCCCAACCACTGCGCCACCAGGGAAGCCCCAGTTCATAGGTTTTAAATTGTGGGCCATTCTATGTAGCATGACAAAATTTTGTGCCATCCCACTCCATCCAGCCTGGGAAGTGAATCATCCCTTTGTCCAGCATATCCTGCCATTAGTCACTTAGCGTCCATCTGGGTTATCGGATCAACTGTCGCGATATTGCAGTGCTTGCGTTCGAGTCACCCTTATTTTACTTGATAATGGCCTCGGAGGACAAGTGGAGTGATGCTGCCAATTCAGAAATTCTCTTACTGTGCTTAATTTGTGAATTAAACTTTATGAGTTTTTTATACATAGTATGTATTTATAGGGAAAAACATAGTCTATACAGACATAGCTCGTTTTATTGCACTTCACTTTATTGTGCTTCGCAGATAACTGCGTTTTTTACAAACTGAAGGTTTGTGGTAACCTGCATCGAGGAAGTTTGTCAGTGCCATTTTTCCAACAACGTTTTTCTCTGTCACATTTTGGTAATTCTCACAATATTTCCAACCTTTTCATTATTATTATATTTGTTAAGGTGATCTGTGATCAGTGATCTTTGATGTTACGATTATTTTGAGGTGCCACAAACTACAGCTAGATAAGATAGCAAACCTTTTAAAAAATTGATGTATAGTTGATATACAATGTTGTGTTAATTACTGCTATACAGCAAAGTGATTCAGTTATACACACACACACACACACACATATACATTTTTTAAAATATTCTTTTCCATTATGGTTTATCATAAGATATTGAATATAGTTCTCTGTGCTATACAGTAGGACCTTGTTATTTACCCATTCTATATATAAAAGCTTACATCTGCTAACCCCAATCTCCCACTCTATCCATCCCCCAACCCCCTACCCCTTGGCAACCACCAGTCTGTGCTCTATGTCCATGATTCTGTTTCTGTTTCATAGATAAGTTCATTTGTGTCATATTTTTGATTCCACATATAAGTGATATCATATGGTATTTGTCTTTCTCTGTCTGGCTTACTTTACTTAGTATGAAAATCTTGAGACCCATCTATGTTGCTGCAAATGGTATTATTTTGTTCTTTTTATGGCTGAGTAGTATTCCACTGTATATATGGACCACACCTATTTTATCCATTCATCTGTTGATGAACATTTAGGTTGTTTCCATGTCTTGGCTATTGTGAATAGTGCTGCTATGAACATAGAGTTGCATGTGTCCTTTTGAATTATAGTTTTGTCCAGATAAATGCCCAGGAGTGGGATTGCTGGGTCATATAAGTAATTCTATTTTTAGTTTTCTGAGGAATTTCCATACTGTTTCCACAGTGGCTGCACCAATGCACATTCCCACCAACAGTGTAGGAAGGTTCCCTTTTCTCCACACCCTCTCTAGCATTTGTTATTTATACTTTTAATGACAGCCATTCTGACTGGTGTGAGATGGTACCTCATTATAGTTTTGATTTGCATTTCTCTAATAATTAGCCATGTTGAGCATCTTTTCATGTGCCTATTGGCCATCTGTATGTCTTCTTTGGAGAAATAAGACAGCAAAAGTAATCAAAATGTGTGTGCTCTGACTGCTCCACCAACCAGCCTTCCCCCATCTCTCCTGAGGCCTCCCTATTCCCTGAGACACAATAATATTGAAATTAGGCCAGTTAATAACCTTATAATGGCTTCTAAGATTTCAAGTGAAAGTAAGAGTCTTACGTCATCTCTCACTTTAAATCAGAAGCTAGAAATCATTAAACTTAGTGAGGAAGACATGTTGAAAGCAAAGATAGGGGGAAAGCTAGGCTTCTTGCACCAAACAGTTAGCCACGTTGTGAACACAAAGGGGAAAAGTTCCCGAGGGATATTAAATTACTACTTCAGTAAATACATGAAAAATAAGAAAATGAAACAGCCTTATTGCTGATAAGGAGAAAGTTTCCTTGATCTGGAAAGAAGATCAAACCAGCCACAACATTCCCTTAAGCCAAAGCTTAAGGCCCCAGCTCTCTTCAATTCTATGAAGGCTGAGAGAGGTGAGGAAGCTGCAGAAGAAACGTTTGAAGCTAGCAGAGGTTGAAGGAAAGAAGGCATCTCCATTAACAACAAAGTGCAACGTGAAGCAGCAAATGCTGATGTAGAAGCTGCAGCAAGTTATCCAGAAGATCTAGCTAAGATAATTAACGAATGTGGCAACACTAAACAAATTTTCAGTGTAGGCAAAGTAGCCTTCTATTGGAAGATGCCATCTAGGACTTTCATAGCTAGAGAGGAGAAGTCAATGCCTGGCTTCAAAGCATCAGAGGACAGCCTGACTCTCTTGCTGGGGGTTAGTGCACCTGGTGACCTTTTTATTTTTATTAAATTAAATTATTTATTTATTTATTTTTGTCTGTGTTGGGTCTTCATTGCTGCCTGCGGGCTTTCTCTAGTTGTGGTGAGCCGGGGCTACTCTTCACTGTGGTGTGCAGGCTTCTTATTGCGGTGGCTTCTCTTGTTGCAGAGCACAGGCTCTAGCTGTGCGGGCTCTAGTAGTTGTGGCATGCAGGCTCAGTAGTTGTGGCTCGTGGGCTCGAGAACACAGGCTCAGTAGTTGTGGTGCATGGGCTTAGTTGCTCCGTGGCATGTGGAATCTTCCCAGACCAGGGCTCAAACCTGTGTCCCCTGCACCAGCGGGCAGATTCTTAACCACTGCACCACCAGGGAAGCCCTTACCTGGTGACTTTAAGTTGAAGCCAATGCTCATTTACCATTCTGAAAATCTTAGGGCCCTTAAGAATTATGTTAAATCTACTCTGCCTGTGCTCTATAAATGGATAAACAAAGCCCGGATGACAGCACATCTGTTAACAACATGGTTTACTGAATATTTTAAGCCCCCTGTTGAGAACTATTACTCTGAAAAAAAAAAGATTCCTTTCAAAATATTACTACTTGTTGACAATGCACCTGGTCACCCAAGAGCTGTGATGGAGACAATGAGTTTAATGTTTTTTTCATGCCTGCTAACACAACAACCATTCTGTAACCCACGGATCAAGGAGTAATTTCAACTTTCAAGTCTTATTGTTTAAGAATTACATTTTGCAAGGCTATCGTTGCCATAGGTAGTGATTCCTCTGATGGATCTGAGAAGGGTAATTGAAAACCTTCTGGAAAGGATTCACCTTGCTAGATGTCATTAAGAACATTCATGATTCATGGGAAAATCTCAAAATATCAACATTAAGAGTTTGGAAAAAGTTGATTCCAGCCTCATGGATGACTTTGAGGGATTCAAGACTTCAGTGAAGAAAGTCACTGTAGATGTGGTGGAAATACTAAGAGAGTTAGAATTAGATGTGGAGCCTGAAGATGTGACTGAATTGCTGCAATCTCATGATAAAAATTGAATTGACAGATGAGGAATTGCTTCTTATGGATAAGAAAAGAAAGTAGTTTCTCGAGATGAAATCTACTCCTGGTGAAGATGTGAAGATTGTTGAAATGACAACAAAGGATTTAGAATATTATATAAACTTAGTTGATAAAGCAGTGGCAGGGTTTGAAAAGATTGACTCCAATTTTGAAATAAGCTCTACTATAGGTAAAATTCTATCACACAGCATTGCATGCTACAGAGAAATCATTCATGGAAGAAAGAGTCGATCAGTGTAGCAAACTTCATTGTTGTCTTATTTTAAGAAATGGCCACAGCCATCCCAACCTTCAGCAACCAGCACCGTGATCAGTCAGCAGCCATCAACATCGAAGCAAGACCCTCTATCAGCAAAAAGATTACTACCTGCTGAGGTATATGTTGTATAAGCATGTATGTTCCTATATGGGGATGTTCATCCAAAACACATCCCCTTGAAAAGACCCAACTGTTCTCATTGTGACGGAACAGAGACAGGTAATGGGTCCAGTGACAGCAGCTTCTCACTTCCATCATCCCCACTGGTTCTGGGAGCAGTAAGAGCTAATACCAGGCACATGATAGAGGTTCCAAAGGGCATTTTGGTTTAGCCATGCCTTTTTCCTTCAGAATTGTCTAGTTTTGCCTTTGCCTCTAGTCCATTTGTTCAGCTATGTGCTGTGAGAGATCCAGAGAAACTAAGCTGTGGCTGGTCTCTACCTTGAAGGAATTGACTAGAGACAAGCACAGCTCTCAGGAAACTGACACTATGTTACACTCTTACATTATGAGATGGTTTGTGCAGTAGGTCCCAACCTTAGCAAGACTGACTGGAAATTCAGGGTTCAGAGAGGGTGAAAGGGACTGCTGAGGACTTGAGTAGTTGGGAAAAGAAGACTTTCTGAAATCAGCCCTTGAAGGATTAGCTCTGTAGAGAGAAGGGGCTAGAGCATTTTAGATGGCATAGGGAGAAAGAATGAGGGATGTGGGATGGGTGTGTGTGTGTGTGTGTGTGTGTGTGGTTAGTCTGGTGTGTGTGTGTGTGTATGTGTGTGCTCATGTAGGCACATAATAGTTGTACATATAAATGGTACAAAATTTAAAAAGTTTAAAAGATATGCAAAATCTCCCACCTCCTTGTTCTTCAGTCACCTAGTTTCCCTCTATAAAGGCAGAGTTTATATTAAAAAATAGTTAATAAATGCAGATGTACCCCCATCCTCCCACATGCATGGCTGGATGGCTGAACAGCCTTATAAGAATGGAAGTCTGAAACATGCATGTGTTCACTGATTTCTCTGTAGCTCATTATGTGACCACTCCTTACAACCATCAAATCCTGACAAAGAACACATCACACACCATTTGCAGGGGTGCTGGGGAGGGGAGAACTTTCTTGCCACAAGGTGCAAAAAATCTGCGAGGCCAAAGAGAATTGTAAAAAGTTAGTCACCCCTGAATCCCCCCAGGAATCCATGAAAATCCCAGGAGAACTTGGGCTTCCACAGAGCCTGTGGTACCTGGATATAAGGGTCTGGGAGGTCCCAGCTGACAGGGAGGCTACACTAAGTGGAAAGGAGTTGGGCCCTTTTGGAGCCCAGGGCAGAGGCAGGGCTCCCCCTCTCTCCAAACCAGCGTGTAAAGGGGGTGGCGCACCGGGGACCCACTGATGGGAGCAGGGCTGGCGCTGCCTGGGCTTGCAGGCTGCAGGGAGGAACGCTGACCACAAAAAGACCAAGTCCAGCTCTTTCCCAGATGGGTTTCCTAACCAGAGGAGGACTCCTTCATTGAAAGGTAATGTAGGAAGGATTCCGATTTTTCTTCCCGCACTGTGAAATCAATTAAAAACAGAACAGATATAAAATGGTTTTGTAACCGCATCCACCTCCTGGCTTCCTTCCTTCTTGGGGATGGGCCAGCCCAGCCTGGGGAGAGATAGGAGTGTCATGGTCTGAAAATTCTGTGGCAGTATAAGTAATGGTGACCTAATGCTCCATCTCTCCTCAGGGCACCTGCAGCTGGAGGCGAAAATGTTTCCTGGAAAATTGACAGATGAAGGAGGCCCCCATAGGAGGGGGCTGGGGTCTGACCCTTCCAGGCCCTGGGGCCAGTCCCCAGCCTCTGCCTCTGTTGCCCACAGGTTCAGAACTGGTCCAACCTGAGGAAATAAGGCAGCCTGTCTTAGAAGACAATTTGTTTCCACAGAACAATTCAAATTGGCTTGTTATCCTTACACATACTTGCTCTGTACAAACCAAATCAAGAATTTTTATTCTTTCTTTGATCTACAAATAATCCTAACAAATAACTTTTATTGAGTACTACTACTATGTGCCAGGTACTTAGTTAGGCATCTTTCTTAAATTAACTCTAATTGTTACAACACCATGGCAGGTTAAGTAGTATTTTCCCAATTTACAAATAAGGAAAATAACGAGGCTCACAGAGGTTAAGTAACCTGCCCAAGATCACACAGCTAGTAAGTAGCAAAACCAGTGTCCAAATCAGGTCTGTTTCCACTCCTGACTAAGTTAAATAAGAATAATTCTCATTTACTGAACATTTACTGTGTGCCAGATACTTGACATACATTATATGAAATTCTTATACCAAATCTGTGAGGAAGGCTGCTACTGTAGCTCCATTTTATAGATGAAAAAGTCATCGTCAAGGAGATAGCCCAAGCTCCTAGAGCTGATTTGGTGACCTCAAGGCTTGAACCCAGATCTCTGGGTTCTCTGATGCCAGTATTCATTCCAAGCATGCCATGCAACTTCAGGAACAACCAGAAAGGGGTCATATCCCTAGGTGCTTCCACTGGGTGCTCTGGGAGCAGGGAGGGGTCCCAGCGGCTCGTCCCTGGTGGGCTGAGGATGAACTGGTCTGTGCACAGAGCAGCTTCTGCCAACCCACATGGTTCTCAGCAGTATGTTATGTTTCCTAAGGCTCTGGCCAACTTGGCTGAGGCATTTTAGACATCTTGAGGGACACTGTTCGGAACATCTTAAATGGATCGACAGACTTCTTTGTCAGGAAGTGCTGCTTCATACCACGGAACTGCCCACATTTTTCCCAGTTAAGAGTATTAGTTAGAACTAAGGCAATCATTTCAGAGTCTGGCAACCTCAGGGTCCTATTTTTACACCCAATGCACAGTCATGTGAATGGGTCTCCATGGCTTATACATCCCTCCTTACTTTTCAGACAGGTCTGGTGTCCTTTCAGGAAACTCTGTCTTCTCTGAACCCCCGTGTTATTTTCCAAGGCACAACTTCTCCCCCAAATATTTTGGGGAGTCTTGATGTCCTGATCTACACCTTCCCTCCCCTTCGCTCACTCACCTCCGTACTCCCATCACCCTGACTTATAGTCCATAAAGAATAGCAGTAGTAATACAATCCAGGTTGGGCTGGCATCAGAACTAGCCAACACATTCTTACATCAATTATGTCTTTTAGGGCTCTTACTAACCCAAGAAGGAAAAGAAGTATGATCACAAGTTTCCAGAGGAGAAATTTAAGATCCTGTTAGTGATCAAATCAGTATGAGGATTTAGGTTTCTCCTGAAACCTGTTGTCTCCATCTCTTTTTGCCCCAGACTCTATTCCAAGATGCAATTGGGAAATAGCCACCGTGACTCAGGAGCATTGCTCTAACTTGAAATGTTTCCCTCAAGGGGTTTCTTAAATTGTTCTGAAAGCTCAGCCTGAAAATTGAAAATACCACATAAATGTGAAGCTTTTATCGAGAACGAGCAATTTCATAAGCATATTCCCTGAAACGAAGATTGTCACACAATTTGAGCTATCTCAGCTGCATCAGCGACTAGTCATTCATTCATTCAACAAATACTTATTGTCTTCCAGGGGCCAGGTGTTACCACGTAGTGTGGATTCAGTGGGGAACAATATAGACACAGTTCCAGCCCTTCTGAGTTCAGAGTGCATCTGGGGAGTCAGGTAATTGAACAGGAACTTATAGAAAAGTTATGTGTTGTGGGAGCAGAGAGCAAGGAAGCCTGGTCAATCCAAGGGTTTGAGATGACTTCCCTGAGGAAGTGATGTTTCAATTAAGATCTGAAGGGTGGTAGAAGCTGGGTGGGTGGGGACGAGGTGAGGAGGACTCCAAGTATGGCAGCCATAAGCATGAGTCTCACAGACCTCCAAGTTCAGGGAACTTAACTGCCCAAGGTCCAGCTGCTGCTCTCTGAAATCTATCGCCATGCACCAAGGCCATGCTTACCACACGCACTTCCGGCCAGTGACTGAGCATGGCAGGGGTGTTAAGGCAGCCTGTTCCTTGGAGGCCAGGATGCTTTTTTTTTTTTTTTTTTTTTTTTTTTAAATTTATTTATTTATTTATTTATTTATGGCTGTGTTGGGTCCTCGTTTCTGTGCAAGGGCTTTCTCCAGTTGCGGCAAGCGGGGGCCACTCTTCATCGCGGTGCGCGGGCCTCTCACTATCGCGGCCTCTCTTGTTGCGGAGCACAGGCTCCAGACGCGCAGGCTCAGTAGTTGTGGCTCACGGGCTCAGTCGCTCCGCGGCATGTGGGATCCTCCCAGACCAGGGCTCGAACCCGTGTCCCCTGCACTAGCAGGCAGACTCCCAACCACTGCGCCACCAGGGAAGCCCCAGGATGCTTTTGATGGCAGTTTGACTCGAGGACACCCCCGCAGGCTTGTCAAACTTCCTTAGATTGCTGGTGGCTCGAGATGCTTCCACCCACCCTTCCTCCCCTCTCTCCTTCACTTAGGTTCAGACTGGTGTGGTGCTCCTTATCCAGCCTCTCAGTTCTACTGGCTGCCGTGAGAGTGGGTGACATTACACAGGGAGGGTGAGAAGGCTGAGGTAAGCTGAGCAAGAAGCAAGGAGAAACCAAGGGGAAAGCGTCCAGGGCAGAGCTGTACAAGTTTGGTTTTCTCAGTAGACGGAGAAAAGTCACACACAAGGAGCTAATAATTTACTCCAGGGATTGTTCAAGACTAGAATTCTGTCCCTTCCTTTTAAAATTCCAGAATGGCTCCAGATAATAGCATCCTGTTTCAGGACAGCATCCCAAAGGGTGCTGGGGTATGGAGGAACATTGTTCACAAAGCCATCTTTTATTCCATTTATAAGGACTTTTCCCTTCCAGGAACATTTTTATCCTTATGGTATCAGAAGCAAGTGATTCTCCAGAGTCTCACCTTGGGAGGGCCCATCCCAGGCCTCAGACTTGGCCAGTCTAGCCCAGGTGAGTCTTTATTGTGGAGATGGACACCACAGGCTATCAGCACCTGGTGCCCTTCAGCAACTAGATCCTTCCAACCAGCAGCCCAGGCTCAGATTCCTCCCAGCTGCACAGGGAGAACGTCCTGCTCTGGCTACCATAAGTCACTCAGCAGATCTAGTTCTCGTTGCCATTAATAAATTGGTGTTCTGGTTTTATTTTCAAAACAAATAAAAGAACATTAACATCGAGGGAGGTCATCAAAGAGGGGAAGTGTTACAAAAAAAGCAACATGTAGCCTGTGTGGGTGTGATGTGGAAGGTGAGGAGGGTGGATTTTGGCTTTTAGGTGGCCCCAGTTACCCCAGTCAGGATTTCAACAGTGCCTTTCAAATCCATTCTTTATCTGTGTGACTCCTGGAGATTAGGTAGGAGTACCAACATGCTACAATTATAAAAAGAGAAAAAATTGACCCTGCTGGTGATCATTCAGAGAAGTATTTTAGGACAAATAAAAGGAAGTATATCTTTAACAACCTGTGGCATATAAATGGAACATGTTACCCCCATAAGGTGTTCAAGATGAAAATTAAAAATGGATCCAAGAAGAGGTCCGATAAATTCCTGGATATTAGATAGAAATGTTGTGAAGGTCAACCTATGAAGACCAAGTCACCGTGTTCCCACAGAAATGTTCCTGGTGCCCGTGTTCTGGGCTCACCAAGTTCCTAAGAACAGAGACTGCTCTTTCTCTATTGCCATGCCTTTGTCACACTTACTTTCTTGAGGTTCTCCTGCCACTCTCTTCTAAGACTGGAAAACTACCACTTCCAGACCCAATTCAAGTGGAGCCTCTTCTAGGAAGTCCCCCCAACTCCTCCAGGGCAAAGCTGGTCACTCTTCCGCCAGGGGAACAACTCCACAGTGCACTGTAATTGTTTATCCAACTGGACAGATATTGTGTCTATTTCATGTGGGCTTAGCACAGAGCCTGGCCCATAGGCCCTATGCAGAAAGTACATGTTGAATGAATGAGTGAATGAATAAAGGAAGGAATGTTGAGCTTTATCAACCAATGGTCTGACCATGTACAGCATTTATGATCTTCTCAATGGCATTCTTAGAATGGACAATACTCTTCTTTCAGGACAAATGCCTGTTTGTCTCAGCTAATATATATGCTAGTCTCCAACTCAGCCATCTGTGTAGTTGCAATGGAGTAGCCAAGAGGCTTGTTGAGATTTTAGTGTCTTTAAATTAACTGTGTCTCTTAGACAAGTGAGCCAGTTCCCCAGAAATCTGGTCTAGAAATATTGCCAATGCACATTCCAGTGACTTGGAGATGTTAGAAAAACAGACATATCACCTTTCAGGGAACTGCATTTTAAAGTTGGGTTTCCTTCCAGATACTTAGGTTGTGAGTGACACACAGTCTGTGGAAACTTTATGAGATCACCAAGAAGCTGAGGTCTGAGACTTTCAAGAAGTGTTTAACCAGATCAACCAAACATAACATTTGCATGTTAAAAAAAAAACAAAAAACACAGCAAACAAAGGTCTAGTGGTCAAAATGCCATCCAAGTCAAACCAACATGAGGGGCATGCCCAGGCTTACATTTGGAGGTTCTGAAGGTGGTGAGTTGTGGGTAGAGGTACCCTGGACAACAAAGGAAAATCTAAGAATAATGAGAGGTCTTGCTCAGTCAATTAAACAACCAGCCCTAGAGAAAGACTCCTGGCAGTCAGAAACCTCTCAATCCCAATTTAACCCCCTTAGAAGTTACTTTGAATTTAACTTTCTGCAAAATTTCAGTAGTCAATTTAAAAATAAACATCTATGTCATCTGTTACCTTAAAGGTAAATGCAAACTGCTTTGAGGGACCACATACAGATGTTCATTCATTCAACAAATAGCTATTGAGTAGCTATGATGTTTAGGGCCATCTGGTAGACCTTGGAGATGCAGCAGGCAGCCCTGCCCTCACTGGGCTTGTAGCCTGGCAAGAAGGACAGGCCAGAATAAGTGATCACAGTAACAGCTGAAGAGGTTTTGCTGGGGGAATTCTAGCTGGTTCTGCTAATGTATAACCAGGGGACCCCAGAGGGCAGGGAAGAACTCCCAGAGGAAGTGATTCTTAAGCTGTTGCTCAGAATTGAGATTGTCAGGAGAATAAGGTTCCAAGAAGAGGGGAGGACTCCAAGGAACTGAAGATTCCAGAATTGCTGGAGCACAGAGTGAGAGGAAGAATTATAAAAGAAGCCATGGTCTAGAATGTACAGGCCTTGTAGGAGTAAGATAAAAACATTTAACAACTGAGACATGAATATAAATTAGTCAATAATTACATAACTCTAATTTTTAAAATGTACCCCATTTATAAAATAAATCCATTTATAAAATATATTCCATTTTAAAAATATATCCTATTTTATTCTCTAAATATGAGAAACTATAGATATTACTCTCTTGCTTACTAAGAGACTTAAGTAACAGTACAAATTGTTCAAAGATGTAATTTTTCTGTTTGGTGTACCTGCCACTAGATAAATGATGCCCCTGAGTCAAGATAAAACTTTTCCAAAGATTTTCCCATTAAATTGCAGGACATTAAGTAACCTGTAGACTCAGTAAGAGGAGAATTCACTTAACTTCAGTGATATTTTTCAAGACACTAAGTTTTCTCTCGGCATTTTTAGAATCAACAGCAATTACATTGACAAAATTTCTTAGCTCATATAATACTGTTTTAGATTTTTATCTATTCAATATCTCTATATTGACTTAATTATGAAAATTGTCTACTGGAGTGACATACTTTGGTCTCACCTAATCCTTCAGACTAGATGAGAGGCTCTAGTTGGTAGATAAATACTGAACCATTAGTTGAAATCCTGGCTCAGCCACTTAGGTTTTAGATAACCTCTCTGTACTTCAGTTTTCTCATCCAGAAAATGGAGATTATCACATCCATAGTCCTCAAGTGAATTAATATACATTTAGAGTGGAACAGAGCTAGCACTATACACTCATTAGTTCCCATATTTAGTAATAAAATTAATATTGTAAATGCCCAAGACACGTGGGCATCAGGTGGGTTTTAACCAAGCCCTTCCAATAAATAACAGAGATGAATTTCACACTAGTCCCCAAACCATCCCTATGGGTGCCCATCTTTCTCAGGAGTGTTCATCATTCCTGAAGAAACTCTGCCTGGTGCCAAACAGTGAGCTGTAGGAACCTTTAACCATCTACGCATCTGCTCTCCCACTTTTCATCCCATTCTCTGGGAACTCAAGTCCAACAGAGGCTGAAGTTCCCACATGTGGCCAGGTGAGGGTGACTCTGAGGAAGCATTGGCCTGTGGTAGTTGGCCACAGTCTCAGAGAGCCCTGGGGTGCCAGCATGTCCACCAAGACCAACACCATCCCCTGACCATGGAGTGTTCTTGGGAACACTCTGGTAGAGGACTTCACTGGGACATGGAATGGAGCTTGGGAAGCATATTGGATTGGTGTGCTGAAGAAAACCAGAATGATCCCTAAGCAACACCTACCAGGGGTTGAGGGGAAGGGAGCACCAAGACACAGACCTGTATCAACCCTCTTATGGTGGAAGCCAATAGCAGTGCCCAGTAGTCTGTACTTTGTGGGGTACTGACTGGCATAAGCATCAACTAATTAGAACAGATTCAGCATTAACTCTGTTGATGGATAGTGCAGAGGTAGGGGAGATAGGTTCAAAGTATGGAAGAATTTCAATATTTAAACAGCCAAGGGACTTCCCTTAGTGCAGTGGTTAAGAATCCACCTGCCAATGCAAGGGACACAGGTTCTAGCCCTGGTCCAGGAAGATCCCACATGCTGCGGAGCAACTAAGCCCGTGTGCCACAACTACTGAGCCCGCACACCACAACTACAGAAGCCCGCATGCTCTAGGGCCTACATACCACAACTACTGAGGCTGCGTGCTGCAACTACTGAAGCATGAGTGCCTAGACCCCGTGCTCCACAACAAGAGAAGCCACCGCAATGAGAAGCCCATGCACCGCAACAAAGACTAGCCCTTGCTTGCCGCATCTAGAGAAAGCCTGTGTGCAACAATGAAGAGCCAACGCAGCCAGAAAAAAAAAAAAACCAGCCAGGATAACTAGTTGTACAGGTAAACACCAGCTGTATATTAGCCTTGGGACCTTGAAAGCCATATTAACGGCTCTGGACTCTATCCTAAGGGTATGGAGAGCTACAAGGGCTTTAAGAGATCTGATGTATGATTTTGACAAAGCTTGCTGAATACAGTTGGAGGATAGGTTGAAGGAAGGCAAGACTGGAGACAAGGAAACCAGTTGAGACACGCTTGCCGGAGTTCGGGTTGGAGATGATAGTAGAAATGGGTAGCTGTGAGGGATATTTAATATGTACAATTCCCAACACTTGGGGATAAATTAGACATGGAAGGTAAAGAGGAGGAGTCAAGGATGACTCCTAGGTGTCTTGCTTGGGAAGTGAGATAGTTTATCTTGCCATTTACTGAGATAGGGACATCAGGAGACAGAGCAGGTCTGAGGAAGGAGGACATGATCAGTTTAATTTTGGATATGTTCAGCTTGAAATGCCTGTGACATATCTAGGCAGAGATCCAGTAGGCAGCTGGAGATGTGGGTACCATGTGTGAAAGAAACCTGACTGGAGATGATGATTTTGGAATCCTTACATACTGAGTGCATGAAATTGCCCAGAAGGGGAATATAGAGTGAGAAAAGGATAGGTCTGAGTCCTGAGTAACAGCAACATGTAAGAAGCAGGTAGAAGATAAGGCATCACAGGGTTATGGAGAAAACCAGAATATTGTGTCATAACAGAAGGCAAGAGAATGGTGTGTTGGGTGTGGTCAATGGGCACTTAGTGCCCATTCCTACTTTCTGTTCTATTTGTCTTCCTGGACAGCTAAAAACTTCTTTTCCAAGATTCCCTTGCAACCAGAGGTCTGGATGCAAATTAGGTTCCAGAAATTCCATGTACTACTCAAGATTTAGAAGGTTTAGAGCTGAGACAGAGGCTATATAGTCTTGATGCTCTTGGCTGATTTCTGTTGAAGTTGTGGAGCTTTTCCACAGCAGTGTTCCAGTGCCTAGTTGATAGCTTCATGCTTGGTCAGTTGTCTTGGTGGTGGTAGCAGTTTCCTAGCACATGGATTGTAGCCATTATAGTGTGTTCTGATTCCCTACCTTCCCAATTTTGGCAAAGGTACCGTCTCCCTGGCAGGTCAGTTGTGATGGCATTCTTGGAGATCTGGTTATACCCAAAGCTCTTCCAACACTTTAATAAACACCTATTTTCTATACCAATCCTCTTCTGCATAAAAGATCTACAGTGGTTTCTTTTATTCTTTTTGAATACTGACTGAATGAAGGGGATATTTCAGGGAGGAATCTTGTGTGTGTGTGTTTTTCCACATCATCAAGCAATGAACTCAATTCTTACACTATCTACATGAAGATAGCATCGAATCTCACAAGTTAAGGGCTCAGTCCTACGAGACTCCCCACCCCCACCTTCAGACATTAATCACAAGTTCATGTTGTCACCTGGGCTGACCAACTGCTGTAGATCGAAGGTTCTCACAACCCTTGCCTTGGATTCAATTAATTTGCTAGAGCAGCTCACAGAACTCAGAAAAACACTTTACTTAGGTTTACCAGTTTGTTGTAAGAGAATATGACGCAGGAACAGCCAGATAGAAGAGATGCAAAGGGCAAAGTATAATAAGTGAGAAGGAGTGCAGAACTTCCATGCCCTCTCTGAGCATGCCACTCTCCCCAAATCCTCACGTGTGAAATCTCCACGTGTTCACCAACCAGAACCTGTCAGAACTGGTTCTTTTGGGGTTTTATGGAGGCTTCATAACCTAGGCATGATTGATCAAATCCTTGGCCATTGGTGATTGATTCTGCCTCCTGCCCCTCTCCCTTTCCCTCAGAGGTCAGGGGTCGGACTGAAAGTTCCAACCCTTCAATCACAGGGTTGGTTCCCCTGGCAACCAGCCCCATCCTTCCTGCTTTCTAAAAGTCACCTTTGTTACCATAAACTCAGGTGTGGTTGAAAGGAGTTTGTTATGAATATCAAGACACCTTTTTTTTTTAAATTTATTTAATTTATTTATTTATGGCTGTGTTGGGTCCTCGTTTCTGTCTGAGGGCTTTCTCTAGTTGTGGCAAGCGGGGCCACTCTTCATCGCGGCGCGTGGGCCTCTCACTACCGCGGCCTCACTTGTTGCGGACCACAGGCTCCAGACGCGCAGGCTCAGTAACTGTGGCTCACGGGCCCAGCTGCTCTGCGGCATGTGGATCTTCCCAGACCAGGGCTCGAACCCGTGTCCCCTGCATTGGCAGGCAGACTCTCAACCACTGCACCACCAGGAAACCCCTCAAGACACCTTTATTGCTCTTATCATTTAGAAAATTCCAAGGGTTTTAGGAACTCTGTGCCAGAAACGGGGACAAAGACCAAATATATATTTCTTATTATAAATCACAATATCACAGATCTTCATTTATTTTCTATACAGGGCCTATTATGCCACTGTAAATAGTTTCTATTTAATCCATAAGCAAAGAGAAGCCCATAAATAGTTTTAAACAGAAGAATTACAAGGGCATATCTGCACAGTTTGGAAACATCATTCAGTCTAGGGAATAGGTGGGAAGACATCAAGGCTAGAAAGAGGGTACCCATTAGGGATTGTTGGTTGGTCCTCCAAGCAAATTATGATGGGGCCTAAACTCAGGTGATGACAGTAGAGATGGTGAGGTAGAGGATAGGCACAAGAGAATTTTAAGAATATGACGTGAAAAATTGTGTCTCAAACATGGATTAACCACAGCTAAAATTGAAGACTTAGGTCACCATGATATTTTCTGAGAAGCTCTGTAAAGAGAAATGCTAAATGTTTGTGTCCCCCAATATTCATATGTTGAAACCTAATCCTCAATGTGATGGTATTTGGAGGTGGGGCCATTGGGAGGTGATCAGGTCATGAGGGTAGAGCCCTCATGCATGGGATTATAAGAGACCCCAGAGAGCTTCCTCCCCACTTCCACCATGTGAGGAAACAGGGAAAATGTGGCCATTTATAAACCAGGAAGTGGGCCCTCACCAGACACTGAATTTTCCAGTGCCTTGATCTTGGACTTCTCAGAACTGTAAGGAACAAATGTTTGTTGTTTAAGCCACCAAGTCTATGGTATTCTGTTATAGCAGCCCAAACAGACTAAGACAAGAAAAAGCTCATATTGTTGACATAAGTACTTTAAGAAATTAAGTGCTGTGTTATTTATTGCCCTTCTCCACAAAATAAGGAAGAAAAATTTACAGAATATTCCATATTTACATTCTAGTGACAACAGGAGTATAATTAAAAAATAATCCACGTGGGGCGAAGGTCTGAAATAGGATTAAAATGTACATGTTCTGCATCTTGAATCATTATGCCAGTTCCTCTCTATGGTTAAGATTTTCAGTAAGAAAGAGAAAGGGTTTTGCCAAGATCCACAACTATTTACAAAGCTCTTATTTATTCTCTCAGAATAACCATTAAAGTCTTGTGATGACCTCAGAGGAAAATGCATTCTTTTAAGAAATTATTTAAGTCACAAGTGTGTTTGTTATGCAAAAGTGAATTTACTTGCTTAAGTTGTAAGTGATCTCAGTAATCATATTGATACTTATTAATCTACCACTCAATGTATTATATTAGACAGAAAGCACCTGACTGCTTAGTTTAGTTTTCTCCCTGCAAATTGCTTGAAATTAAAACATGCCTTCCACCAATTCTGATCTAAATACATGACAAAGCGTTGTTCTTCCGTAAGTGGTAGGATAGTCAGGACTTGGTGATTGGTTTGAAAGATTGGGCAAAGAAGAATCTTCAGGAATGATGCCCAGGCTGCCGGCTTGGGTAACCAGTAGGGTAAGAAGATGTTCAGTGATACACGGGTCATAGGAGGAGGAGAGCAAGTTTCCCAGGAAGACAGGGTGTTTGACTCTGGACATGTGGAATTTGAGGTGCCTGTAGGAAAAATGAACAGAGCTGATTAACAAGCAAATGGAGGTATGTGTATGGAACTCAAGAGAAATCTAGAAATTTAAATTTGGAGCCGACTGCACATGACTCATACAGAGCCATTCTCAGCTAAGTTTGGGACCCTTGCAATACAATTTGACCCAGGAAAGGTCAAATGTTTCTTAAAACCTTAATGCTTTCCTCATTGAGAACCGAATATGTTGACTTTAAAAGAAAATCAATATTCACTGTGGTGAATACTGCCCTTGGGTAATTTAGGAGGAAACCAGCCATGGTATTGATGTTGGGCATGAAGGGCCCTCCATCTTGCTCCTGCCAGGGTCCAGAACACAACAGGTACTCAATAATTATTTGTTGAATGAACAAGTGGTTAAACATCCCCGTTCCTCGTAGCCTGCCCTCAAATATGTCCTCATCACCCAATGAAACTGAAAATGCAAAGGCTAGAAATACTTTTTTTTTAATGAAAGGATCATACCCAAGTACTTCTGGGAGGGGTAATCAGCAAGCACCATGGGTCACACGATTCAGCACTGGACTAAGTTTTGGAAAAAGGAAGGAAAACGCATGGGGAACAGGCAGCCATGGAGGTCAGGCTGCTTCCTTCACATCTTTTCCTGGGGCTGATCTGGCCTGAAGGCCTGAGGCTCTCCACCCAGGACACTCTTAAGGATACCAAAATGCCCTTCCCATCCTTTCCATTACTTGCTTTCAAATGTGTCTCTGCCACCCCACTGCACACCCACCCCACCCCGGGGAACATCAACACAGTCTGAAGGCCCACTTCCCCAACCCCGCCACACTTATTTTTGTTGTTGTTTCTTCATAGCATTGATCTTTGCGACTAAACATCAACCTGAAAAGCCAAGGAACGGTGCGCCTCCCCTTACTGTAATTTTGAGATCTCTTGTGGGACTAAAGCACGATCCCGGGGTTTATAAGAGGTGCCACATCTTTGCAGGGAGGGGAATGTGGAGATGGGGGGAGTGGTGGGGAAAGGAAAGCCTTTGTTGTAGCTACAAAGATATCAACAAAGGCAAGGTCCTCGCCCAGTTGGAGTGAAAGGAGTTAGAAACTGAGTGGGAAGCCTGCCCCAACTCTTCACTCTGATTTTGGCCTCTGCTTATTATTATGGTTCAGCTTCTCTCCTTAAGTCACTATTGGCTTCTGTCTCGATGAGCAGCAACTCAGAAAGTGTAAACCTGTCCCTGGAACGTCATCCTTTAGAAGCTGAAATGGAATATTTCTGGAATAACCTTTCCCTTCATGTCTGTACACAGCCCCAGGAGCAGCGATTCTGCAAGAGGGGAGTGGAGAGTGAGCCACAACCTGTATCATGAAGGCCTCCAAAATGTTCCTCCCTGGTACAAGTAGAGAATTAACACGAACGTACTGGGGAGGAAGGGAGAGGCCTGAATGATCAGGTTAGCAGCCTCATGTAGAGACCTCTCCTCCACCAACCGTCCTCCTCAGTTAGCAAAAGCTCAGTAAGTATTTGCACTGCACACTGGGGGTTAAGTTAGGCTAACATGGACGCTGTGAAATACCAGCCAACCCATCTCCTGATTCTCCTTTGTTCCAAGAGCTCCAGGGTCCCGTCTTTAACAACAGTTGGAAAAAAAACTCTACCCGATTTCCTCTTGCCATCCTCCAAAATCCTAGTGAATTCATCACCTGAGTTAAAATTATCCTCTTGCAAAACAGACCCCAGAGACTTGGGCTAGTCTAACTCCAGCTGCTCTTTATAGCCAAAGCAACCTGACAATTTTTACAGATGAGCGAGTCTTGGTGGTGAAAATCGATCACTCTAAGAATGACCAAAGAAGCAGGCTCTAAAATTCCCTGAAGAGTGCTCTTCTCTCAGAAACTGTAGAGGTGTGCAGGAATGTCAGATGCACCCCCTCTGAGCAACACCTGTTGTTTGGGGAGCCGAGACTTTATTTGCTAACACATATCTGGGAGTGTGATTTGGTTTTCCTGTTTCCATTTTGGGCTCTGGTACTTGACTTTGCTTTGTGAGTTTCTCAAGGGACAGGTGCATCCCATCTGCTGACATCTGTTGGCTCTGAGGTGACACAGTCTCATTAAGACGGCTCCTATTTAAATGTTGTGTCTTCCGCTGTTTCTGTCTCAGCGTATTTCTCCTTTTCAGTTTTCATTCCCTCCACTGGTCCCAATGGACCCAAATGGACTACATGACATTCTCCTGTTTTCAGTCCTCCATCTGTATTCTATCAGTATGGAATACGGTAATTACTTCATCCATCTTTCAATTCACTGGTCTATAAACAGGAGCCAGAGAAAGCCAACAACTCCATTTTCCATTGGAAAATGCCCAGGAGCTGGTTAACAAGAAAAGTGTTCACAGGAAAGGAAATTAACAGTTTGATGAGATTTCAGAGTACGTGCTAGGGAGAATCAACCAACAGGAAACCTCTTACCTGAAGCTGAGGCCATGAATCTCATCTATACCAAAGCAGGAATTGAAATGCAGATCCACACTTGTACCTCAGATTTCCCGTGAGACTTACTTCTTAAGCATTCTCTTAAAAGATAGGAGTTTCACTGGGCTAGGGCATTATGTTTTTTGAAATGGGAGAAGTAGGGTACACTAGAAATGATATCATCGTCATCATCACCATTGTTATATAATAAAAAAAATGTGGCTGGCCTTTCTCCCTAGTTCCTGGAAGACAACCTCTAAATTTTTGGAATTTTCCTAGGGATAGAAGTGTCTCTATTATTCATGGTGGGCCCCTTGGACCACAACTAAATTTACACCAACAAGATGGCTCAGGATGGAGGCTGGCTATGCCATCAAGACTAATAATGTGATTAGAGTGTAGGGCTTAGAGCACAAGTAGGGAATAGAATTTTTTTCCAGATAATTATAAAACTGGAAGATGATCTCTTTTCACCAAAAACCTAAGTACATAAATTCCTTCTCATCACTGAGGAATGTAAGCAAACTTAAAGATATAGAACACAGTACTATACACAGAAGGAAAATATGCCCAGGGCAGCAAGCAACAGGCATTTTACAGAGCTTGCATAAATGTTCCAGGATTGAACAAACCTAGTGGGAAGAGAAGAAATAAAGTTATAGACCAACTTCCTGAAAATTATATTTAAATGAGATCATTGTACACTATTCAGGAGAAAGAATCAATATTCCCAGCCTACAAAGAGTTTTAATAAATCAGTGAGAAAAGACTAAAATCCCTACAGAAAAAAATGACAGAGCACACAGACAAGAACATTTTAAAAGAGATAACACAAATGGCGAATATACACATGGAAATGTGTGCAACATTTCTGGAAACAAAAAAATGCCAGTTAAAAATACTGAGATATATTTTACAAAACAAAATAACAATAAAAGAGAGAACTAGCAGGTAGAGCTACTAGTCTTTGGAAAGGAAAAAAAAATAATGAGATATCATTTCTTTACCTAAAAGATTGGCAAAGATAAAAAAGATTTCCAATACCTAGTATTGGAAAAGTGAACTCTCTTATTAACAGTGTTGGATGTGTAAATTAGCAAAAACTTTCTGGTGGGAAATTTGGCATTATGTATTAAAATGGTACATGGGCATTCCCTTTCACTAATTCCATTTCCAGAAATTTATAATATGTTGATAATCAGACAAGTATACACATACGTATATACACACACATATCTACACACACTCACATCCATATACATACATAGAGGCAACATATCTATTAGTAGATAGTTAAAACAGATTATGGTATATTCCCCACATACAGAATAATATACAACCATTAAAAATTAAGATGTTGATCCATATTATTTTTGGCTACAACACATTGCTGAATAAGAAAACAAGTAGCAAAAAAAACATTCATATCATTCCCATTTTAATTGTGTGAGTGTACAAATACTAGCAATTGTTCTATTCATGAGGGGGAATTACAGGTGATTTTCACTTTATTATTGTTTGAATTTATTTTAGACTTTTTTTTTTACAGCAGTTTAAGGTTCATAGAAAAATTGAGAGGAAGGTGTAGAGATATCTCATATACCCCCCTCTCCCATTATCAACATTCCCACCAAAGTAGAACATTTGTTACAATTGATAAACCTACATTGACTTATCTTAACCACCCAAAGTCCATAGTTTATCTTAGGGTTCACTCCTGGTGTTGTACATTCTATACATTTGGACAAAGGTATAATGACATGTATCTACCATTATAGTATACAGAGTATTTTCACTGCCCTAATAATCCTCTGTGGTCTTCACAGAGATGAATAAAATCCTCTGCTTATCCCTCTCCACCACCCCCCACCAACCTCTGGCAACCACTGATCTTTTACTGTTTCCAAGGTTTTGCCTTTTCCAGGATATCAAATAGTTAGAATTACAGAGTGTATAGCATTTTCAGATTGATTTCTTTCCCTTGTTTATATGCATTTATGTTTCCTCCATCTCTTTTCATGGCTTAAGCACTAATTTCTTTTTAGTGCTGAATAATATTCCACTGTCTGGATATATTACAGTTTGTTTATCCATTCACCTACTGAAGGATATCTTGGTTGCTTCCAAGTTTGGGCAGTTATGAATGAATTAAGCTGCTATAAACATCTGTTTGCAGGTTTTTGTGTGGACATAAGTTTCACCTCCTTTGGATAAATACCAAGGAGTGTGATTACTGGATCATATAGTAGGAGTATGTTTAGTTTTGTAAGAAACTGCCAAACTGTCCTCCAAAATGACTATGTAATTTCATCTCCACCAGCAATGAATTAGAGAGCAACGGGAGCTCTCATCTGTTGCCAGTATTTTATTGTCAGTGTTCCAGATTTTGGGCTATTCTAATAGGTGTGTGGTTGTATCTCATTGTTGTCTTAATTTGTATTTCCCTGCTGACATGTGATGTGGAGCATCTTTTCCATATGCTATTTGCCATCTGTATATCTTCATTGGTGAGGTGTCTGTTTAGGTCTTTTGTCCATTTTTAAATTGGGTTCTTCACTTTCTTATTGTTGAATTTTAAGAGTTCTTTGTATATTTAGAATGACAGTCCTTTATCAGATGTGTCTTTTGCAAATATTTTCTCTGTGGCTTGTCTTCTCATTATTTTGGCATTATATTTTTCAGAGCATAAGTTTTCTATTTTAATGAAGTCCAGCTTATCAATTATTTCTTTCATAGATTATACTGTTGTTGTATCTAAAAAGTTATCAACATATTCAAGGCCATATAAGTCTTCTCCTATTTTATCTTCTAAAAGTTTTACAGTTTTGTTTTACATTTAGGTCTATGATCATTTTGAGTTAAAAGTCTATGTTTTTTTTTGTTGTTGTTCATGTGGATGTCCAGTTGTTTCAATGTCATTTGTTGAAAAGACTATCTTTGCTCCATTGTGTTACCTTTGCTCCATTGTATTACCTTTTGTCAAGATCATTTGACTATATTTATGTGGGTCTATTTCTGGGCTCTCTTTTCTGTCCTATTAGTCTATTTGTCTATTTTTTCACCAATACCACACTGTCTTGATTACTGTAGCTTTATAGTATAGTCTTGAAGTCTAGTAGTATTAGTCTTCCAATTTTATTCTTCTTCTTCAATGGTTTGTGGGCTATTCTGGGTCTTTTGCCTCTACAAATGAACTTTAGAATCAGTATGTCAGTATCCACAAAATAATTTCTGGGGTTTTCACTGGAATTGCACTGAATCTATAGATTAAGTTGGGAAGAACTAACATCTTGACATATTGATTCTTCCTATCCCTGAGCATGAAATATCTCCCCATTTATTTAGTTCTTCTTTGATTTCATTCATCAGAGTTTGTGCTTTTCCTCACATAAATCTTGTACGTAGGGCTTCCCTGGTGGCGCAGTGGTTGAGAATCTGCCTGCCAATGCAGGGGACACAGGTTCGAGCCCTGGTCTGGGAGGATCCCACATGCCACGGAGCGGCTGGGCCCGTGAGCCACAACTACTGAGCCTGCGTGTCTGGAGCCTGTGCTCCACAACAGGAGAGACCGCGACAGTGAGAGGCCTGCGCACCGCGATGAAGAGTGGCCCCCGCTTGCCGCAACTAGAGAAAGCCCTCGCACAGAGATGAAGACCCAACACAGACATAAATCAATCAATCAATCAATCCAGTATTTCAGTTTCAACTTAAAAAAAAAAATCTTGTACATATTTTGTTAGATTTATACCTAAGTATTTCATTTTTGTAATGCTAATATAAATGGTATTGTGCTTTTAATTTCAAATTCCCTTGTTCATTGGTAGTATATAGGAAAACAATTAACTTTTTTATATTAACCTTGTATTCTGCAACCTTGCTGTAAGCACGTATTAATTCCAGGAGTTTTTTGTTGTTGTTGTTGATTCTTTCAGATTTGCTACATAGACAATTATGTCATCTATGAACAAAGACAGTTTTACTTCTTTCTTCCCAATTCGTATAAATTTCTTATTCTTTTCTTATTGCATTGCAAGAAATTCCAGTACAATGTTGAAAAGAAGTGGTGAAAGGGTATACCCTTGCCTCGTACCTGATCTTAGTGAGAAAGCTTCGAGTTTCTCACCACTAAGTATTATGTTAGCTGTAGGTTTTTTTGTAGTCTATCAAGTTGAGTAGGTTCCCCTCTATTCCTAGTTTACTGAGGAGCTTTTATCATGAGTGGGTGTTGGATGTTGTTAAATGCTTTTTTTTTTTTGCATCTATTGATATGATCATATAATTTTTCTTCTTTAGCCTATTGATATGATGATTACATTAATTGATTTTTGAATGTTGAACCAGATTTGCATACCTAGTATAAATCCCACTTGGTTGTGGTGTATAATTTTTCTTATATGTTTTTTAAATTTGATTTGCTAATATTTTGTTGAGGACTTTTGCATTTATGATCATGAGAGATATTGGTCTGTAGTTTTCTTAAAGTGTGTTTGTGTGGTTTTGGTATCAGGCTAATGCTGTTCTCTTTGACTGAATTAGGAAGTATTCCCTGCTTCTATCCTCTGAAAGAGATTGTGGAGAATTGGTATAATTTCTTCCTTAAATGTTTGGTAGAATTCACCAGTGAACCTTCTGGGCCTTGTGCTTTCTGGTTTGGAGGTCATTAATTATCATGCAATTTCTTTAGTAGATGTAGGCTTATTCAGATTGTATATTTCTTCTTGTGTGAGTTTTGGTAGATTGTATCTTTCAAGGAATTGGTCCATTTCTCATCTAAGCTATCAAATCTAGGGGCATAGAGTAGTTCAGAGTATTCCATTATTATTCTTTTAATGTCTGTGGGATGTGTAGTGATCTTCCCTCCTTCATTTCATATATTAGTAATTTGTATTCTCTTTTTTTCTCAGTTAGTCTGGATAGAGCTTATTAATTTTATTGCTTCCCCCCCCCAAAAGAACTAGCTTTGGTTTTGTTGATTCTCTCTATTGAGAGATGAAAAACAAGCAAGGTTTTCTCTAAGCTAATTTTTTCCAAAGAACTAGCTTTTGGTTTTGTTGATTTTCTCCTATTTTCTATTTCATTGATTTCTGCTCTAATCATTATTATTTCTTTCTTTCTGCTTACTTTTGATTTAATTTGCTCTTCATTTTCTAGTTTCCTAAGGTGTAAACTTAGATTATTGATTTTAGGTCTCTCTTCTGTTTTAATATATGTATTCAATGCTGTAAATTTCCCTCTAAGCACTACTTTTGCTGCCTCCCACAAATTTTGATAAGTTGTGTTTTCATTTTCATTTAGTTCAAAATATTTTAAAATTTCTCTTGAAATGTCTTCTTTGACCCAGGCATTATTAGGAAGTGTGTTATTTACTCTCCACTCATTTGGCCATTTTCCAGTTATCTTTCTGTTATTGATTTCTGGTTTAATTCCACTGTGGTCTAGGAGGAGACAGTGTATAATTTCTATTCTTTTAAATTCGTTAAAGTGTGTTTTATGGCCCAGAATATAGTCAATTTTGATGGATGTTCCATGTTACCTTGAGAAGAATGCTATTCTGCTATTGTTGGATGAAGTAGACTATAGATATAAATTATATCTAAGTGATTAATGGTGTTGTTGAGTACAATATATCCTTCCTCAATTTCTGTCTGCTGGATTTGTCCATTTCTGCTACAGGAGTGTTGAAGTCTCGAATTATTATAGTGGATTCATCTATTTCTCCTTGCATTTCTATCCGTTTTTGTCTCATGTAGTTTGGTACTTTATTGTTAGACACACACATGTTAAAGATTGTTATGTTTTCTTGGAGAATAGGCCCCTTTATCATTATGTAAAGCCTTTCTTTATTCCTGATAACATTTCTTGTTTTGAAGTCTACTTTGTCTGAAATTAATATAGCTACTCCTGTCTTCTGAAATTTTGAAATGTTAACATGTTATATTTTTCTCCATCCATTTACTTTTGATCTATATGAGTCTTTATGTTGAAAGTGAGTTTATTGTATGCAACATATAGTCAGATCTTGTTCTTTGATACACTCTGACAGTGCCTGTTTTTTTAATTTTTAATTAATTAATTAATTAATTTTTATACAGCAGGTTCTTATTAGTTATCAATTTTATACATATTAGTGTATATATGTCAATCCCAATCTCCCAATTCATCCCACTACCACGACCCACCCCTGCTTTCTCCCCTTGGTGTCCATATGTTTGTTCTCTACATCTGTGTATCTGTTTCTGCATCCCTGTTTTTTAATTGGTGCATTTAGACCATTGACATTCATAGTGATTTTTGATATTGTTAGATTAAAATCTACCATATATGTTACTGTTTTCTACTGGTTGCCCTTGTTCTTTATTCCTGTTTTTGTCCTCCACTCTTTTTCTGCCTTTTGTAATTTTAATTGAGCATTTTGTATGATTCCATTTTTCTCTCCTTTCTTAGCATATCAGCTATAATTTTTTTTTTTACTTTTTTTAGTGGTGGTCTTACTGTTTACAATATACATTTACAACTAATCCAAGTCCACTTTTAAAAAACCATATAATGCCTCATGGGTAGTGTACATACCTTTTAATAAGAAAATAATTCTAACTCCTTTCTCCTGTCCCTTATGTTGCTGTCATTCATTTCGTTTATATATATATATATATATATATATATATACATAAGATATAAATATAAAAGCATACATAGTTGAATACATTGTTGCTATTATTATTTTGAACAAACTGTTTTCTGTTAGATCAATTAAGAATAAGAAAATAAGAGATTGGTTCAAGATGGCAGAGTAGAAGGACATGTGCTCACTCCCTCTTGGTAGAGCACCAGAATCACAACTAACTGCTGAACAATCATTGACCGGAAGACACTGGAACTCACAAAAAAAGATATCCCACATCCAAAGACAAAGGAGAAGCCACAATGAGATGGTAGGAGGGGTGCAATCACAATAAAATCAAATCCCATAACCATTGGGTGGGTGATTCACAAACTGGAGAACAATTATACCCCAGAAGTCCACCCACTGGAGTGAAGATTCTGAGCCCCACGTCAGGCTCCCCAACCTGAGTGTCCAGCAATGGGAGGACGAATTCCCAGAGAATCAGACTTTGAAAGGTAACGGGATTTGATTGCAGGACTTTGACAGGACTGGGGGAAACAGAGACTCCACTCTTGGAGGGCACGCACAAAGTAGTATGCACATCAGCACACAGGGGGAAGGAGAAGTGACCCCATAGGAGACTAAACCAGAGCTACCTGCTACTGTTGGAGGGTCTCCTGCAGAGGTGGGGGGGGTATTTGTGGTTCACCATGGGGAAAAGGTGACTGGAAGCAGAATTTCTGGAAAGTACTCCTTGGTGTGAGCCCTCCCAGAGTCTGCCATTAGCCCCAGCAAAGAGCCTGTAGCCTCCAGTGCTGGGTGGTCTCAGGCCAAATAACCAACAGGGAGGGAACTCAGCCCCACCCATCAGCAGACAAGGAGATTAAAATTTTACTGAGCTCTACCCAGCACAGCAACATCCAGCTCTACCCACCACCAGTCCCTCCCATCAGGAAGCTTGCACAAGCCTCTTAGATAGCCTCATCCACCAGAGGGCAGACAGCAGAAGCAAGAAGAACTACAGTCCTACAGCCTGTGGAACGAAAACCACATTCACCAAAAGATAGACAAAATGAAAAGGCAGAGGACTATGTACCAGATGAAGGAAGAAGATAAAACCCCAGAAAAACAACTGAATGAAGCTGAATTAGGCAACCTTCCAGAAAAAGAATTCAGAATAATGATAGTGAAGATGATCCACGACCTTGAAAAAAGAATGGAGGCAAAGATTGAGAAGATGCAAGAAACACCTAATAAAGACCTAGAAGAATTAAAGAACAAACATCTAGAACAATTAAAGAACAAACAAATAGAGATGAACAATACAATAACTGAAATGAAAAATACACTAGAAGGAATCAATAGAAGAATAACTGAGGCAGAAGAATGGATAAGTGACCTGGAAGACAGAATGGTGGAATTCACTGCCATGGAACAGAATAAAGAAAAAAGAATGAAAAGAAATGAAGACAGCCTAAGAGACCTCTAGGACAACATTAAACACAACAACATTCACATTAGAGGGGTCCCAGAAGGAGAAGAGAGAGATAAAGGACCCGAGAAAATATTTGAAGAGATTATAGTGGAAAACTTCCCTAACATGAGAAAGGAAATATCCACCCAAGTCCAGGAAATGCAGAGTCCCAGGCAGGATAAACCCAAGGAGAAACATGCCGAGACACATAGTAATCAAATTGACAAAAATTAAAGACAGAGAAAAATTATTAAAAGCAACAAAGGAAAAATGACAAATAATATACAAGGGAACTCCCACAAGATTAACAGCTGATTTCTCAGTAGAAACTCTGCAAGCCATAAGGGAGTGGCATGATATACTTAAAGTGATGAAAGGGAAGAACCTACAACCAAGATTACTCTACCTAACAAGGATCTTATTCAGATTCGACAGAGAAATCAAAAGCTTTACAAACAAGCCAAAGCTAGGAGAATTCAGCACCACCAAAAAAACTCTACAACATATTCTAAAGGAACTTCTCTAAGTGGGAAACACAAGAGAAGGAAAGGACCTACAAAAACAAACCCAAAACAATCAAGAAAATGGTAATAGGAACATACATATCGATAATTACCTTAAGTGTGAATGGATTAAATGCTCCAACCAAAAGACACAGGCTCGCTGAATGGATACAAAAACAAGACCCATATATATGCTGTCTACAGGAGACCCACTTCAGACCTAGGGATAGATACAGACTGAAAGTGAGGGGATGGAAAAGGATACTCCATGCAAATGGAAATCAAAAGAAAGCTGGAGTAGCAATACTCATATCAGATAAAATAGACTTTAAAATAAAGAATGTTACAGGAGACAAGGAAGGACACTACATAATGATCAAGGGATCAATCCAAGAAGAAGATATAACAATTATAAATATATATGCACCCAACATAGCAGCACCTCAATACATAAGGCAACTGCTAACAGCTATGAAAGAGGAAATCGTCAGTAACACAACAATAGTGGGGAACTTTAACACCTCACTTACACCAATGGACAGATCATCCAGACAAAAACTTAATAAGGAAACACAAGCTTTAAATGACACAATAGACCAGATACATTTAATTGATATATATAGGACATTCCATCCAAAAACAGAAGATTACACTTTCTTCTCAAGTGCACACGGAACATTCTCCAGAACTGATCACATCTTGGGTCCCAAATCAAGCCTCAGTATATTTAAGAAAATTGAAATCAGATCCAGCATCTTTTCCAACCACAATTCTATGAGATTAGAAATACATTATAGGAAAAAGAACGTAAAAAACACAAACACATGGAGGATAACAATACATTACTAAATAACCAAGAGATCACTGAAGAAATGAAAGAGGAAATCAAAAATACTTAGAAACAAATGACAACAAAAACACGATGATCCAAAACCTATGGGATGCAGCAAAAGCAGTTCTAAACGGGAAGTATACAGCAATAAAATCCTACCTCAAGAAACAAGAAAAATCTCAAATAAACTATCTAAGCTTACACCTAAAGCAATTAGAGAAAGAAGAACAAGCAAAACCCAAAGTTAGTAGAAGGGAAGAAATCATAAAAATAAAAGCAGAAATAAATGAAATAGAAACAAAGAAAACAATAGTAAATATCAATAAAACTAAAAGCTAGTTCTTTGAGAAGATAAACAAAATTGATAAACCTTTAGCCAGACTCATCAAGAAACAGAGGGAGAGGACTCAAATCAATAAAATTAGAAATGAAAAAGGAGAAGTTACAACAGACACCACAGAAATACAAAGCATCCTAAGAGACTATTACAAGCAACTGTATGCCAATAAAATGGACAATCTGGAAGAAATGGGCAAATTCTTAGAAAGGTATAACCTTCCAAGACTGAACCAGGAAGAAACAGAAAATATGAACAGACCTATCACAAGTAATGAAATTGAAACTGTGATTAAAAATCTTCCAACAAACAAATGTCCAGGACCAGATGGCTTCACAGTTGAATTCTATCAAACATTTAGAGAAGAGTTAACACCTATCCTTCTCAAACTCTTCCAAAAAATTGCAGAGGAAGGAACACTCCCAAACTCATTCTATGAGGCCACCATCACCCCGATACCAAAACCAGACAAAGACACTACAAAAAAAGAAAATTACAGACCAATATCACTGATGAATATAGATGCAAAAATCCTCAACAAAATACTAGCAAACAGAATCCAACAACACATTAAAAGGATCATATACCACGATCAAGTGGGATTTATCCCA
The DNA here is from genome assembly GCF_949987535.1 of Balaenoptera acutorostrata. Lineage (NCBI taxonomy): Eukaryota > Metazoa > Chordata > Mammalia > Artiodactyla > Balaenopteridae > Balaenoptera > Balaenoptera acutorostrata. Next base: position 66,780,528 of record NC_080065.1, read on the forward strand.
GGGATGCAAGGCTTCTTCAATATATACAAATCAATCAATGTGATACACCATACTAACAAATGGAAGAATAAAAACCATATGATCATCTCAATAGATGCAGAAAAAGCTTTTGACAAAATTCAACCCCCATCTGTGATAAAAACTCTCCAGAAGGTGGGCATAGAGGGAACCTACCTCAACATAATAAAGGCCATATACAACAAACCCACAGCAAACATCATTCTCATTGGTGAAAAACTGAAAGCATTTCCTCTAAGATCAGGAACAAGACAAGGATGTCCATTCTTGTCACTTATTCACATAGTTTTGGAAGTCCTAGCCACAGCAATCAGAGAAGAAAAAGAAATAAAAGGAATACAAATTGGAAAAGAAGAAGTAAAACTGTCACTGTTTGCAGATGACATGATACTATACGTAGAGAATCCTAAAGATGCCACCAGAAAACTACTAGAGCTAATCAGTGAATTTGGTAAAGTTGCAGGATACAAAATTAATGCACAGAAATCTCTTGCATTCCTATACACTAACAACGAAAGATCAGAAAGAAATTAAGGAAACAATCCCATTCACCATTGCAACAAAAAGAATAAAATACCTAGGAATAAACCTACCTAAGGAGGTAAAAGACCTGTACTCAGAAAACTATAAGACACTGATGAAAGAAATCAAAGATGACACAAACAGATGGAGAGATATACCATGTTTGTGGATTGGAAAAATCTATTTTGTAAAAATGACTATACTACCCATAGCAATCTACAGATTCAGTGCAATCCCTATCAAATTATCAATGGCATTTTTTTTTACAGAACTAGAACAAAAAAATCTGAAAATTTGTATGGAGACTGAAAAGACCCCAAATAGCCAAAGCAATCTTGAGGGGAAAAAAAACAGAGCTAGAGGAGTCAGACTCCCTGACTTCAGACTATACTACAAAGCTACAGTAATCAAGACAATATGGTACTGGCACAAAAACAGATATATAGATCAATGGAACAGGATAGAAAGCCCAGAGATAAACCCACCCACCTAGGTCAACTAATCTATGACAAAGGAGGCAAGGATATGCAATGGAGAAAAGACAGTCTCCTCAATAAGTGGTGCAGGGAAAACTGGACAGGTACATGTAAAAGAATGAAATTAGAACACTCCTAACACCATACACAAAAATAATCTCAAAATGTATTAAAGACCTAAATGTAAAACCAGAAACTATAAAACTCTTAGAGGAAAAGAGGAAGAACACACTTTGACATAGATCACAACAAGATCTTTTTTGATCCACCTCCTAGAGTAATGGAAATAAAAACAAAAATAAACAAATCGGATCTAATGAAACTTAAAAGCTTTTGCACAGCAAAGGAAACCATAAACAAGACTAAAAAACAACCATCAGAATGGGAGAAAATATTTGCAAACGAATCAATGGACAAAGGATTAATCTCCAAAATATATAAATAGCTCATGCAGCTCAATATTAAAAAAACAAACAACACAATCCAAAAATGGGCAGAAGGCCTAAATAGACATTTCTCCAAAGAAGACATACAGATGGCCAAGAAGCACATGAAAAGCTGCTCAACAACATCACTAATTATTAGAGAAATGCAAATCAAAACTACAATGAGGTATCACCTCACACCAGTTAGAATAGGCATCATCAGAAAATCTACAAACAACAAATGCTGAAGAGGGTGTGGAGAAAAGGGAACCCTCTTGCACTGTTGGTGGGAATGTAAATGGATACAGCCACTGTGGAGAACAGTACAGAGGTTCCTTAAAAAAGTAATAGAATTACCATATGATCCAGCAATCCCACTACTGGGCATATACCCAGGGAAAGCCATAATTCAAAAAGACACATGCACCCCAATGTTCATTGCAGCACTATTTACAATAGCCAGGTCATGGAAGCAACCTAAATGCCCATTGACAGATGAATGGATAAAGAAAATGTGGTACATATATACAATGGAATATTAGCCATAAAAAGGAATGAAATTGGGTCATTTGTAGAGACGTGAATGGACCTAGAGACTGCCATACAGAGTGAAGTAAGTCAGAAAGAGAAAAACAAATATCCTATATTAACGCATATATGTGGAACCTAGAAAAATGGTACAGATGAACCTGTTTGCAAGGCAGAAGTAGAGACACAGATGTAGAGAGCAAACGTATGGACACCAAGGGGGGAAAGTGGTGAGAGGAGGGTGGTCGTGGTGGGATGAATTGGGAGATTGAGATTGACATGTATACCCTAGTATGTATAAAATAGATAACTAATAAGAACCTGCTGTATAAAAAAAAATAAAAGAAAATTCAAAAAAAAGGAATAAGGAAATAAAAGTTATTTTACCTACACTTATTCCTTCTTCAGTGCTCTTCTTTTTTTAATGTAGATCTATGTTTATATCACTTTCCTTCTCTCCAAAGAATTTCTTTTAAAATTTCTTGCAAGTCAGGTCTACTGGCGACATATTCCTTCAATTTTTGTTTGTCTCAGTCTTTATTTCTCCTTCACTTTTGAAGGATAATTTCTCTGAGTACAGAATTCTAGATTGGTGGGATTTTTTTCTCTCAATAATTTGAATATTTCACTTCACTCTCTTCTTGCTTGCATGGTTTCTGAGGAGAAGTCAGATTAACTGTTATCTTTGTTGTTCCATAGGTAAGATATTTTTCCCCTCTAGCTTCTTTCAGGATTTTTTTCTTTATCTTTAATTTTCTGTAGTTTGAAAATGATATGCCTCAGTGTATTTTTCTTCATTTATGCTACTTTGTGTTTTCTGAGCTTCCCCAATCTGTGGTTTGGTGTCTGACATTAATCTGGTGAAATTCTCAATCATTATTATTTCAAATTTTTCTTCTTTTCCTTTCTCCCTTTCATCTCCTTCTGGTATTTCCATTATGTGTATGTTACACTTTTTGTAGTTGTCCCAAAATACAAAATATTATTCTCTTTGCTTTTCAGTTTGGAAGGTTTCTATTGAGATATCCTCAAACTCAGAGATTCTTTCCTTAGCCATGTCCATCTGCTTATCTAGTAATAAGCCTATCAAAAGCATTCTTCATTTTTGTTTTAGTGTTTTTGATCTCTACCATTTCTTTTTGGTTCTTTCTTAGGATTTGCATCTCTCTACTTGTATTGTCCATCTGTTCTTTCATGCTGTCTACTTCATCCATTGGAGACAGCATATTAATCATAGCTGTTTTGAATTCCTGGTCTGATAATTCCAACATCCAACATCCCTGCCATGTCTGGTTTTGAGGCTTGCTCTATCTCTTCAAATTGTGTTTTTTGTCTTTTAATATGCCTTGCACTATTTTTCTTTTTTCTTTTCTTTTATTTTGCTAGCTGGACATGATGTACAAGGTGAAGCCAACTGCTGTAAACAGGATTTTAGTATTGTTGTGATGAGGTATGGGAAGAGGGGAAGCATTCTATAGTCCTAGGATTAGGTCTCAGTCTTTTAGTGAGCTTATGGTAAATTTAAGTGTTACTCAGGGTTTTTTTTCTCCTCCCTTAGGTGAGAGAGAGTGGCTAGAGTCGGCTGGAGCTGGGTATTTCCCTTCCTCCAGGTCAGTTAGGCTTTGATAATATCCCAACAGGTACGGCTCTGGTTAATGAGTTTCTCCTGAGGGCAGCCCTTGTTAAAAAGAACACAGTGCTCTGTTGTATTTCAAAATGGTTTTTTTTCTCTCCCCCTGCTGGAAGCACAAGAGGATTTTTCTCTAATATTTACTGTGAGAACCTGGTCAAGCTCCTGGAGGTAAATTCACAAGATTGTGGAGGCCACCCTATAACTGGGTCCCCCTGGAGTTTTAACTCTTAGACTTGTCCACTCTGAGCTCCCAGCAATTTGTCAATTATAGTGCAGGCTTTCCTACCCTGGCACAAGTTCCCACAGTGGTTTCCACTCATGAAACTCTGTTCCAATAAGCTGTGACTCCCTATATTTGCCTCTCTCTCCAATCTTCACTCTGGGAAAGTTTTTTCATTCATTTCACTGGTAATTTCTTCCCTCCATTTTCTCTGTTTTCTCTTTCTGGAATTTCTGTTATTTTGCTTTTGGACGTCTTAGAGTAATCCTGCTTTTCTCCTATTTCTCCGTATTTTTGCTTTACTTTTTAAGGGAAATGGTTTGATTTTATCTTCTATCCCTTCCTCATTTTGTTGTCACATTTTTAATTCCAGGAGCACTTTTCCCCCGAATGCTCCTTTGTGTATGATGGAGAGAGAGGTATATAATGTCCTGTTCTTATTTCATGGATACAGTATTTTCTCTTAGCTCTCCAATATATTACTCATAATTGGTTTCTTTTTTAAAAAGTGTGCTTCGTCCTATTTCCTCCAAGTTGCTTTTTCTTTGTTTGCATCGCTATCTTCCGAATTAGAGATTTTCCTCAGATGTCTGGTATTCTTTGACTGACTGCACATGATTAAGAGATGGGGACTTTCCCACCAACAGTGCAAGAGGGTTCCCTTTTCTCCACACCCTCTCCAGCATTTATTGTTTGTAGATTTTTTGATGATGGCCATTCTGACTGGTGTGAGGTGATACCTCATTGTGGTTTTGATTTGAATTTCTCTAATAATTAGTGATGTTGAGCATCCTTTCAGGTGTTTGTTGGCAACCTGTATATCTTCTTTGGAGAAATGTCTGTTTAGGTCTTCCACCCGTTTTTGGATTGGGTTGTTTTTTTTTTTTTTGACATTGAGCTGCATGAGCTGCTTGTATATGTTGGAGATGAAACCTTTGTCCGCTGCTTCATTTGCAAATATTTTCTCCCATTCTGAGGGTTGTCTTTTTGTCTTGTTTATGGTTTCCTTTGCTGTGAAAAAGCTTTTAAGTTTCATTAGGTCCCATTTGTTTATTTTTTTTTATTTCCATTACTTTAGGAGGTAGGTCAAAAAAGACCTTTCTGTGATTTATGTAATAGACTGTTCTGCCTATGTTTTCCTCTAAGAGTTTTATAGATTCTGGTCTTACATTTAGGTCTTTAATCCATTTTGAGTTTATTTTTGTGTATGGTGTTAGGAAGTGTTCTAATTTCATTCTTTTACATGTAGCTGTCCAGTTTCCCCAGCACCACTTATTGAAGAGGCTGTCTTTTCTCCATTATATATTCTTGCCTCCTTTGTCAAAGATAAGGTGACCATATGTGCGTGGGTTTATCTCTGGGCTTTCTGTCACTGTTAGTGGGAATGTAAATTGATACAGCCACTATGGATAACAGTATGGAGGTTCCTTAAAAAACTAAATATAGAACTACCATAGGACCCGGCAATCCCACTACTGAGCATATACCCTGAGAAAACCATAATTCAAAAAGAGATGTGTACCACAATGTTCATTGCAGCACTATTTACAATAGCCAGGATATGGAAGCCACCTAAGTGTCCATTGACAGATGAATGGATAAAGAAGATGTGGCACAAATATAAAGTGGAATATTACTCAGCCATAAAAAGAAATGAAATTGAGTTATTTGTAGTGAGGTGGATGGACCTCGAGTCTGTCACACAGAGTGGAGTAAGTCAGAAAGAGAAAAACAAATACCATACGCTAACACATATATATGGAATCTAAAAAAAAAAAAAAAGGTTCTGATGGACCTAGGGGCAGGACAGGAATAAAGATGCAGACATAGAGAATGGACTCGAGGACATGGCGGGGGCGGGGGGGAAGGGGAAGCTGGGACAACATGAGAGAGTAGCATGGACATATATACACTACCAAATGTAAAATAGCTAGTGGGAAGCATCTGCATAGTACAGGGAGATCAGCTCAGTGCTTTGTGACCACCTAGAGTGGTGGGATAGGGAGGGTGGGAGGGAGGTACAAGAGGGAGGGGATATGGGGATATATGTATACATATAGCTGATTCACTTTGTTATACAGCAGAAACTAACTCAACATTGTAAAGCAATTATACTCCAATAAAGATGTAAAAAAAAAAAAAAAAGATGGGGACTAACAGGCTGTTCGGAAGCTCTGAATATGTAGGTCGGGCTTGATAATCCTAAGCTTTACTGTAGGGTGATCCCCATTTACTGGTGAAGACCTATGCTTAGGTCTTTCCTTTGGACTGGCCAAATAAACCAGAGAGATTTCTTCCTATCTCCTTCTGAGAGGGTGAAGGACTGGGTGTCATCGTTCTGGGGCTGAGTGAGGTATTCACTGTGCCTGTCAATCTGTTAATAGCCCCAGTTCCAGAAGAAGCTGATGCTGAGATTTTGGATTTGGTTCTTAGCTTACCCCACTCTGGTTTAAGATTGTTCTTCCCTAGTTCTAGGATGGAAGGCTCATTATGGCAGGAAAGCTGAGATCAAGAATTATATCTTAGCTTTGACATTTCCAAAGTCTAAACTCCAAAGGACCCAGGACATGAAGTTTATGTTGTTGTGCAAAACTATCTAAAATTAGAAAATAAGGCAAAAATATTGGCTTTATGACCTTTCTAAAAAGTCTGTGAAAGGTCATCTGACTTACCCAGGGAATGACACTTTGGTTGTGACCCAGACATTTTACAACCCTGGTAAATTAAGAGATTAACTTTTAGAAAAATAATAAGGTGTGATGATATATTTGCGGGGGGTGGGAGCTGGTAGAGAAGTTAACCTCCACACTTGTCTACAGAGCATTAACTTGTTTAGTATCTATTTAGCAATCTTATTTCAGTATTCCTTTCTCCACTAACTCTATAATCTCCATTTCTCAAATTTTCTCCAAACCAGCTCTCGTCTTGCTGCAGGTTTCTTCATTAATGAGTTAATAAAACTTTGGCATAAGTTTGCCATCTGTATGTATGGGAATTATGTTTTTTAAACAGTTTGAGAATTGTGCTTTTACACCATCAGTGAAAAATCTGGAAGAATAGTGCTCAGTAATGATAAATTGTTTCTCCTGGCTTTCCTCCCCAGATTAGATGAAGTTCCCCCAAACTGGGAGAGGAGAAGAGTCAGAGGGAAGCCAAAGAGCTTAGAAACTGGAAGGTGTTAGGAAGAGGTCTGAGCTGCAGAGTGTAAGTAATTTACTTTTTATAAAAAGTGGATCGTACTGTACTTGCTATTGTATATTATACTCAATAATATGGCATAAACATCTTTATAGGTCAACAAATAACCCTTCTAAAATACAACTTTTCTTGGCTAATAGCACTCCACCACATGAGCTAGTTTCATGATTTAGAAAAACTGCCCATTCTCCTTCCAACTGGTAGTCACAATCAGTCTCAATTATCTTAGTTTTTAAGTCTTAAGTTAAAAGAACATCTCCTTATTGGAAGGAATCCTAGTCTGGGTGGACCCCAACAGACAACTCTATTCAAGATCTATTGACGAGAGCTGGCAAAACCGAGTTAGCTTCTCTTTCTGAAAACCCTGTAATGAAGCCAGTTGTGTTTAATTCTGGCTGGCCATTCGAGGGTGACACTGATTCAACTCCTTACAAGGAGAGCTTCAGGAATGGAGAACAATGGGTTCAGAAAGCCTCCCTAATGTATGTCTTAAGTAATAGCAAAACCACCCCTAGGTCTGTATTCACGTATTCACGTAGCCCTTGACCATGAGGTTGGGATGTGCCTTCTGGCTGCAAGCTGGTGCTGTGCTTCCCTCAGCCTATAAACAGAAAGTAATAAATGAGTCCGCTCAGAAGGGCATCGGGGAGACTGCTGTGGGCTTCTGAAGGAAGGACTTCTGTCGTGGACAGAGATACCAATGTCCAAGAGCTCTGACCCCATGGTGGTAACTGCAGTGCCCTTAGCAGCCCCTGAAATTGCACTTGGGAGTGGGGAGTCTCAGAGTTTATCAATAACCTTTCCCTGGGATGCTGGTTTTAATCATTTCCTATTTCTTTTGGGAGCTTACATTTGCCACAAATCAAAGCTCCTCCAATTGAGAACAATGTTGGGATTGGCATTTTGTTGTTAGTGTGTGTGTGTGTGTGTGTGTCCTGTAGCTTTGAAAACACAGTGTGTTCGGATCAAACAGCAGCATTTGGATTGATATAAATTTGGTCAAAACAGATTTCTATTTGTTTTTGCTATTTTGTACATTTTATCCTAAAAATCAAAGACACATAGAATCTATTCAATAAGGTCCCAAGAAACTTTTTTAAAGCTTGTTCCTGTGATAGAAACAAAATACAAATTCCTAGTTTCTTTTTATAAGAGAAAAAAATGTCATTTTTCCCCTAAGTGTTGAGAGAAGAAAAGAATATTTATAATACGAATCTGGAGGCTAAATCAATTACAGGCCGTGACCGTTTCCCTGTTTTTTCATTGTTTTAATAATGTTGTGTTATATTCGGGGCATATTATCTTCATTAGTTGAAAGGACAAAATAGAATCACATGCAGACTTTCTTGGTAATTCATTTAATTTCCTGTTTTCTATCTTTTTGGTGACTTCTGTAGAAAGACTATTTTAAAAGTTTCCCCTTTGAAAATGGCCCAAGGAGCAAAGGAAACTTGTATTTTAATGCTTTGTGAGTTGGTGAGAGGAATGCATTTCACAAGGCCTAACTACCATTCTAAATGGTGACAGGACAAAAAAGGAACTGAGTGAGAATGGAGAAGGAACCAAGTCGTGGGTTTGGGGAACAGAGGTTAGCGCTCATCTGCTTCATAAAAGATGGTGATGATGTGTTTTCCATGTGTGAAAGGCTGGAATGAGTGACGTGAAGTCCAATTGTCTTAACTGGGTCAGAAAAATAACATTGCCTGCAGAAACAAATATGTGATAATATACGTAACTTGTACACATCAGAAAATAGAAATGGTTACACCATTAAGGGCTCTCAAAAATAAGATAGCTCTTTCCCCTGCTTGAAAAAGAACACCTGGGCCGCGTAAAGAAACAGATTTCAACACTCTGACCCTTCCCTCCCAGCCTCTAACCTTCCCCACACAGATTCTGTAGACTGGGACAGTTGGCATTGGTCACAGAGGCAGTTGCAATGAATAAAACAGCTTCATCCTGGGTTCCTGGATACTTGTGCAATGCATTCCCAGAAGACTCTGGGCTTTCCAGCCTGTAGGACCAGTCCTTTCCCCCTTACTCTCCTCCAGGAGAAAGGAGGAATCCAGGGGCTGCCTGGATTTCATAAAGCAAAAACCCCTGGAGAGGTGAACTTCCATGATTGTACTGTTAAATGTATTATACCTTGTGAGGGACAATGGTCTTGTCTGGCTTCGAAGTACCTAAGTTGTTGATTCCAAGGGGACTGTCGTCTTTGCTAAGAAGAGAACAAGGAGGTATATCCACCCTTAGCCTTAACCCTCCCCCAGCCCTCCTTCAAAAAAGAACTGGAATACAATTAAAGGGCACATGTCAGAAAATCTGATTTGGAGAATATGTGATGAAGTTTTATCTTTCATGAAAGAAAATGTTCTGTTTTTCCCATTATAAATGCCTTGGTTCCTGCCAAGCCTCTTTTTTCCCAAATGTCTTAGAAGATCTTGGTATAACTCAGCAGAGATAGGACAGCACCAACACTGAGTTTAATTTAATCCAACATTGAGCGCTGTTATATTAAGAATACTTCCTGAAATCCCTTCCCCGCCACCAGCAAAACAGCTTTTGATACTAAGAATCCGTTTTTAATTCTCTCATTGAATAAGGTATAATAAGGGTTCCATTTGGAACTTGCCATATAGGCACAGTGGGCTGGGAGGGGAAAGTGTGGTCAGTCTTTCTCACGACGGGGCAGATTCTCATGGCTCAGTCCTGGCAGTACCAGTTTGGGCATCTGGCTGGCATTAGGGACTCACAGAGAGGCCTGACCATGTGACTTCCCAAGGTCAGGTGGTCATGAAAGACCTCGAGGGCAGGAACCACCAGTGCCTGCCATGAGGCAGGTGGTCAATAAATGTTAGATGTTAAGATAAGCACGTTAGGATCTGAAATCTCAAGATCTGAGTGATCAAAATGCACTTTATTGGCTATAAAAATTGACCCATCACTTCATGTACTGGCTCAGAGAAGTGTGAGAGCTTGAGTATTCTTGTAGTAGAGGAGGCTGTTTAACGCAGGCAAAGCTCTATTCTTTTTCAAACATGGCTGTTTCAAATGTACTGTTCTTTTCTTTTCCTTTTTTTTTTCAATGGCTTCTATTTCTCCTTGCAATGCCTTAATCGTTTGAACAGAAAGGCTCCTCTGAGGCTTATGTAGAAGGCTTCATCTAGCATCCCTGCTTTGCACAGACCCAAAGCCCTGTCTTCCACCCCTAAATCAATGTCTGGGTCCAAAGACCCCTTGGGCTACTTCTACACCAGCTCATGCCTGTGCCACTAGTTTTTATTTCTCTATCTCTGGCACCCAAAAAAGGAGTTATACTTTTCCTCCACAAACTCATTTTTCTTAATGTTTAGACTTTAGTGCTTCTACACATGTTGAGGGAGGGGGCATATCTACATTAGCTCAGGTCCTCCTTATTGGAGAAAGTTCCTTCCATCTCCTTTACATTGTGAAAATATACTCTATTATGTTCAAAGACATTTTAAGAGTAATAACGTCTAATCTTTGAGGAATGAATTGCGAGAAAATTAATGTAGTTTAAAGCATAACAGAATGAGTTTCTACGATCAATATATAAACTCTGTTTCTTCATTCTAGCATTCAAAAGCTATTGCTCTCCTCCCCCCCATCACCCATTGGGTACCACTAATTACAGAAATTATTATATTTCTTAGAATCATTAGATTTTTATCACTCGAAGGGAAACAGCTGCCTTCAAGGCCAGACAGGTAAGACAGATGAGTGACTTTGGTGAAACGCAACAGGGAGTGGTATGGACTGTAGTAAAATGGAGACCTCAAGCCCCATCTAGAGGAAGCCAGGTTCCATTTTTAAAAACTGCTGCGATCCAGGCTACATGTAAATCAATGAAACTAGAACACTCCCTCACACCATACACAAAAATAAACTCAAAATAGTTTAGGGCTTCCCTGGTGGCGCAGTGGTTGAGAATCTGCCTGCCAATGCAGGGGACACGGGTTCGAGCCCTGGTCTGGGAGGATCCCACATGCCACGGAGCGGCTGGGCCCGTGAGCCACAACTACTGAGCCTGCGCGTCTGGAGCCTGTGCTCCACAACAAGAGAGGCCGCGATAGTGAGAGGCCTGTGCACCGCGATGAAGAGTGGCCCCCGCTCGCTGCAACTAGAGAAAGCTCTCGCACAGAAACGAAGACCCAACACAACCAAAAATAAATAAATAAATAAAATTTAAAAAAAAATAGTTTAAAGGCGTAAGTATAAGACATGACACCATAAAACTCCTAGAAGAGAACACAGGCAAAATATTCTCTGACATAAATCCTACCAATATTTTCTTAGATCAATCTCCTAAGATGAAAGAAATAAAGGCAAAAATAAACAAATGGGACCTAGTCAAACATAAGAACCTTTGCCCAGCAAAGAAAGCCATCAAAACAAAAAAGACAACCTACGGAATGGGAGAAAATATTGATATTTGCAATGATGTGACTGACAAGGGTTTAATATCCAAACTATACAAACAGCTCATACAACTCAATATCAAAAAAAAAACAAACAACCCAATCACAAAATGGGCAGAAGATCTAGGTAGACATTTCTCCAAAGAAGACATAATGGCCACTATGGAAAACTGTACGGAGGTTCCTTAAAAAACTAAAAACAGAGTTACCATGTGATCCAGCAATCCCACTCCTGGACATATATCTGGAAAAGATGAAAACTCAAGTTCAAAAAGATATATGCACCCCAGTGTTCATAGCAGCACTATTTACAATAGCCAAGACATTGAAATAACCCAAGTGCCCATCAACAGAAGATTGGTTTAAGAAGATATGATATATATAATGGAATATTATTCAGCCATAAAAAAAGAATCAAATATTGCCATTCGCAACAACATGGATGGACCTAGAGAACATCACACTAAGTGAAGTAGGTCAGACAGAGAAAGACAAATATTAATACCACTTATATGTGGAATCTAAAAAATAATACAAATGAATCTGTATGCAAAACAAACAGACTCACAGGCATAGAAAACGAACTTATGGTTACCTAAGGGGAAAGCGAAGAGGGAGGGATAAATTAAGAGTATGGGATTAACAGATACAAACTGCTATGCATAAAATAGATAACCAGAAAGGGTTTACAGTCTAGCACAGGGAATTATATTCAATATCTTGTAAAAACCTATAATGGAAAATAATCTGAAATGTGTATATATATATATATATATATATATATATATATACACAGACACACACACACACACACACACATATATATATCTGAATAACTTTGCTGTATTCCTGAAGCTGACACAATTTTGTAAATCAACTATACTTCAATTAAAAAAATAATGTATACCTAATACTATGAAAAAAAAACCCAGCCCTGCTAAGGTCCAAAACTAACCAAGCACAGACTGAATTCAACTTAAAACACATTAGCTTACCAACGCTAATTATTCCAATGGTCCTCATTGTTTAGCAGAAAATGAAATTTAGACAGAGTAATTTGCTCAAGGTCATGAAAAGTCAAGACTAGCCTGGCCTTAGGTTTCTAATTTCAAGATCAGAGCCTTTTCCCCTGCCCCATACTGACTCTGGTTCTTAAAACACCCTTTTAAAAATAAAGAAGGGTTTGCATGTTGCTCTGTTGAAAGTGATGTGGCCAAACCCCTTGTCCCCAGATTTCCTTTAACAACAAATCCTGAATGACATCAGAATATGGACAGTTGGTCAAAAGTCTGAGCAGACAGGCAGACCTGGGCTATTTTAAAGAGAAGGCTTGAGGAGTGCCGCGTGAGTGTATGGCTCAGGTTTCCCCACCTCAGCAGTGAACCTGGACAGCCACAGGAAGACCTGGGAATCACTGATCCTGTCAGAATTCCGCACCTGTCTCACTCAGACAGGGCTCCAGAAGCCCTGACAGCATCTCTTTCCAGTCACGGGGGGGCTAGGGGCAAGATTTTCACTTATGAAGCACCCTGAGAAATTCTTTTGGCCCAGCGAACAAAGCCCAGCTGGAATCACTTTTGACACACGGATCCTTGCCCGCTACGCCATGTGACCTTGTGCAAGGCCAAGATTTGCTTTTGGCCTCTCAGTGGCATTGCATCTATCTTGAAGGAGTTTGTGTAGGAAACGTGTAGTGTGGTGTGTGGGCGAGAACATGTGTTTGGAACCAGACAGACCCGCTTGGTTACCCTCTCCCCTGCTTTAGTCAGTCAGTCAACGAACACTTCCTGAATGCCCACTGTGTGTCAGGCACTGTTCTAGGCCCCCAGGAGACCATGGTGAACAAAGCAGGAAAGGCCCTGACTTCATGAAGTTTACATTGTAGTTGAGGTGGGGCGTGGAGGGGATTGGCAAGAAATAAAATAAATAATTAAATTATATGTTAGAAGGTGGTGGATGCTCGGGGGGAGAATTAAGCTGGATGGAGAGAGAATGGAGAGTGTAATTGAAATACTGTGTTGCAGGGAAGCCTCGTTGAGCAGGTGGACATCTGAACAAAGACTTGAAGGGGGTGAAAGGGTGAACTATAAAGATGTATGGGGGTGGGGTTCTATGCAAAGGCCCTGAGGTTGGAGCCTGCATGCAGGGTTCAAGAAATGACAAGGACACTGGCCTGTCTGCATGGAATGGGGTGGGATGGGAGGGGTAGGAACTAAGTTGATAGAGGTGATAAGGGGAGATCAGGCCACTGAAAGCACTTACATTGAGTGGAATGGGAAGATGCTGTGGGACATATGTTGAAGAATTTCCTCATGGATTGAATTGAGGGCTCAGAGGAAAAGAATAGTCAAGAGTGATCTAAGGTTCTTGGCTTGAGCAGCTGGGAGAGTGGAGGTATCATTAACTGGGATGGGAAGCGGGGACAGAACTGATTGCAGGGAGGGTAAGAATCCAGAAGTTGGGGAACTCCCTGGAGGTCCAGTGGTTAGCCAGTAGCGCTATCATTGCCATGAGCCCAGGTTTGACCCCAGGTCAGGGAACTAAGATCCCACAAGCCACGCGGTGTAGCCAAAAAAAGTATTCGGAGGTTACTTTTGAAAATGCTAAATGAAGATGACGAATAAACAGTGGCATGTGAGTCTGAAGCACACGAGAGGGTCTGAACTAAGGATATAAATGTGGGGTCACATAAATGGTATTTAAAATTGTGAGAAGCAGTGATATCACCAAAGAATGATGGCAGGGAAGAGAGGGGACCAAGCCCTGGGACACGTCAACCCTTAAAAGTACAAGCTACCCGTGTGGGAGCTGGGTGGCTACAGGCGCACTGGGGTTAGGACCAAGCTCTCATCCTCCCAGATGCTGACAGTTAACAACCTAACTTCCCCCCCACCCATTCCAGGAATTACCATCACATGAAGGGGGCTACCACACCCAAGCCTACACCCTTATCTCAGGGACAGGCTGGGTTCAATGACTGGTCAATTCCCGGGTTCAAAGCCCATCCCTTTGCTTCCCAGTTGCAGAGCGCCCGTGGTATCAACTGAGGCCACTGTTGCACCTGCTTCCCCCCTCAGCTTCCCCTCTGCCTGACCCCAGTGCCTGCACTCCCTCAAGGTGCTGTTTCTAAGAGCACCCCTTTGGGCAAATCTCCATCTCAGTCAGTGTCCCAGGGAATCCATCCTAAAACAGTGGCTCTGGGCATAGAGCTGGCTTCTACAGTTTCCACATTTGTAATATGGTGATAATTATAACTACCTGGCAGGATGGTTGTAGGGAGAAGAGACATTATGTGTGAAGCGCCTAGAATGATGAGTAGTGCTCAGGAAGGCTGTCTGTCTTCTCCCTGGAGTCCCTAGACTACATTCACATGCTTCTTTTGTGTGCTCTGACAGTACCCTCCCCTTCTCGTATCATAATTATAGATTGCACTATTCTACATTATAACTGCATATTTAATTTTCTCCCACCCCTCTTTCCTGTAAGCTCTATATCTGTCTTATTCATGATTGTATCTCCAGGGACTAGCACACTGTAGGCACTCCATAAATATCTATTGAATTGAATTGAATTGACACCTGTCTGAACTTATGGACTAAGGCCTGGTGCAGTGTGGCTCAGCTCTGGGAATTATAGACCTGAGTGACCTTTATGAGGAATTGGGTCTGGTCCTATGCAGCCCCATCTACCAATCCATTCATCCGTCTATCCATCAAAAATTATCTACAGAGCACCTGAAAAAATGAGTAGAAGCCAGTTGTGGGAAAAGTAGGAATATTTCAGACCAAGAAAGATCCCAAAAGGGGGAAAGAATTTGATGTGTAGAGGAAAGGAGAGAAAACCAGTGTGAAGGGAGCAGAAGGGGAATAGAGGGGCGGGGGCAATTCCTGAAGAGCAGTGCCCAGTTTGAGAAAATCATTTTTTTTAATTAATTGTTTTTATTTTTTTTACTCATTTTAAATTTTATTGAAGTATATAGTTGTTCTACAATGTGTTTAATTTCTACTGTACAGCAAAGTGACTCAGTTATACACATATATACATTCTTTTTTATATTCTTTTCCATTATGGTTTATTCCAGGATATTGAATATAGGACCCTGTGCTATACATTAAATCCTTGCTGCTTATCCATTTTATGTATAGGAGTTTGTATCTGTTAATTCCAAACTCCTAACTTATCCCTCCCCCTTCCCTTTCCCCTTTGGTAACCATAAGTTTGTTTTCTATGTCTGTGAGTCTCTTTCTATTTTATAGATTAATTTCTATTATTTTTTAGATTCCACATGTATGTGATATCATATGGTATTTGTCTTTGTCTGACTTACTTCACTTAGTATGATAGTCTCTAGGTCCATCCATGTTGCTGTAAATGGTATTATTTTGTTCTTTTTTATGGCTGAGTAGTATTCCATATATATATATATGTATATATATGCACACCACATCTTCTTTATCCATTCATCTGTCGATAGATATTTAGGTTGTTTCCATGTCTTGGCTATTGTGACTAGTGCTGCTATGAGCTTAGGGGTGCATGTATCTTTTTGAATTATAGTTTTATCCAGATATATGCCCAGGAGTGGGAGAGAGAATCATTCTTGGTACCAAGAGAATGGATTGTAGGGAAGCAAGTGCAGTAGGAGGAACTCGGTAGAGGTTATTGCAAGAAATGGAAACAGGGGGATGGAGAAAAGTAAATGTCTTCTAGATACACTTTGAAGGGAGCCATGATAGGACTGACTGAAGTGGGAGGTGAGGGAAAAGAAAGCATCAAGCCTGGCTGTTAGGTTTGGGGCTTGATCCACTGAGTGAATGGTGATGCCAGTTATAGACATGAGGAAGACTGAAGGAAGAGGGTAGGATTTTAGGAGAGAACCAAGAGTGTCCTTTAACAAATGCTGACTTTGGAAACCCAGGAGGCCAGCTGTGGTCATCTCCCTCCCTGGGCCTGCCCCGGACAAGAACGGAGCCCAGCGTCTATAGGGATTGCCTGAGGTTCCAGGGGTCCCTGAAGAGCCTGCGGAAGAAACGGCCTGCAGGGCTGGGGCTGAGTAACCATGGAGAGAACAAAGCATAAAGCAGCATTTGTCTCCAGCAAAGATCAGCACTCCGTGTTCTTGGAAACAGAAGTGCATCGGCTTGAGTGTTTGCAGCTCATGACAAGAAGGAGAGGTGTTCCCCAATCAGGGACACAGCCCACTGCGAGCTCCGGGCATGCTGCCCTCGGTTCCATGAAGAAGGGGCCCCTTGTCCCACACTCCACTGGAATGGAAACCAGATCTGCAAGTGAGCACGGGCCTGCCAACTGGGCACTGTTCAGACATCCACGGGCAATCAGGGGCCTCCTCGTGTGTTTGGCCCCGATCACGCCTGGCTTCACGCTAAGAAAAGCAATCTCTCCAGTGACCACTGGTCTGTCAAATCTGCCAAGTGTGCTTTGGGACTCGCTGGGCTTCTGGGGGTCTACAATGGGTAAGGAGGGTGGCCTGGAGCTTTTTCCTCCAGCCCAAGCCCCGGGGGATGTGACAGCACTGAGCCTGCAGGCCACTTTTTTTTTTTCCTCAGGAAAGTGTCAGGAGCAACTCAAATCCTAATGCCCTTTGGCTGTGAGCGCCACAGAAATCTTGTTGCTTTGCTGGGTCACAGAGCTCCCGTTCCTCTGCCCCAGGGGCCTCTCTTTTTTTGCCAGTGGTTTGGTCAGTTCTCAGTGCAGCCCCACAGTGCACTGTCTATCCATCAGGAATAAATGAAATCTTCTACTTCCTTCCACTGTTCTGTGACAGTGAGATTATTTTAAAACACTGCCCCGTCAGCACCACTTCTCCTCTGTGATAGGGCTGGTCCCATCAGCCACGAGAGACTGAATATGCAAATGGACAATGCCCAGACCTTACATAAAAATACAACTCTGACCCACAACCTGCAGCAACCTGCCCGGAAAACCAACCCCCTCATCTATAATAAACAGCCCAGGAAGCCAGCCTGCTGTAAGTCAGACTCATAGCAAGCCAGATTGCTATCTCTGGTGACAATCCAGGAAGTTATACAATAACTTCTCTCACAATCAGCCCCAAATGGCCAGGACTTGAATAATAACTTCCAGCCTCCCTAATTTGTGTTGCTGCTTCCAACTTAAAACCAATCAAAAAAGAATCAAATATGTCCCCTCACCATCACATAGGATGCTGGCTTCTAGTTAGCCCGCCTCCAGCTGTCCCAGGCCTCCAGCCTCCAATCAGGGCATCCCTGAAGTCTTCCCTTTTTCCCACTGTAAATCTTTTCCACTCCTCTGCCTGCCTTTGAGTCTCTGCCAAATGCAAAAGCAGTGGCTGACCCCTGTGCTATAGAGCAAGCTCTGAATAAAGAGCCTTTGCTTTTCCACTTGGTTGGTCTTTGTTTATTTCCACAGCCATTTATTGACTTCTCCTTTATGAATTTCCAAAAATAATTTAATAGGGCATTTAGGCAGCCAAACTGAGCCCCAGTGCAATAGTTAGGGTACAAATTAACCTGCTATAACAAAGAGACCCCCAAAATACTAGGGCCCAAGTGTTTATTTCTCTCCCATATACCTGCTTGCACTAGGGTGGGCAAGGATGGGTAGGTAACTCTGTTCCTTGAGGCCACTCAAGGACCCAGATTCCCTTTTTTGTTGTTGTTGCTCTACTGTACCCTGGGGAATAAGCTGGCTCAGCTGTGCCCTGTCTGTGTTCTGACCACAGGAAGGAGGAAAATCTTCCCTTTCAAGGATATGGCCTGGAAGTTGTATGCATCACTTTATCTTACAACCGGCCAGAGCTTAGCCCCATGGCTGTATCTAGCTGTGAAGGAGGCTGGGAAATCAGAGTCTCTGCAGGCGTCTAGCGCCTGTAGAATGGGAGAAAGTGGGTGTCAGAGGACAGCTGACAGCCTCACCCACAGTTTGCTGGGTATTAAGGGATACAGGGTATACGCAGCTTTTGTTCTCAAAGGTTAACCGATAATGTATAGAGTGAAGACTAGATCTAGCCAGGCATTTGAGACCTACCATACTCTGGCTGTTACCTCTATTTGCCCCTTCCCCTTCCTGCCCACGTGCTCCTGCCGAATGGAGCTATGCCACGCTCTGCCATAAGAACCACTTCCAAATTCAAGTAAATTCCTTTAAACATTTCTTCCATCAATTGTTTAAAGAGTTTTGAAATCACGCCCCTGGGTGCTGGTGAAGGTGTGGGAGAGGGTGGCCCAGCCCCCCACCACTGCTAGAGTATCTTCCCCACCATGGCACTTACTGTACTGTGTTGTCATTCACTTTGTCTACTCTGTTGCCCAATTGTGAATTCAGCCAGGGACCAAGTCTGTCTTCTCCCAGCACCCAGCCAGGCCCAGGCACACAGAGGTTGTGCTGGACAAGCCGACTGGGTCACAGCCCTTATTTCTTAGGGCTCATCATCTGAGGAAGCACCCCGACCCATAAAGCGTAGACTACCCTTACCTGGCCCTACTATTCTCAGGGTTGCCCCTGAGAATCCAGATAAGCACACTGGAGGAATAACAGAGTTTTAAGTTCACATCATCACTATGATGGTTAATTTTATGTGGCAACTTGACTCGGCTAAGATAGGTCCAGATAGCTGGCAAAACATTATTTCTGGGTGTGTCTGTAAGGAAGCTTCTGGAGAAGATTAGAATTTGAATCAGTAGACTGAGCCAAAAAGATCACTTTTACCAATGCACGTGGGCATTATCCAATTCACTGAGGGCCTAAATCGAGCGAAAAGACAGATGAAGAGCAAATTTTCTTTCTCGGCTTGAGCTGGGACATCCATTTTCTCTTGCCCTTGGACATCGGTGCTCCTGCTTCTCAGGCTTCAGACTCAGACTGAATTACACCACTTGCTTTCCTGGTTCTCCAGCTTGCAGTCAATTCCTAGAATAGATCTCATCTATATCTATATATCTATGACTATAGCTATCAATATCTAATCCCCTATTGGTTTTGTTTTTCTGGAGAACCCTGACTAATACAATCATAATCTGCTTAAGCCACCATAAGTATCACAATTTTAGAGAAGCTGCTGGGCTGCCCATTTGTGGGAATGCTTCTCCCCTGTAGAAAGGGGGTAGTTCTCAGGCCCATGTGGTCTGGCCACTGGCATGTGACTTTGATCTGCTAGTCTATCCCCTGGAACATCATGTTCTGTAGCTCCCTTTGACCCAGCGCAGTCAAATTCCCTCCCCACAGACCCTGGTCATGAATTAGCAGCCATTCTAGGCATTCAGCAGCCTCTGTGTTCCCTCCACCACCACAGAGCCTCAGGCCAGGACATCTCGGGCCTGTGGATGTCCTGAGCAGTTTGAAATCTCTTCAAAACAGTGAAAGGTTTATTCAACAACTATTTAGAGAAGAGGCTGAATTATCAGATTTATGTGGTGGTAGGATTAACATGGGGGTTTCCTAGTGGTAGCATTCTGCTTCGCCTCTGTTGGTTTAGGCAATTCAGCTCTGACCCCAACTTGCATTCTCTGCTCAGGCAAACAAAAGCCCCACATAACTTTTATTTGAACAAGTCCCATGGTAGTCTTGATGCCTCCCCTTTATCCTTAAGCAGCTTATCAAATGATTCTTTCCAATTCTCTTCCTGAAAACAGCTCTAGTAAATACAATTTTTCCATCCTGTTCCATTCCCAGGAATGTGTTAGCATTCCTTATAAATTGCTGCCTTGACCCCTAACCCAGATCCCATCTCAGAGAGCTCAGCATCCACTGCTGCTGACCCTCCCTGGCTGTGCAGGCCCCTCCCAGCAGCCCCAGTCCCAGGCCTCTCTGTCTTGCCCATTCCCAGCCCTGAGGCCTGCACTTGCCCTTGTCTGCCTCACATCATGAGCTACCTTGAGATATGGATGGAAAGTTGAGCATCAGCAAGTCACCTGCATTTCATGCCTCTCCTGGCCTCCAGAGAAGCAAATGAGGGTTTTAAAATAAGACAAACTAGGCTTGAGTAGGAGTAGGAAGGCTGCCAATGAAGATCTCTTAATTCAAGGTTGCTAGTAAAAAGACTTGAACTGTTTCTATTTTTAAACCAAGTGAATCTTTAATGTTAATTCTGATCTTAAAAAAAAAAAGGAAAAAGAGATAGAGAAAGAAAGAAAAGAGATGCTTTCCTATTATAATTTCAATCCCAAGCCTCGTGTTAAATCAAGCCCTCAAAGGTCCTGGGATGGGAGGGCATTTTCTGATTTGCATGGGACTCCAAACTGCTCCCCGGCTGCCAAGCCCAGGTGCCCTCATCGCTTTCCGCAGGCGCATCGACTACAGGCTTCCTCCTACTCCACCTTCCCTTCCAGCAGCCTCCCCCCAGCTTTATCCACCTCTTCTCAGTAATTGGGGGTGGAAGTTATTTAGCGGTTTCTTTCCATTTAAATGATTACATTGTGCACGTCTCAACACCTGCAAATTTCCGAGAAAGTGCCCATGTATTCCAATTATCTCACCATTAGCATTTTCAGCTTCTCCAATCTGCTAATCAGAGCTGTGGGTCCACGTAATGCCTTCGGAGGCTAAATTGTTTCGTGCATGCAGTTGCCATCCCGGATGATGGCCCCCCTTCCACGGACACAACAGGAGCCTAAAGACGATGAATAGAAGTTGCCTGCTTTGCAACCACAGAAGATAATTTTGGCTTATCCTTCTCTCCAAGCAGGTTATACATTTTTTTAAGATCTGAATTTTAAAAGCAAAGACCGAGACGGTAGAGGATTTTTTTAATGACTTAACATATTTAGTGTAAGTACTGCTCTATGAGTCACTGCGCAGGTAGGAGCAGGGAGAAGGGAGGGAAATGGATAGGAGAAAACTGGGAAGTAGGTGGGAGAAAAAGAGGACGGTGTGGGCTGTTTTAGACTGTTTCAGGCAGGCACCTGGGATGGAGCCTCTCCAAGCACCCTGCTTCTGCAGCACAGTGAGTGGTGCTGCATTTCAAGCATTTCCTTCTTACCCAGGCCCCTCCCCCACTCCTCCCCACGCACAGAGTTCAGATTTCCTTTGGGTCGCCGAGTCCTCCGTCTTCTGGGTCTTCCAGAAGCCCATGAAATAATTTGTCTTTCAACACTAGTCCTGCAGGAATGTGCACTGAGCAAAGAGGGAGGCCGGAAGCAGTGACTCATTCATGATGAAATCTTCATAAGTCTAAAGCGAAATGAGAAAAACAAGAATAATTATATACACATACATAATTATACATATATAATTATAATCATATATATTATTATATATATATATGAGATGGTATAAGATTACTGACTCATTTTGGGGGAAAGACCATTCTTTTATACTGAGATTATGTTTTTGTTTTTTATTTGGGGTCCAAAAGTCCTGTTCTCAAAAAGGTATGACAGAAGATGGTAGATTTGGCGTTTTGTTTTGGTTAATCTGTCATTTGGCAACATTAAAAGTTGACTAACCTCTGTAGGGCTCCCCACGGCCTTCAAGCTCAGTCCCTTGAGTTCAAGGCCAGGGCCAGACTAGTGTGGGATGGAGTCTAGAGCATCTTCCCCTCTTTGCTTTTCTCACTTGGTGCGTACCTCCGCTTTTGGGTCCTCTCTAACTCTTCCAGGGTCACCTCCCAAGCTGGAGACAGCATTGCAAAGTCAAGGAGATCCCTTCTGGGCAAGGGAAGTTTCCATGCTCCAGACCTCCCCCTTCAGAACTGACACGATGTCTAGTGTGATTTAGGAATCTCTGCCCTGAGGACCTGGCAGTGCATGTTGGGAGAGCTGCTCGTCCGACCCCTTGCTCTGTACTCCCCACCCCCCCTTTCTCTCCATAGCTGCCCCCCTAGGAAGCTATCCTGTCCACTCTGTATACAGCCACACCAGGTGGGATTGGCCTGGCCTCCAGCTGGTCACTGTGGGGTAGCGAACAGGATCGTTCTCGTGATCATGCCCTCAAGAGGGCCGTGTGTCAACCCAGAACACATACTGCAGTTCTCACCACGTAATTGTAAACTCATTCATCAGAAGGCCATGTGAGCTTTACCTTTCTTTTGTGAGAGGGTAGTCATTTGGCATTCTTTGAAACCGGAGTTTATGAAAAGACTAATTGTGGTCTAGGGAAGTGGATACACCTCAACCACAAAGCCACAGCTGAACGCTTCTGCTGCACACACAGTATCAGAGAAAAGTGGGGATTTAGCAACTTCTCTTTCTTAAGCAATGATGATGAGGACTGGTTTATAGGTGGATTGCTTTGGGGTCACCTAAAATGTTTTAAAACTTAACCAGATAATTGCCCAAGGCATGTACCACAGGGGCCTATGCAGATACACCTTTTGTCAAATGAATCCGTTATCAATTGCCCCAATAATATCTCATGAAAAACAACCAGGAAACCTCAGTGAGCATATAATAGCATTTATTTAGCTCAGAGTCTGCAGGTAGGTGGTTTAAGCTGGGCTCAGATGGACTGTTCCGTTCTCAGCTGAGCTTACTCACGTGTCTGGGGCTAAGCTGGATGTTGGCTGGTCCAGGATGGCTTTGACTGAGATCACTCAGCTCTGCTGCCCTTAATCATCCTCTTGTAGGCTAGTTTAGGCATGTTCTCATAGCAACTGCAGAGAAGCAAGAGGGTGGAAAGGCACAAACGCTGTTTCAAGCCTCAGCTGACCTTGGATTTCATTTGCCAACATTCCATTAGCTAAAGCGAACCACACAACCTGACTCACACAACCCGGCCCAGAATCAGAGTGTGTGTGTGTTTGGGGAGTGGGTTGAGGGCAAGGTGGATGGTTCTGCAGAGTTACCTGGTGAAGGATGTGGACACAGGGAGAGGTGCAGGATTGGGACTATTAAAGCAGTCAGTCTACCACACTGTACTTTTTAGGTTTCTCTTGCGAGTGAATCTGAATTTGAAGAAAGCAGAGAAGGGAAGGCAGATGTGTCTTAAAACCAGCACCTCTTCTTCCTTTCGTTTCCCGACCACACACCAGTGTCCCCAGCCCCCCACAGGCACACCTGTGAAACTTGCATAAGGTGATGGGTGTGCTTGCAGATAATTGTTAATAAATAACAACAAACATCTCAAGCTATGGAGAGAGGATGCAGCCTAGTGTTGCTGTTTGTATGAAACAGAGGTGTACTTCCCATACCCACACACCCAAATTTGTGAAGTGTTTACAGCCAAATAAATCTGATTCATGCAGCACATCTGTCACCAGTCTCCCACCGCTGTGTTATTGTAGCAAAACAGTTTTCCGCTCCCGCTTCCTCACCACCATCAGTAGAAGCCTTGAGGTTTGGTGACAGCATCTGTAAACGGAGGCATTGCTGCAGTGGTGGAGGTGACAGGGCAGAGGGGATAGGGCCTAATGGGGAGTGGGTGACTTACCCATGGGTGATTAGGGTTTGATCTCTGGTTCTGTCACTTGCTGGCTCAGGGTCTTGGGACTCCTTGGTTTCAAGTAAGTAAAGCCAAGCTCAAGCAGGATTAAGATATTTTTATTTTCCTTCTATTTTTTCTCTATCTCCTGGACTCCACGTGTGCTTGATTGTCGAATAATAAGATTTAG
Organism: Balaenoptera acutorostrata; assembly: GCF_949987535.1. Classification (NCBI taxonomy): domain Eukaryota; kingdom Metazoa; phylum Chordata; class Mammalia; order Artiodactyla; family Balaenopteridae; genus Balaenoptera; species Balaenoptera acutorostrata. Next base: position 66,804,534 of record NC_080065.1, read on the forward strand.
TTTTCTGGAGTGGAGAGTTAACGGTAACTAAGACCCTGCAAAGACAAAAGTCTCCAACCATAAATAATTCCAAACCGCCGCCAAAGTTGATTTTTTTATAATTCCCTAGCAAGGGACAAATTGGTGCCAGCCATTGGAGTTGGTGTCAGAACACCTAAGGGGCGTGCACTGGGGCAGCAATGGGCTCAGACAGTCTCCCCAAGTGTTCCCTGCACACGCATGCCAAGATTAGCAAGGCGGAGCAGGCCCAAGGAAGTTGAGAAAAAAAAGACAAAATATATAATGCAAATCCACAAATATTTTTGAGCCAATAGAAAGTAAAACATAGAGAAATGATGGATAAATTTGGCTCTATTAAAAACAAACACACAAACAAAACTTCTGTCCAAAAGACATCATTCACGGGACTTCTCTGGAGATCCAGTGGTTGAGACTTCACCTTCCAGCGCAGGGGGTGTGGGTTTGATCCCTGGTCGGGGAGCTGGCATCCCACATGGCTCGTGGCCAAAGAATCAAAACATAGAGCAGAAGCAATATTATAACAAATTCATTACAGACTTTAAAAGTGGTCCACATCAAAAAAATCTTTAAAAAAAGACACCATTCGCAAATCAAAAAAAAAAAAAAAGAAAAGGCAAAGTATGATGGAAAATTTTTGCAGTGCATATAAATAACAAGGGATTATTGTCTAGGACAGCAGTCCCCAACTTTTTGGTACCAGGGACCAGTTTCGTGAGAAACAATTTTTCCACGGACGGGGGTGGGGGGATGGTTTTGGGATGATTCAAGTGCATTACATTTATCGTGCATTTTATTTCTATTATTATTACATTGTAATATATAATGAAATAATTATACAACTCACCATAATGCAGAATCAGTGGGAGCCCTGAGCTTGTTTTCCTGCAACTACATGGTCCCGTCTGGGGGTGATGGGAGACAGTGACCCGAAGTGTGTTGCTTATGTCCAGTCTCCTCCGTGATCTCGTTTTGGTCGCTGTCACTGCAGAAAACCCTGCTTCACAAAGATCGGATGTTGGAAATGGAAGCAGGCTTTTCAGTGCTTTTGTGGCAATCTCAGGATATTCCTCCTTGACTTTAATCCAGAACATATGGAGATTTCAAGTTGTTTCAAACATACTTTTAAGGCTACCGTCACTTGCGATCTCAAGCAGTTGATCCTCTTGTAGCATGGACAAAGTCGATTCACCTGGCTTATTCACAAACGGGTCGCGGATCCATTCCTTCCCAGTTTGGGGGTCTTTTGTGGTTGGGAAGTAATGCTCAAACTCTTTTGAACGCTGAGATAGGTGATCATGCACCAGCTGGGAGAAAGAACCTGGCTCAGTCTCTTTCAAAATCTCCGCTAATGTTTGAAACATGTCAAAAATCCCAACATTCCCTCGTTGCCCCCATAATCCCAGTTTGGCTTTGAATGCAGCCACTTTATCTGCCGACTTGAACACAGTTGTCATTCTCCCCTGAAGTGACAGATTGAGTTCGCTGAGCAGGTTGAATATGTCACACAAGTAAGCAAGATTTGCGACCCATTCTGTGTCACCGAAATGTGCTGCCAGTGGTGACTGTTTTTCTAAAAGAGATCTCTGGAGTGGCTCTCGTAACTCAAAAACTCTGGCCAGTGATCTACCTTTAGAAAGCCATCTCACTTCTGTGTATAAGACGTGTGTGCTCTGCGTCCATCTCCTCACAGAGCAGCGTGAACAGACATGAGTTAAGGGCATGTACTTTAATGTGGTTGATAATTTTAATTACATCTTGCAAAACGTTAAGTTCAGGTGACATTTTTCGGCTAGCCAGCATTTCTCTAGGGATGACACAGTGCATAGACTCACATTCAGAAGCAACCTCTTTAACCCGAGTAGTGAAACCAGAAAGCCGTCCAGTCATGGCAGCCGCTCTGTCCATGCATATACCAACACAAAATGACCAATTCAGTTGTCCTGATATGTAATCATTCAAAGACTTCAATAGTTCTGCAGCTGTGGTGTTGGTTGGCAACAAAAGTGTACATAACGTATCCTCACGCACATCCTCCTGAAAAATACATCACAGAAAAACAAGCACTGTTGCCTTGTCAACATCGGTAGACTTGTCAACCTGGATTGCATAGCACAGTGAGTCATTAATCTTCTCTAACAATTGTGCCTCAATATCCTCTGCTATTTCATCAATTCATCTAGTTAAGGTGCTAACCAAAAGAGGAACACGTGCCACCTTTAGAGCTGCAGCCTTTCCTAAAAGTTCACGACACATGTCCTTAGCAGCAGGCAGGATCAACTCTTCACCAATAGTAAAGGGCTTCTTAGCTGTAGCAATGCGGTTAGCCACTAAGAATGATGCTCTCAGCGCAGACACATTTGATGACGTGGTAGCCTTCAATAATTGCTTCTCTTCTTCGTGTTCACGTTGTTTTATTTTGGAAAACTCCAAAAGCTTGTCTTTTAATGCAGGGCGCTTTGTCTCCATGTGGCGAAGCAGTTTTGAAGGTTTCATGGCTTCGTTGGATAGCCTGTTGCCACATGTTATACAAAGCGGGCTTGGAGAATGTGAATCACCTGTTGCAATGAACCTGTAAACTAAGTAGGACTCTTGGTATTTTCTTTTAAATGCAGCTTTCTTTTTGTTGGCAGCCTTAGAGTCTTCTGCTGTCTCATCTTTGGGTCTTTCCCCTGTTTCAAAGAAGCTCTCCAGCGACGTTTGGTTTTTACTCATCTTGGCTAGGGTTAGCTTGTGGGCTTACCAAAACTGTGACTGAGACAAGTGTGCAGTGCGGGAAAGAGGTGCGGACGGAAGTAGTAAATAAAACAATGGGCAGGCCACGTGCAGACTAAAATAAGTATCAGATTCTGACTTAAAGCCTGCCACCAGATGCAGCTGTACAATTGAAGTACATCAACTCACTTGCCACTATAAAGCCTGCTACCAGATGCAGCTTGTCACTTGCCACTCACTGATGGGTTTTTTTTTTTTTTTTTTAAGAATTTCACTTTATTTATTTATTTTTTTTTTGGCTGTGTTGGGTCTTCGTTTCTGTGCGAGGGCTTTCTCTAGTTGCGGCAAGCGGGGGCTACTCTTCATCGCGGTGCGCGGGCCTCTCACTATCGCAGCCTCTCGTTGCGGAGCACAGGCTCCAGACGCGCAAGCTCAGTAGTTGTGGCACACGGGCTTAGTTGCTCCGCGGCATGTGGGATCTTCCCACACCAGGGCTCGAACCCGTGTCCCCTGCATTGGCAGGCAGATTCTCAACCACTGCGCCACCAGGGAAGCCCCCACTGATGGGGTTTTGATATGAGTCTGCAAGCAATGGATTTATTATGGTCTCTGTGCAAACCTCTCTGCTAATGATGATTTGTATTTGCAGCCACTCCCCAGCGCTAGCATCACCCCCTCTGCTCCACTTCATATCATCAGGCATTAGATTCTCGTAAGAAGCGCGCAGCCTAGATCCCTCACATGCGCAGTTCACAGTAGGGGTCGCGCTCCTATGAGAATCTGATACCGTCACTGATCTGACAGGAGGCGGAGCCCAGGCAGTAATGTGAGCGATGGCGAGCGGCTGTAAATACAGATGAAGCTTCCCACCGCTCACCTCCTGCTGTGTGGCCCAGTTCCTAACAGGCCACGGACCAATACCAGTCTGTGGCCCGGGGGTTGGGGACCCCTGGTCTAGAACATATAAACAGCCTATACAAATTCCTTCTCCCCAAAAGATTCTTCTCCCCACAAAACGAAAAATGAAAAAAAATATGAATAATTTATATAAGAGAAAGTACAAGTAAACTTAAGAAAATATACTCAATCTCGCTGATAGTTACGGAAATTTTTGAACAATCATATACTATACCCATCAGATTGGCAATAATTAAAATATTTGATAGTATTCAGATTTGGCAAGGGTGTGGGAAAGCAGGTATACTCACACAATCCCAGTGGAAATATAATTAGTACAACACTTTGGAGAGCAATCTAATAGTATCTACTAAAAAAAAAAAAAAAAAAAAAATTCACATGCCATCTGACTCAGCAATTTCACTTCTCAGTAACTCTCCTCAAGAAACATTTATCCTTATGCACAAGGAGGCATTCCCAAAACGTTCAATGCTTGTAATGAAAAGCTGGAAACAATCTAAATATCCAACAATGAGGAATTACTAAATACACTTTAGAATACTATATAGCACTTAAAGAGCTATAGAATGGGTAGACCTTCAAGACATATTATTGAGCAAAAAAAGAAAATTGCAGTGTCTGAAAATATACTATTTATGAAAAAAGAAAACAAACAAAAACACATGATTATATAGCATCCATTAGTGCATTTAAGTAAGTACATAACAGAAAAACCTGGAAGAAAACACACCAACTGATAATAGTAATTTAACTCTGGGGCTGGAGGGAGAAGACCAGGGGTAATTTTATTTTTACATGGAGAATTAATTCACATATTACTTGAGTGTTTCAGAATCAATTATACAAATATATGAAATCAATTATAAAAATTGTGAAGAGATCGATACAAGAATATGAGAAAGTTTCAGCCTGAGGGCATTGCTGAGCTTCATGAGAGGGAGGGATATAACTGGGGGCTTGTCAGGAGTGCTCTGCGAAGGGGCGGGTCTTGGGATGGGGGGATGGGAGGGGGCACTGAGAATAAGTGCACACGTGAGTGGTCCCAGCAGGGCAAGTAGGAACAGGGTGTGGATGGGCTGCCTTAAGCAGGATGTGTTTGGGGAACACACAGGAGCCCTGCTTCACTGGAGCTTTTTAAAAATGGCTGTATAATTTTTCTGATCATAAAATAATCCATGCTGATTGCCCTCAAGTCCAATTAATACAGAAAAATATAAAGAATAAATAAATATCACCCATTGTTCCGCCTCTCAGAGATATCATCATAAATATTTGGGTGTACACACTTCCCTTGACTGCCCCTCAGCACCCAAGCACAGACAGTGCTCATCAGCTGATGCCTCTCACCGTGCACAGCCCTAGGAACTCACCACAGGGCTCACCCAGGTTGCGGTGCAGGCAAACATGTCTTCATCCACATCCCTAATTAGGCCCCGCTGCTGAAGGAGTTACCTGAAAATTCACAGGGCTGGTGATGAAAGTGAAGTGGGTACAAATATCTTCTAGACAAGGATAAATGTTATTTCTTAAAAAAAAAAAAAAAAGAGTAAAAGAAATACCTATTCCTCAAAACTATATTCTATCCCCCATTAAATGTCCAGCTCATATTGCCAGTCAGCAAAAGGCCACCTGAAAAGTCCCCTGTCGGCACTTTTCCCAGGAGTAGAAGAGCCCAGGGCTCCTTGTTCTCAAAGTCATCCCCAAGGTCCTGGACCAATAGAACAAGGGCAGCTGAGTTTGAAATGCTTGGATGAGGAAGTGCTTTTCTTCGTTCTCATTGATAACTCCTACGCCTCTTTTGGCCTGATGCTTGTCAACAAGAGATAAATGTGCTCAGTAGCTTAGGAGGAGGATGGGCGGTCGCTGGGATGTTCAGGATTGTAGTAGGCATTGGAGATGCCCAACTACCCTATGCTCAGGGCAGGCGTCTCTCCCTCCTCCTCAGAAGGACAGAGGACCACCCAGATGATCACAGACCCAAGGCAGTGTATTCAGATGCAGCCACATTTCTGAGGACCTGTAGGATTGGGGAACTGGGTAAGGAGTTGGCTGTAATTAACACCAGGTTGTCATTATGGATTTTTTACGTTCTAAATCAGTGCAAGTGGATAACACAATGTCTTTTGCAAGCAGACCTGTGTCCATGCTGCTTTCCATTGAAGACAACCACATTGACTGAGGTCTGATGACATGTGAAGGATTGTGCCAGATTCTGGGATGCCAAGATCAATGAGATGCCATCCTTGACCTCAAGGAACTTACGACATAGTGGCCCAGACATGTGAAACAGACTGACTCTAATACAGATGGAATGACATAAGTGAACGATAACTACACACACACACACCAGCAGAAAAAAGAAAGAAAGAAAGAAAGAAGTCTTCCAGTGAGCCTACCACTTTGTAAAATGTTCTCCCAGGCGTAGACTTCAGGCCCCACCTATTTTGTTGTCTCTCTTCATCCTGACTGATCCTAGGCACCCAAAGACCATTCTCAGGTGTTGGGTCAAGTTGTAGTGTCTGTAGACCAAGTTGGATCGCTTGTTGGACAAAGAAGTGGATAAGGATTATCAGTTGAGGGCAGAGAAGATCTACCTCTTCCCTGATGAAAAGAATTTGCAAATGGAGCCTTTCTGCTGTGGTGTCATCACATGGCAGCTTCATATTTAGCTCCTCTGGCGAGTAGGGTTAGCCCAGGGTGGACGCACTGGAACTCTCCAGTCCAATCCTTGCCCCCCTCCTTCCTAGCTACGCTTGGAGTCACCACCCCCTATGGGCCCTCTTCCCCACACTTCCCAACTCATGACTTCGCTTGAGTCTGTTTTTAGGTTTGAGTTGTGCTGGACCATTTATAGCCTTCAGAGGGCTCCTCAGAAACAGAGTTTGTGGGATTCAGGTTATGATGCTGCCCTGCCTCCTGACCTTGGATCAAGTGACATATAATGATTAAAATGACCCTCTCCATGTCCCTAGCCACACCTGGCACCAGACCCTACATTTCAGTCCTGGGCTTGAAGCGTCTTTGCAAACCTACAAAGGCTTTTCCCTTCACTGTGAATAATTCCTGATTTCATGGTTGTCCTCACAAGAACTCAGCTTCCATTTGCTCTTGGCCCTCCACCTCTGCCCAAGGGCGTCTGTCGTGGAAGTCCAGCTGCCCTGATATTCAGGAAGCAGTACCTTCAGGGTGATTGAGACACCTCCACTTGCGTTGCCTCCACAGGGTCCTCGCTCATTCCCTGCTTCTCCATCCCCACAACCACTTTCTGAACACAGGCTTGTGTCATTTCTTGCATTTCTTGCCTGGACATGTGTCAACAGCCTTCTACCAGGCCTCCCTGCCTCCTGTTCTTACTCATTCCTCCCTCCCTCCCTCCCATTTTGGGATATAATCATGAGGACAGATCTTGTCGCACTGACCTTTCCAACCTTCCAAGCTTTCCAGGCTTCAGTAGCTCCCCATGTCTGTGGAAGGAAGTCCAAGCTAGAAAGGCAGCCAGAGGCTTCCCAACTCCTTACATCTGGCCTCAATTTCTACTCGATGATGCTACACACACACAAATACACACACACACACATACACACACACACATGCTCCAGGTGTGCTTTCCCCCCTCTCCTCAGCACGTTGTGCCCTTTCCACTGGGCTGAGCTGCGCGCGATCCCCTGAAGATTACCCCTGTTGAATCCCTTCCTCATTTCTCCTCCTTTAGGGGTGTTTTGTGTCTCGGGAGCTGAGTTCCCACTTCTTGCTTGAAGAATTCTCCGCTCCCTTCCTCCTCTCCCCGGACTGATGGTCTCTCCCCTGCTGCTCCCACAGCAATGCGCTCAGGCTGGTACTGTGCTGTTTCCATCCTGCACTGCAGGAGCATCAGTCTTGGCGTAAACTCTCCCTCACTGATTGTAAGTGCCTTCAAGGCAGGAACTGTCCCATCATAGCGCTGGACCCCACCACCCACAGTGCCTAGCACAATAAGAAGTTGCTGAATTCCTCCTTTCAATGTGGAATATAGAATAGTAAGCATATCAACCTAGATTGGGTGCCAGTTCTGACCATTCTCTTCTCCCTCAAAAATAGATTTTTCTCATTTGCTACCAAGAAGCTCAGTCCTCCATCCACCTCTATCCACCAACTTCCTTTTACGCCATAGATTTATACATGCCCTCTCTCAGCTTAATCAAATCATAACATTTTGTCACATTGGTTTCCTATGCTATGAAGAGATAAATCATTATAGACACATTATAGCCACTAGGATGTCTTCTTGACCCCTTCTCTTCTGTCACCCAACCCCATCCCAGGGGTAACTACTTTCCTGAATTTGGTACTTCTATATTTTATATGGATTTAGCCATATATGGTCAGTCCATTGAAATGGAACCTGGGAGAGGTTGATGATTCAGCAAATAAATAAAATGTGGGTGTTTATAACTGTGCTGTAGCAAGAAATTCCCATATGACAATGCATTGACTCCCAGACTAAAAGGGTATGACAGGCAGTGAGCCCACAGTTAAGGGGTCTCTCTCCAGGGGGTTTCTTCACTGCATGAGGGCTGTTGAGACCCAGAGCTTCGGGCCTGGGCGAGTCCCCTCTCCCCTCTACACAGCCTTGATCTCTTCACACAGCCTTGGCGGTAAACCAACATGGGGTTCATCTCAGCCTAGCTCTCCACCCACCAGCCTAGATCAGCCTTTGTAGACTGATCTAGCTCAATATGTATCCTTCACCCACAAGAGCAGATTGCGTTTGCATATTTTCAAATTTTATATAAATAGCATTGCTACTGTTGTGTGTATCATTCTGCTAATTGCTTTTGTTTTGTTTTGTTTTGTTTGCTCAACTTGATGTTTTGAAGGTTTATAATCAGTTTAAAATCTCAAAAAGTATTCCACTGTATGCATATAGCAAAATTCTTATCTTAATTTTTTTCCTGGTGAAAAATCACCCAGTTTAAGAATTCTGACCAACAAGCCACAGCAAACATACTTGTACGTGTCTCTTTGTTAATAGGTGTGTTTCTCACTTTTCTCACTTCAGGCTTTATGACAATCTGATGAGTGCATGAACTGGTATCTCCTTGTGGTTACAATTTGTACTGTTTTATTACTAGAAGGAGGTGAATCACGGAAGCAGGGCTTTTTCTGTAAAGGGCCAGAGAGTAAATATTTTAGACAGGTCATTCTCCATCACGTACTTGACCCTGCCCTAGAAGTACAGAAAGCAGCCACAGACATTCATTCATAAGTTAATGGTCATCTTTTTTTAAAATTTATTTTATTGAAGTATAGCTGATTTACAATGTTGTGTTAATTTCTACTGTACAGCAAAGTGATTCACTTATATATATATATTTATATATATATATATATATATATATATATATATATTCTTTTTCAGCATGGTTTATCACAGGATATTGAATATAGTTCCCTATGCTATACAGTAGGACCTTGTTGTTTATCTATTCTATATATAATAGTTTGCATCTGCTAATCCCAAACTCCCAATCCATCCCTCCCCCACGTCCCCTACTCCTTGGCAACCACAAGTCTGTTTCTGTTTTGTAGATAAGTTCATTTGTGTAATATTTTAGATTCCACATATAAGTGATATCATATGGTATTTGTCTTTCTCTGTCTGGCTAACTTTACTTAGTATGAAAATCTTGAGGCCCATCTATGTCACTGCACATGGTATTATTTCATTCTTTTTATGGCTGAGTAATATTCCATTGTATATATGTACCACATCTTCTTTATCCATTCATCTGTAAATGGACATTTAGGTTGTTCCCATGTCTTAGCTATTGTGAATAGTGCTGCTATGAACATAGGAGTGCATGTATCTTTTTGAATTATAGTTTTGTCTGGATATATGCCCAGGAATGGGATTGCTGGATCATATGGCAACTCTATTTTTAGTTTTTTAAGGAACCTCCATACTGTTTTCCATAGTGGCTTTATCAATTTATATTCCCACCAACAGTGTAGGAGGGTTCATAACAGGCATCTTTTGATTCAACATTATTTGCAAAAATAGGCAGCCGGTCAGCAGGCTGTAGTTTTCTGACCCCTTGTTCAAGAGACACTCTCTGCAAAACACAAACCAGTCAAAAAACAGGCAAGATCTGAACAGGCACTATGTAGAAGATAATGTGTCATTAGCTAGTAAGTATACAAACAGTTCAATCTCTCGAGTCACCAGGGAGTTTGTGATCAAATTCCCTCCCTGACAGCCCAGAAGGCCTTCGGGTACTTCTCCTAACAGGGCAGGAGGAAGCCATGCAAATGACATCAGTGATGAGAGCATCTTGGGGCAGCTCTCCCCACCCAGAACGAGGGGGCCATCCCTGTCTACTCTTTATTTACATTGAGACTGTTCAGGACCCTCCTTGGAGCCTTCAGACACATGTAAAAACTGTATATCCTGCTGTTTAGCAAGTAAGGGAGGCAAGACTGCATCTGGTGAAATCACTGATACGATGCAGAGAAAATTTCCAGACCATCCTTCCTGAAGGTTAAATTCTTTCTTCATGAGAGGAGAATTGGACAACTGGATCACAGAGCAGAGGCAAAGAGATTTCCAATGTCCTTTCTGTTTGGTCAGCTGTAATATGCTTCCTCTGAACATTGCTGATCTCAAACATTTTAAATGACTCAAGCTTAAAGAGCGTTTACCATTAGAAAAGCATCCCACTACCCTGAAGTGGAATCAGCAGGGAAACTAATAGCTGCAGAGTGTGCAAAACATTCCATCCTCCCTGCGTTCAGTTGGCAACCTGGGAAAACACTGAGAACAGATGGTTTGCGATCAGGGTTTAACAAGCAGACCTGGGAGGAACTGAACTTCTGCCTGTGACCAACTGAAAGAAGAAGCCCATGCACGCCCCCTGGGCAGCTGGGAGGCCCTGATCATGTTGGTGCTAAAGTCAGGGAAGGACCGCAAGTAACGGCAGGATGAAATGCAGGCCTATCTCTCAGTTAAGACAATGCCAGTCCTGCTCTGACCCGTCCAGGATGCTTTGAAGACATCCTTATCTCAGATGTCAAACAGCTCTTAGCTGGGTGACGTGGCAGATGCTGTGGGCCATACCCGACTCGGGCACACGAGATTTAAACATAGGTCACCCATAGTCCCCCAAGGAACCCCAAACCATATTCCATTTCAAAAGTCACCACTATAGGATGATCCATTCACATTCACCCCATCCCCTTGCTGCAAACCAAGTGAGAGAACAAACCTCCTACAAAGCATAAATCTGCTGACACCACAGCAGAGGCCTTGGAGAGACTTGTGACAGGCCCAGGACTCCAGTTCTCTGTGTCAGGCCATAATTAGCTACTTGAGTCAAAATGTCCCCAATACAGAACATCTTCTATATGATATGAACTCAGTTCTCTGAGAAAGGGCAATGGAAGGATACGTTTTAGCCCTGACAACTATTTCTCAGGAACTGTTTTCTTAAAGCCTTTATGACCCAGGACAACCTCAGCTCTCATCAAAACATAGGAATAAACGGTGGCAAAGTAATAGTACTAACTGGGGTTATACAGACTCTTGTCCATTCCTGACCTGCTGCAAATGGGTGTCCCACAAATAGTGCTGGCGTTCCCCAGAGGCTCGCTCATGCTCCCAAGTAAGACCTCTCCCACTACTGGGGCAACTGCTGTGTCTGCTGGGAACTGACCCCACTCTGCTGTGGGCGCACCACTCACACACATCCTCCTGGGACCACTGGGCATCAGTGGTCCCCTGCTGAATCTTCCAGGGGGTACCCATCCAACCCAGACCCTGCCCAGGACCCAGCAGTGCTGGTTCCTCTCAGGTGTGGATGATTAGCCTGTCCCCTGACTCTGCGTTTCACTTTGCTACTTGTACTGACGTATCTCCACTTGTACTCCCATGTCTCACTGAGCCTTTAATAAAATCAATTCTTTTAAAAAAATTTTATTGAAGTATAGTTGATTTACAATGTTGTGTTAATTTCTGCTATATAGCAAAGTGATTCAGTTATACATATATATATTCTTTTTTATATTCTTTTCCATTATGGTTTATCACAGGATATTGAATATAGTTCCCTGTGCTATACAGTAGGGCCTTGTTGTTTATCCATCCTATATATAGTAGTTTGCGTCTGCTAATCCCAAACTCCCAATCCTTCCCTCCCCCACTCTCCCCTCCCCTGTGGCAACCACCAGTCTGTCCTCTATGTCTGTGAGTCTGTTTCTGTTTCATAGATAATTTCACTTGTGTTGTATTTTAGATTCCACATATAAGTGATATCATATGATATTTGTCTTTCTCTTTCTGGCTTCACTTATTATGATAATCTCTAGGTCTATCCATATTGCTGCACATGGTATTATTTCATTCTTTTTATGGCTGAGTAATATTCCATTGTATATATGTACCACATCTTCTTTATCCATTCATCTGTCAATGGACATTTAGGTTGTTTCCATGTCTTGGCTATTGTAAATAGTGCTGCTGTGAACATAGGGGTGCATGTATCTTTTTGAATTATAGTTTTGTCTGGGTATATGCCCAGGAATGGGATTGCTGGATCATATGGCAACTCTACGTTTAGTTTTTTAAGGAACCTCCAAACTGTTCTCCATAGTGGCTGCACCAATTTACATTCCCATCAACAGTATAAGAGGGTTTCCTTTTCTGCACACCCTCTCCAACATTTATTATTTGTAGACTTTTTGATGATAGCCATTCTGATGGGTGTGAGGTGGTACTTCATTGTAGTTTTGGTTTGCATTTCTCTAATAATTAGTGATGTTGAGCATCTTTCCTGTGCCTATTGGCCATCTGTAAGTCTTCTTTGGAGAAATGTCTATCTAGGTCTTCTGCCCATTTTCCAATTGGGTTGTTTGCTTTTTGTTGTTGAGTTATATGAGCTGTATATATATTTTGGAGATAAAGCCCTGGTCAGTCGCATCATTCGCAAATATAAAATCAACTCATAGCTTCTATCTGGAGCCTTTTTCTCAGTAAGGGTCAGATACTGCTGACACCATAGGGTCAAGACATCACACACAATAAGGACACAATTGAAAGTTTCTGAAAAGTATAGTGGTAAGATCAGATCTGAGTTTTAGAAAAGTAGTTCTACTACCAGGATGGACGGTCCATGGTAGAGCCAAGAGACTACAGCCAGGAGGCCCAATTAGGAAATTAAGTTGATAGACTAGGCCATGGTTTTCAATTAATATATATTGAATGAATGAATGACGGAGGCAGGGGTGAGGGTGCAGGGAGCCAGCCCTCGCCCTGCTCCAAGCAAAGCAGCTTTCTGTTGTTTTGAAACTGGACTTCCATATAGACTTTGTTTGAAGAAAGTGTCCTGTGATTTTAAAAAGGAAGTGTGAAAACCAGGCTTTGGGCAGGAAGTGATGAGAGCCTGAATTAAGGCAGCATGCATGAGAGAAGAGAGAAGTAAAGGGCAGTTCAGGAGAGAATTCCAAGGGCACAGAAAGAACAACAGGATGTGAATACAATTTTTGTTTGTTTGTGTGTTTAATTTATTTAATGTATTTATTTTTGGCTGCGTTGGGTCTTCGTTGCTGCGTGAGGGCTTTCTCTAGTTGCGGCGAGCGGGGGCTACTCTTTGTTGCGGTGCACGGGCTTCTCGTTGCGGTGGCTTCTCTTGTTGCGGAGCATGGGCTCTAGGTGCGCGGGCTTCAGTAGTTGTGGCTCACGGGCTCTAGAGCGCAGGCTCAGTAGTTGTGGCGCACGGGCTTAGTTGATCTGCGGCATGTGGGATCTTCCTGGACCAGGGATCGAAACCGCACCCCCTGCATTGGCAGGTGGATTCTTAACCACTGCGCCACCAGGGAAGCCCATGATCTTTCTTTTTATTTTGTTTTGCTTTGCTTTCAAGAACAGAATAACTCCAACAAAAGAATGCTTAGCAAGGTCTACCAAATCTGTCTCAAAAATATTTGATAGGGACTTCCCTGGTGGTCCAGTGGTTAACACTTTGCCTTCCAATGCAGGGGGTGCGGTTTCGATCCCTGGTCGGGGAGCTAAGATCCCACAGGTCTCACGGCCAAAACACCAAAAAAACATAAAACAGAAGCAATATTGTAACAGGTTCAATAAAGACTTTAAAAATGGTCCACATCAAAAAAAAAATCTTTAAAAATAAATAAAAGACAAAATTTAAAACATTTTGATAACAAGTTTTTAATTAATATTTTAATGCAAATTGATACTTTAACATTATTTCAAAGATCACATTCCCAGGTACATTCAATGTTTCCCTGTAAATGTGTGGTTTGATTTGCTTAGTCATCTCCTCATACACTCCTTATTAGGTAGTAGCTCCTAACTGAATGATTAGCCTCTACCTGAAATATACATTTCTAATTAGTCTCAATTAATGAAGTTTAAGAGAGGTACCCTTGGCCCACACAGAATTTGTCTTCTAAGCCATTAGATAAAGTTAGTCCCAATCAGACCCTCCTTTGGGACACTTAATTCATGAGAGACCCATATTGTCCCATGCACCAGTGGTAAAGGATGAGGGATCCCCCAGTTCCAGCAGCTCACTTCACGTCGGCTCACCACTCCCAGAGCCCTGAAGGATGGACACTAGAGCAAAAACCTTCCCCAACTCACCCAAGAAATGGGGAGGTGTTGAGCAGTGGTTCTCAGAATTGGAGTTCTCCAAATTTTGGTATGCAGTTCTGGGGACCATCAACATAGGCTTGCCCATGTCATTTTTCCAAGAAAGAATATTAAGAAAACAAATACACTGACTACAATCATTTCCAAAAAGACACCTCAACACCCCAAACTGAGAAGAGTCATCTCAAGAATAAAGGGTGGTTCTTTAAATTGAATACACTTTGCTTTGTGAAAACCTTTCTGCCCTGGAACTTCAATGTTGTATTTTAGCTTAGACCACTGAGACCTTTGCTGGTGACCAGCACCTCCCAAGGGTCGGATTTGAGAGCCAGCAGTGTAAGAGCAAGTTCCCAGAGCCTGGAGAAGAGTTCCTGCCTCTTCCTTTGTTCCCAATACCCTAGAGTCCCAGGCAACTGCAAGGGAAACCACTCCCACTGGAGGAAAATGGGAGCTATGTTGCTGCCTTCCAAGCTGGGGCCTGGAATTTGTTTTTCTATTCATGAAACAGATGTAAATGGTGGCTTGTTACAGCCGGAATATCAGGAATAGTCAGTAAAGTTACAAGTAAAGTTATATATTAAATAAGCTTCTCTAGACTGACCTGGGAAGTTACCCATTTATACCATTGTTTCTATCTGGAAGTATGTTGTGGTGTCCAAACAAATGACATGGAAATGAACTTGGAGCACAGTCTGATCAGAAGCTGGAGGCAGCCTGTGTTCTTGTTGGCCTCCTGGTCCCTTCAGACTCAACATGCAGTGTTATTCTTGTCCCTGATCCCCTGATGCAAGTAGGAATTGTTGTTTAATTGGCACCTCTTCATTAATGAGCTTGGAGTACTTTCTGAAAATGTGTGCTCTTGCCACCTCTAGGACAGCTACCTGGGTGGTGGAAAGGGCCCCAGCTGGGAGTTAGAAGCCCTGGGTTCTAGTTCTGAAGCTGCCTCACATTAGCTGTAAGCCTCTGGGCACGGGTGAGTGACTGCTCTATACCTTTGAAGTCCTTCCATTTTCATCTTTCTCTGCTTTATGATTTTACGGCAAGTAGATCACAGATGGTGACAGAATCTTTCCATAGCTCCCTTTTCTGGTCAAATTACAGTGAGAATAGTCCAACTGCTCTATTAGGATGTCTTTATTTTTGTGACTTTTCCACCAAATGCATTGCTTTCTTTAGTTGGCTTGGGTTTGGGGGACATAGGCTAGGCTATCGCGTCCACAAATGCTCTTGACAACAGGCAACAGAGGATGTGGGAGCCAGAAGCTTTGGAAGTTCTCTAACTAACAGTTCCTGCTGGGATTTTGATTCAATTGACCTGTTTCCCCTTGATAAATTACTGAGGCTTCTCTTTCCCCTGAATCTCTTCTTGTGCTTCTGTAGCAAAACAGGCCAAAGAATGTGCTCTAGAAATTGGTCACTGCCCTGTTTTGAAGGTGAAAGGTTGCAGGGTATCACCCTGAAAAAGGGACTCTCCTATTAGATGTTTCTGTTGTTCCAAGCCCACTGTGAGCTGTGCCTTTGACTTGGCAAAGAAAGTCATCACTTGGGAAACTATTTCTGGCCCAGCACAGCTGTTCACGACTTAGGTTCAGCAAATGCCATCATTTTTGCAGACTCAGTCCCCATACCCCCAGAGAATTACTATGACCCAAGTATGTGACTTATTAATGAGTGAACAGAGTGAGTCTAGGGTCTCACTAGAGTCTAGTGAGACCTCTAGTGCAGTCTCTTAAATGCAAAAGATGTCACCCACTGGACATTTGATCATATGCTCTGGTCTCTTAGCTGGCCTAACGCAGTCTCTTAAATGCAAAAGCCCAAAGACAGTAAAACCCTGTAGGTTCCAGCTCTGGTTTTTTACTAGTGAAATCAAGGGATCAGATGATAATAGTGATAGTAATAACAATAACAACAGTAGCAATTCTCATTTATTTGGTCTCAATTATATGGCAGGTAATATGCTAGGTGTACTTTATAAAACTATTATGCTCATTTACAGGTGAGGGAAAAGAGATCCTGCAATTTGCCAAAGAACTCGATAGCTAAGAAATGACAGGCCTGGAATTTAAACCCCAGTCCACCCGGGGGAAAGGTTCATCTTATTCCACTATGGTGCATGGATTAAAATACTGATGTAGAGACATGGAGGCAGATATCTGTAACTCCTGGCTCCGTCCAGCTTACAGATCCTTGTTAAGGTTCTTTAACAGCTTGTCCTTAATTCTGCTAAAACAGCAGCCACCTCCCCGGCCCATTCCCACCTGCATTATGACAGAACGTCCTCTGTAGCCTTTCTTGTGTCTCTGGGAATATGCAAGTCGTGGCACAGGAAGTTGCGGCCCCAGAACTCAGGCCACCACTTGCACTTCTCTTGTTCCTCTTTGCTGGCCTTCTGATCAGCCGCGTGGTGCGTAGTCTGTAACTTTCCACAACTTGCCAAAGCTCCTGGTGGTATGAAACCACCTGGGACCTCTAAGAAACCTTGAGCTGTCTGCCTTCCTTCTCCAGCTGCTTCCAGGGCCCTTGATGTCTCTGCTCACCCCTGAGCATCTCTCTGGCTTGAGGGGAAAGGACTCTGCCTTCTGTGTCCTGTTCTTTTGTGTTTCATTTGGCGTGTGTATGGCAGGGGTGGGAAGATGCAGACCAGTAGCAGTCTTACCTGGACCCACTCTGGGATTACAGTTCTTTCTGTTTCTCCATGTGGTCCTCCCATTCAGGGCATGGAAGCAACCAGGACTGGATCAGAATTGTTCACAGAGCAGGTGCTGTGCTCAGTGGACTGGGCCAGACCTCCTTCCTCTGCTGAAGGAAAGTGTTTCTCCCAGGCCCGTCCTTCCCTGCCATTTGGTGTGCACATCTGTGTACGAACCCATAGGCTCCTGGGCCCGTGGACACCTGGAAATGTGGCTAGAAGGGGTTCAGTGGTATCTTCTAACAAACACTGGGAGTCCAGGCGTCAGGAGAGGAAGTGAGGGGAGGTGTGCATTCGGGCGGGATAAGATGCTGAGCTATCTATCTACAGTGATTGTATCCCTGTTTTTCCTCTTTCCCTTCCTTCCCGTTCAAGCAGATAGCTGTTGACTCTGTGCTCCTGCCTCACAAGCTTCCTTCCAAGCTTTGGAAACAAAAGTCTAAGCCCTTAGCAGAAGACGATTCAATTGAAAAAGAAAAGGGGTGAGGGGACAGATTGTACTGAAGAAACAGGGAAAGAAAGAAGTGATTTCCCCAGACTAGAAAGATATTCTATTCGACTAGGAGGAAGTGAAGAGGGAAGTAATAGGGAGAAGGATTTGTAAGCCCTGCTTCCTGGGAGAGTGCCGTCAGCAGGGTACAGAGGCAACCTGGCAGAGATGCGTGGGGGCAGAGTGAAAGGCGGGGAGGGAGCTGCACACGGCCGGCAGCACAGAGAGAGGCTGGGCCTGAGGGCCCATGCAGGCTGGGCAAGGGCAAGGCTGTCTCAGAGATAAATTGTGTAGATGGGGACCAGGTGGGCCCCACCCGAGAGGCTTTCGCACTGCATAAGCTCCAGAAACACTGGCATAAATAATTGTAGGGAGGGGACCCCTGGAAGAACTGAAGTTGTGCATTTTCTGTTTCTTTTTTTTTTTTTTTTTCTACTAGCCAGGAGAAATAAGAGCTTGGCATTAGAAATTAAGTCGTTAATTAGTCTGTCATACAGAGTGAAGTAAGTCAGAAAGAGAAAAACAAATATAGTATGCTAACACATATATATGGAATCTAAGGAAAAAAAAAAAAAAAAGGTCATGAAGAACCTAGTGGCAAGACAGGAATAAAGACACAGACCTACTAGAGAATGGGCTTGAGGATATGGGGAGGGGGAAGGGTAAGCTGTGACAAAGTGAGAGAGTGGCATGGACATATATACACTACCAAACGTGAAGTGGATAGCTGGTGGGAAGCAGCCGCATGGCGCAGGGAGATCAGCACTGTGCTTTGTGACCACCTAGAGGGGTGGGATAGGGAGGGTGGGAGGGAGGGAGATGCAAGAGGGGGGAGATATGGGAACGTGTGTATATGTATGGCTGATTCACTTTGTTATAGAGTAGAAACTAACACACCATTGTAAAGCAATTATACTCCAATAAAGATGTTAAAAAAAAAAAAAAAGAAAATGAAGAAAGTTATTCTTAAACCTTGAGTTGGCGGACTGGGATTGGAGGCCTCTCACCCATGTTCGCACCTCTTGTATTGACCCAGGGGAGAAAGGGCTGTGCTCATGTTCTGGCCTGGTATTTGGCAAGACTCAGACCTTCTGTCCTGGACCTGAGAATAGTAGCCTTGACCACGACTGCCTTCATATTGTGCTTTCTTTTCCATTTCACTAATCATTCAGTGAAACAGTTTAAAATGGAAAGCACTCAGTAAACAGCATTGCGTTTTTCCATGACCTCAAACTTCAGAGGGATGTCACAAAATCATCTTCAGAGAAGTTGAGTGCCTGTGAGGCCAAGAAAATAAGAGTCCTTAAAGAAAAGTATTTAAACATTGCAGAGTGCTGTATTTCCTGCCTTATAATTGTGATAAATGGTATGGCTTTGTTTTTAAACAACACCTGATCTTTAAAATGGCTCTGCTGAGAAGCCTAGTGTTTTTTTCCCAGAATATGTCCACCGTGTATATTAAATTGACTAAACATTCAGAAGAAAGAGCACAAATCAGACCCAGGAGAGTCTATTGCTCAATGTAAGTAGGAGGGAGGGAGATGTAA
The DNA here is from genome assembly GCF_949987535.1 of Balaenoptera acutorostrata. NCBI lineage: Eukaryota > Metazoa > Chordata > Mammalia > Artiodactyla > Balaenopteridae > Balaenoptera > Balaenoptera acutorostrata. Next base: position 66,823,556 of record NC_080065.1, read on the forward strand.
CCGATAACTGGAAATACACTAAAATTCTGATTAAAATACCAGATTCAATCCCATGCAAGCCTCTTAGGAACACTCGCACTGTTGAAAATAAACTGGAAAAGAGTGATTACCAACTGGCATCAGCATCTAATTGTTTAATGAACATTACATGGCCTGGATCCTATTACTAATGTTTCTCTCCTTTGAGAAATGTCCACTGATGAAGGAAAGTTCTTTTTTGGTTGCAAAGTGACCTTCAGAAGTTGGACGCTCTGAGAGATGACAAACAGGCAACATCTTTTTCTTCTTTATCCCAAGTCAAGTTCTGGCAGTTTTTGACAGGTCATAAGCACACATGAAATGCTAAACTTAGTGGGTTGTTAGATGCTTTGCTTAAAGTTGAAAAACATTTTTAAAATAAATTTTCCTTATGTCTCCTTTTCTCCACATCCTCAACTCTGACATTCAAGCGTACTTCACAAACCGACATGTAATAGCATTTGAAAACCAAATTCAGAAAAACCCTCATGAATACAGACTCCACTCTTTTTTTTTTTTTAAACATCTTTATTGGAGTATATTTGCTTTAAAATGGTGTGTTACTTTCTGCTTTATAACAAAGTGAATCAGATGTACATATACATATATCCCCATATCTCCTCCCCCTTGAGTATCCCTCCCACCCTCCCTATCCCACCCCTCTAGATGGTCAGAGAGCACGGAGCTGAACTGCCTGTGCTATGCGGCTGCTTCCCACTAGCTACCTATTTTACATTTGGTAGTGTATATATGTCCATGCTACTCTCTCACTTCATCCCAGCTTTCCCTTCCCCCTCCCCATGTCCTCAAGTCCATTCTCTACATCTGCGTCTTTATTCCTGTCCTGTCCCTAGGTTCATCAGTACCTTTTTTTTTTTTTTAGATTCCATATGCATGTCTTAGCATATGGTATTTGTTTTTCTCTTTCTGACTTACTTCACTCTGTATGACAGACTCTAACTCCATCCACCTCACTACAAATAACTCAATTTCGTTTCTTTTTATGGCTGAGTAATATTCCATTGTATGTATGTGCCACATCTTCTTTATCCATTCATCTGTGGATGGACACTTAGGTTGCTCCCATGTCCTGGCTATTGTAAATAGTGCTGCAATGAACATTGTGGTACATGACTCTTTTTGAATTATGGTTTTCTCAGGGTATATGCCCAGTAGTGGGATTGCAGGGTCATATGGTAGTTCTATTTTTAGTTTTTTAAGACACCTCCATACTGTTCTCCATAGAGGCTGTATCAATTTACATTCCCACCAACAGTGCAAGAGTGTTCCCTTTTCTCCACACCCTCTCCAGCATTTATTGTTTCTAGATTTTTGGATGATGGCCATTCTGACTGTTGTGTGGTGATATCTCATTGTAGTTTTGATTTGCGTATCTCTAATGATTAGTGATGTTGAGCATCCTTTTGTGTTTTTGTTGGCAATCTGTATATCTTCTTTGGAGAAATGTCTATTTAGGTCTTCTGCCCATTTTTGGATTGGGTTGTTTGTTTTTTTAATATTGAGCTGCATGAGCTGCTTGTAAATTTTGGAGATTAATCCTTTGTCAGTTGCTTCATTTGCAAATATTTTCTCCCATTCTGAGGGTTGTCTTTTCGTCTTGTTTATGGTTTCCTTTGCTGTGCAAAAGCTTTTAAGTTTCATGAGGTCTCATTTGTTTATTTTTGTCTTTATTTCCATTTCTCTAGGAGCTGGGTCAAAAAGGATCTTGCTGTGATTTATGTCATAGAGTGTTCTGCCTACATTTTCCTCTAAGAGTTTGATAGTGTCTGGCCTTACATTTAGGTCTTTAATCCATTTTGAGTTTATTTTTGTGTATGGTGTTAGGGAGTGTTCTAATTTCATTCTTTTACATGTAGCTGTCCAGTTTTCCCAGCACCACTTATTGAAGAGGCTGTCTTTTCTCCATTATATATTCTTGCCTCCTTTATCAAACATAAGGTGACCATATGTGCATGGGTTTATCTCTGGGCTTTCTATCCTGTTCCATTGATCTATATTTCTGTTTTTGTGCCAGTACCATACTCTCTTGATTACTTCAGCTTTGTAGTATAGTCTGAAGTCGGGAAGCCACATTCCTCCAGATCCGTTTTTCTTTCTCAAGATTGCTTTGCCTATTCGGGGTCTTTTGTGTTTCCATACAAATTGTGAAATTTTTTGTTCTAGTTCTGTGAAAAATGCCATTGGTAGTTTGATAGGGATTGCATTGAATCTGTAGATTGCTTTGGGTAGTATAGTCATGTTCACAATGTTGATTCTTCCAATCCAAGAACATGGTATATCTCTCTAACTATTGGTATCATCTTTAATTTCTTTCATCAGTGTCTTATAGCTTTCTGCATACAGGTCTTTTGTCTCCTTAGGTAGGTTTATTCCTAGATATTTTATTCCTTTTGTTGCAGTGGTAAATGGGAGTGTTTTCTTAATTTCTCTTTCAGATTTTTCATTGTTAGTGTATAGGAATGCAAGAGATTTCTGTGCATTAATTTTGTATCCTGCACCTTTACCAAATTCATTGATTAGCTCTAGTAGTTTTCTGGTAGCGTCTTTAGGATTCTCTATGTATAGGATCATGTCATCTGCAAACAGTGACATCTTTACTTCTTCTTTTCTGATTTGGATTCTTTTATTTCTTTTTCATCCCTGATTGCTGTGGCTATAATTTCCAAAACTATGTTAAATAATAGTGGTGAGAGTGGGCAACCTTGTCTTGTTCCTGATCTTAGAGGAAATGCTTTCAGTTTTTCACCATTGAGAACGATGTTGGCTGTGGGTTTGTCATATACAGTCTTTATTATGGTGACGTAAGTTCCCTCTATGCCTACTTTCTGGAGGGTTTTTATCATAAATTGGTGTTGAATTTTGTCAAAAGTTTTTTCTGCAACAATTGAGATGATCATATGCTTTTTCGCCTTCAATTTGTTAATATGGTTTATCACATTGATTGATTTGCATATACTGAAAAATCCTTGCATTCCTGGGATAAACTCCACTTGATCATGGTGTATGATCCTTTTAATGTGCCGTTGGATTCTGTTGGCTAGTATTTTGTTGAGGATTCTTGCATCTATGTTCATCAGTGATATTGGCCTGTAGTTTTCTTTCTTTGTGACATCTTTGTCTGGTTTTGGTATCAGGGTGATGGTGGCCTCGTAGAATGAGTTTGGGAATGTTCCTCCCTCTGCTATGTTTTGGAAGAGTTTGAAAGGATAAGTGTTAGCTCGTCTCTAAATGTTTGATAGAATTTTCCTGTGAAGCCATCTGGTCCTGGGCTTTTGTTTGTTGGAAGATTTTTAATCACAGTTTCAATTTCAGTGCTTGTGATTGGTCTGTTTATATTTTCTATTTCTTTCTGATTCAGTCTCAGAAGGTTGTGCTTTTCTAAGAATTTGTCCATTTCTTCCAGGTTGTCCATTTTATTGGCATATAGTTGCTTGTAGTAATCTCTCCTGGTTCTTTGTATTTCTACAGTGTCAGTTGTTGCTTCTCCTCTTTCATTTCTAATTCTATTGATTTGAGTCTTCTCCCTTTTTTTCTTGAAGAGTCTGGCTAATGGTTTATCAATTTTGTTTATCTTTTCAAAGAACCAGCTTTTAGTTTTATTGATATTTGCTACTGTTTCCTTCATTTCTTTTTCATTTATTTCTGATCTGATCTTTATGATTTCTTTCCTTCTGCGAGTTTGGGTTTTTTTTTTTTTTTCCTCTTTCTCTAATTACATTAGGTGTAAGGTTAGGATGTTTATTTGAGATGTTTCTTGTTTCTTGACATAGGCTTGTATAGCTATAAACTTTCCTCTTAGAACTGCTTTTGCTGCATTCCATAGGTTTTGGGTCGTCATGTTTTCATTGTCATTTGTTTCTAGGTATTTTTTGATTTCCTCTTTGATTTCTTCAGTGAACACTTGGTTATTTAGTACTGTATTGTTTAGCCTCAATGTGTTTGTATTTTTTACAGATTTTTTCCTGTAATTGATATCTATTCTCATAGCGTTGTGGTCGGAAAAGATACTTGACACGATTTCAATTTTCTTAAATTTACCAAGACTTGATTTGTGACCCAAGATATGATATATCGTGGAAAATGTTCCATGAGCATTTGAGAAGAAAGTGTATTCTGTTGTTTTTGGATGGAATGTCCTATAAATATCAATTAAGTCCACCTTGTTTAATGTGTCATTTAAAGCTTGTGTTTCCTTATCTATTTTCATTTTGGATGTTCTGTCCATTGGTGAAAGTGGGGTGTTAAAGTCTCCTACTATGATTGTGTTACTGTTATTTTCCCTTTTATGGCTGTTAGCATTTGCCTTATGTATTGAGGTGCTCCTATGTTGGGTGCATAAATATTTACAATTGTTATATCTTCTTCTTGGATTGATCCCTTGATCATTATGTAGTGTCCTTCTTTGTCTCTTGTAATAGTCTTTATTTTAAAGTCTATTTTGTCTGATATGAGAATTGCTACTCCAGCTCTCTTTTGATTTCCATTTGCATGGAATATCTTTTTCCATCCCCTCACTTTCAGTCTGTATGTGTCCCTAGGTCTGAAGTGGGTCTCTTGTAGACAGCATATATACAGGTCTGGTTTTTGTATCCATTCAGCCAGTCTATGTCTTTTGGTTGGAGCATTTAATCCATTTACATTTAATGTAGTTATCGATATGTATGTTCCTATTACCATTTTCTTAATTGTTTTGGGTTGTTATTGTAGGTCTTTTCCTTCTCTTGTGTTTCCTGCCTAGAGAAGTTCCTTTAGCATTTGTTGTAAAGCTGGTTTGGTGGTGTTGAATTCTCTTAGCTTTTGCTTGTCTGTAAAAGTTTTAATTTCTCCGTTGAATCTGAATGAGATCCTTGCTGGGTAGAGTAATCTTGGTTGTAGGTTTTTCCCTTTCATCACTTTAAATATGTCCTGCCACTCCCTTCTGGCTTGCAGAGTTTCTGCTGAAAGATCGGCTGTTAACCTTATGGGGATTCCCTTGTATGTTATTTATTGTTTTTCCCTTGCTGCTTTTAATATTTTTTCTTTGTATTTAATTTTTGATAGTTTGATTAATATGTGTCTTGACATGTTTCTCCTTGGGTTTATCCTGCATGGGTCTCTCTGCACTTCCTGGGCTTGACTGACTATTTCCTTTCCCATATTAGGGAAGTTTTCAACTATAATCTCTTCAAATATTTTCTCAGTCCCTTTCTCTCTTCTTCTTCTGGGACCTCTATAATTCGAATGTTGGTGCACTTAATGTTGTCCCAGAGGTCTCTGAGACTGTCCTCAGTTCTTTTCATTCTTTTTTCTTTATTCTGCTCTGTGGTAGTTATTTCCAGTATTTTATCTTCCAGGTCACTTATCCGTTCTTCTGCCTCAGTTATTCTGCTATTGATTCCTTCTAGAGAATTTTTATTTCATTTATTGTGTTGTTCATCATTGTTTGTTTGCTCTTCAGTTCTTCTAGGTCCTTGTTAAACATTTCTTGTATTTTCTCCATTCTATTTCCAAGATTTTGGATCATCTTTACTATCATTACTCTGAATTCTTTTTCAGGTAGACTGCCTATTTCTTCTTCATTTGTTTGATCTGGTGTGTTTTTACCTTGCTCCTTCATCTGCTGTGTGTTTCTCTGTCTTCTCATTTTGCTTAACTTACTGTGTTTGAGGTCTCCTTTTCACAGGCTGCAGGTTCATAGTTCCTATTGTTTTTGGTGTCTGCCCCCAGTGGCTAAGATAGGTTCAGTGGGTTGTGTAGGCTTCCTGGTGGAGGGGACTGGTGCCTGTGTTCTGGTGGATGAGGCTGGATCTTTTCTTTCTGGTGAGCAGGACCACATCCGGTTGTGTGTCTGTGACCTTACTATGATTTCGGCAGCCTCTCTACTAATGGGTGGGGTTGTCTTCCTGTCTTGCTAGTTGTTTGGCCTAGGCTGTCCAGCACTGTAGCTTGCTGGTCGTTGAGTGGAGCTGGGTCTTAGCATTGAGATGGAGACCTCTGGGAGAGCTTTCGCCATTTGATATTACATGGAGCCAGGAGGTCTCTGGTGGACCAATGTCCTGAACTCAGCTCTCCCACCTCAGAGGCACAGGTCTGACACTGGGCAGGAGCACCAAGACCCTGTCAGCCACATGGCTGAATCACTGCAGGAACAATCTGGAAATGAAGCATGCTAATCTCCTAAGCCCATTTAGAAATACCTTGGAGAAGGATCATGGAGTCCGTCCAATCTGGTTTTCCTTTCTCCTTCTGTCTTATGGTGCTCCGGTGAGTTTTCCAGACTCCACTCTTAGAGAATTTGCAAGGAATTAGGGCGAGGCGACTATCAGGAAGCTTCTTAGCATTCTTAGGGACACACAGATGGATACTGCCATAGATAACAATCTAAGAATGACATTTACATAATTAAGAGAAATATATGTTAGATATCCCCAAGCAATTAGTTACTGTGAAGTTATCTTTGATTTGGTCTTTTTGTTAGGACACTGACATTCGTTAGACTCTTCCAGAGAGGGTCTCAGCCACTGGTTTCCACAACATCACTCTTCCTTGGGTTTCCAACTGGCTCTCAGGACACATCTTCTCAAACTCTTTTATAGACTCTTCTTCCTCATTCACCTTCATAATTGCAGAGTTACACAGGATTCCACCCATGGACCTCTTCTTTTCTTCTTCTCCACATATTCACTGGGTAAAGTCAACCCCAAAGGCTTCACTTAATTCTTCCAAGGTAACACTCCCATTTATGTCTCCAGCCCTGACCTCTTCCTTGAGATCCCTGACATGTCTCCTGTCTCAGAGGGTGACCTCACAGTCTACTGCAAGCCCAAGCTGCGAGCCTGGACATTGTCCTTAATTCCTCTCTCCCTCACCCTTCACCATCCTAAACACACTTTAACAATCCACTCCATTTCTTCCCACTGTCACCAACTCATTCCTGCCAACATCATTCCATGCCTGGATTTCTATAACAATCTCCTAACTGGTACATCTCCTTCCACTATGTTCCCCCCAACTGAAACCACAGGGGTCTTTCTAGAGCACAAATCTGAATGTGTCACTCTTCTGCTAAAATCCCTTTTCAGGATTCTCACAGCTCTCAGGATAAAGTCCAAACTTTGTACAGGCTGACAAGGGCCTTCATGGTGGAGACCACATTTCCCTCTCAGTAAAATCTCCCCTATCATTGCACAACAGACTGAATGCACTATGTTGGCCTTTTCTGTTCCCTCTGCTTAGAATACCCTTTCCCCTCATGCCTACTCTCTCCTGGGTCGATTTAGCTTTTTTTGGCTAAGACATCACCTCTGCTGGGAAGCTTTCTCTGCCTTTGCAAGACTGCTTAAGGCACCTCTCCTAGGCCCTCCTGTGTACTCCTTGGTAATTCACATGTCACAGCACTTAACACGCTGAATTGCAATAGCAGGTCTTCTCCTCTGAACTGTAAATGTCTTCAAGGAGAGATGTGTCTTGTTCATTACATCCCCAATGACCACTTCATTCTAGATGCTCAATAAATATTTGAAGGCTGAATGAATGCAGTAGCCTTAAAGATCTGTTTCTCAGGTTCCTGACTCTAAAGTCTGAGCAGGGAGAATCTAATTAGCTTAGCTCAGATCAGTTTCTATCCCTGGTCCAATGAGCTGAGTTAGGGGTGTGAGGGTAGGAACAGAATCTCTTAGAAAGGAGTGTTGGGGTGAAAGCAATGGGTGGCATGCATACTAGAATTATACAAAGTCCTTCACTGAAACAATAAAACTACGTTTTATTTTAAAAATCATACATTGTATATTTTTCAGTAATTCATACAGCCTCCTCCCATCAGTTCATTATAAAGAAGTGAAACTGTACTTTCATTATAACACATAAAATAAAAGTCAGTCACTTCTTACTCAATATTAGTCACTCATCCATCCATCCATTCACAGATATTACTAAATGCCTACTATGGGCTAAGGTCTGTGCTAGGCACTGGGTAGATAGTGGAAAATAAAACAAAATCCTTGTTCTCATGGAGCTTTAAAAAATAAAGACACAAATGTCTAATTATCAATTATGAAACTTACCATGAAAGAAATGAATAGGGTGATGTGAGAAAGAATAATTGGGAGGATGTGATTCATTTATGGGAATCAAGGGAGGCTTCTCAAGAAAAAAAAAAAAATTACATTCAAGCTAAGACCTGGCTTCTTTGGGAAGAATGACTGGGGATGCTGAGTTGAGGGAGGTGGGAAGGACAAGAGTGGAATTGGAGATCTCCAGGGAAATATGACAGTCTTGGCAAAAGGCTAGGATGATGGCGACTGTGATGGAAAGAAGTAGATGGATTCAGGGCATTTTTGGAGGTAGGACTGCTTGCACTTCTGATAAGTTGGATGAGAGTTTATCAGGGGTGAATCAGAAAGGGATACCAAGAATAACAGTTGGTGTAGAGGTTAATTTAAGCACGTGGACTCTGAAGCCACATCATCTGAGTTTAAATACCTGACTACTTACTTACCATTAGTAAGATGTGTGACCTTGGGCAAATTACGTAACCTCTCTGTGCCTTAGTTTCCTCATCTATGAAATGGGTGATAATAATAGTAGCTACTTTACAAATTTGTTAAAAGACAAAGTTATTGGGCTTCCCTGGTGGCGCAGTGGTTGAGAATCTGCCTGCTAATGCAGGGGACACGGGTTCGAGCCCTGGTCTGGGAAGATCCCACATGCCACGGAGCGGCTGGGCCCGTGAGCCACAATTGCTGAGCCTGCGCGTCTGGAGCCTGTGCCCCGCAATTGGAGGGGCCTCGATGGAGAAAGGCCCGCGCACCGCGATGAAGAGCAGTCCCCGCACCGCGATGAAGAGTGGCCCCCGCTTGCCGCAACTGGAGAAAGCCCTCGCACGAACCGAAGACCCAACACAGCCAAAAAATAAATTAAAAAAAAAAAAGACAAAGTTATTATATATAAAACATTTTAGGCATTGCCTGGCATGTTAGTAGGTTTTTTTTTTTGTTTGTTTTTTTTTAGTAGTAGGTTTTCTTAGGGACTAAGAAAGAGGTAAATGTTCAGGTCTCTGACTTTGGCAACGGAGTAGCGCAGGTGATGTTTATTGAGATGGGAAGCACTAGCAGAGGAAGAGGTTTTGGCAGAGTGAAGATCAGAGTTCAGCTTTAGATTCAAGTTTGAAATTGCTGCAGACCTTTTAGATCTCCTTTGGATAGGAGTCTGATCTCACAAGAGATGCCTGAGACATCAGTCTGTGAGATGTCAAATTATAGGCAGTATTTGAAGACTGAGGATGGAAAAGACAAACAAGGGAAAGTGTGTAAAGTGGGTGTGTGAAGTGAGTGAGTAAAATGTAAAAACAGGGAAAGGATTAAGCCATGAGAGTTCTCAAAGCCGAGTAGAGAAGAAGCCAAACATGATTTAGGTGCAGTGCTGTTACACACGTGCATGAGCCAAGCAGAAATAGAAACATCTAGTATAATGTGAATACATGGAACACGGAAACAAAGGACCTCTGTTGGGCTGCACCCCGCAGGCCTGCAAGCCTTGTAGTTGCCCAGCCTTGAGACTGAAGAAAGAGCCCAGAGACAGCAACAGAGACATCAGTGGTTTGATGGACAGGGGATCTTATACGTCTGAAACAAAAGGGTCATGGAGCAACATCCCACCCCAGCAGGGAGGACATGGCAGCAATCTTTGCTACTCCAGGGAGAAGGAGGCTACATTTATAGGGGGAATTGATGTCAGGTTGGCTCAGTTACCAGGGAAACCGGCAGCTGGGGCACATCCCTCTCAGCCCTTCAGGTTAAGCACCATCACAAGGGCAGATGTTTCCCTTTGATAAATTAGCAGGTGGAACCGTTCTGGCCTAAGGATTAGAACAATCGCTAGCTGGGGCAGAGGGCAAGCACGTTCATATGAGTAGGTGTAGGTGAAGCAGGGACTGGTCAAGCAGGGGAATTACAAAGGGCAAGAACAACCTCCCTTCCATTTCTATTTTAAAGGAGCCTAAAAATCTAATTCTCTGTTTAGTCTTGTTAAATTGATTTTGTGGCTTCTCTATTACTCATTTGAGCCTCTTCGTCCAAAGACTTAAAAGAAAGTATGGAGTGATTTGGAGATTTAGGAGGTTTGGTGGCTGGATCTTCAGTGGTGAGGACAGAAGGTGGGGCAAAGTTGAACTTGAACCAGATGATGAAATGTCTTATAGGCTCTCTTAAGGAGCTTAGACTTGATAACAACAAGACACCATTAAAAGGTATTAAGCAAGGGTGAAGCATGATCTTTATGCATTTTATAAAGATCACTCTTGAACAATGTGGAGAATGGTTTGGAAAGGAGCAAAACCAGAGATAGGAGGCTGATGGTGTATCTGCAGCAGTGACCCAGGATAGAAGAGGCCATGGCAGGAGCACCGTTCAGATCCAAGTGATGACCATAGTGAGGAACAGATGGGACTTGGTGATTGACTAGATAGACAGGGAAAGAGATAAGATGACACCAAGGTTTCTGGTTTGTTTTCAGACTAGTCGGTGCCTTTAAAACATTATATTTTTCCTAAAACATACTTATGCTTCACAAAGCATTCTCAATGCTTTCTATAGCAATAACCCTTTAATTTTTGAATATGTTCTCATCCTGTCCCCTGATGAATGCACACAGTCATTAAGTAGCTCAAATGGAAAATAAAGATGCAGATTTACTTCATTTGGGCTCAGTTCTCTGGGCCCCAGGCCTAGATAAAAGAAACAAATTCTATTACCTAAACCACAGAAGCTGAAATCCTCTAGACAAAGAAGAAAATACTCCAGTGATTGACTTCGTCTCTGCATCCTCTGGCTTAACTAAGTATGAATGTATTAATATGCTTATTCACAAAAGAATTTAGCTCATCATTTTGAGAAGAATCCCATGTTTCAAATAGCAATATTTTTGTAATAAATAAGAAGTCCCTTGACAAACTCTATTAAACCCCATTTGAATCTCTGTTAAAGGGAAGGTTTCCTAATGACCTAGCTCAGCACTGCTGGTTGCATGCTGACTTGATTTGCAGCTATACATAAACATACATAAATAAATAGGTAGCTACGTTCTTGGTGGGAGCTCAAGGACCCACAGGAAGGCATTTTTACCTCTAGATATCTTTCCCAGCTCTGTCATGCTTTTTACAATTATCCCCGTCATCATTTGTTTCTTCTCACTCTTCCCAATTCCTCTCCTCCTAGTCTCTCTTGAACCTATTCCTATCCGCCCTTCCATGGAAACTGCTCATCAAGGTCATTTTGCTAAATCCAATGGTCAAGTCACAGTCACCATCTTACATAACCCTTCAGCTCTAGTCACTGCACTTAATCACTCCCTCATCCTTCTTCATTTGGCTTCAAGGACATCACCTTCTTTTGATTTTCCTCCAGCCTCATTGGTCTCAGGCCTCCTTTCTGCTTCTCTCCATGGTCTCTTCATGTTCAGAGTGTCCCTGGTATCAGTTCTTAGTCCTCTTCTCTTCTCTATAACTTAAATCCTTGATGATCTCATTCAGTCTCATGGTTTTAAATAACATCTTTATACTCATGACTCTTCAGTTGTATCTCCTGAACTCCAAACTTATATCTCCTCAAGTGCTTACTCAACATCTCCATTTGGATGTGTAAAAGATATCACAAACTCAACATGTCAGAAATGGAACTCCCAATCTCCCCTCAAAAACTTTTCTCCTCAGAGCCTTTCCCATCTCAGTTGATGGCAACATGATCCATTCAGTGCTCATGCCAAAAATCTTTAAGTCACTTCTCTTTTTCTCAAAACCCACATCTAATCAGTCAGAAAATCTGGTTGATGGTACCCGAAAATACATCCAGAATCCAACCTCTTCTTACCACTTCCACTGCTACCATCCTCATCCATCTGAGCCACCACCATCTCTTGGCTAGATTACTATAACATGCTCCCAGTTGGTCTTCCTGCTCACACCCTTGTCAATCCTCAGCATCACAGCTCAAGTAGTCCTTTTAAAAAGTAATCAGCGACATCACTTCTGTACTCAAAACCTTGAAATGGCTCAGAGAAAAAGCCAAAGGCTTACAAATGCCCACAGGCTCTTACCTGGTCTGCTCCCACTCCTTAGCTCACCGATCTCATTTCTTTCACGCTCCACCTTGCTCACTCTGCTCCAGAGACACTGGCCTCCTTGCTGATTCTCAGATATGCCAGACAAACCTTCCCTTAGGACCATTGCTCCACCTAGGATGTTCTTCATCAGATATCTGGAAGGCCGCCCAACACTTCTTTCAAGTCTTTGCTCATCTTCACAATGAGGCCTATCTTGCCCTATTTAATACTGTCACTTGCCCCCAATCCCAGCACTCCCAGCCCCTTTATCCTGCTTTACTTTCTTTTTCCATAGCACCTCCACTTTCTACTACATTATATACTCTGCTTATTAGGTTCATTATTAATTGTCCCCGCCCCGCTAAAATGTAGTACCCCAACAGCCGAGATCTGTGTTTTGTCCACTGATGTATCCTCAGTACTAAGAACAGTGCCTGGAACATAGGGGACACTCAGTAAATACTTGTTGAATACATGAATGAATTTTTTTAGCCATAAGGACCTTCTGTTACAAGACAAATATGTCTGGGTATAGGTGACACATTCAGCTTCAAGCTTCCAATTTGAGCCATTAACATACATTACAAGCTACAACTGGAACTACAAGCGATACGTCTTTGACACCTCTACTTTCCAGCTCACTCCTTCAACATACTCTTGGCACCAATGTTCTGGTCTTCTCCTCAGGATGGGGAATGGATACAGCAAGCATCACCTGCTTAGGGTTTGTCCTCCCTAGAATAATTTGGTCCTCTTCCTCTTCATCTCCATGAGGTCCTCACTGCGACCCAATTCCAAAAGCCCTTGTAACTGAAAATATGAGAAGTGGTGGCTCTATTTAAAAAAAAAAAAGAGTTGGAGATTCCTAAAGTGGGCCAATATTGCCAATAAATCTGACTTTAGTTTATTGACATCTAGAGAAAATACAAATGATCACTAGACTTTTATAGCAAGAGAGAAGGATAAGGGATAGTAAGAAATGCTGGAAGGAACAGACTGCCTCATGGAGCAGCCATTGGGAAACTCACATCTTATTTTTGCTTAAGCTGGACCCTGTACTAACCCACCAAAGGTTTTGTAGGGCCCCCTCATGCTGCTGGCAACTAGGATAGCCTGGAGGGAGCTGCTCCAAGAGTTCTTGGCAACACCCACTGAATGAGAGATGCCAGGTAGGAGTATGGCAAGTGATCTATCCTACTAGAGCTTTTCTGAAGATTCCAGCCACTTCCACAATGCTCTCTATACTGAAAACACTCTAACAATCATTAGGATCAACTAAAAGAGAGGCTGAGCTTTTGTTTCATTAGGTACTGAGTTAATCCTCCAAAACTCTATTTCTTACATAGCACTAAATTGCTTAACCTCAGTCAAAAAGAAATCAACACGGAAAGTACCAAATCATAGTACTGGGCACATACTATTAGTTCCTGCTTCTTACTTCTCTTGTTTTCCTCTACTCCCTCCCCACACCCACAATCTCCTTTGAGATGACTGTTTTTCATGTTTGTCTCTTTCATGGCATGTCTCTATTTCTTCTTATTTGGCCCCAGATGTCAGACTGGCTTGCATTACTCCAGGCTGAATCATTTGATTTCCTGTCCATGTTCCTAACCTTTCCGGCTCCTTTTGTATCATTTCTCAGTCATTCCTGCTGTTTACAATACCTCTCAATTTAAAGCCATCTGCCACTCTCATTAACGAATCACTGACTCTCTCCCCCATGATCCCAGGGCATGTTGGATAAAACAAGACCTGACACCAATTCTCTTCCTTCCTTTCAAGGCACCACAACTCTGGGTTACTTTAACTTATTACCATTTTAAAATATGATTATATTATTATTGCATGTTTACTCCTAATCTAGGCAAACCTAATATATGAAAATTAGAATTGACCATTTTTTTAAATTATTCACTTTTCAGAAATTTTAATTATTAATTCCTTTAATTAGTCACCTTAGTGTACTTAAAATTTGTACTCATTAGCTTACAAAAAAATAACTCAACTTTTCAAGGCTACTTACGGCCTTGAATACAAATATTTAATGTCCTTTAGCCACTTTATAAGAAATTGTTTCTTGTAGAGCTTTGAGAATAAAACCTAAATTCTTCCATTTGAATAGTAAGCTTCTGAGGAACACACCAGTTTTCTCACTGCTGATTCACTGGATCTCGGCTTCAACTTTTCTCACTCCTTTTCCTGATATACTCAAAATATTTTCGAATCCCAGCTATTCCTCCTTCCTCAAAAACTTTTTGAGCTTCTTCTCTGTCCCAAGCACTATACTAGGTGCTGGGATAAATAAAGAAAGAGTCTCCATCCTCTGGGAGCTCTTAATCCAGGAAATAACATGAAGGAAAACAATACTGTTGCGTGCCTGCCATATTCTGGATCTGCAATGTGTTATTCCATTTAGACCACAAGGAAACCCCATCTTACAGCAGAGAAGACAGGGTTTCAGAGAAGTTAAGTAATTTTCCTTTTATGCAGAATATGAATAGACAACTTACAGAAGAAACACAAATGGACTGTAGACATATGGGGAAAATATTCACCCTACTAGTTATCAAAGAAATACATATTAAATAAATAAATAAACTATTTTTTACCTTTCAGATTAGTGACGAGATAAAGAACTCAAAGTTCGTGGGGTTGCAGTAAAACAGGCTCTCCTACACAGGGCATCAGAGAATATAAAGTGGTGCATTTTCCTGAGAAACAACTTAATAACATATAACAAAGACCATTACAAGAGGAATTTACCCTAATGTCCATTGCAAAGGAATGAAATAAACAATGTAACATCATGCACTGAAATTGCACACAGCCTTTAAAAATCATGTAGAATATGTAGTGACCTACAAGATTTTCTGAACACTAAGTGAAAAAGCATATTACAGAACAGTACATACTATATAGGATTACAATATATACAGAATTGTGTGTGTGTGTATGTGTGTGTGTGTGTGTGTGTGTGTGTGTGTGTGTGTAGAAAACAGAAGACTGAAAGACTAGATACCAATAGGTTAACAGAGGTTATTCATAAGGGGTGGGATGGGGCTCTTCCTATTGGTAGCATCTAAATTTTAATAATTTTTTTTAAAAAACCAAACACATAAAAATGTTCATATATCCAGATTCAATTATTCCATTGCATTGCAATGAATAGTAATGCAGACTAAGAATCAAGTGACTTGCTTAAAATCACCGGTTTGGTGTGCTGTGTTAAGTCAGGCTTTCTAACTCTGAAATCCACTGTCTTTCTACATTCCATTCCTCTTCCTCGCCACAGCCCCAATTACATCATATTTAGAGTTCCTTTCTCTTTGGTTCTTTTTCCTTTTAATTTCTACATCTACTATATCCCTTCCCACCTTTTTCTAAACCATTTTAGCAGTAGTCACTGTGAATTGCATATTATATGTAATACAAAACGTAAACCATGTTCATTAGATGAAAAAGACAATTCCTCCCTCATAGAGAGAACTGGGACAACACGTATCAGAATAGGCACAATCTGACAGTCTTCAAATAAGTCAGTTTGCTTCTTGCATTTAAAATGAAACTGAAATCTGTTTGGTCTTAACTGTGATATTTGGAAAGCATCATGCTTCCTTCTACACCAAAAGATTTCTTAACTTTTTCAAAATGTGAATTCTTGAGAAGACCACCTGCCCAAAACTCGGATCTGAAAAACCAATCCCTAATTTTATTTATAAATGTCAAGATTTCCCTATTTTCACTCGCTTACTCAAAAAAGCAGGATAAATATAATAGCCCCTCTCTTACTTGGAAAAGCACAGCTTTTGGAGCGAGTTGGCTGTGTCAGGAATTAGCAACGTCTTTGATGATGCACAGCTGTCTTCATTTCGTAATCACAGACGTCTAAAGCATTCCAGGAGGCTGACTAATGTACCTGGAGACATGTGCCATGTTTTCTCATCCTTTCTCCTGAACTTCTTGTCAGATCAAGAAGGGATGAGTATCCCCTTTGCTTTACAACTAGGAACTTAATTACAAGATGGAGTAAGACAAATCCTTACATTCTCCACCACCATTTCCTTCTTGTTCTCATACATACCTGTCTCAAACATATGCGCAGTCCTCAGTGATCTTAGTGGTTTCCCCTTTATTTCAATCTTTCTCCTACGGAGATTCACTTAGGACAAGATCCCCATACGGAAAACTGAAAAGTTTTCCGACCAATGGCTGCTATTAATGGCAAAAGAAAAACAGAGCACCACTTATGTTGCAGCCTACTGTTCACCAAAGGACATCATACTAAATATTCAGGAGTTTTTGAGCACCCCAAATAGTCCCAGACCAAAGTCAAGCCTCTGAGCTGAGCAATTAATAACGAAAAATTCTGAAGGTGTTTGTTGAAAGGTTCTCAGCTTTGTGACTCCAAATACCATCTTACGGAAAAACCCGAATGAACTTTTTGGCCAATCCAACAGTTGTCTTTCCCCCAAAGAATTCTATTATCCCACCACCACCAACTCTTCTTTCCTGCTCTCTTGCAAGAAGTAAGTGATCGTTACCACCTCAATCCACCCAAGGGCATTTCATCTGAAACCCAAAGTTCATACCCAATTAAGATTTGTATTCTTTGGGGATAGAAGTATCGACAAAGATGTAGCTGGCTTCTCATGTGAGAGGAATACATACCTGAACAGCTCTACTTGGAAGGTTGATGCATTTTACTATACATAAATTATACCTCAATTAAAAAAAATAAACTCTACTAACAAAGCCTCATCCCCTCAGGGAACCTGCCCTTACTAGACTAACAGCCCTAACAGGGTTCTCCATACCCATATATGCTACCCAATTAAAAAAAAAAAAAATGAATATCTTCCCCACTAACTAAAGTTGCATTATTTTTCTCAGTGTATGCCTTCCATCCAATTACATGGAACATCACTGGACTTTCTAGGTGAGCAAAAAAGAAAATTTTAAAGAAACTTACAAAGCCAAAGGGATAAGCTAACTAGAGTCTTGAAAAGTTGTGTGAGCTGTCTGAGGTTACACACACACCATGGCCTAGGGAGCAGGTCTCTAACCTCCTTTAGCACAGGCTGGAAAGAGCACAAGTGATCTCAATGCATCACAGAAAGAATGGACATTTTAAAAAGAACAACCCTCTATGTAGCTCAGTCCCAGCACAGAACTATTTTGAACGACCCCAAAATTCTTCCCAATGAAATATTCACCTCAAGGAATAAATAACATTAAACCAGGAATTAATAAACATTCAAGCAACTTGAGATTTTATTGTGAAAATAGCTATTTTGACATTATATCCAGTTTCTCATTTATCAGAATAAATTCTTTACAACATTGATCATCATCACCACTTCTGGGTATTTATACACAGTCTCTGAGTAAAATATCTTCACACTAGGCAAGTCTAGAATATTGAAATTATGACCAACAATGCTTATTTTAAGATTGTTTACTTCATAACAAAACTACAGTGTTTGTACACTAGAACAGATGTTTCAAATGTATACCATTTGAAGATAAACTTGGTGGAACAAAACCGATATGAGTATACATAAATTTCTTACTTGTCTTCTTTGCTATCAGTCTTCCAGAAAGCTAAAATTATATTACAAACACCTCAAATTTCCACTTCGGGATGAACAGAAAAATGGAAAGACATTATTTCCTATTTTACAAAATAAAACATCAAGTCAGAAGAAGAATAAAGCTCATCTTTATGCAATTAACATAAAAGCTTGAGTACACCCGTCCTTCTCCAAGAAATAAGACGCCAGCACTGCAAGAGAGGCAGCCAACAGGTCAAAGAACGAATGGCCAACACAGCCTCCTCTATAGTGCGTGACTCACTCAGGACTGACGCAAACTCTGGCAAGCCATTGTTTCTAGACATCCAGGGATCCGGGACATGTAAACTCAATGATTAGAAGGCATTTCTCTGAATTTGCATGAGGAGATCTAAAGAATCAGAACAAAGATCCAACTGCTTTGCACATGGCCAGATGTTCACCACACCACAACTCAAACCCAAAGGCAAGCTTTCCAGCAAATACACATCCAAAGCAGGCAGTTCCAAATATGCAAGCATATACACTGCAGAAAACAAAAAGCATCCTTATGCCTGATGAGTGAACTGGGTTTATACTTTGAAATGAAATCAGATATACTTAGTCCTCTGAAATTAGAAGGTCTAGTGAGGCTTAAACTTGGGGGGATACAGAAACTTGCTGAGAATTTAATAAAAACCGTAAACCTTCATCCTAGAAAATGCATACACAAACATACAATCCTTTTTTACACCATGTCTTCAGTAATAGAAGTTGAAAATATTAAACTTTCCTTGCTTTTGTCACTGAAGCAACTGTACACTTTCTAAGACACTATGTGTGTATGCATGTGCATATATATATATATATATATATATATATATACATATATAATAACTAGCTTATATGTGACTTTAATGCTATAAATACTCACTGCCTTTCTGGTACTTTTAAAGCACAGCCAAGAACAGTTTGGAATGGAACTCCAAGTTGGTTCCCTCTGTCTCATAGATGCCTAACAAGTGGTTAGTTCTCTGAAACCACCAGTTCACACTCCTGTACAGCTGTTCCAAGCCAACTGGGATTCTAGAGAAGCAGCTGGACTGACCAAGGGTCTCACATGTGCCTAAATAACCAGCCTATTTAGACCCACAGCCAAACCTCAGTCAACTCCATGGTCCTAGGGAGCCCTAACCTGTCGCTTCCATTTTATCACCACTCACTAGAAGGGCAGCCAACAACTGGAAACCTCTGCAATGAGTACAAACAAGCAGAAGCACTCTTAGGGCAGCATTTCCCTAAGTGTATTTCTCAGAACACAAATCCCACATGACACCTACTTAAAAAAAAAATCCACATAAAAATAAATTAGGAAAATAGTGTATAAAATACAGGCCCTTCTTGGAGTCTGAAACCACCAACAGCATATGTAAGGTTCTGAGAAGCCTACAGTAACTTAACTTTGTCTAACCCAGCATTTCCCTATTTAGCCAAAGAACCCTCTATTCATATAATAACAATATATTCTGCCAAAATATATCCTGAAATGCTTCTCCAAAGAACTGAAATACAGTTTAAAAATATCTTACAATATAATTTCAAATTAATAATAATGAGGATATAAAAAGACTTATTTTCCTGCATTTTTTTAAAGGAACTACTTTGTTTTGCTCTGAATAGTCTTTTATCATAACATTCCACTCTCTGTTTACAAACATCCAACTCAAAGCTACCCTTTCTTATATCATTGTTCAAGAATGTTAATTCTCATCAGTAATCATTGGCCTCCTCATCTGGAACAAATGACTTTTGTATGCTTTTTGATTCCGAGGATACCTCTCCACCTCAATCACAATAATTTTAAGTCTAGGAGAGGTAACCTGGACTTCTAGCAAACATTATATCCCAACAAGAGTTTGGGGCTAAATAATTTTACAAACCCTTAAAAAAAACAAAAGCAAAGGACTCCATCTTTACATCTCTATGAAAATCAACATTTTGAAGATCTAATGAAACTTCAGTTAAACCTTTGAGACTAGGATTACTGACCTTTGGTTCATGTAATTAATAACAAATTTCTTAAAAATCTAGTAATTTCTTAGGAAATATGAAAACATTGAAAAGTAAATGTAAATTCCACAGAGCTGAACAAGAAAAAAGGCAAAAGATAATTCTAAATGCCAACAACATATACAAAAGACCGTCATTACAACCCAAATATAATATGTGGCTCTGCTCAGGATTTCAATTATATAAATAATTAAACCAAGACAAAGTCAATCACTAAATCCCTGTGAACTTAAAAAACAAAAAGCACACAGACACGCTGCATTTTGTTCATCAAAGCACGGTCCTAGTGTAGTTAGAGAGAGAACACTTGCAAAACAAAGAAGGATTACCACACAGAGACAAGGAGGAGTTTTTTTCAAAATATTTTATCCTCAAAAGTAAACCCACATACCATAGGAAAAAAAGATACAATTACAAACATAAAATCGTAGAATTTTTAATATCCTAGGGAAAAGGGGTTCTTGGTTTTAGGGGTTCTTGTTGTTTTTCTTTGCTGATATGGCAAAACAGATCTTTAGATTATCATTTGTTATAAACCTGAGTTGTTTTTTTCTTTAAACTCAAGAATGAAATAAGTTATATTTAATTTATATTATGCATTTATTCATCTGGAACTGAATACTGAATACTATGTTTAAAGCATTAAATTTTAATAGTTTATCTAGATAATGATAAACTTATTGAATTTATTTTTAAAACCCTTTTATTTTGAAATAATTATAGACTCACAAAAAGAAGTTGCAAAAATAGTACAGAGAGATCCTATGTAACCGTCCCTCAGCTTCTTGTCTTTACATTTAAGCATTTATATTTTGGTTTCAGAGGGATACAATTTTTGACAGTTTATGAAAAAGTAAACAGTTTATGAAAAATCTAATAACATGGTAAATGTCTATTCCTGGAAGAGGCTCTAAGAAAACATACTACTGACTTCAAATACCACTTTTATCACATACTACCTTTAAAAATTGGTTTTCTGAGATACTAACACTGTTACCAATTTCTGCCTCTTTTGATGTCTAGTTTTCTTCCATTTTTGCAGACTTCTGAAAATTGTAACTTAGCTCTGATTGAAATAAGCTTCCCCATTCCTTTAAGTTAATATATCTAGCCACATTAAGTGAACAGAAATTACAAATGGAAATCAAAATGCTTCGGATTTAACATAAAATCTCTAATCCTCTAGCACTCAAAAAATAAAACAAACGTCTCTAGGTTGAAATTTAATTCGTTTGTCAGTGCCAACCTTTTAGGGGGAAAAACATTGTGTAGGAATGACTGTCCTTAAAGGTCTTTTACAGTTTCTTTGGTCTTAGGGGAATGGCCAGTCTTATGGATAACTGATGACAGTTTGTTGATGAAAGATCTTTATCTTATGGGGATTATCTGACCAATTTTCTCATCCTATACTACCAAGAAACATAAACACAAACATAGTCCCTTTTATCACATTATCCTCTACCATCACTTCCAAAAGAAAGTGGCTCACAGTATTTTAAGACTGTGGACCATTTATCCCAGCCAACTCAAACTTTATCCAAAGCATATCCTGACAGGTTGCTCAAAAGCTCTCTGCCCAGTCTGGAAAGTTATCCCTTTCCAAGAGCTTCCTATATGTGTGGCTGATCCCTGGAGTGGCTTGTGCTCAGCGATAGCTTCCTAGCATCTCATTAGCTTATATCAACACCCTCAACTAAGTAACCCAGCATATAAATTCTCACTTATCTAAATCATATTTTGCATCTTAGGAAAGATAGTCTGGAAGCATCATGGCCTATATAGCATACACCTAAAGGCAGTTCAAAGCAGGAATGACCAAAAGGAAGTAAATCATATTTACAGTCGTCTCTCTACTACAAAAGGATAGATACTTGTTATTCTAAAATGATATTTTTTTATTAAACTTTCAACACATCAAATGTTACAGTATGCTTACTGGCTGCATCTTTGTGTCATAAGAATACGATATTCCTTCCACATTCTTATAAAAATGTAAACACATTTTGCTTACTCATGGACAGTAGTAACCTTATTGACAGAAAACTTTACATAACCCAGTATTATCCTTTGACTTTGCCCATGGAGAAACCTGGAGTTAAATTTACCATTCAATTTTAGAATCTGTTAGGGTTAATATAGTTCTTTCTCCTACAAATTTTTTAGTTTTCCAAAAACTAATTTTAATTGTCCTGTTTTACACACGTTTGACAATTGTAAGTCACTTCAAATGCTTTTTGAAAGTTTTAATAGAAATCATGATTGAAAATGACTAACCCTGACTAAAGCATAAGCAGATGATTAATGTGCTAACCACTCATCTCCAATAAACATCAATCCTAGATGACAATAAAGTCCTATGGTCATGATTTCCAACACAGAACATTCAAACAGGTTTCCGATTGCTGGACTATAACAGAAGACTAACGCATCACACACACACACACTCTCTCTCCCACCTTTGCAGAAGTAATGTGAAACTCATTAGCTTCTTTCTCTCAATGCATCCAAACAGATGAACAAGACTTTGAAGACTACCCTGTTTCTCATTAAAACTTTCAAGAAAAAATATTTACAATAACATAAAGACTTCTGTATAAATAGCTACCTAAATACAGAACAAATTGAGAGGATGCAGGTCAAACACAGCTGAGTTCCACTCAGCTCAAATCAGACAAGTCTCTTGAGTCCAAAACTGTTTTCCTAACCTGGGGGTTTCTGCAGGATGTGACAAGATTTGCTGAGCACCATAGTAATCTTTTAAGACACTAATCAAAAACATGGTCCTATATTTTAAAAACCCCAGAAGTAGTTTTAGGACAGCAGAAGCACCTCAGCCACTAAAATAAGCAAGATTCTATTATAAGTAAAATTACCACACAGCAAATCTTTGAATAGTTCAGCAACCAATAAATAGAAAATGTTCTTTAAAATCTGCTATTTCCGATTACTCCATTGACTCCTTCAACTGCAGTTAACTCTATGGAAAATAATTAGTTGTCATAAAGGTTTTGACTACATGATATGTTTCTTAGGAAAGAGCACTGGTCTGAGCCAAGCATGGTGAACCTGGACCAGGTGCACAGTAGTACTTCTAGTTCGCTGGCAGTGGGCTCCTCCTGAGTAGTGTCTAACCACTGGGCAAGTGTCAGTCAGACTTTACAGCCTGGCATAATAACGATGCTAACACATTCAGCTCTCCTGAAATCAACCCAAGAAAGAGATGACTAGAGTTAAACATGTACTATGAATACACAGGTCTAAAGCTCCAATAAATTAAAACAGCCCTTGCTAACCTGTATTGAACACATGAGCAAATACTGTTACATTGAAGTGCATATAGTCAGACAAATATTATATGTAACCATCTTTAATATTTATATATATGGTACTAACTCCCCCAAAGATTAGACTTATAAGAGCATAATTAAAAACACATTCCTCATTGCTTTTTAAAGTTAAATACAGGCTTTTCTACTGAAGTAAATAGAATATTAGAATAATATATTTTTCCTAACGTCTAAACTAAGCATCAGATTTCTAAACAGAAG
This sequence comes from Balaenoptera acutorostrata, assembly GCF_949987535.1. Taxonomy (NCBI): domain Eukaryota; kingdom Metazoa; phylum Chordata; class Mammalia; order Artiodactyla; family Balaenopteridae; genus Balaenoptera; species Balaenoptera acutorostrata. The sequence continues at coordinate 66,846,837 of NC_080065.1, forward strand.
AAAAAAAGGCTTCAGCCAAAGAGCCACATATGAGATATTTAGACTGGTCTAAGAATACTAAATTAATAAATTAACTTGAATAAACTAACAGTGCACATTCAGAACAGAAGTGTAGCTTTGGGCCCGCAACATGTGAACCAAAGGCAAAAATCTGCCAAGGTTAAGGCAGGTTTTTTTATATACAGGACAATGTGTTTTCTTTTTTTCCCCAAGTTCATTTAGCATTTACGTTGATGTTATTTAAAGTGCATTGCCAAGCTAAAACACGAGCTTCCTAACTAAAAAAAAATTGCTGCCACAGAAAGTTTCTTTTGTTTTAGAGTCTTCCTTATACTTATTTATGAATTTTCTTTTTGCCTTCACACACTTAGTGTAAGAGAGTACTGCAACAATCACATGACTTTGGACACAAAGCATGAAGACTGTCAGGGTGATAGCCGTTGTGAGGAATTACTTCCTTCTTCTGCTGGAGTCAATTTAAGTGTTGGCAGTTTCCGAGGAGGAAGCTGAGGGCTTTGGCGAAGATTGTCATCCATCTGTGGAAAGTACAAAAGGTACATCTGACTAATGGCTACGGCACCACTTATATGGACTGTGGCCTCCCCATGCAAACTATAGGCTAGAAGAGTACCGAACCGTATGTTTCTAGGACTGCTAGAGAAACCTTTTTCTTGCAAACAATCTCTCAAGAATTCTAAACATATCTAAATACTGGCTGGCTCAGTATACGTATGAAAGCAATATGGCTCATCCTTGATGACTTCACAAAATTACAGTAATTCCACAAAATGAATAGTCTACTGAACTCAACCACAGCACAACTTGGTTTAAGGGATCTTCTAATATCAAGTGTAAAAGCAGTATTTCTGTTACATTACTCTCCACAGTTTACAAAGTATGTTCTCATTTGATCTTCCCAACACAACTGTAAAGAAAAAGAAAAAAAAAAAGGCGGACGCAATCATTCCCTATTTTACAGATTAGCAAAATGAAGCTCAGAATGGTTACCAGATTCGCATTAGGTTGCAAAGCTAGCATCAGAGCTGAAATGTGAACACAGGTCTTCTTATTCTAACACTATTGTTCTTTCAACTATATCTCATTGCCTCAATAAAAATGACCTGTACTCCACTCAAAAAGATCACCTCTTTTAGGCTATGACTATTTAGACCAAGAGAAGTTACGAAAAGAGACAGAAAGAAGGATAAATTCTTTAGACCTAATCCAGAGGCAATGCAAACACTGGATCAGTTCTAAGTCTGCTCCAGAGAAACAAATCAAGAGCATATTTAGAAAATGTCCAAGAGTTTCAGACTTACCCTAAGGAGTACGTTAGCATCCCGGGAAACACTAGGACAGGGGTTACTTAGAACTGAGTCAGACCTTAGAAAACTACCTTTAACCAGGGTACCCCAAAACCAGAGTGCAAGGTCCTGGTGTTAAGCTGCTTCATAAAAGACTTGAAAGCAGCTGCCATCAATGACCCAAAACCAACAGAATATAGCATCTTATCATCTACTTGATAGGTAGGCTTTTTTAGAGTTTTGAATATAAGCAGCCCAAAACTCTCTCTTATCTTCTCAAGATGCTTTTATAAAGCATAGGGGAAATGTTTCAGCAGAGGTACATAGGGTTCATAATAAAGGGAAAAGAATAAAAGATTAACTCTTAATTTTCCGAGGGAAAAAGTATTCCCAGTGAACTATCTGAATCAATTGTGATACCTTTTTTTTCCTTGCAAGAACTAAGTTCCTCAAACATAACTCTTTTTTTTAAGCTCTAGATTTCCTGTCTAAATGGTGAACGGTGGTAGCCAATAGAATTTGTTGTTCTAATGTCTTGTAGCAAACAGTGAACTGTACTGAAGAGCAGATGGGAAGTGGGGTGGAGAGAGGTGCTGATATAGGGTCAGGAAACTCTCATATATTGATGATGCCAAAATGGAACTGTACCAAGTGGTGACAGGGCCTCCTGGCTTCACTTTCTGCATATGTAGGTATTTCATGGTTCCCTTCACATGTCTAATGAATTTGCCACAGATAGAAATGGAAACTATACTGGATAGCTTTCATCTAGCAGAAAAGTATCTAAAACAGTCTGAGTAATCTTTCCATTATCCACACTTAACTCTCAGTGTATTTCCTTTCATGAGATTTGCTGGGTTAGGCTATGAATTAAGACAAACTTGGCTTTGACTCAGCTTACCCAAACTTTAATAAGAGGTACATGCAATACCATAAAAAGAAATAAAATGGTCGTTCCAGAGAGTGGCAGTTATAAATCTGGCTATTACCACCAGTAGTAATGGATACATACTTTCATTCATGAGTTAGATGACTGACTAACTGCAAAGCCCATGCTGGAATCCAATTTCTAGGGTTCAAATTCCCTCTCTACCTCTTGCCAGCTGAACGGCCTCGGGCAGGTGATGTTATAAGCTACTCTCAAAGCTTCAGTATCTCATCTGTAAAATGGGAATGACAAAGTACCTGCACACACAGAGCTGCTGTGAAGATTAAATGAGATAACTCATATAAAGCTCATATAACACAGTGCCTGTTACTCAATCCCCCAAATCCTCTAGCCAGTGTTATTAAGTCACAATGACCTATTAGTTTGTGAAAGAATAAAGCATTATCCATTTGTATAAGAAAAAAAAGAAAGTTTATCAAACACTTGAGGAAAAAATGCATAACTCCCTTGTATTTTTCCAATTAGAATCACCCTTGAAATTTCCATTGTTGGCTCCCTCCCCTACCCAATTCCTCAATATCTCTCTCAACAAATGCATACTCCCTAAGTGGCAAAATATCCACACTGGCAAAAACTGTAGACAACGTTGAGAACAGAGGATAGGAAGGAGACAAAATAAAACCATTTATGTGGAAGAAAGAAAAAAACACCATAGTGCTTTTAGCAAGAAAGGATAAGCACAGGTGCTTACAATCTCAAGAAACGTTAACCCTCAGAGACAGAAAGAAGCAGACAAGCAAGCAAGAAGTGTTTTTTTGTTTGTCTCTCTCTTTTTTTGAAGCCAGGCTTTTGGGTCTCCTAACTTGAAAAGTACTATTAACTGGGTGGTAAAAGTAAATCCAGTACCATTATCAGATCTTTCCCCAAAGCAATCAGGCCATTACTGGCTTCAAAACACTGTATTTTATACAGCTTTAGTAAATGTATGTTTACACAGCTTTCTGAAAAAATAAACTTTAAAAAAAAAAAAACTGAAAAGGTAAAGTTAATGCATAACCCAAAACAATATTAATTGCAGAAAGGAAAATACTAAACTACTATAAAATAACAATCGAAGTAAACTTGACCTTTTCAATCAAGTTGGATTCCTTATTTACAAGTTGTGTGAGTTTCTGCAGATTTGCATCTACCGTTTCTTGTCCAGCAGGAGAGATGCCTAAGAAGCCAGGACAGAAATCAGAAAGAGGAAATTCTGAAAGCCTTACAAGCTGTTTAGATTCAAAGAATATTGAGTCTATCCACCCTCCTAAGTGCCCCACTGCCCACCCCACCCTCCAAAAAAGGCAAAGTGAAAAACCATTCTGGGTTCAAAGGCAAACTTAAGAGGGAGAGTAATGCCCCAAAACCAAACCCTAAGCCAAAGGACTATATTTGTCCTTAAGGAGACCCTGTTAGCCAAGCATTATGCAGATAGCCAAGGTCATTAGCAAGAGCACAACAGTCCTTATTTCCTTCTCAAATTTGACTTGTACCTTCCCCCCCATTTCACATAGGTCTTTAGTTACAACTATTTGAACAGCTTTCTAAGGCCCAAACAGCTATCCACGAAGCATCCGAAGTACTTGGAGGAACTTTAAAAAATACAGATTCCTGGGATCCATCCCTAAGGGATTCTAATTCAGTGAATCTGGTATAGGACCCAAGATTTTGTGTTTGTTCTGTAGTCAGGTTTGCTAACCACTGCTCCCAAGTAAAAAGGTTGAAAGTTACTCAGTTTCATGACCCCCAAAGTAACTAACCCCTCCCTTGTTATATACAAGTGTATTACATACAAAACACATAACCCACTATAAAAAGTAAACTGTTCCTAAACCAACAATCCTTATGACTTCTATTTTTTAAAAGGACAATTCTGGCCAACTCTCCCCATACAAATTTTGTGTCCCAATCACTTAAGCACAAGGCCCAACACTCTCGAAGAATCAGAGCCTAAGTGACAGGTGCCCTCTGTTTACTATACCTCCAGTCTGATGCAATCAGTTTTGAAGTACTGGAATCATGGGAGTGTACCTCACCAAAATCAATCTGCTGCTCATTTCTGTTCACACAGGAAAATGCTAGAAGCAACATTTAAAGTAATTGCCCATTTGCATTAGGATAAATGCTATCTTTCAGCAGGGACACAATAAATACCTGTGGTTAACTTTTAGAAGAAAATGACCCACTTCAAAGGGGCAATATTTAAAGAAAAAGAAGCAAGAACTGTATAAAATCCAGAACAGACAAACGGCAAATATATATTTCTCTATTTAAAGAAGAACTAACACATGGGAATAAAAATAAAGTTGGAAAAATGCAACTTTTTGAAGTTCTATAAACCAGCATTTAAAGACAATATACAAACTTCTTTAATAAGTAATGGATTTGGCTTATACATCCTTAGGAGAATATGCAAGTATTCTATGCAAACAAAGATTAGCTGAAGAGGAACCAGCTTACCTCCAAGACTAAGCCTAAAATAACTGTTCAGGATGTCATCACAAAAGCGACACAGGTTGGAGAGCTGTTTCAAATGTTCTTGTAACTGAACTTTAGGAAAGCATACTTTATAAAGAGGTGCGAGAAAACCAAACACATAGGCATCCAAAGTAGAAGGCCTAAAAACAAATTAAGGATTTTTTAAAAGCACATAAGAAAATATTAATTTGGGATTATGTTAAAAAAAACACTTTTTCTCAAATACATTTGTCAATTCTGAAGTACACAATACAGTCTTTTAAAAGGTTTACTACCCATTCTGGCTTATAAAAATGATACAGCCAGGGTTTTACTCATTTGTAGCCTTAAAAAAATACTCTACCCATTTTATTTAGAAGAAAATTAAGTTGTAAATTAAAGATTCATTTTTACTCATAAGTGTGATATAGAGACTGGAGACACGATGGGAATAGTCTTAGAAGTTTCAAATTCACATACGTAGCATATTAAGTCAATGTGAGATTACCCAAACAGAAAAAGTTTCCTATAGTAAAAATCCATTAAATATTTTTTTTAGGTGAAAAACTCATTGGGGATGGGGTGGGAGGACCGGGCAAGGGAACTTGCTTTAAATAACTGCTCACTGAATACATGCAAACAAAACATCAAAATGGTTTTTAAGGGCATGCACTCACGTATCTCCAAAGAAAAACTGAGATGTTCCCAGTCTGTTTGACAGAAGATTTAGGCACTCCTTGGCATCTCTGTATATCTAATAAGGATGAAATTACATCTCAGAGGTAGGAAAGATACTTGAGAACTCCTTTTCAGACTAGCATCTATAGGTAAGTTCACCCCTGCTCTTTCTCTTGTCCTCCTCTGGAGGGCCCTTGCTCTGAAGGTAATCCCAACCATACCTGAGCTTCTACATCTCGGAGGTGGTAGAGGGGAGGCTCTCCCCTGGTCAGGAGAATCCTATTCAGTGCTCCCTTAGACATTCTTCCAGGCAGGATCAAACTCAAGGGAAAAGGCATTCGTGAAGCAAACCATGGCTTTGTCACAGTAAAGTAATTGTCACTCTCAACCCAGAATGTGTGAAGCTGCAAAAGGAGGGAAAAAACACTACAAGGATATTCTTTTACTAAAAGGAAGATCCTCAATCAATGTGAAAGTTTTTCATAAATATCTCTGAATGAAGTTGACTTCACACAAATTTTCCAGTTAGGATGACTCAAGGATAAATCAAGGTTTTTAAATGTGTGAGTTTTGTTGACTGCTCTATCCCAAGCACCCAGAGTAAGGCCTGGAACATAGTAGGTGCTCAATGAATATTTGTTGAATGAATGAATTACAGTTGGCCCAACTCTATACATGGACAAACTCCAATCTTTCACAGAGAATTTTTATTTCCAAAATGACATTATCTTTCACTTTGTTGTTTCATACACTAGTTGAACGTCTAACAGAATCAACCCAGTTCTGCAGTTACATGAAAGAATCAAGACTGATACATAAATGAAATTTCTTCTCTTAAGCCTCTTCCATTATTTTTCTTCTAAATCGACTAAGTACACTTTCAGTAAGTCACTAAAATACTGTAATATTCACCAATGCTCACCACTGCAGGAAGAAGCTTCTCTTCGAGGAGAGCAATGTAAGCTAGTGTATCTGCCCCTTGTTTTGCTGACAGTTCATAATCGGCATTATATTTCTATTAAAAAATATAAAACCAAAAACCTCATAAGTCAAGAACATCCCAAAACAGTGACGCTAAATAAATTAGGACTCCTATTCTTCCTCAAAAATGGCAAACATATTAAAAGGGGAAAAGAGAAATACAAATTCAGCGACAAATGCTGCTTAATGCAAATAAAGTTCTTAGCACAGCATCATGCACACGTTAAGGTCAATAAATGTTAGTTTTAGGTGTTTATTTATTATTAACTATTATTTCAATGATTGTTAATGACCTAGTTTAGTGCATGGCATGTAGTACAAACTTAATAGAGGCTATTATTCTTGTTAACAATAAGGAAAAAGTTCTAATTAGTAGCATTTTCCCCTTGAAAAAAAGAAAACCTTCCAATTGAGAAAAGTTCTAAATTTTGTTGATATAGGACTTCTTTTTTTAAACTATTGGCAAAAATCAATGATAACTTTCGCATTTATGTAAATTGTTACAGTTTAAACATTTTAGATATATAAATCTAGGCATGTTCAGATATTTTGGATACATTATTTCATGAAACATTTAACTGCAACTATTAGTTTAAGTGCTTTTAAAAAATAAATAGTTGCTAGTTGATGGGAACTCAGACCTCACACCAAGCACAAAATGTGTAGCAATTATGGAACTAAATTTACAATCATATCAATAAGTACAATAGTGAAAATGGTTAAATTGAATCTACTTATTCCTAAACTTCAATAAAAACCAAGCAAAGTGCATGAAAATATAAATTGACTATAACTCACTACATGTCTTTTGAATCACAGTACAACTCATGATTTACAGCAGTGACTCTCAAATCTATTCTTATATCAAGCCCTATGTATCTCCAAAAAAGAATTCTAAAAAAAAAAATTTTTAATGCACTTTCTTTGGAAGCAACATGCAGGGATCAAGAATCTACTTCTTCAGAAGGAACCCACCTGTTTTCTTAAAAAGTTTAGTATTTTTGCTGGCTGAGAAACAATATTGTCTTCAGTTGTCAAAACTGGTACATCTCCTGTAATCAAAACACAGTTTACATACAAGGAAGCATTTCGATTTCCTCTGAAGAGATTCCAATACCCTAAAAACTATGCCAGTCACATTTGGAGAAGAAAAAAAATGAGTAACTCATCTTAGGTTTTTGCAATTTCACACACACACAAAAAGTTTTGGAGAGCATTTTCATTTCTCGTAATTTCCACTGATTTGGCTTCTCCTTTGAAGTATTACTCAGAATGATCAAAACATAAGCAACACACAGCCAAGGTCATGGGAAGAACTAAAACCCCAAGGTACTCCATGGCTACAAGCCCCCTAGCTTTAAATAAGAGGGGGGAGGGTGCTTACAGAGGGCAGAAATGGGTGTTTAAAAGTTTACACTGTACCTCTTGAACCTCTCCAGGTGTTATCTATGACATTGACTTTCAGGGGTGCACCAGAAAATTTGGCGTAAGCCTGAAAGAGAGTTTGCAGTAAAACATTTTAGACTGAGTACGTAATGCAAATCTGCAGAACAGCTTTACTTCAAAGCCGGGTCCCCAGAAGGCAGAAACGCCTGACTCGGGGGCTGCGTCCCTCCCGCTACTTCTAGCCGGGATTGTGCGCTACCAAGAGTTCGGGGACTTTTTTCCCCCCAAACGTTTGGGGGATGCAGAGCGGGGAGCGCGCGCCTCCTGTTTTGGGCTTTCATTCCACTGCGCAGACGGCTTTGCAAGGCTGAGAAAACTCGGAGCCAAGCGGAGAAGCCATGACTTCTCCTCCAGGCTTCGGCGGGGTCACAGGCTAGGCTGTAACTCGTTGGACGGGAGGGAGCCCCGGGCGGTGCAGCGAGCAGCGCCCCGGCCGGCCGGGCCCGAACGCCGCGGGAACCAACCCCAGCCGCCGGAACCCGGACCAGCCAGCCTCGCGTCTCTGGCCCCGCCCCTTCTTTCCCGCGCCCCGGCTCGCGAGGCGGCCTCACCATCACCACCAGGGACTCGCTGTGCACCGACGGGAGCCCCCAGCCGCCTCCCCAGCACCTGAGCTCCAAGGGCGCCGCCATCTTGCCGGGGCCGACCTTTGCTATCCCGGAAATACTTTTGCCGCCTACTTTCCGGCACGTGGAAACGCGGGGGCGGAGCGCGAGGGAGGGAAGGGTACTTTGGGGACTGGGGGAGGTGCAAGGCGGGAAGGGCCACTGAAGGGGTTAACAACACGCTTAGCATCAGTTTGGCCTGGGGGTTAAGAGTCCTGGGCAATGTCATACAACCCGCCAGTAATTCCTCAAGTACTTATTGGATGCTTAATGTGTACCAAGCACTTTGACTATTACTACCCTGGGCCTAAACTAACCCATTTGTAAACCAGGCATGACAGTTTATTCACAAGATTGTTGTGTTTAAAATTATGACATGGAGGTAAAGAACTTGGCGTATAGTAGGTACTCTGTAATTGTTTGACCCCTTTTCCCCATATATTTGGCTTCTGCTTCTTGCCACTCTCAATCTCAGTTAGTCACCTTCATATTTGTTCGTTACACTCTTCCTAAAAGTAACAAGTTTCCTGAAGTTTGTCAAGTGAATCTGCCGTTCTTCAGTCTGGAATATCGTTCTTCCCTGGCACTGCTCCCTCAGAAATGAGCTTAACTGTCACCTCCCTGGGACAATTTTCCAAAGTTAGGAACTTCTGGATTCCTGCAGCATCTTTTACATACTTGAATTGTAGCTTCTATCTGATACAAACCTTTTGCCTTTCAGTGTACTAGAAGTTCTTTGAAGACAGAACAGGGCTGGCTTCATAGATGTGAGACCTCTGCAGTCACACACGGCCCTATACTTAGAAGAGCTCACACTTGCCTTAATGTTCTGGTGTCATTGTCTTGAAATTCTTAATAATTTTTGAACAAAGGGCCCTGCATTTTTTATTTCAATTGGGCCCTGCAGATCATGTCACCAGTCGTGTCTGTGGGCCTAGTGGGCATGAACTACATGTTTCTTGAACATCAAACTGACAATTTCTCAGAAAAATGGAGGAAAAAGAGGAAAGATAGGCCTTGGGAATGCCATGATCGTAACATGCTCTCTGGGTCTTGAAATTAGCACCTGGATGTCAGGCTTCTTTCTAGAAGGCAAAGTAAACTTTCTGGGATACCCTCCCAGGGACTCCTCTGAGATCTTTCCTTCCTTGTGCCTCTGAGATGGCTGGGTCCCTTTATAAACAACTGAAAACTCAAAAGAAATCTCTGCAAATTTTCATAAAATTACAATTGAACAAGTAATTGCTAAGCACTCCTTTACTGTTTACATAGCCATCTAAATTACAGTATGAATCTGCTAAAGTCCATTTTTATGTTTCAAAGGCGAGAGTTCTCAGAAATGGGTACGGAAGTTATGTCAAAGGTGACATTCCTTTAACAATACTTTAAACTGGGAAATGTGTAACATATGTACCATTAAAATTAAATGTCAAAATATTTATTGAGCAGCTACTATGTCCAAAACACTGTAAGGCTCTGGGAGAATACAGAGATAAATAAGATATGACTCCTATCCTCAGGAGTTTATACTCTACAAAGGAGACAAAGGATTAGGTGTAACAAGTTAGATTATCATGTGTAAATTTAGAGATAAAAATAAAATACTATGAAAGCAGAGAGTAGGAATGATACATCCTCTGTGGGATCAATGGAGTCTGTCTGTTCAGTCTTCAGTATAAAGTAGGTAATTCAACTTTCAGATTCAAGTAATTGGACCTCCCTGTTTAGAGAATTAAAATCCCAAGTCATAAAGCTCGGAGTCCATATACTACAATTAGGCATTTTAAATAATCGTACACAGAGAATGTAGATTACTTGAGTCTTGTTTATAGGAGGGAGGGAGGTGAAAGTGGATGTACATTCTTTGTGGACACACAGCATAATTACTCAGTTTAGCCTTCTCCCTTATTGCTGCTGTTACATACAACAGTTTCATTTGCATTAAAGAGAAATTAAATCTCCTAGCATTGAGTTGAGACAGAGAATAGCATGCTAATGCTTCTGCTGAGAGAATCCTTACACACAGGTTTATTAGTGCCTGTTTAATAGCAATCTGTTATTGTTGCAATTCCTCTTGAGAGTCTGTATTTTCTAGATTGAATTTTAAAACCCTAGGCCAGTTGATTGCACAACGAGGCTGAATATGGTTCCAGAGAACCACAGAGAAAGCTGAAACCTTCAGGAATTATCCCTGGTATGGGTAGTTGGTATGCCCCTGCACCTTTTTCTGGCTGCTAAAGAGTATAATTCAAAGTTCATCAAAATAATTTCAGATTCCTACCAGGAAGCATGCTATCTGCAAAACATTCATGTATGTGCGGGATGACCTGAATTACAGCTTTATAATGAGTATTCCAGACAGTGTTTTCCCTGAAAAAGAAATCTTACTTTTCAAAATATAGACATTGAAAATGGCTTCATCTGGTGATGGTCATCTGGACTCCAGGGACCTGGTCTTGGCATCCATTCCTATCCCTCGTGTGTTTTTTAACTTAGGAGCCATGGTATTAGGATCTTTTGTCTGGATGATTAAGAATCTGTAATATGGTGCTGTCAGCAAAGATGAAAGGTTTGTGACAAGTGATTATGCGTTATGAACTAGAGAGCCTTGAATGTCGCTTTCAACTCTAAACTTCTGTAATTCAGTTCCATGTTCAGATAAGGAATGCTTGGGGAGGAAACTAACAAACACTGAATAGAAGTCAGGAGAGCTGGTTTCCTGACTTTGTTTCTAAATAGCCATATGACCTTGAGCCAATCATTTTACCTTTATTCCTCAACTCATTCACTTATAAAGTAAAGGTTGTTCTAGCTCTGAGACACTATCATTTTATGTGTGATAAGCATTTAATAATAGCTGACATTCATGGAACAATTTCTACATGCCAGAAATTGTTTTAAGTATCCAACATAACTCATTTGATCTTCATAATGACTCCATGAGGTAAATACTGTTATGTTCCCCTATTTTCAGGGAGGGAAATTAAGGCACAAAGATGTTAATTAACCTTCCCAAGGTCACCTAGCCAATAGGTGATAGAGGCAGGATTTGAACCCAGGCAGTCTGGGCTTATACTCTTAACCACTATGTCATTCTGCCTGTAGTCTTCTTTTTCTTTTAAAAAAAATTTTTATTGAAATATAATTGATTTACAATGTTGTGTTAGTTTCAGGTGTACAGCAAAGTGATTCGGTTTTATATATATATATATATATATATATATATATATATATATATATATATGACTTTTATACATTCTCTTCCATTATAGGTTATTACAAGATATTGAGTATAGTTCTCTTTGCTGTACAGTAGGTCCTTGTTGGTTACCTATTTTATATTTAGTAGTGTGTATATTTTAACCTCAAACTCCTAACTTGTGCCTCCCCCCTTTCTCCTTTGGTAACCATAAATCTGTTTTCTGTGTCTGTGAGTCTGTTTCTGTTTTGTAAAGAAGTTCATTTGTATCGTTTTTTTTAGATTCCACATATAAGCAATATCATGTGATATTTGTCTTTCCCTGTCTGGCTTACTTCACTTAGTATGATAATCTCTAGGTCCATCCACGCTGCTGCAAATGGCATTATTTCATTCTTTTTTCTGGCTAATATTCCATTGTGTATATATACCACATCTTCTTTATCCATTCATCTGTTGCTGGACACTTAGGTTGCTTCCATGTCTTGGCTATTGTAAATAGTGCTGCTATGAGCATTGGGGTGCATGTATCTTTCTGAATTATGTTTTTCTCTGGATATATGCCCAGGAGTGGGACTGCAGGATCATATGGTAGCTCTGTTTTTAGCTTTTTAAGGAACCTCCATTCTGTTCTCCATAGTGGCTGTACCAATTGACATTCCCACCAACAATGTAGCAGGGTTCCTTTTTCTCTACACCCCCTCCAGCATTTATTATTTGTAAACTTTTTGATGGCCATTCTGCCTGTAGCCTTCTAAGTAGTCCTATAAAAATCATTATCAGTGCCATGATATTACTATCATTATTTATTTAATAGTATTTGTTTAGAATTAAGCCATTAAACAAGTTCATGAAGCAACTTCTATATGCCCAGCACCTTGCTGGGCAGTCAGGGAATAAAAACTTGTGTTCATGCTTTCAAAGGGATAGTTGATAAAACAAGGCCTACATATTTGAGGTAACTAGAGATGATTAAGAGGTACCATTTTGTCAAGCAGACCACAAGTCTAATGTGGCTTTAGACAAAGTCTTTAATGTACTGCAATGCTTGGCAAAGGCCTGGTAGAAGAAGTAGGACTTTAGCTGACCTTGAAGGATTTAAGTTGGCACAGAGGAAGGCACTCCATGGGATATACTACATATATAAGTCAAGGCTTAGAGATGGGAATGACAATGGCAAAGAATCTGAAGACAAGTAAATGGATGCTGGATTTGACAATAAGCTGGAGACTGATCAGAAAGAATGTTGATTGACTAACTTGAGAACCATAATTGGTGATATTGGAAGGCATGGGGATATGTAGTTTTGAGGAAGTAAAAAAAGAGTAAAAGTCTTAATACAATATTAATGGATTCACATAGTCCTGGATGGGAGGTGGAATGTTATTGTTTCATGGACATGATAGGAGGAAGCATTTTATGAACTCATGCATTGCATTATATGAATTTAAATGTGAAAATAATGAAGGGAGGAAATGCTGCAGAATATTATTAGAAGAGAGTCACCTGGCACCCTTGCACTGAGCATTTCTCATTGAATAGGTTGTTAGAAATCAAATTGCAAGAGATTACTAAAGAGAATGGTATTAGGAATAGGGGCAGGTATAATATCACAAGGAATATGCCAGATAAAGGACGGAAAGGAATAGGACAGGAGCAGAAGACTCAAGATAAAGTTCTTGACGGATTTGCCAGGGTGGATCTACATACAGACATGGTGAGCAAAAGCCTGAAGATGGCAGAGAGAAGAGTGATGGGGTCCTAGGAATTACCCTAAGAGTTGAGAGGCTGAGATCAGAAGCTTGAGCAGTGGCGCTGGCATTGAAAATGAGAGACATGCTTTCTTTTTGACACTGGAGAAAGCTTCAAGGAGAGCATGGAATGCTGAGTTAGCTCAAATCAGTTACCTTCAAATTTCCCTGTTACATTAGAAAACAAATCAAAAGAGCCTGAGGGAAAAAGATTAGGGGCTCTAAAGAGAGAGAGAAAGCAATTTAGAGGATGTATCAGGGAGTTAGTAAAAAGTGAATGGAAGGGCTTCCCTGGTGGTGCAGTGGTTAAGAATCCGCCTGCCAATGCAAGGGACATGGGTTCGAGCCCTGGCCTGGGAAGATCCCACATGCCGCAGAGCAACTAAGCCCATGCGCCACAACTACTGAGCCTGCGTGCCACAACAACTGAAGCCCGTGCGCTTAGAGTTCGTGCTCTGCAACAAGAGAAGCCACGATAATGAGAAGTCCACGCACTTCAACGAAGAGTAGCCCCCGCTTGCTGCAACTGGAGAAAGCCCGTGCACAGCAACGAAGACCCAATGCAGCCAAAAGTAAAAACAAATAAATAAATAAATTTTTTTTTTTTAAATAAGTGAATGGAAGCATTGCTGACAGTAGCAAAGGTCAAATTTAAATTAGTATGAAGGAGACAAATCAAATGAGAGCCACGGGCAGGCTAATAATTAGATGCCCTTTCAAAGAGATATTCTTTAAATATTTATTCAACTATTTTTATGGAAATGAAGTTAGCTAGAGAATGTAACAGGATCAATTTACATTTTACCGATTCCAACTACTAGAAGTCCTATGTGGGGACCTGGGTTTTAGTACCCTTTAAAGCTTGGTCCTGAGGATGATAGAAAAGGGAAGGGATCCTAGGAATTGCCCTACGAATTGAAAGAAGATGGAATCTAAAGCTTCAGCAGTGGGGCTCAGCCATCTTGAAGCCTAGCTAAGTTAGCGCAATTGTGTGACTTCCTCTAATGGTACCTTATTGCCTAGAAATGTAAATGGGGAGTCAGGTTCATTTATTTATTTGGTATCAAGGCTATTAGGCAGTGATATATATTGAAAGAGATTCATTTTGCTCCTCCAGCATAGTGAACCTGTTGTCTGTATTTTGTACAGGCATACCTTGGAGATATTGGTCAGTTCCAGACCACCACAATAAAGCAAATATCACAATAAAGCAAGTCATACAAATATTTTGGCTTCCTAATGCATATAAAAATTATGTTTACACTATACTGTAGTCTGTTTAGTGTACAATAGCATTATGTCTTTAAAAAAAACCAGTGTACATCCCTTAATTAAAAATACTTTATAGCTAAAAAATGCTAACCATCATCTGAGCCTTCAGCAAGTCATAATCTTTTTAAAATAATAACATTAAAGATCACTGATTACAGATCACTATGACAAATATAATAATGAAAAAGTTTGAAATATTTTGAGAATTACCAAAATGTGACACAGAGACACAAAATAAGCAAATGTTGTTGGAGAAATAGTGCCAGTAGTTTGCTCAATACAGTGTTTCCACAAACCTTCAATTTGTAAAACACAAAACAAAAAGCAATATCTGTGAAGTGCAATAAACAAGTTATGCCTGTATTAAAAAGAATTAAGTGAAAAAAAAATCATTTGACATACTGATCAATTATGCAGAAACAGAAGAATTATATTTTAAAAGTGGGGGTAGTAAAGGGTCCTAAAAGGAAATAAGGTTTCTATACTTCACTCAAAGTGATAGAACATCATATGCCTGTAGACTGTGATAAGTTATATATGTATATTGTAATGCCTAGAACAACCAATAAGAAAATAATACAAAGTGATATACTCAAAAACATTAAATAAATCAAAATAGGATTCTAAGAAATGTTCAAGTAACCCATAAGAAGAAAAAAGAGAGAGAGAGAGAGATAGAAACAGAGGAATGATTAGCAGGGAACAAATAGAAAACGAATAATAAAATGACAGATTTGAACTCAACAAAATCAGTTATTACTCTAAACGTAAATGGTCTAAATACACCAACTAAAAGACAGAGACTGGCAGAGTGAATGAAAAACCACAACCCATAATAAGGACCCACTGTAAAGCACAGGGAACTCTTCTCAATACTCTGTAATGACCTATATGAGACAAAAATCTAAAAAAAGAGTGGATATATGTATATGTATAACTGATTCACTTTGCTGTACAGCAGAAACTAACACAACATTGTAAATCAACTATACTCCAATAAAAATTTAAAAAACAAACAAACACAGCCCAGATAAATACTGTCTACAAAGAACTTCAAATATAATGACAGAGGTAGGTTGGACACAAAAGGATGGAGAAAACTATACTGGGCAAATATTGATCAGATAAAAAAGTAAGAGTGGATATATTAATATCAGATAAAGTAGGCTTCAGAGCAAAGAAAACTACTAGGGACAAGAGGGATATTATATAACAATAAATAGGCCAATCCGCCAAGAAACCATACCAATCCTAAATGTGTACACCAAACAGCAGTGCTTCAAAACATGTAAAGCAAAAACTGATAGGTATGAAAGAATAAATATACAAATCCAGAATTATAGTTATGGTTACCCCCTCCCTTCTCAGCAAATTGATAGAACTACTGGACAGAAAATAAGCAAACATCTAGATGAATTAAACACAGGATTTAATTGACATTTATACAATGCTCCAATCAACAATAGATCACACTTTCTTTCCTAGAGCTCACAGAACATTCACCAAGATAGACCATATCCTGAGTCATAAAGCAAACCTCAACAAAAAATTTTGACGAGATCATACAGAATGTATTTTTTTTACCATACTAGAATCAAGCTGGAAATAAGAAACAGAAAGACAACAGTAAAATCTCCACAATCTTGGAAATTAAACAAGACACTCCTAGATAATCAATGAGTCAAAGAGGAAGTCTCAAAGGAAAAAAATATATACAACTGAATAATAAAAATACAAAACAGCTTATTAGGAGAATGAAAAGATAAGCCACAGACTGGGAAAAAATATTTTCAAAACACCTATCTGTTAAAGGACTTGTATCCAAAATATATAAAGAACTCTTGAAGCTCAACAAGAAAACAAACAACCCCATTTAAAAATGGGGAAAATATGTGAACAGACACCTCATCAAAGAGGATATACGGATGGAAATAAGCATATAAAAAGATGCTCAACATCATTTGTCATTAGAGAATTGCAAATTAAAACAACGAGATAACAGTACACACCTGTTAAAATGGCTAAAATCAAAAAAACTGACAATCCCAACTACTTTGCAAGGCTGTGGAGCAACAGGAACGTTTATTCATTGCTGGTGGGAATGCAAAACTTTGCAAGACAGTTTGGCAATTTCTCCCAAAGCTAAACACTATCTTACTATATATTGTGGGTTGAATTGTTTCCCCTCCCCCAAAATTGTGTTGAAATCTTAACTCCTAGTACCTGTGATGTGACCTTATTTGGAAATAGGGGCTTTGCAGATGTAAACAAGTTAAGAGGAGATCATACTGGATTAAGATGGACCCAAAATCCAGTAACTGATGTCCTTATAAGAAGGAGACATAGAGACACAGAGACAGAGATACACAGACACACAGAGAGGGAAGATGACCATGTGAAGACAGGCAGAAATTGGAGTGATGTATCTGCAGGCCAAGGAATACCAAGGATTTCTGGCAGCCACCAGAAGCTAGGAAGAGGCAAGAAAGGGTTATTTCCTAGAGTCTTCAGAGGGAACAAGGCCCTGCTGACACTCAATTTTCACTTCATTTCTAAACTCCAAAACTGTGAGAGAATAAATTTATGTTGTTTTAAGCCACCCAGCTTGTCATAATTTGTTACAGCAGCCCTAGGAAATAAATATATCATACAATCTAGCAACTGTGCCCCTAAGTATTTACTCAGCTGATTTGAAAACCTACATCCACACAAAAATCTGCACAGGAATGTTCATAGCAGCTTTATTTATAACACCCAAAACCAGAAGCAACCAAGATGTCCTTTAATAGGTGAGTAGATAAATAAACTGGCATATACATACAATGGGATATCATTCAGCTATAAAAATAAATGACCAATCAAGCCCCCTCAAAGGCATGGATGAACCTAAAGTGCATATTGCTAAATGAAAAAGTGAAATTGAAAAATTATATGATTCTAAGTACATGACATTCTGGAATAGGCAAAACTATAGATACAGTAAAAAGACTGATGGTTGCCAGGGGTTTGAAAGGAGGGAGAGAAGGTTGAATATAAAGCACTGGGGGTTATTTAAGGAGATGAAACAACTTTGTAAGATACTGTAATGGTGGACACATGACATGATCCATTAGTCTAAAACCATAGAATTTTACAGCACAAAAAGTGATCCTTAATATATGTAAATTAAAAAATTATTTAGGAGGTCAGGGGATCCCAGCATGGGATATAGACTGTGACAAAAGAATCTTTCTTACAAATGCATGAAACGACCACACTGAAGGGGATGGATGGTGGTCCTAATCTAAGCAACTTTGGAAATGAGTGTAATCTGTATGACTAAAGGCAAAAGGAACTGTACATAATGCTGTACTGTAGTTGATAAAGTTCACAGGTACGGGTATGGGTTAGCAATTCTGGTACTGCTATATGTACTATGGAGTTGAACAATTAAGTGCATGGATGGCAGACGATAGGCGTCTTCACTGTTGGAGGTGGGAAGTTACAGATTAGATAAAAATCTAAAAAAATCTGAATAAAATATGGACTTTAATTATAATTTAATATATAATATATATAATTTATATATGTATATAAATTCATTTATGTTTATTCCATTGCATTAGCTCAAGTTACTAGGTAAAAAACAAATTCACATGCCACATTTTTTTATGGTGGTAATTAAAAAGTTATAAAGTACCATTTTCGGAAGTGTTTAAAAATGAGTATGTAAAATAATTTTAGTTATTTCCAGAACTTAAGTCATTCCATGATATTGTTAAGTCTGATGGAGCTGCATTAACTTTTCCAGCTTAATAAGTTGCCATTCATAGTGAAGACCAACTAAGCTCTGCCTTGTGAAATCCTGCCCTCTGGATCAGTAGGGGTTCATTACTGAAGGATTCTTTGCTTTATACATAAATTGTTTTAAACAGCAAACTCCCTAGTATTTAAAAATAGTCCCTATCTATAAATTATATCTATATACACCATCGCATCAGTTTTGTAAAATGACACATATCTGGTCTGATACCCCACTTTATGAAACCTCCTCTTGAAATGTCAGCCATTACTCACATCAGTGTTTTAAATGTTATCTTAGCAGACTAAGTGTATATTTTACTTAGTGTATATTTTAAGTAATGGTATGAATTAGGAAGAGGAAAGGACAGAGTCTAATGAGTTTGAAATGGTGTCACAGGGCAGTTTTACACTTGTGTATCACTCACAGCTCTTGAAATCTTGCTTCCCATATTATCAAGTTTGCTGAGGCAACAGCACTAAAATCAAGCCAAAAGGTATATTGAGTAGGTATATGGGAGAATGGAATATGTGTTGACTACTTGACAAAATGTCTTTGTATGTAAATACTTGTTAATATTATTAATTTTGTATAACAGTATCTATTCACACCATATGGTTGCCCACACATAAAGATGCATCCTGGTTTTCTACTTCAAATGCAGGAGCTAAGTCTTATATCCCCCACGGCACCCAGCAAGCATATAATAAATGCTCATGGTTGATGAGAGCTTCCTTAAAGTGAAGAGAAGGATGCAAAACATGTTCAACTATTAAAGGAGCAGAATTTTTATTGCCCCTTCAGTTTCCAGTGTCTCAGTCTCACCCTTTGCTTCTCATGACAATGTCTACCCCTCCTTATAGTGATTTCCTCTGATGTCTGTATTTTATCTTTCCATTGCATCTTCTCTCCAGTTCTGGAAACTTCCTCCTTTCGCTGACCTCTGCCTCTACAAGGTATATCCATTCTTCGGCTTCCAAATACTTCATGCCTTCTGTTACTGTCACCACAGCCTTCCACTCTGTACCTCTGATTCCCATCATAAGGATGAGATGATAAGACTATTGTGTGAATAAACACAATTTATGTGCCTTTTCCCCTCTTTCTTGGAGTAGGTAATTAAGTGACCTTGAACTCTCATCCAAGGTTAACTAAATACTGAAAACCTACAAGATAAAGAGAGTGACCAAAGCAAGTCCAGATGAGGTTCTCTTGGGTGTATTTTCCAGTGTGTACAGTGACTCAGTATCAATACCCAGGGTTGGTACACTAAGAACAAGTGTGTGTGTGTGTGTGTGTGTGTGTGTGTGTGTGTGTGTGTGTGTGCACGCACACAGTAGTGGGTGGAAGAAGCCTTACAAGGCAGGAATTGTTGAAGAAACTTCCTCAAGCAAAAGAAATATCCCAAATGGTCTCCATTTTGAAGAAAAAATTCTTTTCTCTCTGATCTTTTTAGGTGTAGATGTATTAATTATGTATGTGGACCTGTTTAAAAACCAATCTAGGGCTTCCCTGGTGGCGCAGTGGTTGGGAGTCTGCCTGCTAATGCAGGGGACACGGGTTCGAGCCCTGGTCTGGGAGGATCCCACATGCCGCGGAGCGGCTGGGCCCGTGAGCCACAATTGCTGAGCCTGCGCATCTGGAGCCTGTGCCCCGCGACGGGAGGGGCCGCGATAGAGAAAGGCCCGCGCACCGCGATGAAGAGTGGCCCCCGCTTGCCGCAACTGGAGAAAGCCCTCGCACGAACCGAAGACCCAACACAGCCAAAAATAAAATAAATAAATAAATAAATAAATAAATAAGAAAATCCTTTAAAAAAAAAAAAAAAAAAAAAAAACCAATCTATTTTTACATTTATTCTTCTTCAAGATAATTTCTACTTGTAGATATGGCCAACAGTTTATAAAAATTAAGAGAGACCAGTTGACTCTCAGTTAAACTGTTCATCTGGTCCATAAGTGTCTTTCTGCTATTTGGATTTCATAAGCCAAATGGTATCTTAAAATTAGCAAATATGCTTACAATTCTGTTGAACATATTTTTCTATGGAAAATGTTATGAGGACAAGAACGACATCTAGAGATGACTGTCAATATATATTTTCTTTGCATGTATGATATATTTGTTTCTGTGTTTTAGAAATACGTTAGAAGGAGGCTGGGTAACAGAATTAGCAGCAGCATTTTAAAATTCCTCCTCACAGTAATCCTAGGGATGGTATTATACTCATTTCACAGATATATCCCTCCCAATCCAGCAAACATTTATTGAGTTTACTAAATGCTGACACCAGTGTTACCAAGGTAAATAAGATGTGGTTCTTGTTTTTGAGTGGCTTATATTGGAGGAGATAAACATATAACATCCATTCTGTGTGCTTCGTGCTGATGGGGATAAGTTCAGGGTATTATGAAATTATATGGGAGGGATAATTCACCCGTCTGCAGAGCGCTTGGAGATGAAGCAGTGTCAGGTAAGCACCCCTCATGACCAGCGAGGAGTTCCTAGCAGAGATAACAACTCCAGTAAAGACAAGGAGTAAAGAAATAGTATGCTGTGGTCTGAGAACGTGTAATTCAACATTTTAGGAGAATAAAGTGAGCAGTAGATAATAATGAGAAATAAGACTACAGGCATAGTCAGAGGCCTGTGTAGTCATGCTAAGGAATTTGGACTTGGAGACACCAAGGGTAGATATCTTGTCCTGAAAAGTGATTACATGAGGATTTTTACCCAGTTCTGTTTGTCTCCAAAGCCTGAGCTTTTTACACCAAATAAAATTTACTTCATAGACATTCTTGACATTAACTATTTACCAAAGATGTAAATAAATCATATTGTAAGAATGAGAAAAAAAAACAATTTGGAAATTAGTTAAATAGCATTATTTGGAAAAAGCCACTGTTATACAGCCCTACTTCCAACATTCTTTGTACTTCAAGTTTATTGATTAGACATCTTTTGCTCTCACATTTTATACCATACCATGCACTCTATTTTTGTTAACTGTCATCAATATTAAAACAGCAAACTGACCAGCATCTAATTCTGGGCTTACTTGGTGGTACACCACTTGGTGGTGCTCCACAGCAAGCACTCTGCTCTTTGGACATCCAGTCACTGCCTTCAGTAGCTGCCTGACATAGATGTGGATCTGACACCAGACCTTTCCATCAAGGGCACCTCTACCAAGGCACATCTGCTGGGCCTGATGGGAGCAGAGGTCTCTCTCAGTCCTGGCACCGGGGACTGACATCCCCTCATTGGATGTCAGGAAGGCCCAGTTGCTAAGGATGACTCTACCGCCCCTAAACCATTAACATTTTCCAAAGAGGAACAGGGGCCCAAGGACCATGCTCTCTGCCATGTTTAATAGTCATTCTGCCTCCGAAGGGCTGGAAGCACCTCTTTCAGTGACCTCGTGCTCCAATCCTAATGTGAATGGTTTTCATCCTTTTTCACCAAATCATTTAGAAAAGGTGCCGAGAAAGTCAACTATATTCATTTGGTACAGAGCAGAGAGAGAACATTTTATGTTTAAGAATAAATTGTCCAAGCAGTAAATGTCATTGGGGTGAATCCTGTAATGAGACAGGAGAGAACAATTGGACAATTGGGGAAACTCCAGGAGAAAAAAAGAAAGGAAAGACTGAGAACTAAACAAAAGATTTATTAAAATTATAGAGATTCAGAACAAGACTTCTGAACACAATTGTATTGATGGTGTTGGGAAACTTTAACTAGTGCATGCCCCTTCAGCAGAAGGTAGCTGGAGGAACAATTATTTCAATGTACGTTCACTTGAAAAACTTTGTTTCATCTTTCTCTTTTAAAATTTAATTAAGTGCCCTGATTCTTTTTTTTAATTTATTTTATTGAAGTATAGTTGATTTACAATGTTGTATTAGTTTCTGCTGTACAGCAAAGTGATTCAGATATATATATATATATATATATATATATATATATATATATATATATATATACATACACACACACACACACACACACACACACACACACACACTCTTTTTCCTATTCTTTTCCATTGTGGTTTATCACAGGACATTGATATTGAATATAGTTCCCTGTGCTATACAGTAGGACCTTGTTGTTTATCCATTATATATATAATCATTTTAAATGCCCTGATTATTATCATAAGAACAAAGAATGTAATTTTTTTTCAGAGAGAACAAGTTTTTTTTAAGTTCCATTTTATAATCTGTTATAGGTGAATGAGTAGCAAGTTAAGCATTGTGTTTAACTCCTGGCATGGAGAATGGAGGGTAGATATATCAGGAGGGGGATATAGAATGGGCTTTAATAATTTGCAATAACAAACTTAGCTGAGTAGTAGGAACGAATATTTGTTATATTATTCCTTATACTTATATATATGCCTGAAGCATTTCATAGACTTTTAAAAAGCAAATTAGAGATTCAGGAAATACTTAGGGAAAGGAGAGAGGGATCAAGAAAGGGACCAGAGGGGAAGGGGATTAGACAAAGAGGAAGATTAAGTAGGGAGAGATAGAAAAATAGGTGAAGGCATGGTTTTGAACCTAGAGAGCTTTCTTTCTTTTTTAAATTATTTATTTATTTACTTACTTACTTACTTACCTACTTATTTATTTAGCTGCACCGGGTCTTAGTTGCGGCACTCGGGATTTTGTTGCAGCGTGCAGGATCTTTTAGTTGCAGCATGCGGGCTCTTTCTGAAGGGTTAGGTTAGTGGTCACACCATGCTGTTTGCTAACGATTTGTCCTCATTGAGTAAGCTCTCTAACCCCTTCCCACCACACATGAGACTCAAGAACTGCCCATGGCATTCTGATCTCTACAAACCAGACATAAAAGCAGTTCTTCCAAAGGAAAAAGGGCAAAAGAAAAAAAACAAAAAAAAAACTGAGAGCAAATGCAAGAAAAAAAGAAAAGAAAAAACAATGAACATATATGTTTGAATGAACCTACAGCAACTCAAAACTGCTCCCCTTTGGGGACAGAAGCAGATACCATAGCCAAGTTCAAAGTGAAATCCCATATCCCTCCAGACCCCTTTCTTGCCATTAGTGTATAATTTACATGCAAGTTGCCTGCATAGTTAATCTTCCTCTCTAGCATCTGGTATTTATCATCAGAAATAAATTGGTGAGAGATTCTGGAGAAGCTCTTCATATATTGTGGGTTTTAAACATTCCTCTACAAGTCTGTTTCTTTAAAAGTTAAAAGAGCAGCTGAGCACAGGGAAATACGTGATAGCAAGTGGGGGGATGGGTCATTCATACTTGGGGCTCTCCCAATTCAGCATAAATGAATCAGGGCCAGAGAGGTGAAGATAAAGGGAACTAAAATTTAGAGCTAAAAGGACTTTGAAAACCTCCCAGCTCAGCTTCCTGATATTCTACCCGTGGCTGGTCACTTTCACAAGGAATCCCAGCTGCAACAGCTGAGCTGAAACTGGAGGCTACGTTTCCTGAAGTGTCATTCAGGGTTGCCTCAAGGGTTTATTTTTTTCCCCAAATGGAGAAAATAGAAAAGTTTTAGATTATCCATTTTAGAGTGATAACTAAGATGTGTAAATGATATTGTTCATTCTGTAAGTGGGATCAGCGCTGCATTCGACTGGCCTGGAGAAGTCAGGACTCTGTGCCTTCTGGGCAAGTGCTTTCAAATGCTGGTGACGCAGCATCTCTTGGTGTTTGTTCCTGAGATGCAGATCTGAGGTCCTGCCAGACACATCCTACAGGCTGGACCTTTGACGACATTGGGTTGGATCCTTCTTGCTTCTTACCTGCTAGAGTCTTCCCTTCTCTGAGGCTTGTGGATTTGATTTAGAAATTCAGAAAAATTTTAGAAATGGACAAACAGATGAAAGATTAGAGAATTGTTTACCCATTGGGGCAAAGTGGCAACTTTTAGCATTCTGCAACTGGGGTAAATGAAAAAAGTAAAATAAAAACCAATTTCAAACATTAAAATAATAACGAGAGCTCAGAAATGACAGTAATTAGACTAAGACCATGTGGAAAAGTTGCATTCAATATATTTTGGAACAAGGTGGTTTTTCCTTGTTCTTTTTCTTAGCTCCTTTTGGGACTATTTTAGTGCTTCAGTG
This sequence comes from Balaenoptera acutorostrata, assembly GCF_949987535.1. Lineage (NCBI taxonomy): Eukaryota > Metazoa > Chordata > Mammalia > Artiodactyla > Balaenopteridae > Balaenoptera > Balaenoptera acutorostrata. The sequence goes on from NC_080065.1 coordinate 66,871,357, forward strand.
CTACTACACAGAAAATAGTGTAAATGTCTTCATTTTTACTGTAATATTCCCCAGCTCTTCCTATATTGGCAAAAGATAATAGATTATGGATTTCTTAAAGTTTAGCAGCTTGTAATTCCATGTATAGTATAAATAAGTATAGTTAAAGTTTAATTTAATTAGTAAATTTGCAGTTATCTGAATTAACTATTCTTTAAAATTTAATTTAGCAGATGTGACAATTTTGTGATAACATTAAGTCATTTCTCATATATTTTAATATACCTAAGTCACAGAGCATCTTAAACTTGGTAAAGAGAGAGCCGAGTGTAGAGGGATGAGCACTAGATAAGAGATCCAGAGTGAGCCAGTGACAGAACCTCAACCAGAATGCAGGTCTTCTGACCCCAGCCCTGGGCTCATACACATGTCACATAGTTTTATGGAAGACAAATATTATTGTTTTGGATCTTACAGTCACTTTTCTTCTGGTGATGTGGATGGTGTATTGGATTTTGTCTGAGATTATCAATATTAATTATTCACATTCTTCTCAAATTGTAACCACTTAGTTTTATTTTGAGAGTGAAGAAAGCAATAGGTGGTCTTGCAAGAAAAGAAAATGAAAGACCCTGATTTGTGTATTTGGGGTAAGGTCTTAGAACAAACTGGGCCCAGGTCCAGAATAAAAGAGGACCATTCCTAGCAGAGCGTAAGAACATTAGAAAGTCTATTATCACATCACAGCTATTTAACAAAAATCAGATTGATATAATTTTCAGAGAAGAAACAAAAGATACTCTCAAGCTGTGTTCATAATAATACGGTCTTTCTGAAAGTTAATCAGTTTGTTTACATACCACATTAACATAAAAATTTTTTTAAACAGTGAGCATCTTCTAACTAAAATCAGTGGTTTAAATTAAAATATAAAAGTAGTTCTACCAGTGAAAACTATGGCAAATGTCTCCATCTAAGATAAGGTTGCCAGATAAAATACAAGATGCCCAGTTAAATTTGAATTTCATATGAATAATGGATAATTTTTTCATATAAGTAAACACTTCAAATTTAACTCAGCTTCCTGTATTTTTATTTGCTAAATCTGGTAACTATAATCTAAGGGGCAAATTTTGTTTCCAAATACTGCTCCTGAATAAAATCCAAAGTATATGATAGCCAGTTAATTTGGAAAATAAATACAATTTCAAATCTTATTTAGGTAGGGCTTCTCAACACCGGAACTACTGACACTCCGGGCTGGATAGCTCTTTGTTGCGGGGGGCCGTCCTGTGCATGTCAGGATGTTTAACAGCATCCCTGGCCTCTACTCACTAGATTCAAGTAGCATGCCCCAGCTGCGACAGCCAGAAATGTTTCTAGACATTGCCAAATGTCCCCGGGGTGGGGTGAGGGGGCAAAATCGTCCCTGGTTGAGGACCATTGTTCTGAGGAAAGAAGCTTATTTATAAGTAAGTGTGGTACATGTATCTTGGGAGAAAACTAGCCTGTCCTAGTCTTGAAGAAAGAAGGGGAAAACCATATTTTACGTAGTTTTCATTTTAAAGCGTCTTGGGAGAGATACCAATGGAGGACTGATGGGAAGTGGTTGAGGAGTTGAGTGGGTAGACGTGGGATTGTTTTACAACCTGAGGCTCTATTAAAGAAGCTTCTGTTTCCTCTTTGAGAGAAAAAGATGATAGAAAGTACTCAAGAGAAGCCTCAGGTTCCCAACATGGCCTTCATCCAGGCTCTGAGAGAACAGTTAGTACAGAGTCTGCTGATTTCTGGAAAAGGAGTGTTTTATTTGGATAGCAATAACTGAAATTCCAACCTAGACCACCTAGCTGAATAATCATGTATGTGTGTCCAAAAAAAAAAACAAATTGCCAAGAGATGTGTTGTGAACCAGAGTGGGGAAACTATTTACTATTTGATCTTCAGAAAACAATTTGACAGGGAATTTTGCTACGAGGCTGTTGCTTCTATTTTCCCCAAGAAAACATATGAATTTAATTTGCTGTCTAAACCAAGAAAGTAATGTGGTTACACATACTATGGAGAAGTTTTGAAAGAATTGACCTTTCAAGTCTTTGTGCCTCTAATTACTATTCTTTAGTCATATAGAGTCACTAATCATTCCACCTGCAAGGAATTTTCAGCATAATCCTATTTTCCACTCAAGTTCTACAGGATTGCCAGATTGCAGTGAAAAAAATCAAATCTGCTTCCAGTAAAGAGAGACTCAAAAGAACAGTGGTTCAAATAAAATGCCAAAGAGAATAATCAACTTCTTATTCTACTTTTATTAATGTGAAATCTACAAATTTGTATTTTGTGAGGATAATACAAAACATTTTTTTCTAGTAATTGAGTCATCCTAACTAAATTTAGGCAAATAGTCCTACTAATGTTACTTTTTTAAAGATGTATGTCAAGGCAATTCTACTCTAAGAGTGAAGCAACTCAGTTCCAGAGTTTTTTCTTAGACAGACAATATACACAATGCCTAAAGATGCAGCAAAGGTGCACTGTCCTTAAGATAAAGTCTGGAATCCTTACTGTGGTCTACAAGGTCTTAAATTATCTGACTAGAGTTGATCACACTTTCTCCAACTCCTATTGTATAGGCTAAGCTGCTCTAACATAGAAACCCAAAAATAGCGTGGCTCAGATAAGACCAAAGTTGATTATTCTCTCACATAACAGACTAGAAGGATGCAGGTGGTCAGTGGTCCAGTGTTCATGGGGAACTTGACCCATGACATCATCCAGTGGCCCACCTACCTTCTATCTTGTTGCTCCTCCACCCTGTAAGGCATTTCCTCATTCATATGGTCAAAGCTCGCTCACCACCGCCCTCTCTGCATTCCAACCAGTAGAAAAGTAGGCAGAAAGGAAGGCAAATAACTTTCTTTTAAAGATGTGCTGCAGGGTGGGTTTCCTAGGAAATCTGAGATGGGGATTAGCGTGTAAGAGGTTCGTTAGGCAGTGCTTTTGGGATCAACCTCTGCAGGGGGAAAGGAAGGAGGCAGAATTGTGCAGAGAGAGAAGTTAGGCTGCAGGACAATCACAGCCAGGCCTCAACTGACCCTATAGTTAACTGTGAAGGAGAGATGGCCCTTCAGAGTTGGGATGGGGAGTTGGGCCTTTATATCCCTTGACCAGTTATTGGCTGTGAGCTGCTCCAGGAGGAGGGCATGACCTTGGATGAAATGGCTCTTTTCAGCTGAGGGAATTCCCAAAGAGGGCTGTCAGCCAACAACCACACCCCACCCCTATGCCCCAATGGCTAGAGGGCAGCACAGCACAGCACCTATGATGGGATATGACCCAGAAGTTGTACAAACCCCTTGTACTTACATCTCCTTATCTAGAATGTCTAGAATGGCCACCACAACTGCAAAAGAGGCTGGGAAATATAGTCTTTAGCTAAGAGGACATATGTCTATCCTTGACTAAAAGGAAGAAGAGGTGAATGGATATTGGGGAATAATCACAGGAGGAAAGGAAAATCATTGCTTGAGTTTGTTCAGCTTGTTGACTCTTTTAGATCAAAAACTATTACATCAAGGAAGCTACCCACAAAGCACAGAGGCAGAAAGAGAGGTAAAAGGGGGGCAAGAACAACTGAGAGGTGATCATACCCAGCGATGTCCCTCAAGGAATAATGACAACACCAAACTTGGCTAAATTTTGGAATGATCCAGGGCTGGCTCCCCAGAGCTCTGCAGGAAGAGGTTCCCAGGGCACACTTCCAATCTGCTCCCCCAAACCCAAGCCACAAGGAGAACTGAATGAAAAGCCTCTCCCTAAAGGGTCCTACTTTGAGCTCTATGCCCACCTCTGGGATTGGATGCTTTTCTAAGACCTGTTACATATCAGAACCAGTCGCTTTATGTAGAGGATAAAAATACTGAAACATGGTTGTTTCTGTCAAAAAAAAAAAACCCAGTAATTATATTGACCTAAATCAGACCCAAATCAGACAGCACTAATGTATCACTTTCTTTTAGTGGTAATGGGACTTTCTGCAAAATAACGGTGTGTGAAAAGAAAGGAGGCTAAGAAAAGCTTATGTGCCTGCCCCCCTCTATCTGAACAAAGCAGCTAGACCAGTTCCTGCCACTGACTGGACCAGGGATTGGAACCTGACATAAAAGCCATCTATAGGCTGAACATAAGGAGATCAGCTTTTGACAAAGCACGGTAATAAAACTCTTACCAAGAGTTGCGCTGTATTGGATAGTGTGGGACTAACCAACCAACAGATCCTCTTAGGCAGTTGGCACAAGGCAGAGAGAGGAGCCAGTATGCACTAACAGTGAAACTAGAGAGAACAAAGCAGAGGGAGGATGAGGAACCATAAACTGTCTGCTTTCTAGAATGGCTGATGGGCTCCTAGAAGTATTCCTCTCTCCTCTCTCCCTGCCCTCATCCCCATCCTTTCCCATACACCCACTGCTGGAATACAGGGGACTTCTTAGCTGCAAAAAGGCAGGGCCATGGGGATCCTCAAAATGGAGCAAGTTTCTAACCTCCCCCGCAAAAAAAAAAAGTGTTTAATTTCTTAACTCCAGAGGTGTCTTGCCAGGATCCTGCATACTGATATTTTAAGAATAAAGTGGTAACATTAAGGGCCCTACTTTGAGCCTTGTGTCCACCTCTGGGTTTTAGCCATAGCCAGGCACATGTGACAGGTGGTAATGGTGGGCTGCCCAAAGTGTATTTGTACCAGTCAGTATAGGATAAAGCTTAAGAAAACAGGTTCCAGAATTCCATAGATCTGGGTTTAAATCTTAGCTCTGCCACATATTAGCTGTGTGGCCTTGGAAAAGTCTTATATCCTCTGTAAGGCTCCATCTCCTCTTCTGTAAAATAGGGACATAATAATAGTATCTGCTTCACAGGGCTTTTGTAAAAGTTAAGCGAGGTAAAATTGGCTCTTGGCACAGGGCATAGAATGTAGTAAGCACCCAATAAATCAGCTGTAATAGTAGTTACCCCATAAACAAGCCTCCTTGGAGGAAAATTACCCTAAGATATGAAGAAAGTCAATTTGACCCAGAAACAAAGTCTCAGAAGAGAGATTCTGACTATAACTTGGTGCCCAGCTCTTAGCTCTGTCTCCTGGTCCAGCTTCACAGTGATTCATCATCAAATCCCATAGAGGTAGGATTATAGTAAATTATGAAAAGAGTTTTTCATTGAAAACTGGTTAAAGCTTTGGTGTACGAGGCAGCGTTGCTTTGGCATCACCACAACTTCCTATAATACATGTGTTCCTCCTAACCAGGAAAGAAGTAATCTCTCAAACTTCACTTCAAAATGCTGCACAGCTTTGGAATCTCACAGGATCCAAAGCACCAGAGGTGGTACTCAGCAGATGTGACAGTGGTTTCCAGCAGACATGAATGTGGTCCCTGCCAGATGTGATAATGGTACCTAGCAGACATGACTGTGGTCCCCAGCTGATGTGACAATAGTATCTAGTAGACAAGAATATGGTTCCCAACAGATGTAACAATGATCTCTAGCAGAGATGACAATGTTCCCCAGCAGGTGTGGTGGGAGCTTCAGAAGCAGAATGGCGCTCTGTGGATGCAGCAGGACCCTTGGAAGCAGCAACAGACTTAAGCTGATTGATATCAAGAGAGGTGCTGGAGCTCAAGGGTGTGATATTGTCTAAGGTCAGGGGAAGAGAGCAAGAAAATGACCATGAAGTAGCTGCTAGTATTTATTTGTGAACATGTGTGGATTATAGCCCAAGGTACAGAAATTTGGGGTATGAGGGAAGTGGAGAAAAGACTCTGATTTGAAACAGACTGAGGAAAATAGGCAGGGAGCTATGGAGTACACTTCTATTATCTGGCATTCCTATAAGAGTCAAACAAAGGGCTTTACTTACAGCACCGTATTCCAATGTGGACGTGGAGAGAACACTGTACCAGGAGCCTGGAGAACTGACTGTTCATTCTGGTTTGCTACTGACTGTCTCTGGGGAAATAAGTTAACCTCCTTGAACCCCGGCTTATCTTCATATAGAAAGGAGAGAAGAGGGTTGTACTCAATAACTGAGGCCCTTTCTGTGATAGTTTTATGTCATCACTCCCAGATTCAGATAAAGCCAAGGTCTCCCTGACACTCCTTCCACATTGAAATGTGTTTAACTCCCAAGAACTTGGAGATGTTACCATTCCTGTAAGTAATCTTGTAATGGAAATTTTACATCCTTTAAAATAATTAACAATCAGTACCCAATCTTAGAACATTATCCAAACTTAGATGAGAAAAGATGAAGCAACGAAAAAGGTGTTACCTTATCATGCTTTTTTTTTTTTGGCATTAAAAAAAAAAAGACAATTAGGGGATGAGGAAAGTCTTAGTTTCTTTAGTACTGAGTTGGTGGCAGCAAAAGCTAAGTAGGATTTGACTATCTCAGGAATAGACTTCCCCTAGGTGACCCAGGTACCTAGGGGAAGGTGCAGCCAAGGTGAGTGATGTCCTCTGGGGCTTACATGGCCTGGCCACAAGTGAGAGACCTTCTATAAAGGTCTACAAGACCCTGGGAACATAGGAGGGTACATTCTAAAGGACTGACACCTGCCTCACCTTGGGTGGGTAGGTGGGAGGAGTTAGCCAGGACCTCTATGCGCTGTACTGGGAGAGGTGAACCCATGTTTTGAAGCTCATCTCTTTACCTTCTGGTACATTCTTTCTTCTGATAAGGAACCTTTGGTTCCTTTGGTTCCATGTCTCATTGGTACATTATCCTCATCTACTAATGTAAAATGATGGCTGACTGTCAACATTCAGAAGGTCCCTGGGGAGGCCAGGTGTCACAGGGAAGACTGCCAGACTGGCTTCCAAGGGGAATGTTCCTTTCCGTGGTAAAAGTACCAGAGACCTGGGTTGGGGATTCAGTCATAGAGATGCAGAAGCTCTTGTCTTGTCAATGTGGAGGGAGGCTGAAGGATAATAAGCAGACTGCCCTTATTTTCATTAAAAGGCAAAGTGTCTTTTACAGGGCTGACATTAGCTTCAGCCTGGCAAGTACATTCTTTTTTTTTTTTTTATTCAAACAGAAAGTCACAAAAATTATAATCATCCTCATCAGTTCACTCAGTCCCATGTAATTAATTTTTTTTTCATCTTGATCTTTTGTTAGCACTTTTATGAGTTCATCAGTTTTCCATCAGAGTTCTGAAAATGCTTATTCATTCAGTTCAGCAGTATAGTCAGTTACCAGAAACCTGTACTTGTCAAGTCTTTTCCATGAATTCCTTGAGGATGAAACACTTTTATAGGATCATATTTGCCAAAGCATCAGAGTACACCCAGAACTGTCTGTAAATGACAAAAGACTTAAAAATGACCACGGTTAAAGATTTGATGAAAGTTCATAATAATGCAATTGACAAGGAAATTTAGTTATTTCTGAGATATACATTTTAAAGTAATAACTAGAATTATGACTTATAACATTATACCAGAACATATAAGATTTTTAGAAATTTCATATAATGTCTGAAACATCTATATTAACATATTTCCATACAAATAACCCAATGAAAGTTTAGTATTAGTTGTTTTGTTTGTTTGTTTGTTGTTTTTTTATACTGCAGGTTCTTATTAGTCAACAATTTTATACACATCAGTGTATACCTGGCAAGTACATTCTTAGACAAACTGCCAGGAAGCCAGTTTAACAGAAGTTTGCTTGGCAAGCAACAAGGGTGAGGTTTAACTGGGTCAGCCTATAATTACCTGATGCATCAATTTCTACCATGTGGCCTGTCTGCCACTTGTCCCAGAAGGGTTGTATCAGCGGCCAGGACAACTCACGTGTCCACTGCCAACTTTTGCCTCACTGATTCTTCCCATACCACCCATTTCTAAAACTTCAATGTCTGACCAGTTCCCTTTCTGACTGCCACAGTCTTTCCTTAAACGTGTTAAAATTTTTCATTGGGACAGGTTAAAGTCAAGTCTCTATACTCTGCAGGATGTAGCTGTATACTGGGTTTACCCATTACCTGTGGTCAGCTGGCAAAAAGCTATTTCTTTGCATAGCCTAATTCTTGGGGTCACCCCATTGTTGGCCTCCTCCCATATAACACCTACACTGTAGTCTTAAAATGTCATTTTGTTATTTCATTTCATTTTTATTTTCTGTGTTCTTTTGAAGGTCTCCACTGATTTTTTTTTGAGTGGGATTGTTCTGAGAAAGAATGTTATTTTTAGCATAAATTGAATCAAGTGTGATGAACTCTTATAACAAATTCAACTGCCATAATCAGCTTCATTATATCAAAGGAGGGCAGCTTCTTTCTCCATTACTATTTCTACCTGAGAGACAAAACTGTGTTCACAAATGACGAAACATATATACGTATAATATCATGTTTAAAATACTACTAGCTCTAAAAGTTGGTCAGTAATAAGTTCTCATTTCTTTTTTTCATAATAGATTTTGCTTGTCATGTTAGTGTTTTGCACCACTAACTGCTACTAAAAACCCCAAGCATAGGCAAGCTGCTTGGAATTCCAACCCTGGATGAATTGATTCAAACAGGGTAGACTAATTCATACCACTCTTCCTGTGCTGCCACTAATGAAGAAGACTAAAGAGCAAGTAAAATAGTTACCACTTTCCAGATTTCAATTTTTTATTTGCTTTAATCATTTCATTTTTACTTATTGATCCATTCAAGTATATATTTATTTATTCCTACCTAATTTGTCCTACAGAGCATTTAAGACACGAACACAAGATGAAAATAAGGATCAGAAAAAATAAAAATAAATGGTAGATAATCAAAGTGGGAGGGGAGAGTTAAAAGATCTATAGGATAGTAGCTCCTACATAATTATTAAAGTGGAGGTCAATGTTTGGGTGGGGCTTCCAGGTGGCAAAAGCAAAAATGAAAATATAATAGATACAAAATTACCTATTAGCCATAAAGAAATCTCCTAAAATAAACAAAGCTTTTTGTTGGCACTTGGATCTGAAGGAAATTTCTTATTTATAGCTTTATATAAGAAAAACTCAGTGATATGGTTGGCACAGTCCCACAGTATAGTTTGGCAACATGCAAACCAAAAGAATTTTGTGTACTGGGGGGGAGGATATTTTCTTTGTTAATTTCTTCCTTCTACTAGTTCCTGAGCAATACATTTTCTATTCTCCCAGAGGTAAGCATAAATATTTTAATATTTTATGAAATCTAAACTTATCAATCATTTTACCTGCTCCTGAAAAATACAAGATCATTATAAGACTATGTCTAATTGCTTCCCTCCCAACTTTATTGTTTATAGTACTTTAGTTCTATCTTGCTTTTTAATTCTACAAATTAAGCATCATTGTTATTGTTTTATATGACCAATGTTTGTCTATTTATTTATAAAACCTTTGCTCATCATTTCTTCTTGTATTTCAGACTTCCAATTTGAGTTCATTTTTCTCTGAGTCTGAAGTATATACCTTAGAAATTCATTTTGTGAGGATCTATACTGAGTTTTATTTGTCTTTCAATGTCCTTATTTTACCCTTATTCTTTTCATTAATTATAGAGTTTGGGATTGATAGTTTTTTTTTTTTCCTCAGCACATTAAAAATAATATTCCCTGTCTTCTGGCTTCCATTAATTATTATTTATCCTGTTTGGGATTTGTTGGGATTCTGTAGTTTGGTGTCTGTCAACAATTCTGAAAAATTCTCAGCCATTCTCTCTTTAAATATTGTCTCTTTTCCATTCTTTCTAATATCTCCATCTGGAACTCCAATTAGACATGTGGACTTCTTACTCTATCCTCCTTTACTTTTAACTTCTCATATTTCTTTTTAATCTTGTTTCTCTGTGCTATATTTTGTACAAGTTCTTTAGATTTATCTTCTCCTTCACTAATTATCTCTTAATTTTGTCCAATCTACCATATAATTCATACATTGTTTTTCATTTCAATTCTATTTTCCTTTCATAGAAGTTCTATTTCAAATATACTTCAAAAAAATTTTTTGTTTCTTGTCCTTATGTTCAGGCTTCTCTTATATTTCTTGAAGCATATTAAATATACTTATTGTACAGCTTGAAAGTCTGTGAAAGTGTGATTCTGTGCCAGTTGTTTCTGTTGGCTCTCACCTATGGTGCCTTATTTCCTTGAATGTTTTGTAATTTTTTTTTTATTATTTGGAACATTATCTGTAGGAATTCTTTGAGAACTGGGTTAAAGTTTTTGTCCTCCAGAGAGGATTTTTTTGGACTTTAGTTGCCTGGAGGCACTACCAGATCTCTATCTGATATTTTTTCATGCCATACAGTAGCATGAATTTAGCACTACAAAACCACAAGAAGCAACATCAACTATGAAGCATTCTTCTTTTTTTAAATTTTTAAAAAAATTTATCTATTTATTTATTTTTGGCTGCAGTTGGTCTTCATTGCTGCGTGCAGGCTTTCTCTAGTTGCGGTGAGCAGGGGCTACTCTTCATTGCAGTGTGTGGGCTTCTCATTGTGGTGGTTTCTCTTGTTATGAAGCATGGGCTCGACGCACGGGGGCTTCAGTAGTTGTGGCGCATGGGCTCAGTGTTGTGGCTTGCGGGCTCTAGAGCACAGGCTCAGTAGTTGTGGTGCGCGGGCTTAGTTGCTCCGTGGCACGTGGGATCTTCCCGGACCAGGGATCGAACCTGTGTCCCCTGCATTGGCAGGTGGATTCTTAACCACTGCGCCACCAGGGAAGTCCCTGAAGCATTCTTGACAAAAATATTTAACTTGAATCTAATAATGAGAAACAATTGGTCAAATTCAGAATATAGGACATTCTACATGACAGTTGGCTGGAATTCTTCAAAAAAGTCATTGTCATACTCACACATAAAAGGCAGGATACTCTTCTTAATTAAAAGAAGCTTAAGAAACAGAACAATCAAATTCAATGCACTTTGGGCAGCTTCTGTTTTTCTTAAGTCATAAAATATATTTGGAAGACAATTAAGAATATTGGAATACAGACCGTATAGTAAATGACATTTTATCATTACTTTTCTGAGATGAGATAATATTATGATTCTATAGGAAGATGTCCTTATTCTAGGAAATGCGTATTGAAGTACTTAAGGATAAAGTGTCCAGTGATTATAAGTTAATTTCAATTGGTTCAAACCAAAAAAACCCAGGTATTTATCTATACGCACATGCGCATGCACACGCACACACGTGTGTAGGTATAGATATTGGCGTATGTATAAAGAAACTGGTGACTCTAGAACTGTTCATTGTACTTTTCTCTTGACTTCTCTGTAAGTTTTAAAGCATTAAATTTTTTAACTTTGTGGGAAAAGGCAAAAACAAACAAACAAAAAAACCACATGAAGGATAGCTATAGGTACAACTGCTCAGGGGGAAGATTTTCTCCCCTACACCAGAGCTAAAATCAAGACAGGCAAGATTTCTTGTTCTCCCCTTCCGAACAGAGGGTTTATTTCTAGTCCACTCTTATACTGAGAGTTTGACTCCTTCAGGTCTCAGCTTTACATGGGGGAGGGCGTCCTCCTATTAGTCTCTTCATCCTAGGAGGGCCTTAGGCTTTTTTTTATCCCTTCAACCTGTGAAGCTGATAAAACAGAAGTTTAATTTCCCAAGGTTTATCAGATACTCTCAGTGTAAAAGCTGACTTCGGTGCTCATCTACCTTTTAGGATTCAGGCTCTAACTTTATATTCGGTCTCTATGAATTTCTTGCTTTCTTACAGCTCAGTAATCCATCTAATTTTTAAAATATTTTCTACTCTGAAATGTTAATTGTTTTTACTAGGAGGATCATTCAGGGCATCTTGACAAAAGCCTTCATGCAACAACATTTTAAATAAAAATTCAATCACAATTATTTTTCTTCCAATTTTTGTAGAGATTTAAATAGCAGTTATAACCACAAGCGATTTTCAAAAAAATATTCCTTCTCATATCATTATTAAAAAGCCTTTGGTCTTAATACATAAATCCAGTACATTTACCTTTCAGCTACCCAGGTGAAAATATAGTTGTCTCAATACACAAAAAAGTACGCTATCAAGCCAATCTTTTCTCCTGATTTATGAAGCTCATTTACTCAAATTGTTGTAAAATCATAATCTACCTTATGTACCAAAAATGTACATAAAGAGAGGCTAGATCATGAAAGAACACCTTCTCAGTGTCATAAATTCCTTTCATAACAACAGTGGAAACAGCTCTGTTGACAAGTCTGATACATCCTTTTTTCCATGCTTTATTTATTTGCTTATATAAGGATCAGACTACAAAGCCCACATCTCTCCCATTTTCTTTTTACGGTACTGGACTTGGGATGCTCTGAACCAAACTACTCTATGAGGATGTCACACTTTTCTCAACACAAGGCTCCACCTAAGAACAGGGCAAACCTTTCCCCAAGATAGCTGGGTAGGTTACCATTGATTTCCTCAGTTGGATGAACACCAGCCTTAATTGAACAGGAATATTTATTTAAAAACATAGAGAAATAAAGGAAAAGTAAACAAACATCTATTCTGCAAAAAGCAAATCTCAGAATCATAACATTCCATGATGTCCCACAGACCCTGATTATAGCAGAATAATTATTCCCCAGAGTCAATTACAGTTGTGGATTGAGGATATTTTTATCCTGGGACTTTCCTTAGCCTTTACCAGCCTCCAAAACTCTCTATTTTTCTGATCTGTATGTTGGCCAACATATCTAACTGTACCTGCACACACATAGAGTTACCCAGGAGTGAGATTACAGAGTTTCTATATATAATAGCACAGCCTCCTCCTTGATTCTGAGCTCAATTTTTGCCCTAGGTAACCAAGGCAGCAAAAGCATTAATTCTGCTTGTAGTCAGAGTAATTAGAATTTCCTCTAAGTCCTGCTGTCTTTCCCTTCTTTTTTCAAGAGGGTTGGGTGTTCTTTCTCTAAGAGAATATGCTCTACTTGTTTAAAGATTGTCAAGGCAACCTACTGTTTCCCCATTTCCTCTCATTTAGGCTCGGGAGAATAATAGATTAACAAACTCAATTTAAAATGGAAATACCTGAACCTCATCCCCCAAAATGAAAGTAATAATGAAACCACTTTGAAACCACTTTGTGTCAGGCACTAGGTTAAATGCTTATATTTATTCTCTCACCCAAAAAGTGCTATTGGCATCTCCACTCATCTTACAACGGGTACCATTAGCATCTCCATCTTTTGAATGACACTTCAGTCTAAGGAACAGAGCCATTAAATGCCTTCCTAAGGGCACACAGTATGGAATCAGGATCAAAGCCATTATGGCCGCAGAGCCTACTGCATTCCTAACCAAGACAATACCCCTGCTTATTTTCAGCAGCCCTTTTCAGAAATGTTTCAGATTCACACATCCTGGGAGTCTTCAGGTCCCTGAAGTCAGAGTCTCAACCTAGGAATGAACAACCACTGTTAATTGAAAGTTACAATATGTCAGACACCATCCTGGAGCTGGTTCTCATACAACTCGCAAGGTAGGTATCATTCCCATTTCCCAGTGAGGAAATGGAGACACCACCCCCTCCCCCAACAAAAGTTTTAAGAGACCATACACCTTCTAAGGCCATACATCTAGAGAGTGATGAGTGGGGTTTCAAACCCAGGTGTGACTCCATGTGCCACCTCTCCAGATCAGACACAGCATTCCTTCACAGGACAGGGCTAGGTCATGATACACTGTGCTGGTGACCACAACCATTATGGCAATGGTCTTTAAAAAGTGTAGAGGAAGAAAAGCAAATACTGGAAAACTGAGTTTTTGGTTTCACATAATATATTAGAAGAAAATAAATTAAATTAACAGCAAGAAATTCATTCTTATGACTTCCCTTCCCTTAGCCTGCCCAGGAAGCAGGGGTTTTTGCATTGATCAGACATGCATTCTCTAGAAGCCAGCGCAGTAGAGTAGAAAGGCGCTGGGCCCGGGGGTCAGAGACTTGAGTTTGAGGCCAAGCTTCAGCATTCCCTTTGGGTAGGTTGTTCAACCTCCCTGACCTTTAGTTTTCTAGTCTGTACAGTGGGAATTTTAATGTCTTATCTATCTCACTTCAGTGTCGTGAAGATTAAATGAGAACAAAGATATGACAGGGCTCTGTATCTGAATGAGATAAAGTTGATTACTATTATTATATGAGTTACTAAGACTCTTCCACAGAAAAGAGATAAGGATGGGGTGTGTGTGTGTGTGTACTTATGCATATACATGCATATATATGCATGCATGAATATGCATATAAATACATATGTATAAGTAAGTTGTGTTGTGCAAATGAAGATTAAAAAATTAGTCATAATGTCACAGGAAAAGCCCTGTTCGGGTGTGCTGGGGCAAGCCTGCAGGCCTTGATTTTAGCTGCTTAACTAAGCTGCTTATCAGATATGCAGATAGTGTTGAAAGACTGCTGCTGTGACCAAGATAAGAGGGATAGTAATCCTCAGAGGACTAGTACCAAAGTCTGTGCTCCCACTGGTGACTTCCGGGAGCCTCACTGAACAGCGTGTTCCAACCAGAGGGCACTGGGAAAGGAGCTCTTACATTCTGGAGGGAGAGAGAGAGAGGGAGAGAGAGTATGTGTGTAAGAAAGAAAAATGAAGGTATCAAATGGAACGTGGGACTCTTTGATGGGTCCTTTAAAAAGAACCAGCACTCAACACCCCTGCACACAATGAGCTTGTTCTTGAGGGACTCTTGGCTGCCTCCTCACCTTGCCTTCCTCTTTTTCTCTCCTTCTTCCCCCAATTCCTCTGCTACCTTTGCTCACTTCTGCTTTTTCTGCTGAAACTTTTCCTTTATTGGATTTGTCACATCTACTTTGCTTTCCCACTGGTCACTTTTTAAATGCAGCAGCCAAAGTCATCAACATCACTAGCAATTACATCCATACTCAGAATTATTTCTGTGAAGGGACATGCCAGAACACCAGAAGGAAATCTCTTTCTGAGAATTATGCAAGGCGGAATCTCATTTTTAACTGACATGTATGATGAAACACATGCTATCTACCAATGAAATTTAATGCTCAAGTGGCAATATAAAAGGTCTGCAGTTCACATTTCCCTAGACCCATAAAAGGAAGCCTATTTTCATTAGTAAGGAATGGAATCAGCAACAGGAGTCCGCTAATATTTGCTTCCTCTTCCTTCCCTTCCTTTCTTCTGCTTAATAATTAAGTCTAACATGATAGATAGGATTTCAGAAAACGTATGGCCTAGAAAAGGGGCCAGTCACTTTTCCCGTGAAGGGCCAGAGAGTAAAGACTTTAGGGCTTTGTAATCCACATGGACTTGGTGGCAACTCCCCAGCTTTGTGGTTGTGTCACAAAAGCAGCCGTAGACAAGTGAACATGGCTGTGTTCCAACATAATTTTATTTATAGACCTTGAAATCTGAAATTTACATAATTTTTACATGTCATAAATAACACTCTTCTTTATAATTTTGTTTTCTGCAGCCACTCAAAAATGTCAAAACTCCCCTTAGCTTGTCGACCCTACAGAAACATGTGGTAAGCCAGATTTGGCCTGTGGGTCACAGTTTGCCAATCCCTGGTCTAGAACTTCTTATATATTAAGAGTATTTTTCACATTAAACCCATGGAAACTGAAGTTATTTTGTCTCTTTTTGCCCATCCTCTTTTCCCTAAGTCCATTATTTTTCCCCACCCCCTCCCTCCTATTCTCATTTACCAGTTCATCACTTCTCTTCTAGCTTCGCCTATTTGAGCTATGAACCTCAAAAGAGAAAAAGAACCATTTGCCAAAGACCCACTTGTAAGCACCCAGCCCTGCAGGGGGCACTAGCAGAGTGAGAGACACAGAGCCTGTGGTGACCCTGTTGGCCTGGTCTGTAATCCACCCTCCTCTCCCCCTTCCTTCCTGGTCGAGCCCACTCCCACAATGGAGGCTGAAAACACCAGTCGTCCCTTTCCCACCCTTTCTGACAGAAAAGACACGGGTATGTCTGTGACCCATTCCTGGACAATAAGACTTGAGGAGAAAGAATTCTATTTGGGTGCTGCTGGGGAAGGTCTTCCTCATGGAAAAATGAGCAGTGGTTGGAGATTGAGAGAGATACAAGAGCAGACGCCTCACCGTCCCCTTGCTTCCTACTCTTGGATGATGTCATGTAAAGACATGACGTTAGGAGCTGCAATGACCATGAGGGAAGTTCAAGAGCTGATCCAGAGGCATAACGTTGTTAATTCACTGAACCATCCCTGCAATTCTCTCCCTCTGGACTTCATGTTATAGGAGGTAATGAACCCCTGGGATGGGAATTCTGTTACTGTTTTAACACAGACAGCCTTCATTCTTGTGAAGCTTCTGTTGTGATACAGAAAATGAAAAACTATTATAAGAAAACATAAAATATCAAATTTAATAGACCACCACATGATACTAGTTATACTTTTAATGCCTCTTGATTAAGAAAAATCACATATCATCAACTCCCTCCCTGGCAGCTCTGTTCCATCTACGTCAAAATATGTTCCTGTCTCTCCCAATGATTACTGCCCTATCTCCACCTTCCACATCACAGGCAAGATTCTTGAAAGTTATCTTACTTTTATCATTATCTTTATTCTCTACTTCCTATTCTGTCATCCTCACTCCTCAAATGGCAGTACCCTGTTTTTCTTTCACCCACACTACTCCATCAAATGCTTCCAACAGAGTCACCAATGACTTCCATGTTGATAAGCCGAAGCACAGTTTTCAGTTCTTATCTTGCTTGACCTCTCCAAGGTATTGATACTATTCACCATGCCTCCCTGATACCACACTTTCCCAGTTTTCTTTTACTTCTCTCCATCTTTATCTCTGCCTTCTCCTCTACTGGTTCTGAACATTAGTGTTCCTCGGTGTTTTTTCCTCATTTGACTCACGCTTCTTAGGCAGTCCCATCTACACCTACAGCTTTAGTTGCTACCTGTAAATTAATGAGGCCACACCTATCGACCTCTCTCTTGAGTTACAGACCCATGTAACTAAGCTCCTAATGGACAGCTCCACTTGAACGTCTTAAAAGTGCCTTAACCTCAACATGGCCAAGCCAAACCATCATCTAGCCCTCATATCTCAGGGAATGGCACTACAGTCTGCAAAGTGGCCCAGGTCAGGACCCCAGAAATCATCTTGACATCTCCCTCCATGGTCTTGTACATAACATGCATTCACTCTGCTTGCAATGTTCTTCCCTTACTTTGCCACATGGAGAATGCCTCCTCATCCTTCATGACCCCGGTGAAAAGCCAGCTCTTCTAGGAAGACTTTTCCAATTCTCTCTAACTATAAGTTGCTTTCTCCTCAGCATTTCCTTATTTCTTAGGACACATATCTGTTATAGCCTTTGTCATATTATTTATATCCTCTCTATTTCTGTATTTCTCACAGCAGACTGTGAGCTGGAGACAAGAACTGTCTTTCATTCATCTTTGTATGGCAATTGTCTAACACAGTGCTGGGCACATTCTTGAAGACTGTTGAGAAATATTTGTTGAGTGAAGTAATGAACAGGCACAAAATAATTATTTGTTGGATAGCTGATTACATTAATGAGAAGAAATTCTAATTAAGATTTCATGATTGATAGGCAAATATTCTTTCTAACTCAACACTTTTGTCAATGATTGGATAGCAACACCTACAGAATTTTATAGTTTAGAGTTGGAAAAAATATTTATATATATGGGCCAGCTTCTTTACAAACTTGTTAGGGCTCATTTGTAATTAGCAGTACCAAGTTTCCTGTTGACAGTTAACTACTAAAAACCGTCATGTGTTAGTTATTTTAGTAAAGTTAAACATGCCCCCAGGAATTTGAGTAATACTATTCACTTGCTTACAAACATTTTTTTCCCCATAGATGAATTTCAATCCAATTCAAATCAAATCATCCCCAATTCTAAACTCCTCACATCCAAATGAATATAATTTTAGTGTATTTTGCAAGTTTGCTTTATGTCCTATTATTTCATTGCAGTTTGCATCATATTTTCTTAGCAAATACATTTAGACATTTGGCACTAAGTTTGGGATTTCCCTGGAACAATAATCATTCTTATCACTAGACTTTGCAGGAACCACCATTTGGATGGATTAATGTATTGTTTAATGAAGCAGTGCAGTTACTTTACCAAATGCTAGTTGTCAAAGCTCTCTCTGGACTTCAAGCTGGGTAGACATAGTTACTGGTAATAAATGTCCTCACAATTGCACTTCTGGCTATTTTTCTAAGGAATTTTTACACAGTATTTAGTAAAGTATATTAAAGAAGCTTAATAAGAATTATTTTAATAGTCTACTTAGACCCTTAGTGAGATTGAAAATGAGTGATTTTACACACTTCTTTTCTTGCTTCACTAATCTTCAGTGCCTAATTGCTAAGGCAAAGTATCTTTTTTTGAGTTCTGCAAAAAAGTTTTTTACTTTTAATTGTACACTAATCAAAAGCCCCCTGCTTCATTTACTAGGCCCTTATTGGTGTTAACTAGTTTCTAGAGAAGCTATTTTCCTGTCACTTAATCAAGTTGTTGAAACTAACTCAACATTGTAAAACAACTATACCCCAATTAAAAAAAAAAAGGATCGTTCTTTGTTATTAACACTAAACTAAATAGTAGTCCAAAGTCTACATTTTCCAGTGCTGTGGCATAAATGTCATCACACATTACAGTGTAAACCATACTCCCTTCAAACCATCTTTAAGTGTTAGTAATTATCTTCCATTTCTATTCCCTTCAAGAATTCTAGTGGAGAAAGGGGAGACCTTCAAGAGGACGGAGGAGTAAGACATGGAGATCACCTTCCTCCCCACAAATACATCAGAAATACATGTACATGTGGAACAACTCCTACAGAACACCTACTGAATGCTGGCAGAAGACCTCAGACTTCCCAAAAGGCAAGAAACCCCCCCATGTACCTGGGTAGGGCAAAAGAAAAAAGAAAAGACAGAGACAAAAGAATAGGGACAGGATCGGCACCACTGGGAGGGAGTTGTGAAGGAGGAAAGGTTTCCACACACTAGGAAGCCCCTTCGTGGGTGGAGACTGCGGGTGGCAGAGGGGGGAGCTTCGGAGCCATGGAGGAGAGCGTGGCAACAGGGGTGTGGAGGGCAAAGCGGAGAGATTCCCACACAGAGGAGCAGTGCCGAACAGCACTCACCAGCCTGAGAGGCTTGTCTGCTCACCCGCCGGGGCGGGCAGGGTCTGGGAGCTGAGGCTTGGGCTTCGGAGGCCACATCCCAGGGAGAGGACTGGGGTTGGCTGCATGAACACAGCCTGAAGGGGGTTAGTGCACCACTGCTAGCCGGGAGGGAGTCCAGGAAAAAAGTCTGGACCTGCCAAAAAGGCAAGAGACCATTGTTTCGGGGTGCACGAGGAGAGAGGATGCAGAGCACCGCCTAAACGAGCTCCAGAGATGGTCGCGAGCTGAAGTTATCAGCACGGACCCCAGAGATGGGCATAAGATGCTAAGGCTGCTGCTGCGGCCACCAAGAAGCCTGTGTGCAAGCACACGTCACTATCCACACTGCCCCTCCCGGGAGCCTGTGCAGCCCGCCACTGCCGGGGTCCCATGATCCAGGGACAACTTCCCCAGGAGAATGCACAGCGCGCTTCAGGCTGGTGCAACGTCATGCTGGTCTCTGCCGCCACAGGCTCGCCCCGCATTCCATACCCCTCCCTCCCCCCGGCCTGAGTGAGCCAGATCCCCCTAATCAGCTGCTCCTTTAACCCCATCCTGTCTGAGAGAAGAACAGATGCCCTCAGGCGACCTTCATGCAGAGGCAGAGCCAAATCCAAAGCTGAACCCCAGGAGCTGTGCAAACAAAGAAGAGAAAGGGAAATCTCTCTCAGCAGCCTCAGGAGCAGCGGATTAAATCTCCACAATCAACTTGATGTACCCTGCATCTGTGGAATATCTGAATAGACAATGAATAATCCCAAATTGAGGCAGTGGACTTTGGGAGCAACTGTAGAAGTGGGGTTTGCTTTCTGCATCTAATTTGTTTCTGGTTTTATGTTTATCTTAGTTTAGTATTTACAGTTTATTATCATTGGTAGATTTGTTTATTAATTTGCTTCATCTCTTCCTTTTTTTTTTAATATATAGATATATTTTTTTTCCCTTTTTCTCTTTTTGTGAGTGTGTATGTGTGTGCCTCTTTGTGTGATTTTATCTGTATAGCTTTGCTTTTACCATTTGTCCTAGGGTTCTGTGTTTTCTTCTTTCTTTAGTATAGTTTTTGTCGCTTGTTATCATTGGTGGATTTCTTTTTTGGTTTGGTTGCTCTCCTCCTTCCTTTTTTTTAATTACTTTTAAATTTTTTTAATTTTTAATAATTTTGTTTAATTTTTTATTTTAATAAATTTATTTTATTTTATTTTATTTTTTCTTTCTTTCTTTCTTTTTTTCTCCCTTTTCTTCTCAGCCATGTGGCTGACAGAGCTTTGGTGCTCCGGCCGCATGTCAGGCCTGTGCCTCTGAAGTGGGAGAGCCGAGTTCAGGACTTTGGTCCACCAGAGACCTCCCAGCTCCATGTAATATCGAACAGCAAAAGCTCTCCCAGAGGTCTCCATCTCAATGCTAAGACCGAGCTCCACTCAATGACCAGCAAGTTATAGTGCTGGACACTCTAGGCCAAACAACAAGCAAGACAAGAACACAAGCCCACTCATTAGCAGAGAGGCTGCCTAAAATCATAATAAGGTCACAGACACCCCGGAACACACCACCAGATGCGGTGCTGCCCACCAGAAATAAAAGATCCAGCCTCATCCACCGGAACACAGGCACCAGTCCCCTCCACTGTGTACGAAGCCTACACAACCCACTTAACCAACCTTAGCCACTGGGGGCAGACACCAAAAACAACAGGAATTACAAACCTGCAGGCTGCAAAAAGGAGACCCCAAACACACTACGTTAAGCAAAATGAGAAGACAGAGAGACACACAGCAGATGAAGGAGCAAGGTAAAAACCCACCAGACCAAAAAAATGAAGAGGAGATAGGCAGTCTACCTGAAAAGAATTCAGAGTAATGATAGTAAAGATGATCCAAAATCTTGGAAATAGAATGGAGAAAATACAAGAAACACTTTACAAGGAACTAGAAGAACTAAAGAGCAAACAAACAATGATGAACAACAAAATAAATGAAATTAAAAATTCTCTAGAAGGACTCAATAGCAGAATAACTGAGGCAGAAGAACAGATAAATGACCTGGAAGATAAAATACTGGAAATAACTACTGCAGAGCAGAAGAAAGAAGAAAGAATGAAAAGAATTGAGGACAGTCTCAGAGACCTCTGGGACAACATTAAACACACCAACATTCGAATTATAGGGGTCCCAGAAGAAGAAGAGAAAAAGAAAGAGACTGAGAAAATATTTGAAGAGATTATAGTTGAAAACTTCCCTAATATGGGAAAGGAAATAGTCAATCAAGTCCAGGAAGCGGAGAGAGTCCCATGCAGGATAAACCCAAGGAGAAACATGCCAAGACACACATTAATCAAACTATCAAAAATTAAATACAAAGAAAAAATATTAAAAGCAGCAAGGGAAAAACAACAAATAACATACAAGGGAATCCCCATAAGGCTAACAGCCGATCTTTCAGCAGAAACTCTGCAAGCCAGAAGGGAGTGGAAGGACATATTTAAAGTGATGAAAGGGAAAAACCTACAACCAAGATTACTCTACCGAGCAAGGATCTCATTCAGATTCAACAGAGAAATTAAAACCTTTACAGACAAGCAAAAGCTAAGAGAATTCAGCACCACCAAACCAGCTTTACAACAAATGCTAAAGGAACTTCTCTAGGCAGGAAACACAAGAGAAGGAAAAGACCTACAGTAACAAACCCAAAACAATTAAGAAAATGGTAATAGAAACATACATATCAATAACTACATTAAATGTAAATGGATTAAATGCTCCAACCAAAAGACATAGACTGGATGAATGGATACAAAAACCAGACCTGTCTATATGCTCTCTACAAGAGACCCACTTCAGACCTAGGGAAACATACAGACTGAAAGTGAGGGGATGGAAAAAGATATTCCATGCAAATGGAAATCAAAAGAGAGCTGGAGTAGCAATTCTCATATCAGACAAAATAGACTTTAAAATAAAGACTATTACAAGAGACAAAGAAGGACACTATATAATGATCAAGGGATCAATCCAAGAAGAAGATAAAACAATTGTAAATATTTATGCACCCAACATAGGAGCACCTCAATACATAAGGCAAATGCTAACAGCCATAAAAGGGGAAATCGACAGTAACACAATCATAGTAGGGGTCTTTAACACCCCACTTTCACCAATGGACAGATCATCCAAAATGAAAATAAATAAGGAAACACAAGCTTTAAATGACACATTAAACAAGATGGACTTAATTGATATTTATAGGACATTCCATCCAAAAACAACAGAATACACTTTCTTCTCAAGTGCTCCTGGAACATTTTCCAGGATAGATCATATCTTGGGTCACAAATCAAGCCTTGGTAAATTTAAGAAAGTTGAAATCATATCAAGTATCTTTTCTGACCACAACGCTATGAGACTAGATATCAATTACAGGGAAAAATCTGTAAAAAATACAAACACATGGAGGTTAAATAATACACTAATAAATAACCAAGAGATCACTGAAGTAATCAAAGAGGAAATCAAGGGATTTCTGTGCATTAATTTTGTATCCTACTTTACCAAATTCATTGATTAGCTCTAGTAGTTTTCTGGTAGCATCTTTAGGATTCTCTATGTATAGGATCATGTCATCTGCAAACAGTGACAGCTTTACTTCTTCCTTTCCAGTTTGGATTCCTTTTATTTCTTTTTCTTCTCTGATTGCTGCGGCTAAAACTTCCAAAACTATGTTTAATAATAGTGGTGAGAGTGGACAACCTTGTCTTGCTCCTGATCTTAGAGGAAATGGTTTCAGTTTTTTGTCACTGAGAATGATGTTGGCTATGGGTTTGTCATATATGGCCTTTATTATGTTGAGGTAAGTTCCCTCTATGCCTACTTTCTGGAGGGTTTTTGTCATAAATGGGTGTTGAATTTTGTCAAAAGCTTTTTCTACATTTATTGAAATGATCATATGGTTTTTGTCCTTCAATTTGTTAATATGATGTATCACGTTGATTGATTTGCATATATTGAAGAATCCTTGCATTCCTGGGATAAACCCCACTTGGTCATGGTGTATGATCCTTTTAATGTGCTGTTGGATTCTGTTTGCTAGTATTTTGTTGAGGATTTTTGCATCTATGTTCATCAGTGATATTGGCCTGTAGTTTTCTTTCTTTGTGACATCTTTGTCTGGTTTTGGTATCAGGGTGATGGTGGCCTCGTAGAATGAGTTTGGGAGTGTTCCTCCCTCTGCTATATTTTGGAAGAGTTTGAGAAGGATAGGTGTTAGCTCTTCTCTAAATGTTTGATAGAGTTTGCCTGTGAAGCCATCTGGTCCTGGGCTTTTGTTTGTTGGAAGATTTTTAATCACAGTCTCAATTTCAGTGCTTGTGATTGGTCTGTTTATATCTTCTATTTCTTCCTCGTTCAGTCTTGGAAAGTTGTGCTTTTCTAAGAATGTGTTCATTTCTTCCAGGTTTTCTATTATATTGGCATATACTTGCTTGTAGTAATCTCTTATGATCCTTTGTATTTCTGCAGTGTCAGTTGTTACTTCTCCTTTTACCTTTCTGATTCTATTGAGTCTTCTATTTTTTCTTGATGAGTCTGGCTAATGGTTTATCAATTTTGTTTATCTTCTCAAAGAACCAGCTTTTAGTTTTGTTGATCTTTGCTATAGTTTCCTTCCTTTCTTTTTCATTTATTTGTGATCTGATTTTTATGATTTCTTTCCTTCTGCTAACTTTGATGTTTTTTTGATCTTCTTTCTCTAATTGCTTTAGGTGTGAGGTTGGGTTGTTTATTTGAGACATTTCTTGTTTCTTGAGGTAGGATTGTATTGCTATAAACTTCCCTCTTAGAACTGCTTTTGCTGCATCCCATAGGTTTTGGGTCATCGTGTTTTCATTGTCATTTGTTTCTAGGTATTTTTTTATTTCCTTTTTGATTTCTTCAGTGATCTCTTGCTTAATTAGTAGTGGATTATTTAGCCTCCATGTGTTTGTATTTTTTACAGATTTTTTTCCTGTAACTGATATCTAGTCTCATAGCGTTGTGTTCGGAAAAGATACTTGATACAATTTCAATTTTCTTAAATTTACCAAGGCTTGATTTGTGACCCAAGATATGATCTATCCTGGAAAATGTTCCAGGAGCACTTGAGAAGAAAATGTATTCTGTTGTTTTTGGATGGAATGTCCTATAAATATCAATTAAGTCCATCTTGTTTAATGTGTCATTTAAAGCTTGTGTTTCCTTATTTATTTTCATTTTGGATGATCTGTCCATTGGTGAAAGTGGGGTGTTAAAGACCCCTACTATGATTGTGTTACTGTCGATTTCCCCTTTTATGGCTGTTAGCATTTGCCTTATGTATTGAGGTGCTCCTATGTTGGGTGCATAAATATTTACAATTGTTATATCTTCTTCTTGGATTGATCCCTTGATCATTATATAGTGTCCTTCTTTGTCTCTTGTAATAGTTTTTATTTTAAAGTCTATTTTGTCTGATATGAGAATTGCTACTCCAGCTCTCTTTTGATTTCCATTTGCATGGAATATCTTTTTCCATCCCCTCACTTTCAGTCAGAATGTGTCCCTAGGTCTGAAGTGGGTCTCTTGTAGAGAGCATATAGACAGGTCTGGCTTTTGTATCCATTCATCCAGTCTATGTCTTTTGGTTGGAGCATTGAATCCATTTACATTTAATGTAGTTATTGATATGTATGTTCCCATTACCATTTTCTTAATTGTTTTGGGTTTGTTATTGTAGGTCTTTTCCTTCTCTTGTGTTTCCTGCCTAGAGAACTTCCTTTAGCATTTGTTGTAAAGCTGGTTTGGTGGTGCTGAATTCTCTTAGCTTTTGCTTGTCTGTGAAGGTTTTAATTTCTCTGTTGAATCTGAATGGGATCCTTGCTGGGTAGAGTAATCTTGGTTGTAGGTTTTTCCCTTTCATCACTTTAAATATGCCCTGCCACTCCCTTCTGGCTTGCAGAGTTTTAAAGATGATACAAACAGATGGAGAGATATACCATGTTCTTGGATCGGAAGACTCAACACTGTGAAAATAACTATACTACCCAAAGCAACCTACAGATTCAGTGCAATCCCTATCAAACTACGAATGGCATCTTTCACAGAACTAGAACAAAAAACTTCACAATTTTTATGGAAACAAAAAGACTCTGAATAGCCAAAGCGATCTTGTGAAAGAAAAGTGGAGCGGGAGGAATCAGGCTCCCTGACTTCAGACTATACTACAAAGCTACAGTAATCAAGACAGTATGGTACTGGCACAAAAACAGAAATATAGATCAATGGAACAGGATACAAAGCCCAGAGATAAACCCACCCACCTAAGGTCACCTTATTTTTGATAAAGGAAGCAAGAATATACAATGGAGAAAAGACAGCGTCTTCAATAAGTGGTGCTGGGAAAACTGGACAGCTACATGTAAAAGAATGAAAGTAGAACACTTCCTTAAACCATACACAAAAATAAACTCAAAATGGATTAAAGACCTAAATGTAAGACCAGACACTATAAAACTCCTAGAGGAAAACATAGGCAGAACACTCTATGACATAAATCACAGCAGGATCCTTTTTGACCCAGCTCCTAGAGAAATGGAAATAAAAACAAAAATAAACAAATGGGACCTAATGAAACTTAAAAGCTTTTGCCCAGCAAAGGAAACCACAAACAAGACGATAAGACAACCCTCAGAATGGGAGAAAATATTTGCAAATGAAGCAACTGACAAAGAATCTCCAAAATTTACAAGCAGCTCATGCAGCTCAATATCAAAAAAACAAACAACCCAATCCAAAAATGGGCAGAAGACCTAAATAGACATTTCTCCAAAGAAGATATACAGATTGCCAACAAACACATGAAAGGATGCTCAACATCACTAATTATTAGAGAAATACAAATCAAAACTACAATGAGGTATCCCTCACACTGGTTAGAATGGGCATCATCAGAAAATCTACAAACAATAAATGCTGGAGAGGGTGTGGAGAAAAGGGAACCCTCTTGCACTGTTGGTGGGAATGTAAATTGATACAGCCACTATGGAGAACAGTATGGAGGTTCCTTAAAAGACTAAAAATAGAACTACCATATGACCCAGCAATCCCACTACTGGGAATATACCCTGAGAAAACCATAATTCAAAAAGAGTCATGTACCACAAAGTTCATTGCAGCTCTCTTTACAATAGCCAGGACATGGAAGCAACCTAAGTGTCCATCGACAGATGAATGGATAAAGAAGATCTGGCACAATATATACAATGGAATATTACTCAGCCATAAAAAGAAAAGAAATTGAGTTATTTGTAGTAAGGTGGATGGACCTAGAGTCTGTCATACATAGTGAAGTAAGTCAGAAAGAGAAAAACAAACACTGTATGCTAACACATATACATGGAATCTAAGAGAAAAAAAAAAGGTTCTGAAGAACCTAGGGGCAGGACAGGAGTAAAGACGCAGATGTAGAGAATGGACTTGAGGACATGGGGAAGGGGAAGGGTAAGCTGGGATGAAGTGAGAGAGCGGCGTGGACATATATACACTACCAAATGTAAAATAGATAGCTAGTGGGAAGCAGCCACATAGCACAGGGAGATCAGCTCGGTGCTTTGTGACCACCTAGAGGGGTGGGATAGGGAGGGTGGGAGGGAGACGGAAGAGGGAGGACATATGTGGATATATGTATATGTATAGGTGATTCACTTTGTTATAAAGCAGAAACTAACACACCACTGTAAAGAAATTATACTCCAATAAAGACGTTAAAAAAGAAATTCAAGTGGAAAACTTGACATAACTAATGATAGCTTTATTCAAATATCAATTAACAAATATGTGTAAAGCTTCTACTTAGCTGTGCCAAATAGCAGCGTGTAATACGAGTAACTTCTCCCCCTTCTGAAGAACAGGAGGAGCATAAGCAGGATGGGTATCCCCACGCCCAGCTGCAAAAGAGTTTGAAAAGGTTTATTACTCACATAGGGAGGCTTTCTGGTGAGAGCAGGATGGGCTCCCAAGCTGGTCTGCAGATGGCTTGAGAGAGCAGGGAAAGGAGGCTGGCTTTGGGGTGTTCATGATGATTAGGGGGTGGGGCTGGGGAGAGTGTTCCCTTGCATGATGTAGGGCTTGCACAGCACCAAAGGAAGGAGCACCCAGGCTTTCTTAACAAGTTGCTCAGATGTGGGACCAAGAGGAAGGGGAGTGCTGAAGCTTGAAATCTGTCAGCAAACATCAAAAATGGGGCATACTCTGTGTTAACAATAATCAGAAATGGAACGGAACCTAGTATATCAGTTGCTACAATAAGATCGTAATGTTACAATAGTAAACATAGTAAACAACCCCCAAATCTTAATGGCATACAAATATAAATGTTTAAAATAAATAAATAGGGACTCCCCTGGTGGTGCAGTGGTTAAGAATCCGCCTGCCAATGCAGGGGACATGAGTTCGATCCCTGGTCCGGGAAGATCCCACATGCCACGAAGCAACTAAGCCTGTGCACCACAACTACTGAGCCTGCGCTCTAGAGCCCACGAGCCACAACTACTGAAGCCCATGCTCTGCAACGAGAGAAGCCACCGCGATGAGAAGCCCCCACACTGCAACGAAGAGTAGCCCCTGCTCGCCGCAACTAGAGAAAGCCCGCATGCAGCAGCAAAGACCCAATGCAGCCAAAACTAAATAAATACATACATTTATTAAATAAATACATTTTAAAAAATAAACGTTTGTTGCTCTCGTGGCTGGAGTCAACAAGACAGCTCTGCTGATCTTGCCTGAACCTATTCACCTGCGTGCGTCAGCTGTGAGCAGATCTCAGCTGGCTTTGCTTAGGGTGACTGTGGTGACTCGGCTCTGCTCCATGGCTCATCCTCCAACAGGCTAGCACAGCCACACTATCATGGCAAAGGCAGAGGTGGAAGAGTAAGCAAGTCCAATCACACACGTATGTTTTTTACTTCTGCTTGTAGGAGTTTTGCTAAATTCTTATTGACCAAGAAAACTACACGGCCAAACCTAGAGTTACAGCTGGAAAGCAAAAGAGATATAGAGAACAGTGAAGCTTTGGGGCCATTTTTGCAATCTACGGCACGAATGGATTACTAACATATCACAACCTCTTATCCTGCTTTACAGTACCAAGAGAAGGAAAGTCAATTCAATGAGCTACTTACTATCAAGTGCCAGCACTGTACTTGGAATTAGGACTATGAAAATAAATGAGATAGTGTTAAAAAAGAGCTCAGTCTGATATGGGGGAATATTTAAATAAATTAGTACATTATTAAAATAAATTAAAATTCAGTGTAAGTGTTAACAACAGATACTTTAATGAGGTGGCACAGAAAAGACACAGATTAACTCTTTCACCTCCTTTACCATATATTTCACAGCCAATTTAATGAATTTTATTGTAATCAAATTTCCTCTTGATTCTGAGAACATGAAGAAAAAGCTGACTGAGATTCCCCAAAGAATAGCCTCATAAAAATGCAGTCTCTTTAAAAACTAAATCATAAGTTCTATTAGGCTAGCAGAAAGTCATTTGATTCTTTTGTTGCTCAGTTACACTTAGTAGTCATCCAGTTTCAACCAAAATTTATTGTGTGCCTACCTGTGCAAGCTATTTTGCTGGGAATTTGCTAGGATTTGGGGATGCCTGGCAAAGATGACTAAACAAAGATGACTTTAAAAAAAAATGGTATCTGCCTTCCAAATAACTTAGTCCTACTTACTCCGAAGTCCGTTGCATAAAACATATACAAGCAAAGCCATTGTGCTTAAAGCAGAAGTTGGGAGCCTGGAGCTCCCTCCAACCCAGGCCACTCCTGAGGACACTGTTTAGTGACTTGAAGATTCTCTAGTCTAATCCATCTCACTAGTGTACAGCCACATTGCTGGAAACATGTGCCCTTTGTCTCTTCAGTGCTCTCTTATATGTAGACATATGGTGACCCACTCCATACAGAGACTTAGTGTAATGTGGCATTAAATGAAGCCTGGATTAGAACTATGTTAGACCTCAAATAGAAAGGAGCTCTGAATATAGCTCACAAGTTTTCAGGTCATTAGCTGTAAATGGAATCATAATTGGTGAGGGGTTATTCTATCACAGTTTGGGAATAAGATGATGAGTTAATCTTCCAGCTTATGGCAGATAGCTTCTTAAACTTTGAAATGGAATTCTTTGAGACTTAAAGATAGGGATATAAATACTTTGCTGGATTTTCTCCATTAGTCAAGGTTGTTTAAGAGGGAAAAGTTTGCCATTGTTCTGAAATATTTTTTCCTCTAATTAATCCACATTATATTTAGGGGGCTTTGCCTAGGAGGAAGACTAATTCCTTATGTTCCTTCCCTCTCTTTTAGGTCCTACTCTCATAGCTTTAAACTGTCACTTGGAATCTTTTGGGAGGGCGGAACAGAAGTGGGCAGAGTGTTTGGAAACCGGACTGAAAAATTCTCCATAAAACACTACCATCCTATAAATGGTTCTGTCTGGATGGATTCCTTGAGATGTGTTTTATTTCCATTAAAAACTCAAAAACTTTGAAACATTCACCGTTCACGTCTCAAAACTTGATGGGGAAAATATTCATCATTTGAAGTATTCAAGAAAAGATTGAAGAAATAAAAGAAACCAGTTGTTCTCCGGACCACCTTAGGAGGCAGAAGTTCCCGGAGAGCCTTCAGGGCTCGTTGGGAAGGGAACCCAAGATGGGCGTTAAGAGCCTGACAAAACGATGTTCTTCTGTTTAGAAAAGAAGAGGTGGGGGATGGATGGTGCCCAAAGCTAGCGGGTCAGTGTCACTTTCTTCCTCCTTTGCCCCGCTCTTGTCCTTCTTCTCTGTCCTGCGTGTCCTCACTTTCTCACCAGCCCCCCGACTACCCATCCTCGCCCTTCGCATCCTCCTAACCCCCTCGTCCGTCCGGGCCCGGCGACTACGCCCACCCACCCAGGATCGGGTCGGCCCAGGGCTCCTTCCCATCCCCAGTACCGAAGCTCACGCCTCTCTCTCCCTGCCGCCCACGCTCCCCGCTCCGGCCGCCCCCATACTTCCCGGCCAAAGGGGATCCCAGCCAAGTAGGCCGCCCAGGCCTCGGCCCTCCCCCACCCCGGCCAGCCAGACCATAAAGCGCCCTGCCCACCGCCAGCGCGCTCAGCTCCGCGGCGCCAGGACGCGAGCACCGCCCCCGACGGCAGCCCGGACGCCGCGCTCGCCTCACCTGCGCTGCGCGCGGGAAGCCCGACCGAGGGGCCGCGCGCCGTCCGCACTCCCAGGCAGGGCCCGCGGAGCCGTGAGTCCCGAGCGCCCGCGGGGAGCAGGAAGAGCCAACATGCTGGCCCCGCGCGGAGCCGCCTTGCTCCTGCTGCACCTGGCCCTGCAGCCGTGGCTGGGGTCCGGCGCCCAGGCCACCCCCCAGGGTAAGTGGGAGCGAGCCGGGGCGGGAGCCACGGGCCAGGGTCCCTCGGTCACGGAGTCCGCCGTCCCGCGCTCCACTTGGGCGAACGGAGGGACCAGCTCCGCGCGCGGCTCGGCCCCTGGCTCTTGGGGCCTCGCTCGGCACCTCTCTGTTTTTTATTGTGATTGGAAACGATAATTAAAGATTAGAATTTTCGGAGATTAGATTATCCAGCGATGAGACCAATTCCCTATACAATAGTTTGGGGGATGCAAAACCTATTTTCAGTCTAGGCAAAGACGTGGGGTTTCCAAGCTTACGGCGCGGCCCTAGACCTCGAACACGTCCTGTTTGAAGTAGGGTGAAATCCGAATTTCGTCCCCCGCGGCTCTCTCTGACCGGCCCTCCACTCAGCCCAGCATCCTAAATCCTTCGACGCGGCAGGAGCGATGTTCCGCCCAGGTGGTCTGAGGCTGATATCCCCAAGAAAGGTGCAGTATTGCTGTATTGCCCTGCCACTTGCCTTTTTCTGCTCCAACTTTGCTGGGACCCCAAAGCCTCCTTTGGGAGTTGGCTTGGTCTCTTGATTCTTGAGGTGAATTGAACTGGAAGGCTGAGAAATGGGTCTTTCTCTACAAAGAGGTTAATAAGTTGATTAATAATTTGAAAAGCCACCTGGATGATCAGTCTTCAAACCCCTTTGTGAGATGGGGTGAAAAGAACTGTTGGGCAGAAAGCACAAGCTTAAACAGAATTTTGGAAAGACCAAAAGGAAGAAATTATTTAAGCAAGAAAACATCTCAGGGCTTTAACTGGCTATCCAGTGATGACCTTCATCTGTTTGAATTGATGCCTGGGGTTAATTTTTACTGACTAAGAAAATAAAGCTGGAAGAGACACGTAACTTGAAGTAAGAATTGCTAATTCTAGGAAGGCAGAATGAAGAATGCCTGTGCTGGTGCTCTCCATTCCCTTCCCCTCCCACTGCAGTAATTACCCATTTAAACTTTGCATTTCACCAGATAACTCATTTTGATTCCAGACCAGGCAACCAGAATTGTGTTTTCAGGGGGTACTGAACTGCTTTTAGTTTGGGTTGAAATGTTTAAAATGCTGTACTTTATAGTATTTATTCATTGTGACCTTGCTTCTAGGAAGGTAAGAAAGGAAGCCTTTTTTAAAAATTAATGTATAATTGGCATATAATGTTATATTAGTTTCAGGTGTACAACATAATGATTTGATAATTGTATACATTGCAAAATGATCACCACAATAAGTCCAGTTAACATCCATTGCCGCACATGACTACAGATTTTTTTCTTGTGATGAGAACTTTTAAGATCTATTCTCTTAGCAACTTTCAAATGTGCAATACAGTACTATTAACTATAGTCACCACGCTGTACATTACATCCCCATGGCTTATTTATTTTATAACTGGAAGCTTGTACCTTTTGACGTCCTTCACCCATTTCACCCCCACCACCACTACTACCACCCCACTTCTGGCAACCATCAGTCTGTTCTCTGTGTCTATGAGCTTGTCCTTTCTTGTTTTTTGTTTTTGTTTTTAAGATTCCACATATAAGTGAGACCATACAGTATTTGTCTTTGTCTTAATTACACTTACATAATGCCCTCAAAATCCATCCATATTGTCATAAATGGCAAGATTTCCTTCCTTTTTATGACTAAATAATATTCTATTGTGTGTGTGTATCACATTGTCTTTATTCATTTATCCGTTGATGGACACAGGTTGTTTTCATATCTTGGCTATTGTAAATAGTTCTGTGATGAATAACTCCATATATCTTTCAGAGTTAATGGTTTTGTTTTCTTTGGCTAAATACCCAGGAGTGGAATTGCTGGATCATATAAGGTAGTTCTGTTTTTAATTTTTTGAGGAACCTTCATACTGTTTCCCATAGTAGCTGCCCCAACTTACATTCCCACCAATGGTGTACAAGGGTTCCCTTTTTCCCACCTCCTCACCAACACTTGCTGTTTCCTGTCTTTTTGCTAATAGCCATTCTAACTGGTGTGAGGTGATATCTCATTGTGGTTTTGATTTGCATTTCCCTCATGATTAGTGATGTTGGGCATCTTTTCATGTATATGTTGCCCATCTGTCTATCTCCTTTGGAAAAATGTTTATTCAGATTTCTGCCCACTTTTAAATATGTTTGGTTGTGATTTTTTGTTGTTTTGTTTGTTCTTGCTATTGAGTTGTATGAGTTTTTTATATATTTTGGATATTAACCCCTTTTCAGAGATGTGATTTGCAGATGTCTTCTCCCATTCCATAGGTTGCCTTTTCATTTCATTGGTTTCCTTTGCTGTGCAGAAGCTTTTTAGTTTGATGTAGTTCCACTTGTTTACTTTTGCTTTTGTTGCCTTTGCTTTTGGTGTCAGAAAGGAAGCTTTTTGACACAGTTCAAAAGTTTTCTTATTGCAAACATTATTTAACAGGTTTGAATTCATGGGTGTAATATTTTGTGTTATATGAATTCTTGACATTTGAACACACAACTTCATGGTGTGTTGCCGGTATGGATTTTGCTTCTCCTTGGACAGAGCTGCCTGTTTTATGGAGACTTGAAATCAGGCTATACCTAAATTATCTGGTTAATTTAATTGCTGTAGGCGATCTGATTAAGTCAAGTTTCTGATAGATTCTTTATTGAGTTGATTAGTTTGCAATTATCAGCTCAGCTGAATAATTTGCTTATCTCCTTTTTCCTCTGAGCTGCCTTGCTAGTCTTATTGGTAAGTATTCGATTTTCATACAGTGATGGTTGGGCTCATTGGTAGCAGTAATTTCACCTGTAACACTAGAAGGTTGTGCTTAGATCCTGGCGCTATTACTAAAGCGTAATAACATTAGTAGAAATTTGTGGTGACTCATTTCCTTTTCAAAACACTCTCCAAACTCATTACTAACTAATCCCAACTTGGCCTCTTGAGAGTGAAGCCAGTGGATTAGAAGAACCATACAGATTGAAATGTGGTAAATTTAGTTTCAGCTGAATTATGAAGTAATCATGGTCAAAGCAAAAATCAGGAATACCAAGAGTTTAGTTTTGCATGCAGTTCCCATACTTTTAAACACACATCTCTTTCCTGAAGATGTCTTGTCCTGAATGGAACTTTTAAATATATTGCCTTATTTCCCTTTGCTCCCACTGGTGGAAATGTAACGTTTCCAGTTCTCTGGAAATTTAAAAATTCTATGCCCCTTTTGAAGTACAGTGGGCAGCAGTCCTCATGTTTGGGGAATGTGGGATGCTAGAAAGAACATAATAGATATTCTGCTTTCCAGCACTGCTAGTATTAAAATCATTATTGTATAAGGTTCTTGATACACATGAAAGAAACAATACAGATCCAATCTGAAGACAGATCGTCTTTTAAAAGGAGTAGACATTCATAAATAACTAGGCTTTTGCCTGTTTGTTTTATAACTTTTTTTCTTATGAGAGCAACACCTGTTCATTGTAAGAAAAAAAAGAAAAAGAAAAAGAAAATTGGATAAGTAAAAGCAAATGAAATTAAAAATGTATAATTATTCAACCCAGAGATAGCTACTATTCTTGTTAGCATTTTGTCGTATTGTTTTTCAAATCTTTTTCTGGGCAAATACATATTTCAAATGGGGTCATGTTATACATGTAATTTTATCATCTGTCTCCACTTAATATATCATGAGCTTTTTCCCATATCTAAGTATTCAGCTGCATTACCCTTTTTAATATATAGTAATTTAATATATAGTATTTCTCTTTTGGGGTGGACCAAAATTTATTTATCCAGGGCTCTAATGTAGGACACTTAGTTGTTTCCAGTGTTTTTATACTAAAAATAATTTGTTGAACATTTGCAGTGCCACAGGATGGCTTCGGAGGGCTGAAATCCCTGTAATCTCTGTCAAGCCTTTCTGTCTCTGTTAAGAAGAGACAAAGTGCTGGGCCAGCAAAGGTTCAGGTTTCCCACCTCTTCCAATCAGCTTTTCACATAACTCCTTCCTAAATAGAAATTCTAGAATTAACACTGGTGGTGAATCTCCTAAATAAATTACCATGTCATCCATTATTTTCTTAAGATAAATTCCTTTTGTAGCAACGCTAAATCAAAGAGCATTATGTGTCTTAGGGCCTTTGATATTGTTATTTAAACTGGCTTCAAAGTGTTTATACCAGTTTAAATCTTACCCACCAGTATATGAGTACCCACTTTCCTGAATCCTCACCAACAGTTGGGTATTATTGTATTTATTGTTTTTCCAATTTGATGGTGAAAATAATACCTCGTTGTTTAAGTCAGCA
This sequence comes from Balaenoptera acutorostrata, assembly GCF_949987535.1. Classification (NCBI taxonomy): domain Eukaryota; kingdom Metazoa; phylum Chordata; class Mammalia; order Artiodactyla; family Balaenopteridae; genus Balaenoptera; species Balaenoptera acutorostrata. Next base: position 66,906,315 of record NC_080065.1, read on the forward strand.
ATTCCTTCATCATTAGTTAAGCATATGAACACTTATATATATACTTATTTGCCATTGTAACTCTTTTTCTGTAAATTGCCTTTTCATGTTATTTACCCATTTTTCTATTAGGATGCTTATTTTATTGATTTGTAAGAGCTCTTTATAAATTATGGATACTATGACCCTTTTTAGTAACCAGATTATTGCATCCAGCAGACAGCTCTGGAGCCTGAAGTTCCTGCAGGCTATGGAATTGTCCAAACGATATTTGCATAAACCAAGAAAAATACTAAGTAACTTCTAGTGCGTATTACCCAAATTTGACCTTTGCCTTTTAAATTAACTGGACATACTCTCTCATAGCTTTCATAAAGTTTGAGAGAAGGTGCTGCTGACTCGATCAAAAGCACCTTACACAAATATAAATGCAGGTTGTAGTTTTTGTAGACCAACTCTATAAGTGAGGTTACAATCAAGAAATAGAAACCACGTTGTATGGTTTTGTTTTGTTTCCACATCGGGATTTCTTGACAGAGAAACACTGGGGCACTGTAAATGCACAAAGGGAACACTTAGGTCTCACAAAGGTAGCAAACTGTTTTGTTGACAGTGTATCTCCTACCATACCCCTGCTTTCTGCTGCATATTCCCTGTGTCACTTATCACTGACCAGGAAAAGACAATTGGCTCCGGTCCAAGAGGCACATGAGAGACCCCAAGGCAGAAATTCACTACTAGGGGCCATAAGAAAAACAATGATTTGGATGCTGTTACCTGCGTCCCCCCCCCCCCACCTTATACGTTAAGCCTTTAATATAAAGGCTTTTAGCCTTTATAGCTACTTTATTTATTTATTTATTTATTTATTTATTTATTTATTTATTTTTGGCTGTGTTGGGTCTTCGTTTCGTGCGAGGGCCTTCTCTAGTTGCGGCAAGCGGGGGCCACTCTTCATCAAGGTGCGGGGGCCACTCTTCATCGCGGTGCGCGGGCCTTTCACTATCGCGGCCCCTCCCATTGCGGGGCACAGGCTCCAGACGCGCAGGCTCGGTAGTTGTGGCTCACGGGCCCAGTTGCTCCGCGACATGTGGGATCTTCCCAGACCAGGGCTCGAACCCATGTCCCCTGCATTAGCAGGCAGATTCTCAACCACTGTGTCACCAGGGAAGCCCCGCTTTTAGCCTTTATACTAGCCTCTCCCTAGTGGGAATTTTCAGAGCCACTTCTTCAGCCAAAACGCAATTTTGGGTTTGCAAATTTTGTCTTCTCTTGGGGGCTATAACCTTGTGATGAATACTGTGCTCTATTTCTTCTGGTTCAAATGTCCAGCCACCGTAAGAGTGATGAGGAAGAACTGGCGTGTTTGACAATGTGGAAAAATGATTACAATATCAGTTCACTTCATAGCTTACTGTCAGATTGTCTCCCCTCAAAAAACGTGTTTGCCCCAAAGTTAAACCTTTCACTGATTGTTCCTTTCTCCCCATTCTCCACAGTCTTTGACCTTCTCCCATCCGCCAGCCAGAGGCTGAACCCAGGTGTCCTGCAGCCAGTCCTGACAGACCCCACCCTGAAAGAGCTCTATGTGATCTCCACCTTCAAGCTGCAGACCAAAAGTTCAGCCACCATCTTCGGCCTTTACTCTTCAGCTGACAACAGCAAGTATTTTGAGTTTACTGTGATGGGACGCTTGAACAAAGGTAAGGAGATTTATAGAAATTATTTTCTTAAAAATCCTCTCTGCCTATTCCAGGATTTGGGGTCTACTTTCCTTCAGATGGTTCCATCCACCATTGATTTCAGTTTTCAATACCAAATTCCTCTGATTGTGCATTTACCCGTATAGGGAGGGTGAGTTGATATCGGGAGAAAGAAGGAAAAATAGCTTGCGGCAAAAATGCCCTTTGACATTGTCTGATCCTCGTGTTATTCTGGATCCAGTTCTGGAAGGAACAGGACCCAGGACAGTTTGGCCACTCAGTTAGTCAGCTTGAGCTGCTATAACAAATACCATAGACTGGGTGACTTAAGCAACAGATGTTTATTTCCCACAGTACTGGAGGCTGGTAAGTCCAAGGTCAAGGTGCCAGCAGATGTGGTTCCTGATGAGAGCCTGGGTCCTGGCTTGTAGACAGCCGCCTTCTCACTGTGTCCTCATATGGTCTTTCCTCAGTGTGTGCTGGTGCAGAGAGAGAGAGTGAGCTCTGTCTTCCTTTTCTTGTAAGGACGCTAATGCCGTCATGGGGGTCCCACCCTCATGACCTAATCTAAACCTAATTACCTCCCAAAGGCCCACTTCCTAATACCACCATATTGAGGGTTCGGGCTTCAACATATGAATTTGAGGGGAACACACACATTCAGCCTCTAATAGCCACTCACGCCATTCTTGTGCTCCCTTAGAAGCATGTGGCTTAGCAGACCTAACTCCTAGCTCTGCAAGCACCTCCCGAACTTGATAGAATATATCTCAGCGGTAGAACAAAATGAACAGCTCTCTTTTCTACCTGTTTTGTGCCAATTTACACAGGTCTGTCACTTGTTTGTTCCCTCTGCTGTCAAATGTTTCACTGTCAAATTGAGTTCCTACATGTACTAAGAAATGACTTCCAAGGAAAAAGGTCACTATTTTTTCATCTCCTTCTCTTCCACCCGTGCCCTGGGGACAACACCTGTTCCTGCTTATTGAGGAATGTGACAGATACGTGTCCATGCTGCCTCATGCTTTTAAAAAAGGAGGACTGGTCCTTCCGGCGAGATTTTTTTATTTCAGTTTGCTCTACAAAGTAGATACTTCTAGTGCTTCAAACTCTCTGAGATTCTAATTGTGATTGAACACTTGAAGCTGCAGGTGTTGGGAGCTGAAAGAAATTCCTAATTCTTAGAGTTCACAGGACTATGGAGTTAAAAGCAAGAAGGAATGGGCTTTTGACCCCTCCTTTTATGTCAAGTTCCAATATCCTCCTTCCCTCTCCTTCCATCTCACTCACAAGTCTGCTTTCTCTGTCTGTTCCTCACGGCCTCTCAGGGGCTGAGGTGCAGTTTCAGACAGTGAAGGGAGTTGGGGACATGGTTCATGATTTAGCAGATGTTTCAACCATTCCTGCTCCCTTTGCCCCACCTTCAGCCCTGATGGGAGGTAATTTCACCCATCTCTCTGCCTTGATTCTGACAACCCCATTTTGCCTCACATCTCTTGAAGGAACAGCTCATTGTCTAAGAACCCAGCTACTCAGTTTATCATCTATAAACGCCACCCTTCTTCATCTAAAGGGCAGTAGCTTCTCACTAAATTATTTTAGATGCACTGGAAGGTTTTTCTTTTAGCTCACTCAGCTTAGTGGCTAAAAGGCCCGCTATAGAGCCAAAAACTCTGCTTCTAGCTTTTCACTCTCTCTGAATCTCACCCTCTATTTCTAAATTGGCCATTGTGGAAAAACAAGCAACTTCCCCCAGCTGATTCTTTCTGTTCACTCTATAGAGGCCGGGGTAATGCTAGATACATGGGCAGGTAGATGGATAGGGAAGGGGGTTGTTAAGTGCGTTTCCTTTGAAGAATCACCAGTCATGTGAGTCAGCTGTTAATACCAGCTGATCTCCATGTTAAAGGAGAAAAAAAAGAGAAAAGTATTGAACACCTTTCCACCTGCCAACCTACTAGAAGAGATAAAAAGCTCTTAGAAAAAGTATTTTTTAAAAGGAGTCCTAAAAGAATCCAGAGATGACAATTCTCAGAAAACAAAGAGGAATTTATAACAGTATTAGAGTTGAAGAATTTGACACAGAGGAGATTCCCTGGAGCAATAGGAAAAAGGACAGAGATTTGCCATCCCTGGTGAATCTGAAAGTTTTAGGAAGGAGCAGGAGCCCATTGTGACTGGAACAAGAAAGAGAAGTCACTGGGTCCATCAGGTCCAGAAAAAGATGCAGCATGCGTTTGTGACTCCCCATTGAGGTGTTCAGTGGTGGTGCTGGGCTGCACCCTGCAGGCCTGCAAGTCTTGTTGCCCAGCCTCGAGACCAAAAGAAGAGCCCAGAACAGTGACAGAGACATCAACAGTTTATTGGACAGGGGATCTTACATGTCTGCAGCAAAAGGTCCTGGAGCGACATCCCACTGTATAGACCAGACAGCAGGCAGGACATGGCAGCGATCTTTGCTACTCGGGGGAGAAGGAGGCTACCATGTATGGGGAATTGACGTCAGGTTGGCTCATCAGTTACCAGGGAAACCGGCAGCTGGGGCACATCCCTCACAGCCCCTCAGATTAACCACCATCATGAGGGCAGAAGTTTCCCTTTAATAAACTAGCAGGTGGAGGCATTCTGGCATAAGGATTAGAATAAGCACTTGCCGGAGCAGGGGGCAAGCACGTTCATGTGAGTAGCGAGCAGGTGAAGCAGGGACTGGTCGAGCAGGGGAGTTACAGAGAGCAAGAGACCATCTTCAGTGACCTGACCATTCAGGGGGCCATGCACACCTGCCATGATTTGTGGAGGGTGGGGGGGAAAGCATCTTCCTGGAAGGTGAACCCCAGTCCATTATTCAACTGACAAGGCTCAGCTGCTCTTGTCTTCTGTTGCTTTGCATGGAAAACAGCGAAACAAGAAATCAAGACGTATCTCTCGTGACTTAAAACACCAGAGTAGGTAATAGGACACATCTTTCCCTCTATTAAAGGTTATGGTTTGGGAGAGGGTGACTGCACAGATGGAATCAAAGAGAGGATTTGGTTGTCTGGGCCTTTGACAAGCTCCTACGAGAAACTAAAGTGTATTCCATGAAGACTGCAAAGAATGAGTTTGCCACTGAGCTTTCTGTTTCTACCCTCTCCCTCTCCAAGTCATCCTACCACGGTCGCCTCATTACTGTTCGCAAAGCATAACTTGGATCTAGTTATGCCTGACTGCAGAGACCTGTAGTGGCTTCCGATCCCAAACTGAATAAGGTGCAATTGCCCAGGCTGGGCATTTAGGTCTTTCTATTGCCCGACTCCCAACGAGCCTTTCCAGTTTATCTGTCCTTCCAACTGTCTGTGCAGCCTGTGCTTCAGCTGGATGGACTAACTACTGTTCCCCGGACGCACCCACGCTGTCGCTCCTTCTCTGTCCTTTTGCTCTTGCCCTCTGCTTCCCCTGGTGCATGCCCTGCACCATCTCAAGTTACTGAAATCCTACACACGTAAGACACATCTCCAGCTCCTCCAGACACCTTTCTTTATATAACTTTGTACCTCCACAGAAGATGCTACTCTTCGCTTGCCTTGTATTTGAATTACTTAGAGGTCTTTTCTCCAGTAGGTTATAAGCTCCCCTAAGGCAAGGACTGAGCATCCCTTAACTCACCTTTGTGTATACTGCAGCACGTAGCACAGTGCCCTGTACATAGAAGTGGCTCATGAAGAGACTGGATAGAATAAATGGAGGCTGAGAAGAGTAGCTTTGTTTGAAAAAAAAAAAAAAAAAAAGACGTTGTGGAAATTCTAGATGTATACAGTGTCACACAGTAGGCCTGGCTCGGAATCACTTTTTGAATGAATGAATGTTGAAGACCATTTGGTTGAGGATGTAAAAGTAATACAGGTAGTATTTCTGATAGAAATGCTCTATCAGATTATTAGTAATACAGTGGTATAGAAATAAGCATTCTATAGAAACCACCTAGCTGGGTAGAAGATATGGTTGGTGATTTTCTTGAATCTGGCATAGAGACAACTCTCCAGTTAGTATCCTGAGTTTGAGTCACAATTAAAAGTCTCAGGAACTGTGTCACCATGAATACATCTCTGAATCCCCCTGAGTATCGATTTAGTATCTCTAAAGTGGGGATGATAATAGCTACCTCCCAGGTTGATTGCAAGAACTGACTTATATAAAGTATAATAACTTAGACTCTGAAGCTCAATAAAAACTTCAGGTTACTATATTAGATAGATTAGATAGACAGTGAGGGACAGAGACACCTTTCTATTATTTAGGCAACTGTCTTCCAAAAATGATGAGTTGGTGAACTCTTGGCTTACCTTAATGAAAGCTTCACCTTTCAGAAAAAGCATGAGAGGACCGCTTCTTTAGTCTTAATTTGAGAGCCACAGAAAAATAACTTGATGCTGTGGAAATGAAGGGAACTCCAAGAATTAGCAGTAATGACTGGAGAGAGTCAGGCTCCTCAGCCTATGATAGGAGAAGTCAAGTGGTTCAGAGTAGTTGTTCTGAAACCTGCAGGCTAATGAGAGATACAGCTGGAAAGAGATGGAAGAGTTTAAAAGTTAGAATTCTGGAATTCCCTGGCGGTCCAGTGGTTAGGACTCTGAGCTTTCACTGCCAAGGGCCCGGGTTCAGTCCGTGACGGGGGAACTAAGATCTTGCAAGCTGCGTGGAGCGGCCAAAAAAAAAAAAAAAAGTTAGAATTCTAAACCAAATAATGAAGGGGAAAAAATGAGGTGCCTCAAACACTTATAATAATATTTATTTAGGGAGCCATTACAATGAACCAGGGCCGTGCTAAAGGCTCAACGCTCATGTTCCCTTTTAACTTTCACAGTACTCTTATGAGGTACCCTTGAATGAACTCAGTTTTAAAATGATGATATACAGAAAGTGGAAAGAATTTTCGTGAACTTTAGGACAAACCTTCAGAGGGTTGTACTATTATTCATGCATTTTGGGATTTCCTGGAAAAGAAAGCTGGGATTATTTGAAGGCAAATAGGTTTACTAAAAATAAATCCTGCCAAACTTTTTAATGAATTTTATGAAGTCACTCATTATACCTTTCTGAATAATATAAAAAAAGAATAAGCTAGATAAATAGTACTGTTAGGAGTTGGTAAATTGCCTTATAGCAAAGTATCTAGTGGTTTTTGACAAGGCTCTGTCTTGGGCATTGAACTTTTCAACATATCAGTGACTTAGGTGGAAACATAGTATTTTAACATGTTTGCAGTTGGCACAAAGCTGGAAAAAACAGTTGAACATGTCAGAGGCCATTATCAAGATTTATAGGGTCCTACCTGGCTGACACACAATAGGCCACCATCAGATTAAATTTAACAATAATAAATGTAAATCCGTCCTCTAGGAATGAAAAGTAAATTGTAGACACCCAGGATGTGGAAGACCCATCCTAAGCATTCTAGTCAACAACGTTAAGAACCAAGCAATGTTGAGCACAGTGCCTGGCACTTAGTAGTTGCTCAAAAATGTTTGCTGAATGAATGAATGAATGAACAGATACAGTGATGCAACTTTTTTAAAAGCTTTTTAAATTTTAGGCTTCATTAATACATACATGTGGCCAGATCAAGGACACTGATAGTCCCACTGTACACTTAATTGTCCAGCCACATCTAGAATACTGTGTGTAGTTGTGAGCACATTTCACAGGGACACTGTCAAGTCAGAGATTACCTTGAGGAGAGTCACCAAGCCAGCATCCCTCTGGATCCCATTTTTTTACCACATCACAAGTCAAAAAATTAAAGGAACTGGAGAAATCAAGGAGCCAGACAGAAGACGTGAGAGAGATGAAAGTTGCCTTAAAATATTTGAAGAATATCATTTTGATTGAGGATAAGATTATATCTGTCTATAGTTCTGAAGAATAAAATTAGGACACACTGGTGGAAGTTGGAGGAAACACATATTGGCTCTGAATTAGGAAAATCTTGGGGAGCAATCCAAAAGTGAAATGGGTTTTTCTGCAAAGTAAAGTTCTTTGTTACTGGAAATGTGCTGGTAGAGACTGCACTTTTACTGAAGGGATTTGTGAAGTGAGATATTAAGCTGGATGACTTATAATGCTAATATTCTGTGGCTCTACTAAGGCTAGAGAGCATTCCATGGGCATTTAAGAAGTTGCTTTGCACCTCTCTCCTATAAGGTGACCTTGGGATTCTGTGCACATTTACAGCTTTGTTACCTACAAGATAGTTGTTTACAGTGATGCCTCATAACTTAGCAAAATATAAAGCCTTTTGCAGATGTTCAATATAACTGCTGTGCTTCCTTTCACTGGATGTTTCTTTGCTCCGTGTGTGTGTGTGTGTGTGTGTGTGTGTGTGTATGTGTATTCTGTAAGCTTTACATTGGTTTAAACTGCTACAAAAAAATTTCAAAACACACATGCTGCATTTATCACATCTGGGAGTCACCCAGAGTACTTTTAGGAGAAGCAGTTTGATGATTTACCTTTTATGTATTTCCAAAGCACTAAAGTTACAAAGACCTTAGCGTATAGGGCATAAAGATAAATGAGTCAAGGCAAACAAGAATATCCGTCACAAGAGACATTAATGGCAAGAAGTTTTTTTTTAATGTACAGTTATTTGAAGAAGAAGAGGAAAGGTTGACAGCAATTACTTTCATCATATATTTAAAAGGGCCACAGAGCAAAGCCATTTGCCAAGCAAAGCAGAAAGCCCCGGAATACCTTGCTGAGTTTGCTGCCTGCAGGCCAGGTCACTCTGAATTTCTTTGCCCAAGCAGACAAAATATTATCATTTCCAGTTCTTTAAAGCTGGCAGCCTGCTTCATAGCTTTGATATTCAACACATCATAATATTTTTGACTACCAAGTCCGTCCACTTTTCAAAAAGCACCTTTTGAAACTTTTCCCAAGATAGCAATATTTCAAATCTTCATTGCTTGGATTTGCTTCTTCATCTTCATCCCCCGCCAGTCACTGAGATGGTTTTAATCAGGCCAGGCTGCATGACTCCTCTGTCAGGCTGGTGCCCAGACATGGAAATGCAGCCATAAAATGAGGCTCCAAACTCTCAAGTACACAAAGATGCTACATTTAGAAGGAAAAGATTTATGTAAGTAAACTAATAGAAACTGCTCCCCACATTTTTAATAAGATTGTGGATTAAAAAAAATCAGAGTAGATACATGAATACTCTATTTTATCTATTTTTTCATTCAACAGATAGTTGTATTTGGTGTTCTCAGATGCTGTGGTGTATGGGAATATTAGTAAGAAATAGACTGCTTGTCCCAAGAGTTTATGCTTTAGTAGAGAAGATGAGAAATAAACAAATATACTAGTACCTACGTTTGTATAGCAGCTTATATTTTTGCATTTTCTTATTTGACCACCACTGAAAACAAAATGAAATAGGAAGGACAGCTTTTATTGACTCCTTTTAATAGTTTAAGAAGTGGACACTTCAGGCCCAGGGTCACATAGGGATTTAATATCCGAGCCATGACTGGAACCTGAGTCCTGAAAAAGTATACCTAGCAAAGCACCGAGAAAGTGTTAGGGAAGATGAATGAGGCAGTAACTTCCAACCCTGGGGAAGATGGAAGACTAGAGGGAGTCTGGTGCATTTGAGCTGGATCTTGGCTTCAGATTTGTAGCAATGATGGAGCAGGAAGGAGAAGAATGGAGAAGAGAACATTCGCACAGAAAGAAAAGGATGAGGGAGGCTGGAGAAAGCTAGAGAGGGGTGAAAATGGGTTGTTAGAACTGGTCGTTCAGCTTGGCTGGTGATCAGCAGAATGGAAGGTGGCAGGAAGGTTGGACCAGTCCTGGGATAAGTTACATATTAATTAGGGACCGCTAGGGAGCTAATGAATGATTCCATTGGCTCGCTTGTGTGTTGCATTGAAAAGGCAATCATTTGGTCAAAACAGTCCTGTAAGAATCTCAAGCTTTCAGTCCAGAAAAACTGCATAGAAAGAGACCCTCAGCAAGAAGGTAAGTAAGGAATCTGGCAGAGAAACCCAGAGATAGAACAAGGTAGAGGCAGAAACACTGTTTGAAGACCTGCAGCCTTCAGTTCTAATCAGAGGAGTTCTTGGTACTCGCCCTGAGAGAGAACAAGGCTGAAATCTCCAAGCAAACTTGTTTCAGTGAGAAGCAAGCAAGAGAATGGAATGTGCCTCAGCTGAAGAAGCAGAGCTGTCCCCAGTGATGGTTTTCCTGAGTGCGTTGCTCCCTGGGGTGCTAAGGGGCAGAAGTGGGCTGGAGCCAGGAGAAGACTGCTCCTTCCGGCTTCCAGGCCTGACTTTTCACACCTTCTGGAGGCAGAAGTGATGTCTTACTGGCTCACTTGTATTTTCCCCTCTGTTTTGCTCCCCTCTGCTCTGTGTATATGTTGGGCTAAGATTGGGCAAGGTGAGCACTGGGAAAGGGGGACCAGAGAGAGGAAGGGAACCATGTCTGCTCTCTCCCCTCCAGTGGTGCTGCTTCTGGAGAAGGTCAGGGAATCTCCCAGGCCGCAGGCTCCTGGGTTGTTGAGGCTGTTTCTAGACTCATTGTGACTGATGGGGAAATGCTGAGTTTTCTGAGCAGGTGCCTGTCGACCCTCTGGGGTAGTCTTACTGCTCTGAAGATAAAATAAGTATAGAAGCACTGAAGTAAGGAGTTTACAATAAAAAAGAAAAATGAAAAAATGGAAGCCATAAGCAAAATGAAAATTATTGGATCAAGTATGAAGAATGGTAAATGTCAAAGCACTTGATAATTTTCTGCTAACAGACCTTGTGAAGATGGAAGTTTCCATAATTCTTCTTTTCCTTTTTTTCCTCTTGCTCTTGTCACAAGATCTAGAAGCATGAGGAATTTGTCATTTCAGTGCTGCACTGCAACACAAAGCAAGGCAGAAGTATAGCGTGCCCTTAAATGACAGCATGAACACAATGGCAGGTTTGGCTGCCTGCAATAGATGTTAAATTGCTACTCTCTAAACTTTTAAATTTATATGTGAAAAGCTTTCAAGGCAATCATTTAATTATTCATTGGAAGTTTATATTCACAACATTAATGTGCACCTGTTATATATAATGTACTCCACTAGGTACTATTTATGAAATTAAACTTAGCGATTCAGTTATGAAAATAAATCATGGCCCACATGGCCTGGAAGGCCTGCTAAAAGCAGGCAAGAGGCCCATGAAAATATGTTTCCTTTGAATTCCACAGAAATTCCAGGGGAGAAAGACCAAGGGTATTTGTTTTAAGCTGCTCTGTGTATCCTCTTAAACTGTTACTATGAGGAACAGAGGTTGTGGCCATAATGAAAATGAGGAGATCCTGAGTATATGTGTCTATGACCTGGTTGAAGTCTGGTAGTCCAAGTGGCGTTTTCACTGGCCTGTAAAAACACCAGGGATTTGCAAAACTATTCAAAAAAGTAAAGAAATGGATGTCTTAAAATATTGAATTAGTGCATATATTTGGGTTCATTTTCCCCCTCTTTTGTGTACCTTATGCCTCCAATTTCCAGCCATGCTGTTACTATTATAAATTCTCAACAATATTAAATAAAGGGGTAAAAAACTCTGTTGTATCCCATGTTTAAAATACCTCAAGAATTTCTACTCACGTCTGTTTTCTTTCTCCTCATACCACATTTGCTTAAGTCTTACCAATACTTTGCTTCAGGAAACGTAGTAATGTACTACAGCCATAGAAAGGCCTTCTAGCCAGTCTGTTCTGTCAGGTCTTACCAATTCTTCTCTCTCGGTAAGCAAGTGGCGGCGACCACATGGGCACGAGAGAAGATCTCCTGACTCCTCAGGGCATCTCTCTACACCACAGACCCTGATGCCAACTGGCCCCCTCCAGCCATGGTCAAATGGGAAAGCAAATCTAGTCAGGGTTTAGAAGGGTGGGGAAGTCAACCTAGAAAGTCTAATGTATTTGGAGGAAGTCTTCAAAAACATCTTTAAAATTTCATAGTAGGGATTATTTTTTCTGGCAATATTGCAACATAAACAGATATTCCTGGCTGGCTACTCCATGGGGCAGCACCAAGTTGGCATTTACACTTCACAGAAGAGGTATCTGAGGAAAGATGGTCCCAGTTACTTGTTATGAATCATACAGACTGACTGTAGCACACTCTGGGTTTATGTGTGGAATTCATTTTTTTCTTTTACTTTTTTGTATTACATAAGTAATGCATGTTTCTTGTAGAAAAATCAGGCAATGAAAATGAAGAAAAGGAAAAAAACACATCGTCCAAGCACCCAGCAATGACCGTATTAATATTTCCTTCTAATTTTCTGTATATGTGTATATACGTCTATGTACATACCTACATAGTTTTTTCGGAATGAACCTGTACTGGCTCATAACCTTTTTTTCACTCAACATAATACTGGGAATGTCTTTTTGTGTAAGGTAGTGGATCTCCCGTGAAGTCCTTACAAAGGCCTATCCAGGCCTTAGCATTCTTTTAGTCATGGAATAAACCACACTCAGTTTCAAATTCTAGTCCTGTCACTTACTGTGTCCTTGAGCAAGTTCCTTCTCTTATCTGAGCTTCCCTTTCCTCACCTGTAGTCATTCCAGTTTCATAGGGTTGCAGTGAGGAGAAATTAAGTGTTTACAGCAACGAAGGGCAGCACCCAGCTCTGTAGTAGCGCTCAGTAAATGTTTGCAAATTAATGAATTCATGCCTTCAGGAGCTTGGATGTTACTTGACTTTTGATGGGTTCTACTTGCTCACTGTACTCATCATTATCTGAAATTATACTGTTTATTTTCAAATTTACTACTTATTGTCTCTCTTCATGAGCTCAAAACATTCTCAGCAACAGAGTGGTGGCCAGTGCCTAGAAAAATGCCTGGCACACAAAATGTTGAAAATTTATGGTGCTGACTTACTTGCGTCTTTCCAATGACCCAGCCTCGCCATTGTCACCTGGAGGCTGTGCAGCACAGAATCACGCCCTTTCCCTTTATCTCATTATTCGCTGACCCGTGCTTGGTTCTAGCCATCCTCCGTTACCTGAAGAATGATGGGAAGATTCATTTGGTGGTTTTCAACAACCTGCAGCTGGCTGACGGCAGGCGGCACAGGGTCCTCCTGAGACTGACCAATCTGCACCGGGGAGCTGGCTCTGTAGAGCTCTACGTGGACTGCTCGCAAGTGGATTCCATTCACAATCTCCCCAGAGCCTTTTCTGGCCTCGCCCAGAGTCCTGAGGCTGTTGAATTGAGGACTTTCCGGAGGAAGGCACAGGTAAGAACCCACAAACCATTCTCCAAAGTGGAAAGATGAGTTACTGAAGCTTCTGCTGAATGCAGAAGAGTGGGCTGAGGTCAAGAGTGGGTCTAATTTTGGCTGCATGTTAAAAACACCTGTGGAACTTAAAAACCGACTGCTAGAGGGCCCACCCTCCAGCCAAGTTAAATCAGAATCTATAGCGGGGGGTGCGTCAGCATCAGTATTTTTTAAAATACTGATTCTAACATGAAGTCAAAATTGAGAGCTGCTCTTTTAGATGATAAGTGGAGACTTTGGGGATATAATTGTAAAGCAGGAAAGGAATAGCAAAAAGAATAGCAAAAATTTTTAAACTATCTTAGGGCAATAGGATGATCTACTTGTAATCTTTCTATAATGTTATTATATATATATTTTTTTTAATTTATTTATGGCTGTGTTGGGTCTTCGTTTCTGTGCGAGGGCTTTCTCTAGTTGTGGCAAGCGGGGGCCACTCTTCATCGCGGTGCACAGGCCTCTCACTATCGCGGCCTCTCTTGTTGTGGAGCACAGGCTCCAGATGCGCAGGCTCAGTAATTGTGGCTCACGGGCCCAGTTGCTCCGCGGCATGTGGGATCTTCCCAGACCAGGGCTCGAACCCATGTCCCCTGCATTGGCAGGCGGATTCTTAACCACTGCGCCACCAGGGAAGCCCCTGTTATTATATTTTTAATGAAAGTAAAAAAGAATGATTGGAAATTGCCAAGCACCAGGAACAACATTTTTCACAGGCCTCACTAGAGCATCCCTAACAAAAAGACCCTTATGGCCAACTTAATTCCATGAGGCCTTACAAATCACATCACTTCTGTCTTCTGTTTTATGCCCTGTTGATGGTATTTTTTTTCATCATATCATTGCACCTACTGTAGAAATTGCCACATATGTTTCTCTTAGAATTTTGTGCTAGGGGGACTTCCCTGGTGGCGCAGTGGTTAAGAATCCGCCTGCCAATGCAGGAGACATGGGTTCAAGCCCTGGCCCGGGAAGATCCCATGTGCCACAACTACTGAGCCCACGTGCCACAACCACTGAAGCCCGTGCTCCTAGAGCCCATGCTCCACAACAAGAGAAGCTACCACAGTGAAAACCCCGTGCACCACAACGAAGAGTAGCCCCTGCTTGCCGCAACTAGAGAAAAGCCCGCGTGCAGCAACGAAGACCCAATGCAGCCAAAAATAAATATAAAAAATAAATAAATAAATTTATTTTAAAAAAATTTGTGCTAGGAAATACTGTTTCCTATAAATAACTAGTATTCTTTGTCTTTTCCAATTATTACTGTAACTGCTCATCATTCCAGAATTTCATCTGATACAGAAGTCAATCCCAAAATCAATAACTACGTTCATCCACTGTGGCCCATATTGTTGTTTTATATATTGCAATCACTATTTTCCACTTCTATTTCATTATTATATGCTTTAACTAAATTATATGTGCTTTTAGCAAGTTATTCTGAGCCCTTTGTGTAAAGAAGCAGGGTGTAAACAGTAATTTCCATTGTAACTAGGAATGCTGAGAAGTTTTAGATAATAATGTAAAAACTATGAATCAGATACTAGAATTTGTGCTTGAAACATAGGAAGCATTTTCAAGCAGAAGTTTCAGGAAAGCTAAAATCCAAGTTTAGAGAGAGGGAGAAAGAGTTGTATATATATTTAGTGTAGATTTATAGAGAGAGAAAAAAATTAATGGAGAGATATGCCAAACTTTATTTCTGAATCCCCAGAGTAGCCCAAATAGTCAGAATGACAGTCAGAAATTGTGTCACTGACATTTCAGAAATTAGTCTCCACCACCAAATAAGTCCATTTCTAAAAACCAAGGTCATCAGAAATAGATGGAATTTTTTGGAATTTTGTCCAAAAGTTCTACCTCCTTAGACTATCAACAAGGACCACAGTGCTCTGTCTTCATAGTCACCTTCTCAGTCAGTCAGTCAGTCAGTCAATTAGTCAGTCAGTAGGCACATTCTAGGCATTAGACCAAACAGTCATGGCTCTGCCTCCATAGAGCTTATGGTCTGATTCCAACAAAATACCTGTTATGTAGCACATGTTGCACACATCTTAATTTAGCTAAATGAAAAAGCAGAGTCCCTATGAAAATCCTTAGCATGCTCATTTCTAAATAAGAATGATGACTTTATGTTGCCAGTTAACATAAACATTTTCTTTTTTTTTTTTTTTAATTATTAGCACCTTTAATTTTTATTTATTTATTTATTTGGCTGTGTTGGGTCTTCGTTTCTGCGTGAGGGCTTCCTTTAGTTGCAGCAAGCGGGGGCCACTCTTCATTGCGATGCGCGGGCCTCTCACTATCGTGGCCTCTCTTGTTGCAGAGCACAGGCTCAAGACGCGCAGGCTCAGCAGCTGTGGCTCACGGGCCTAGTTGCTCCACGGCATGTGGGATCTTCCCAGACCAGGGCTCGAACCCGTGTCCCCTGCATTAGCAGGCAGACTCTCAACCACTGCGCCACCAGGGAAGCCCAACATAAACATTTTCTATCATACATGTATAAAATAGTGTGTACAGTAAAAGCTACAAAATTAAGGGATGAGGAAATTGACTATGACTAACAATGAATGATGGATATAAACCAGTAATGTGAAAATATATGAAGATATACATCACAGAATATACAGTTTAATATCACTAATTATTAGAGAAATGCAAATCAAAACCACAATGAGGTATCGCCTCACACCGGTCAGAATGGCCATCATCAAAAGGTCTACAAGTAATAAATACTGGAGTGGGTGTGGAGGAAAGGGAACCCTCTTGTACTGTTGGTGGGAATGTAAATTGGTACAGCCACTATGGAGAACAGTATGGAGGTTCCTTAAAAAACTAAAAATAGAACTACCCTATGACCCAGCAATCCCACCACTGGGCATATACCCTGAGAAAACCATAATTCAAAAAGACACATGCACCCCAGTATTTATTGCAGCACTATTTACAATAGCCAGGTCATGGAAGCAACCTAAATGTCCATCAACAGAGGAACGGATAAAGAATATGTGGTATGTATATACAATGGAATATTACTCAGCCATAAAAAGGAATGTAATTGGGTCATTTGTAGAGACTTGGATGGACCTAGAGAATGTCATACAGAGTGAAGTAAGTCAGAAAGAGAAAAACAAATATCGTATATTAACATATATATGTGGAGTCTAGAAAAATGGTACAGATGAACCTGTTTGCAAGGCAGAAATAGACACAGATGTAGAGAACAAACATATGGACACCAAGAGGGGAAAGGTGGGGTGGGATGAATTGGGAGATTGGGATTGACATATATACACTAATATGTGTAAAATAGATAACTAATGAGAACCTGCTGTATAGTACAGGGAACTCTACTCAGTGCTCTGTGGTGACCTAAATGGGAAGGAAATCCAAAAAAGAGGGTGTATATGTATACGTATAGCTGATTCACTTCGCTGTACAGCAGAAACTGAAACTAACACAACATTGTAAAGCAACTATACCCCACTAAAAAAGAAAGAAAAAGAATATACAGTTTATTCATCCTCATAGTCCAAGGAAACCAGAGACTTTGCTAAAACCTGGATCCAAGACACCCTAAAAACAATAGTGTTTAAAATTGGGGTCAATGTCTTATTCATTACAGTCTAAACTCCATAAACAGACAACTCTTAAGAGGGTCCTGCCACAAAAGAGCTTGTTTACCATGAAGGAAAACTGCCTTTTCTCTTCTCCGAGTCACCTTCATGAACTCTCAGACCACGCTGGACGCCAGCACTCTCCTAAGCTACTGGTTTCTTCCATATTTGCTTCAGTCAAAAGGATAGGGCTGGCAGGCTTCAGGAAAAAATGCAAAACCACAAAATTATGTAAAGTGTCAGAGTCCAAGTATTCAGGCCTACTCTGTTATGAAAATTGTGTGCGTCTGCAAGCTCATTGGCTTTTGAATGACATCAGCAATGTGTGGTATGAATCCGATTTCTTCCAGGACTCCTTGGAAGAGCTGAAGTTGGCGGTGAGAGGCTCGCTGTTCCAGGTGGCCAGCCTGCAAGACTGCTTCCTGCAGCAGAGCGAGCCGCTGGCCGCCACAAGCACAGGTGTGGGCTCTTGGGCAGTTTGCACGCCTCCATCAACACAAACCCCCAGGCCCCCGGCTGGACTGGGTCCCATCCCAGAAAGGTGGGCTGTCGGCAGAGCAGCCCTACAGGATCATGTACCTACAGAGATGAGGCTCTTGTGCCAAAGTCCAGGGCAAGGAATATTTTCATTGCACTTTTATTGGTATAATTCATAGGAATTTGGAGTAACCAGCCCAGTGGCATCATTATCATTATGTTTTAGATGAATTAAATGAATTTTACCCCAAATTAAATTCCTGTATCTTAGGTTCTTTGTCTTGATGATCTCTGGGAAATCATTTGTTTTTGAGTCACTGTAGAAATAGCTGTCACTGACTGAATGCTCCTTACCTTCTGCTATTCCTACAGGAGACTTCAATCGGCAGTTCTTGGGGCAGATGTCACAACTAAACCAGCTACTGGGAGAGGTGAAGGATCTTCTGAGACAGCAGGTAACAAGTAGGACATACCATCAGAGAAGGCCCAGTCTAATCAGAGAAGCTCTTTGTTGGAGTTAATGGAGCTGCAGGCCTACAGAGGCAGGGAGGGGACCTGGAGCCTGACCCCAAGTGGCCCCGTGCAGCCTGCTGCCCTGGGGCTCTGAAAATGGGGGACCAGCCTGTGATAAACACACCAGGGCTCCATGCAGAGTGGGAACTACCAAGAGCTCCTTTAACACTCCTTTAAGTACTGCTTAATAGTTTGCTACTCATGGATTCTTTCACTCCTGGATTATACATCAGGCACTCCTTTTCCATCTTTTTTTTTTCCCCTTCCCATTTCTAAAGGTCAAGGAAACATCATTTTTGCGAAACACCATAGCTGAATGCCAGGCTTGCGGTAAGTGCTTTTCTAGTAACTGGTGCATTCAGAGTTGGACCAGCAAATGCCGACTGATGACGGGCCTGGGTGGGTGAGGCCCCACTGGCGCTGGTTTCTGGAGGTTTGGCACAGAGGCGGAGGGAAGGGAAAAGAAGGTCACTGGGAAACTAAACTTGATTCTGTATCAGCTCTGTTTTCTTGGTGGTTTATAAGCCTGTGGATGATGGTTTTCCTCTAGGTCCTCTCAGCTTTCAGTCTCCAACCCCCAACACTGTGGTGCCCCCCGTGCTCCCAGCATCCCCGACACCCCCAGTGCGCCGGTGCAATTCCAACCCGTGTTTCCGTGGCGTCCGATGTACCAACACCAGAGATGGCTTTCATTGTGGGCCCTGCCCCGAGGGCTACACAGGAAATGGGATCACCTGTTCTGACGTTGATGAGGTAAAAGTTCAACTGCATAGGATGGGGCTCCCTCAGTATCTTGGACACCCGACAGCTTATGGAAAAAGAAGCCATGTTGATGACTAAGGGATGACTTGGGTTGTCCTCCAGGCTACATAAAAACTACTCCCTCAGGAATCCTTAGAGATCTGTGAAGATGGGAAGGAGGAGGCATGATGCATAGTTGTGGCTGTGATCATTACATCTCCCCTCCGTGGTTCCCACTCTTCCGGTTTGTGTTGCTACAATGCTGAGATTTCAGCCTTCAACTCTAACATTGATTCTTTCTCTTAAGCAGTCTCTGTGACAATTGTGATTTTTCCACACATTTGCAAACGTGGGAGGGGAAAGATCTGGGTAAGGGTATATTTCAGGGGTTGCAACTGATTGCTTCAGGCTTCTTAAAACAGAGGAGCAGACAGGAATCTCAAACCAATAAGACCTTTTGAAGAGGCCCCATAATCTGTGAGTAACCAAAAGTGCCCAGAGATGGAGCCAGAAAGACATACAGCAAATACGGGCTGTTTGGCCACCTGGCAAAGCCTCTGAAGGACCATGGTTAGCCAGTCACTGGTCCAGTCCCAAAGCAGTGTTCACAGTGGGTAGCAAGGCTGCCCCCAGAATGTGCCTTTGCCCTCCCATCAGGCCAGAGGAAGGCTGGAAGGAGCTTTCACACACATGGATCCTGCAGGCTTGTGGTAGCTGATTACCTCCCCAGGTAGTAAGCAATTAAGATGGTCTCTAGTCATCCCTCCACTGGAAGAACATCTGCACATGTTTCACAGAACTGCATCTGGTTTTTATCTGTAAGCTGGAATTTTCCTCCTTTTGAGAGGGCAGGAAGTGGTCATGTTTTTTACATTAGTTGGACTGGTTAAAAACAAAACAAAACAAAACAAAATCAGAATGAACCTCCTAGACCGTGAGAGCCTAGGAACAGTCATGGACTTGGTAGGGCACAAAGGCAGGCACAGACCCTGATGAATCACATCTTACTCAAGAAACAACTGCCCTGGCTTTGTCTTCTCAAGGTCTTTTTGTTTGAGTAGTTGGTTCCTTTGGACTCAACTAATAGCCAGCTGACAAGTGGTCCAGGAGCACTGTCCTCTCACAGAGGTTTTAAAACTCCAAGTTAGAATATCAGGGAATTTGCACTGGGAGGTAGACTGGTTAACATTAAGGACTCTTTCCACTCGGCTGTGCGTGATTCTATAATATAGCAAAAGCCCACTACAAGGAAACCTCCAGACCGTGTGGGTCAGGGATTCTGTGAGTAACTATGAAATTGGAAGCCTTTATTGCCTTTGATCATGTCGAGCACCAAAAAATGGGTAGTTAAATGAATCCCCAAATCTGTGCAAATAGATGAATGGAAGTTTGAGACTGTTTTCTCCAAGTGGCTAAAGAGTGAATTTTTCTTTCTCTCTAGTGCAAATACCATCCCTGCTACCCAGGCGTGCGCTGTGTGAACTTGGTTCCTGGCTTCAGATGTGACGCCTGCCCGGTGGGCTTCACAGGGCCCATGGTGCAGGGTGTTGGGATCAATTTTGCCAAGACAAACAAGCAGGTGGGCTGAAGTTGTGGCCTTTTAATCTGTAATTACCAACAGAAAACCTTTGGTTGGTTCCCACCTCTTTCCATATAACCCTTTACCTCCCTGAGCGGCCAAGGGTGTGCGGAATGTCCTCATGCACTGCGGGTACATTGGGAAGTTTTCCAACTCATTTCATCAAGGCTAGTGAGGAGGAAGCTAGTCAACTGGGATAATCGAGTAGCACTAGGAAAGCAGTGAAGGGGATAATCCTGGATATGTGGCATGATTCAGCCTTATTTTGTTGGTAGTCTTTGAACATTTTGTCCCACCAAATAACTTAAGAACTGGGGAAACAAATAAAAGCTTTGAAAAATTAGGTCACTTTCATAGAGTCATTGTTGCTGATCAGAAGCTGTTTTAGAGATGAGAGGATTTCAAGAGTAGAAATAATCCCCTGAGGAAACCTGCCTTTCTTCTTATATAAGCTGTAAATTGCTGTAAAGCACTCAAGCACTTTGTGACAGTCTCCGTTTATTTCCAAATGTTCTACTATATCCTGGCCATTATTTAACTGACTGACCGTGAAATTCTTTTTGATGTTTTCAGCCCTTAAAAATGGTTGGTCTATAAATATATTTTACCACTTTAGGGAAATTACTAGCTTTAAAGAAGGGCAGAGGTTCATTATTTCCTAGCAGCCTATCAAAGGATTCTAGAGGGCATCATTTTTTAGACTAGAAAAAGGAGCCAAGCTCGACACACAGGAATGACAAGAAGCCATTGGAGTAATGACCTAAGTTTTTCTTCCTCTTCTCTAAAGACAGAATCGCCAAGACTAAGCTAAGGAAAATAGACAAGAAGAAACAGAAGGTGCTTTATGTAAGCTAGGAAGGAGCCCTTCCGTGGATTTCCAGAATATGGTAGAATGAACTCAAGTCAAAGGGAGCCAACTTGCTAAAATTAAACAACAAATTTTAATGCATGACCAATATCAAAAGAAATAAAAGGAAATGTGCAGGTTCGAGAAACAAAGAGGGAACTCAAAGTCAGAGCTGTGGGTGGAAACTGATGTCACAGCAACTCATGGGAGGTGGGAGATGGTTTTAGATCCTCCAAGTGGGAAACTGGGGTTCAAGCACTATGGGGGTATAGCAGATGTAGTCTTGAACCTTTAGAAAGACCTAATACCCCTGAAGAAAGCCAGAAGCCTTAGAGAGCTACCCTACTCATTACAAGGAGATGAGAAAACTTTCTTAGCCCCCCAAAATCAACAGGAAGCTTGATGTCAGCTTTGGGACATGGTTGACAGAAATGACAGTTGCCCACAACAAATCAAAACTCCAAGCTTGTAAGACATATAGTCATGAGCTCCAAACCTATGTTACACACAGGATGCAGAAACAGAAGCCCCAAAATTGACATAAAAACCAGCCCTAGAGCAGTAAAATCCCCAGGACCCTGGCTAATATCACTTTGTGAAGAGACTGCAAAACTCAGGGCAAGTGGGACACCCTCAAGCAAAAGCAGGGCCACTAAGGATATACTCTGATCACCAGCCTACCTGAAATTCCATGTCCTCGCTTCACACAAAGATGTCAAAACAAAGCAAAATGTATTTGTCTTTCTACTTAAACAGTGTCCCTTTAAACTTCTTTGCACTAGGTCTGCACTGACATTGATGAGTGTCGAAATGGAGCGTGTGTTCTCAATTCTATCTGTGTTAACACTTTGGTGAGTATTTTTCATGGCTCTTGTTATCGAAGACCAGTTACTAAAACAAGTATGTGTACATAAATCATAACCCTAAAACACATGGAGAACATATGGGCATAATATATTTGATTTGCAAGTTAGGATAAAAGTTTGTGCTGAAAAACAGTTTTTAATGTAAGAGTAATTTATAAGTAATTTTCTATATAAGAATGATTTTATATGGGAATTCCCTGGTGGTCTACTGGTTAGGACACTGCGCTGTCACTGACGAGGGCTCGGGTTCAATCCCTGGTCGGGGAAATAAGATCCCGCAAGCTGTGTGGCATGGCCAAAATAATAATAATAATAATAATTTTATAAATGCCAAATTTGTTCTTTATCTTCTCTCAAAGTTGCAGTGTTGGGTTTTGTTTTATATATATATATATACAGCAGGTCCTTATTAGTCATTAATTTTATACACATCAGTGTATACATGTCAATCCCGATCTCCCAATTCATCCCACCACCACCACAACCCCCCCACCGCTTTCCCCGCTTGGTGTCCATACGTTTTTTCTCTACATCTGTGTCTCTATTTCTGCCCTGCAAACCGGTTCATCTGTACCATTTTTCTAGGTTCCACATATATGTGTTAATATACGATATTTGTTTTTCTCTTTCTGACTTACTTCACTCTGTATGACGGTCTCTAGATCCATCCACGTCTCAACAAATGACCCAATTTTGTTCCTTTTTAATGGCTGAGTAATATTCCATTGTATATATGTGCCACATCTTCTTTATCCATTCGTCTGTCGATGGGCATTTAGGTTGCTTCCATGACCTGGCTATTGTAAATAGTGCTGCAATGAACATTGGGGTACATGTGTCATTTTGAATTATGCTTTTCTCTGGATATATGCCCAGGAGTGGGATTGCTGGATCATATGGTAATTCTATTTTTAGTTTTTTAAGGAACCTCCATACTGTTCTCCATGGTGGCTGTATCAATTTACATTCCCACCAACAGTGCAAGAGGGTTCCCTTTTCTCCACACCCTCTCCAGCATTTGTTGTTTGTAGATTTTCTGATGATGCCCATTCTAACAGGAGTGAGGTGATACCTCATTGTAGTTTTGATTTGCATTTCTCTAATAATTAGTGATGTTGAGCATATTTTCATGTGCTTTGTGGCCGTCTATATGTCTTCTTTGGAGAAATGTCTATTTAGGTCTTCTGCCCATTTTTGGATTGGGTTGTTTGTTTCTTTAATATTGAGCTGCATGAGCTGTTTATATATTTTGGAGATTAATCCTTTGTCCGTTGATTCGTTAGCAAATATTTTCTCCCATTCTGAGGGTTGTCTTCTCGTCTTGTTTATGGTTTCCTTTGCTGTGCAAAAGCTTTGAAGTTTCATTAGGTCCCATTTGTTTATTTTTGTTTTTATTTCCATTACTCTAGGAGGTGGATCAAAAAAGATCTTGCTGTGATTTATGTCAAAGAGTGTTCTTCCTATGTTTTCCTCTAAGAGTTTTATAGTGTACAGTCTTACATTTAGGTCTCTAATCCATTTTGAGTTTATTTTTGTGTATGGTGTTAGGGAGTATTCTAATTTCATTCTTTTACATGTAGCTGTCCAGTTTTCCCAGCACCACTTATTGAAGAGACTGTCTTTTCTCCATTGTATATCTTTGCCTCCTTTGTCATAGATTAGTTGACCATAGGTGCGTGGGTTTATCTCTGGGCTTTCTATCTTGTTCCATTGATCTATATTTCTGTTTTTGTGCCAGTACCATATTGTCTTGATTACTGCAGCTTTGTAGTATAGTCTGAAGTCAGGGAGTCTGATTCCTCCATCTCCGTTTTTTTCCCTCAAGACTGCTTTGGCTCTTCAGGGTCTTTTGTGTCTCCATACAAATTTTAAGATGATTTGTTCTAGTTCTGTAAAAAATGCCATTGGTAATTTGATAGGGATTGCATTGAATCTGTAGATTGCTTTGGGTAGTATAGTCATTTTCACAATGTTGATTCTTCCAATCCAAGAACATGGTATATCTCTCCATCTGTTGGTATCATCTTTAATTTCTTTCATCAGTGTCTTATAGTTTTCTGCATACAGGTCTTTTGTCTCCCTAGGTAGGTTTATTCCTAGGTATTTTATTCTTTTTGTTGCAATGATAAATGGGAGTGTTTCCATAATTTCTCTTTCAGATTTTTCATCATTAGTGTATAGGAATGCAAGAGATTTCTGTGCATTAATTTTGTATCCTGCAACTTTACCAAATTCATTAATTAGCTCTAGCAGTTTTCTGGTGGCAGTTTTAGGATTCTCTATGTATAGTATCATGTCATCTGCAAACAGTGACAGTTTTACTTCTTCTTTTCCAATTTGTATTCCTTTTATTTCTTTTTCTTCTCTGATTGCTGTGGCTAGGACTTCCAGAACTATGTTGAATAATAGTGGTGAGAGTGGACATCCTTGTCTCGTTCCTGATCTTAGAGGAAATGCTTTCAGTTTTTCACCATTGAGAATGATGTTTGCT
This sequence comes from Balaenoptera acutorostrata, assembly GCF_949987535.1. Lineage (NCBI taxonomy): Eukaryota > Metazoa > Chordata > Mammalia > Artiodactyla > Balaenopteridae > Balaenoptera > Balaenoptera acutorostrata. Next base: position 66,930,445 of record NC_080065.1, read on the forward strand.
GTGGGTTTCTCAGTTATGGCCTTTATTATGTTGAGGTAGGTTCCCTCTATGCCCACTTTCTGGAGAGTTTTTATCATAAATGGGTGTTGAATTTTGTCAAAAGCTTTTTCTGCATCTATTGAGATGATTGTATGGTTTTTATTCTTCAGTTTGTTAATATGGTGTATCACATTGATTGATTTGCGTATATTGAAGAATCCTTGCATCCCTGGGATAAATCCCACTTGATCGTGGTATATGATCCTTTTAATGTGTTGTTGGATTCTGTTTGCTAGTATTTTGTTGAGGATTTTTGCATCTATATTCATCAGTGATATTGGTCTGTAATTTTCTTTTTTTGTAGTGTCTTTGTCTGGTTTTGGTATCGGGGTGATGGTGGCCTCATAGAATGAGTTTGGGAGTGTTCCTTCCTCTGCAATTTTTTGGAAGAGTTTGAGAAGGATAGGTGTTAACTCTTCTCTAAATGTTTGATAGAATTCAACTGTGAAGCCATCTGGTCCTGGACATTTGTTTGTTGGAAGATTTTTAATCACAGTTTCAATTTCATTACTTGTGATAGGTCTGTTCATATTTTCTGTTTCTTCCTGGTTCAGTCTTGGAAGGTTATACCTTTCTAAGAATTTGTCCATTTCTTCCAGGTTGTCCATTTTATTGGCATACGGTTGCTTGTAGTAGTCTCTTAGGATGTTTTGTATTTCTGCGGTGTCTGTTGTAACTTCTCCTTTTTCATTTCTGATTTTATTGATTTGAGTCCTCTCCCTCTTTTTCTTGATGAGTCTGGCTAATGGCTTATCAATTTTGTTTATCTTCTCAAAGAACCAGCTTTTAGTTTTATTGATCTTTGCTATTGTTTTCTTTGTTTCTGTTTCATTTATTTCTGCTCTGATATTTATGATTTCTTTCCTTCTGCTAACTTTGGGTTTTGTTTGTTCTTCTTTCTCTAGTTTCTTTAGGTGTAAGGTTAGATTGTTTATTTGAGATTTTTCTTGTTTCTTGAGGTAGGCTTGTATTGCTATAAACTTCCCTCTTAGAACTGCTTTTGCTGCATCCCATAGGTTTTGGGTCGTCGTGTTTTCATTGTCATTTGTCTCTAGGTATTTTTTGATTTCCTCTTTGATTTCTTCAGTGATCTCTTGGTTATTTAGTAACGTATTGTTTAGCCTCCATGTGTTTGTGTTTTTTTGTGTGTTTTTTTTTTTAATTTTATAGCTACTTTATTTATTTATTTATTTATTTTTGGCTGTGTTGGGTCTTCGGTTCGTGCGAGGGCTTTCTCTAGTTGCGGCAAGTGGGGGCCACTCTTCATCACGGTGCGGGGACCGCTCTTCATTGTGGTGCACGGGCCTTTCACTATCGCGGCCCCTCCCGTTGCGGGGCACAGGCTCCAGATGCGCAGGCTCAGTAGTTGTGGCTCACGGGCCCAGCTGCTCCGTGGCATGTGGGATCTTCCCAGACCAGGGCTCGAACCCGTGTCCCCTGCATTATCAGGCAGATTCTCAACCACTGCGCCACCAGGGAAGCCCTGTTTGTGTTTTTTACGTTTTCTTCCCTGTAATTGATTTCTAATCTCATAGCGTTGTGGTCAGAAAAGATGCTTGATATGATTTCAATTTTCTTAAATTTACTGAGGCTTGATTTGTGACCCAAGATGTGATCTATCCTGGAGAATGTTCCGTGCACACTTGAGAAGAACGTGTAATCTGCTGTTTTTGGATGGAATGTCCTATAAATATCAATTAAATCTATATGGTCTATTCTGTAATTTAAAGCTTCTGTTTCCTTATTTATTTTCATTTTGGATGATCTGTCCATTGGTGTAAGTGAGGTGTTAAAGTCCCCCAATATTATTGTGTTACTGTCGATTTCCTCTTTTATAGCTGTTAGCAGTTGCCTTATGTATTGAGGTGCTCCTATGTTGGGTGCATATATATTTATAACTGTTATATCTTCTTCTTGGATTGATCCCTGGATCATTATGTAGTGTCCTTCCTTGTCTCTTGTAACATTCTTTATTTTAAAGTCTATTTTATCTGATATGAGTATAGCTACTCCAGCTTTCTTTTGATTTCCATTTGCATGGAATATCTTTTTCCATCCCCTCACTTTCAGTCTGTATGTGTCCCTAGGTCTAAAGTGGGTCTCTTGTAGACAGCATATATATGGGTCTTGTTTTTGTATCCATTCAGCAAGCCTGTGTCTTTTGGTTGGAGCATGTAATCCATTCACGTTTAAGGTAATTATCGATATGTATGTTCCTATGACCATTTTCTTAATTGTTTTGGGTTTGTTTTTGTAGGTCCTTTTCTTCTCTTGTGTTTCCCACTTAGAGAAGTTCCTTTAGCATTTGTTGTAGAGCTGGTTTGGTGGTGCTGAATTCTCTTAGCTTTTGCTTGTCTGTAAAGCTTTTGATTTCTCCATCAAATCTAAATGAGATCCTTGCTGGGTAGAGTAATCTTGGTTGTAGGTTCTTCCCTTTCATCACTTTAAGTATATCATTCCACTCCCTTCTGGCTTGTAGAGTTTCTGCTGAGAAATCAGCTGTTAACCTTATGGGAGTTCCCTTGTATGTTATTTGTCGTTTTTCCCTTGCTGCTTTCAATAATTTTTCTTTGTCTTTAATTTTTGCCACTTTGATTACTATGTGTCTCAGCGTGTTTCTCGTTGGGTTAATCCAGTATGAGACTCTCTGCGCTTCCTGGACTTGGGTGGCTATTTCCTTTCCCACGTTAGGGAAGTTTTCGACTATAATCTCTTCAAATATTTTCTCTGTTCCTTTCTCTCTCTCTTCCCCTTTCTGTGACCCCTATAACGCGAATGTTGTTGCGTTTAATGTTGTCCCAGAAGTCTCTTAGGCTGTCTTCATTTCTTTTCATTCCTTTTTCTTTAGTCTGTTCCGCAGCAGTGAATTCCACCTTTCTGTCTTCCAGGTCACTTATCCCTTCTTCTGCCTCAGTTATTCTGCTATTGATTCCTTCTAGTGTAGTTTTCATTTCAGTTATTGTGTTGGTCATCTCTGTTTGTTTGTTCTTTAATTCTTCTAGGTCTTTGTTAATCATTTCTTGCATCTTCTCAATCTTTGCCTCCATTCTTATTCCGAGGTCCTGGATCATCTTCACTATCATTATTCTGAATTCTTTTTCTGGAAGGTTGCCTATCTCCACTTCATTTAGTTGTTTTTCTGGGTTTTTTTCTTGTTCCTTCATCTGGTATATAGCCCTCTGCCTTTTCATCTTGTCTGTCTTTCTGTAAATGTGGGTTTTGTTCCACAGGCTGCAGGATTGTAGTTTTTCTTGCTTCTGCTGTCTGCCCTCTGATGGTTGAGGCTATCTAAGAGGCTTGATGGGAGGCTCTCTGTCTTTAATTTTTGCCAATTTGATTACTATGTGTCTCTCAGCGTGTTTCTCCTTGGGTTTATCCTGTACGGGACTCTGCGCTTCCTGGACTTCGGTGGCTATTTCCTTTCCCATGTTAGGGAAGTTTTCGACTATAATCTCTTCAAATACTTTCTCGGGTCCTTTCTCTCTCTCTTCTCCTTCTGGGGCCCCTCTAATGCGAATGTTGTTGCGTTTAATGTTTTACCTGAGGTCTCTTAGGTTGTCTTCATTTCTTTTCATTCTTTTTTCTTTATTCTGTTCCACAGCAGTGAATTCCACCATTCTGTCTTCCAGGTCACTTATCTGTTCTTCTGCCTCGGTTATTCTGCTATTGATTCCTTCTAGTGTAGTTTTCATTTCAGTTATTGTATTGTTCATCTCTGTTTGTTTGTTCTTTAATTCTTCTAGGTCTGTGTTAAACATTTCTTGCATCTTCTCGATCTTTGCCTCCATTCTTTTCCCAAGGTCCTGGATCATCTTCACTATCATTATTCTGAATTTTTTTTCTGGAAGGTTGCCTATCTCCACTTCATTTAGTTGTTTTTCTGGGGTTTTATCTTGTTCCTTCATCTGGTACATAGCCCTCTGCCTTTTCATCTTGTCTGTCTTTCTGTGAATGTGGTTTTTGTTCCACAGGCTGCAGGATTGTAGTTCTTCTTGCTTCTGCTGTCTGCCCTCTGGTGGATGAGGCTATCTAAGAGGCTTATGCAAGTTTCCTGATCAGTGTTGGGCTTTTGAATGAATGTTTATTGAATAAAATATTATCATTCTAGTATTTTTTAAATAGGAAGAGCTTTTTAGTTTGTATTAATAGTTCAGTATTCCAAAATATGCATTTTACTCGTGACAACACAATTCCCATATGGTGTTCATTATTTTCATAGAACGTCTCAAAAGTCACTTGTATTAAATTAAAATGCTTAACGCTTAGTGGGTTGAAATTTTAACTAATCAGATATGGCTTTTATTCCTGAAAGTTCCTGTTGACTCTTTCCAAGATGATAGGTGTAGCACAGTAGGGTGTCAAGGAAAGAACTATTGGCTCCAGGTATGACTGCTTCTCACTTACTGTATGTTCCTGGGAAAGGTTTTTAATCTCTAGGTTCCTAGTTTCCTTATATGTCAAAGAATTTTATAAATATCAAGTCACTTATTTTAATTCTCACAACAAACCTGTCAATAGGCACTATTATTATCCCCATTTTACAGTTGAAGAAACTGAGGCACAGGAAAGTTAAATAATTAGGCAAAGGCCACACATCTCATAAGACATCCAGTCTGGCTGCAGAGCCCTGTTCTTATCCACAATGCTGCCTAGGAATATACTGGGACTTATTGCTTCTTAGCTTTTTACCAGGACAAAGCTAGTCTGCCGAAATGGATTTGGGAGACACTGACATGAAGGTAATAACTAAAGCCACTCAGGGGGAGGAAAAGTAGACAGTGGAACTGTCTACAAAATAGAACTCTAGAAAACTTCAAAAATGAAGAAGTAGGCAAAGGAAAAAGAGCAGAGAAGCAAAGAAAAGGAAAGAACTGACCAAAGGGAGTCTTCCAATGAGGCTGACAGATCACGAAAGATCATTGGAGAGAATTCCCTGGTGGTCCAGTGGTTAGGATTCTCCCAGGGCCTGGGTTCAACCCCTGGATGGGGAACTAAGATCCCACAAGCCCTGCAGTGTGGGAAAAATAAAATAATAATACTTGGAAAGCATCTTTTGGATTCAGTGATTCAGGAGTTGTGAGTGACCAAAATCATTGAATTGTATAGTTTACGTGGGTGTCTTTCATGATGTGTAAAGTCTATCTCAGTAAAGCTGTCTTAAAAAAAAAAAAACAAAAAATGTCAGGCTTGCCCTGGAAGTGCCATCGCAGTGGAGCTGACAGCTCATTTGCCAGGTTTCTTCCACAGCACCCCACCTCGTCAAGAATTCTCAGTGCAAGGCCAACGACATTTCTCTGTTCCTTTGTCACTTGATTGTTAAAAAAAAAAAAAGCCAAATGAACATTAAAAAAAATTTTTCTCATTTGCTTTTTAACCAAACCATGTTCTTTGTCCCCAAAGTAAATTTTCTCACTCCACCTCCCAGGACTTCATTGGAGTTTTCAGCCCTTTCCTCCTTGCCCTCCACAGTGGAGCCAGCAAGTCAAAGTGGCTCACTGGCCAGCCTCTGCCTTCGATTGTGTTCCTTCATGTCTCCGTGGCCTGCTGTGGCTTCCAGTCTGGTAGTGTCTCCCCCAACACTCACACAGTGTTATAAGACATACACATAAGCAGAGGCAGGCGTGGGGCTCACTTCTTCCTGGCATCATCGAGTACATGTAAAAATAGACACAAGCGCCGTACCTTTGCTCACAGGTCTGAGGCCCTGGCTCACCGTCTTGCTCTGCTCCTTACAGGGATCTTATCGCTGTGGGCCTTGTAAACCAGGGTACATTGGTGATCAGACGAGGGGATGCAAAATGGAAAGAAGCTGCAGGAATCCGGAACTGAACCCTTGCAGCGTGAACGCACAGTGCATTGAAGAGAGGCAGGGGGATGTGACATGCGTGGTAAGTTGTTTGCTACTTGCTTTATCATTTTCCCCCTTGCATTTGAAACACCACCCCTCTCCGGTTTCTACTTGCTTCAGGGTAAAAGTACTCAAGAATGAAAGCAATTCCATCACAGTAAACAGAGGATGTAGTAATAGCAGAGTCAGCTGAGTTTGTGGGGAGCAACCTGAAGTCCACCTAACCGTCAGCCACCCTCTTTCTCTCCCTCTTGGCCGTGGGTCGGCACCATCCCCTTGGGCACCTCGGTGGTGGAGCCCCAGCCCCCAGCCACCCTCTATGGAAGGCCCGAGAAGTGAGCAGCCGGAGAGAAAGGAGCCTCCTTCCCTCCCTTCCGACTGCTGCCCTAGCTGCTTGTTTATATGAGCACACTGATGCGATTCCTTACTGTCCTCACCCTGAGGACATCCAGTTTCAAAATCTGGCCTAATACTCCAGGAGGTGAGCCGCAGTGGAGGGGTGGTGGGCTGCTCTTATACACCCTGGGAGAAAAACCGCCCGTCTTCCGCAGCACCCTCTGTTCTCTGTGTCCACCTCGGCCAGGTTCAGGAGTGGCTCAGTGGGTGCTCACTCTCCTTCCCATGCGGTTCCCCACCAGGGAGCCGGCCCGGGGAGGAGGAGGTGGGTAGAGGGCAGGGCACTTGCAGCCTTGCAAGGGTCTCCCGCCAGGCAGGTGTGTAGTGGGCCCTTGGCGAGGAATGAGGTTCATTCCTGCCATCCATCCTGCCCCGGAGCCCTGGGGGATCCTAGGCGCTGCTAAATCAGCCGTCTTCAGCCGCTCACCTCCTCCTTCCTCCCCAGGGAGCCAGGCCCTTTAGAGTTGGGGGTTCATAGGTTCATGGCGATCACGCTGAGCAGCAGGATGGATCCTGGGAGACTTTTTCTCTCTTCTTTATACCTCAGACTCAGACTTCCTTACCTTCATGTTCTCAGAATTTTCTACAATGGGCATATCACTTTCAAATAGGAAAAAAGAGAAGAATCAAAACTAAGTTAGAGAAATAACTGTAATGACACCAGCTCTCTCCAGCAACACAGATAATTTGTAACAAGATACTGATGAAGGAATGAGCTGGGTTCAAGGGGGAGAAAAAAATCAACAGTTCCTCTAATTCCTGTTGATGGGGCATATTTATTCCCACTGAGAGGCAAGCGTATATCTATGTTTAAATCCTCATTTTCTGTGAACAAATTAACGATTCCCCTGGGATGGTGGGAGATGAGGCTCTTAATGTGGTTTTGAATATGTAATAAGGCACAGTGACAGATGGTAAAGGATTAATACACTTGGTGTGACTACTAAAATAATTTAATCTGCCAGAAAATGGCTCATTAAAAACATACTTGTTCCTAGAGGAAATCTTTTCTTCATTAAAATGAGTCAAGGACCATACCCCATGGCTGAGCTTTCCAGGCCTTCTGAAGGCCCTGCTGAAGCAATTGAACAGAAATAAGGGTAGTTACTGGGAGGGGTGTCTTTGGATCCTGCCTTCTACATTTCTGGTTGCAGAAGGGGGTTGCGCATGATTGAGAACAGACAGACTACAGCTTAGGAAGTCACTGGTCTTAAATCACCTTATTTTGATTAATGAGGGCAGGAAATTTAATATTTACTCATGTAAAGTTTCTTTCCTTGGCCCTGTTCCCCCGACTCTTACCCGCCCCTGCCTTGCTGGTTCCCTGTCATTTTCCAGGCCCCCTTGTCTCCTGTTCCTTCTGCTGTTCTGCCTGCCTCTCCTCGGGCACCCATCCTGTTCCTGAACTGGGCTCCCAGGTACCGCCTCATACCCAGGACACCCCTTATGGAAGGATTTCCTTTCTCTTGGGCTTATCATTCATCCTTTAGCCAGGCCAACTATATGGAATATCAGAGGGAGAACTCAAAGTGCATGTTAACCAAATACATGTGGCAGAAAACATTGAACTGGGACAGTCTCGAGTCCAAGTCCCAGCTCTGAGACCTCGGGCAAGGCACTTAGCCACTCTGAGCCGAGTTGACTCTTTTGTAAAATGGGATAGTGATGACCTTGCAGCCTCACTGTAAGGACTGGAGAAAATGCCTGTAGCATCTGGTATAGAATAACTGTTATTTTAATGCCTCTTCTGCTGACAGTGAAGGCTTGCTCTCAGCAGCTGGTGGTGGCACGGAACTAGGGTAGACTTTTCCAGAAACGTGGAGAACACGCAGACCCAGCACTACACCTGTGGGAATCTTCACCTGTTTAAAGTTATGAGTGGAGGTAAAGCACTTTGGAAGGTTCCTGCTGTGGTGGAAATTGATCTAGAAGACCATTAGATTCAGAGATACGACTGTTGCTCCAGAATGCTAAGCAAGGGGCCACAGCAGCCGCTCCAGCCTTGCGTGCATTCATTTCCACTGGGAGGAGAAACTGGATAATCATATGGAGAACATTTTGACAATAATTCAAAAGTACAAATACCAATACCCTTTGAACCAAGAATTTCATACTAAGAAGCCAGTACCTGTGCAGAATGATAAATGTCCTCGAATTCTTTGTGACAGCATTGTTTGCAACAGAAAAAGGTTTTAACGACTTGACACCGACCAGTAGGGGACTGGTTGAATTAATTGAGGTGCATGCATTCCACTTTATGTATGATATATCTGTGCCCATTAAAAAGGAAGACACAAATCTACATGTGGTAATATGAAAAGAGCTCTAAGATATTACGTTAATTTTTTTAAAAATCAAGGTACAGAGCAGTGTTTATATGTGTGCTACCAATTGTGCTGAAGGACAGAAAGAAAAAGAATGTATGTGTGTTTGCTGGTCTCTGCCCAGCATGTCTCTGAAAGTATTCATGTGAGCAGATTGCCTTGATTCCTGAGCCAAGGTGCAGGAGCAGGAAGGAGTTTTCACTCTCCCTTTGTACTTTTTGAATTTTGAACCATTGGACTATTCAAAACACAGTTTAATAGTTTTAAAATCCTACCAACAAAGCTTTCTGGCCCTCCCTCTGGGGATGCACACACAGGAGCAGAGGCCCCTGTCAGACCCCGGCCTCCCACCAGGCTCAGCTCCTGGGCTCCTGACGGGTTTTCCCTTCACAGTGTGGGGTTGGCTGGGCTGGTGACGGCTACATCTGCGGAAAGGACTTGGACATTGACAGTTACCCTGACGAAGAATTGCTGTGCTCTGCCAGGAACTGCAAAAAGGTAAGGGGGACGAGCAGGGGAAAAACACACACGCACGTGCACGCACACTCAGTCTGTGGCTTTCCAAAGCCACATCTTATATGGGGCAGAGGTTCTGTGGGTTCCATTTAAAATTGTATTTTTGAAGTAGCTGCATCTCAAATGTAGCAAAACAGCCATCAACAATAAAGCCAGACAGGTAGGGGCTTCCCTGGTGGCGCAGTGGTTAAGAATCCGCCTGCCAATGCAGGAGACACAGGTTCGAGCCCTGGTCCGGGAAGATCCCACATGCCGTGGAGCAACTAAGTCCCTGCGCCACAACTACTGAGCCTGTGCTCTAAAGCCCGCGACCCACAACTGCTGAGCCCATGTGCCACAACTACTGAAGCCCGTGTGCCTAGAGCCCTACTCCGCAATGAAGAGTAGCCCCCGCTCACCGCAACTAGAGAAAGCGTGCAGTGATGAAGACCCAACGCAGCCAAAAATAAATACATTTATTTTTTTAAAAAAGCCAGACAGGTACAGGCAGAAATAGTTTTTGACTTAAGACAGATGGAGATGGGGATGGGGGAAATGGGGAGAAGTTGATAAAAGGGTGCAAACTTTCCGCCATGAGGTGAATAAGATCTGAGGATCTAATGTATAACATGGTGACTATAGTTGATAACCCTGTACTGTATAGTTGAAATTTGCTAAGAGAGTAGACCTTAAATGTTCTCAGCAAAAAAAATGGGGAGATAAACATGTGAGGTGATGCATATGTTAATTAACTCAATGGGGGATTCCCTTCACAATATCAACGTATATCAAATCATCACATTATACACTTTAAATGTCTTGCAATTTTATTTGTCAGTTATACCTCAATAAAGCTGAAAAAATACAAACGTAGGTGTGTCTCTGAGCTGTGTTTCTCCAACTTAGGACAACTGCAAGTATGTGCCAAATTCCGGCCAAGAGGATGCAGACGGAGATGGCCTTGGAGATGCTTGTGACGAGGATGCTGATGGAGATGGGATCCTGAATGAGCAGGTAGGTGCCTGCTTTGCTGGGAGGGCCTATGAATTGCCACATACCAGGGATGGTGGAAGAAAGGCCGTGAAGTCAACTATTTATATTAATCATCCCGATTGTCTGTTTCCATGCCTGCGTTCCCATAGCACTGCAATTTTTTATTCTAAGATTCTGAAATGTTTATAAAACTGATGAACTTGGGCCTCCTGAGTTGCGACATCTCATGCCAGTCGGGGGAAGGTTGGCTGGCCTCCACCGCAGGACCAGGCACACGGTGGGGATTCAGTAAAAGTCAGAGTTAATGTCGGTCTTTTGATCCTTTAGGATAACTGTGTCCTGACTCACAACGTGGACCAGAGGAACGGTGACAAAGATATCTTTGGGGATGCCTGTGATAACTGCCGGAATGTCCTAAATAATGACCAGAAGGACACTGACGGGGATGGAAAAGGAGATGCCTGCGATGACGACATGGATGGAGATGGTGCGTTTGTCTTGCTTAGTCTTTTACTTGGGACTCACTTGTCCTTTTTCCCCTTGTTCTCTCTTAGGAGCAGGAATAGAATGACTGACTCTGAGGGCCTTCCCGCTCCAGGGGGTTCCACATGGCCTGTGCCTGGCGGCCCCAAGGCCCACTTGTTTCTGTGGAAGAAGAACCCTGGTGTTCTGGGAACTCTACATCATTGCCAGAAACTTTGTAGGAATCCCTTCAAGCAGTGTCTTGTCAGGGATGTGACTTTGTAGGGCATCTGTCTTCCCAGACTGTAGCTTTCCTCCCTCCCCACCATCCTTCTCATGCATAAGGGTCCTGGAAGTGGAGGATTGAGGTAGAGGGGCTGAGCAGGGTCATGGGCCGCAGCCCTGGGTCAGGCTCCTCCTGCAGAGAATCGGGCATTTCCCAGGAGACTGGGAAGAGCTGTCAGGCAGGGCAGCTGCATCACCCAGCTCCAGGGTCCACTGAAGGGGCCTCGTGTTGTGGTCTGTGTGAATAGCACCTCTGGAGCACAACTCGGGAGCCTCACAGGCCGTGAGGAAGGACGTTTGTTCCTGTATAGCTTCCGTAACATATAGATGACTATCATCATAGTATAGGCTGGATCTGATAGTTTCTGTAAAACGTATCACAACACAGGACCTTGAAGGAATTTCCTTTTAGAAATACACTACACCCACCACTAACCAACACACACCCCACACTCCAGACTATTCACATGTCTCTAAAACACGACCCCGCCTTCTATAAGCCTGACTGATGGTAAACCAGCTCAGCAAAACAAACAAAAAATGCCCCGAGTTGTAGCATTTGCCAGTTTCCATTATGTAAATACCACTTCCACCATCACTGGTTCCAAGGTACCAAGAGGAGATGACATGATTGAACAGGAATCTGGGGAGAAATGGGTATGACTGGCCTGACTCCAGCACACCACTGCTTGAGCCCCGGGGCCCTTGTCATAGCTCACACACCCGTGAGGTCCTCCCTCTCCAGGGTCGACCCACCTACCCCTCATGACCCCCTCATCCGGTTGCAGTGATAGCCCTTGATATCTTCAACAAATTCTAACTCAGTGGATAAATGCCTCAGGTCACTTTTCTTTTTTGAGCCTCCCAGAATCCATCCTTTGACATTACCTCCAGGTAACTGCTGGAAAAGGTATGGCTCTCTGAGGATGACCCAGGCAGACATTACCTCCTGTGTGCCATGTGCTGGCCTGATCTCTGCAGCACCTGGAAGTCTGTGCTCCAGACCTTTCTGTGATGTTCACCTGACTCAGGGAAGCATTCCTTTCTCATAGGAATAAAAAACTTCCTGGACAACTGCCAGAAAGTTCCCAACCATGATCAACAGGACAAAGATGGTGATGGCGTGGGGGATGCCTGTGACAGCTGTCCCGATGTCAGCAACCCTAACCAGGTTAGTAGGATCCAGGGGAATCCAAACTCTAGGCTGAACTGCCCAACGCAAAGACTCGTGTAAGACCCGTGTCTGGAAGAACCCAGCAGAGCCTGCCAGCCCAGTTCTTTGCTGTTGCCTTATACCTGACAGCAGAGGTGGTGAAATTGTATACTTAAGCCTGGAGGTGATGGGAAGAACATTACAGAAGATCTGAGGCCTTCTGGACTAACCTCACAGGCTGTGAAGTCCCTATGAGGTTAGGAATAGGAGTTTTGGGGGTTTCTTAAAATTTATTTGGCTGTGCAGGGTCTTAGTTGCAGCACGTGGGCTCTTCATTGCTGTGTGCGGGATCTTTAGTTGAGGCATGCAGGATCGAGTTCCCTGACCAGGGATCGAACCTGGGCTCCCTGCATTGGGAGCACAGAGTCTTAACTGCTGGACCACCGGGGAAGTCCCAGTAATAGTTTAATGATGCCCAAAACAAGTTGTTTTTTTGCTGAAAGGAAAATGCAATGTGGAAAGTAACCACTGGGAGCCTCATGTCCCTTTCATCCCCAAATCCCACCAACAGCCTATGTATGGACATTTCAGATTGGGTCCAATCAGCGATGTGCTGTTTCCCTTCTCTCTCCTCCTTCCTGTCTGGATAATTGGGTATGATGTGTCACTTATTTTTAAAGCCCTGAGAGAGGGGCATCATTATTGCCCTCTGACTCACTCCTATTCTGGCTCAATTCCAAAATGCAGAAGCAGAGCAAAATCTGTTTGCCTTGTCCCCGTGCCCGTGGCTGGCTGCCTTCCGACCCGTGCCAGAGTGCCACGTCTCCACCTGCCACCGTGCGGCCCCAGCGCCCTTCTCCAATCAGCTCATCTGGTGTGTAGGCAGCCCATCCTTGGAGCTTGATATTTTGGAAGGCTTTTTTGAAAATTCAGCATTGTGCCTACACCAATATGGTGTTGTCCTTTTGCAGTTTGCACCACCCCAATTCCAGAGAAATAATTCCTGAGATCCAGTGATGATGGGCTGGGTCTGCCTTCTCTGGAACATTCTGTGCAGGCCCAGGGGTAAATAACACGTTTTGTTCTCTTTGCAGTCTGACGTGGATAACGATCTGGTTGGGGACTCCTGTGACACCAATCAGGACAGGTATGGCATGTTTCCCAGCTGCACAGGGCCGATGAAAATTCCAGAGAAAGTTTTCTCTTTCAGAGCTCTCTGTTGCTACCATGCTTTGGGATCTCTCTGGGCAGATTGAGTTGCTGGAGGGACAATAGCCCTATCTTTGGTCAGGGTCACTGCACCTCCATGAATGGGGGAGTTGACGGTACCAGGAGGGGCCACTAGGCACTCAAGCAACTGAGACTCTATCACAGGAGAGGTGGTGTAGCATCATGCATTAGAGATGGGCTCTGGAGCGACACAGCTAGATATAAATCCCAGGTCCTCCATTTACACATCAGCTTACCTTAGGCAAGTTACCTCATCTCTCTGTGCCTCCATTTTCTCATCTGTAAAATGGGGATGGAAATGGAATGTAGCTCTTAGGACTACTCTGAAAGTTGAGTTAATTTATGGAAAGTACATATTACAGTTTCTGTTGCATAGATGTTAGCTCTTTTGCTGTTATATTCTTTCAGCTCAGGAAAGCTTCACCATCATCCCAAAATAGAGAGCTGTCAGTGTGCTGAGGGAATCACTGTTATTTCATTGTCCTTGGAATTTTTTCTTTCAGTTTTCTTTATTTGGGTGGAGTTGTTCTATGCAAATGAATGTTGTCAGCCCTTCTAGCCCCACATGGATGGAGTCCTACGTTAAGACACGGGGCTGGATCAGATGCTATAGGAACATCAAAAATGTAGGCATGGCCAGCTCTGCCCTAGAGCTACCTGCCGTCCAAGACTCTAAACCCTTTCATCTCTGTAGGGAATCAAAGGGGCAGCAGGACAGGGATGAGAGAGGGAAAGGAGTCTAAAAGGCAAAGCAGGAAGAAACGTAGCTGCCCTTCTCAACCTCTTCTCAGAGGCTGCCCTACAGGCAGCAGCTCCCAAGCCCAACCTTGCTCAAGGACAGCTCCTATCAAGTCCCATCTCTGTCCTTGTGCTCCGTGTCCTTGCTGCACAGTGCATGCCAGCTAAGTGAACGTCAACATACTTCTCAGTCTCTGAGTCTCAATTTCTTCATCTGCAAAGTAGAGAGAACTAAATGCCAAGTGATGGTAAAAATGAAAGATAATGTAGGTAAAGCTCCTACCTCCAGTGCTGGCCCTCAGGTGACCTGCAGAAAATGGTAACTGAGGTATTATTGTTATCACAGCATGAGGAGAGGAGAGGCAAGTCGGTGACAGTCTGACATAAGATGTCTCCGTTTTCGAGGGGAAGATGGGACTGGTACCCTGACAACTTCCCTCAGTAATGTACATCAAGAATGTTCCCTGTTGCAGGTCATCCTGCGCTCTCAGTGCCATCTAAGTGATTTCTAAAATATCCCGTCCCACCAGCCTCTAGATTTTCTGCCTGAAATAAATAACTCATTCCACTACATCTTAATTCCCACAAACTTGAGGACAGAAACTGCTTGGTTTTGCATAAAAATGTTCAGGGCTATATGGAATGGCTGCTAATGGAAATAGCTCAATCTTATGATTTGGAAAGCAGCCCTGCCACATGCCCAGGAATTCCACTGTTGGAGTTCTGTCACCTTCTGCCTGTCGGGATTGACCTCACTTTCTCTGGGACCCATCTGGGAAGCACTGGCCTGAAGGGCATGGACTGGCCCCTGGCTTCCCTTCCTTGTCCCGTTGTGGACGGCGTGGGGCAGTTGCTGGTCCAGGACGGGCTGTGGGTGGCGCCCGTGAAAGGAGTATCTGCTCTAATCCAGAGTAGCCGTGGAAGGCCTCCATCAACTCAGGGAAGCCTGGGGACAGGGCAGACTCACCCTCAGGTGGCCGTTAGGCCTGGAAAGAAGGAATGTCGGGTGGGCAGAGAACGAGGGTTTCTGAGAAGTGCGTTAGCCCAGGGCCGAGCCCAGCCTACGTGCTCAGTTCTTGGGAAGCGCGGCCCTGCTGTTCCTGCCCTTCTCCCTGTGCATTCACATCTGACGCTTCTCAGGCTTACTGGCCGGGCATGGTGAAGAGTCACAGAAAAGGAAACACCATAGGGCTTCCCAAGAGCCAGGCGCTTAGAAGTGTTTTTCTTATATTAAAACATAACATGCAGAATTCAAATCACTTAATCATTTAGTCCTCCTAACAACCCTGTGAGGTAGGCTGTTGTTATTCCCCTGGTACAGGGGAGGATGCTGAGCCGTAGCGGGGTAAGCGTCACGTCCGGGGCCCCACGCTGGTGCGCAGCTGAGCCAGGACTCCCAGCGGGCAGTTTGGCTCCACTGCCCCTCACTTTGTTCCCCTCCCACTTTCTCTGTCGGGGATCACAGTCGTGCCCGGGGACTGAAAGGAGCATCTGGTCACAAAATCACAGAAATTGGCCCTTATTTTGAATAGAAAATGATCTACTTGTTTCAACAGGTTGGAGAAGTGGGAAATGGTCTCTGAGGCCCATAAGGCAGCCTCATCTAAGGACCTGTGGGTCTGATAAAAGACCAAGCCTGGTTAAGACCCCGAACCCAAACTCTCCCTCCTGAGAACCGGACTCTTCGTGTCCTCTGCTGAGCTGGGACGCAAACCCCCTCTCCTTTCTCCCACAGTGATGGAGACGGGCACCAGGACAGTACAGACAACTGCCCCACGGTCATTAACAGCGCCCAGCTGGACACTGATAAGGATGGGATTGGTGACGAGTGTGACGACGATGATGACAACGACGGCATCCCAGACCTGGTGCCGCCTGGACCAGACAACTGCCGGCTGGTCCCCAACCCTGCCCAGGAGGACAGCAACAGTACGTGGGCTCAGCCCAGGGCTCCCCTCAGCCAGGCACGTGGTGGCCCAGCTCTGCCAGGGCAGGAGCTGCTCCGGCGCAGCCCTGGGGTGAGACCACGCGGGGCAGGGAAGCAGCCACGAGCCCCCCACCGGGGCTCGGAAAGCCGCTCCACCGTCTTGCTCGCGCCTCTCACCAGAGTCACAGAGCAGGAGCAGGAGGGAGGGGAGGGCCCCGCAGCCCTGTGTGATGCCTGATGCCTGCAGGGGCCACGCTGTTAAGGAGAGGTACGCCCAGAGCCAGAAATGAGACAGCAGAGTGGTGAGGACGGTGGTGAGCATGGAGGTGCGCTGGTGAGGCCACGCCCATCCCAGTATGCAAATTCAGATTTTAATACCATCTGCCAGCTGGACAGAAGACACTGGGTGATGTTCAGCCTAAGGATCACTGTAAATTATTCTTACAGAGATTTTGGTGACCATAACTTCCCTGCTTTTTATGCGTCATAGTCCAGAAAGTACTGTAGACATTTGCTTATGTAAGGTCAGGTTTAAGATCCACCAGTTGGTGAAACCCCTGTCCTAGAGGACAGCCAGCGTTTCCTGTCAGGTCAACTTTGAAGTGTACATTTTTTTTTTAAGATTTTTTTTTTTTTTTTTGACGTGGACCATTTTTAGTTTTGGTTTTTTGGCTGCGAGGCATATGGGATTTTAGCTCCCCGACCAGGGATCGAACCCACAACTCCTGCCTTGGAAGGTGTAGTCTTAACCACTGGACCACCAGGGAAGTCCCTTGTCAGGTCATCTTTGGACAGTTGCCCTCCACTCTGTCCCTAGGAAGTCCTTTTCATCACCTGCAGTGGGGTTCACTCACCTGCAGTGGGGTTCACCAACCCACCACGAGAACTCCGGGGCCGGCTCAGACACGGCTGATTCCAGGACTCCTCGCTCCACGCGGAGCTGGGTCTTGGGCTCTCTCTGCTCCTTGCCCAGCCCCCTCCCTGTCACGGAGGGTGTGGCTTGGAGGTAGTAGGCATTACTGAACTCCCCCCCTCCTCCTCCACCCCCGCAGGTGACGGCGTGGGGGACATCTGCGAGACAGACTTCGACCACGACCATGTCATCGATCGGATCGACGTGTGCCCGGAGAACGCAGAGGTCACCCTGACCGACTTCAGGGCCTATCAGACGGTGGTCCTGGACCCTGAAGGGGACGCCCAGATCGATCCCAATTGGGTGGTCCTGAACCAGGTGAGGGTCATGCGGTTGGCACCGGCTCAGCGTTGCCTCTCAACACAGGCCCTTCTGAGAGTAGTGGGTAAATTTTGCGGGTGCCGACCTCGAGCCAGGCACTGTTCCACGTCGTGTTTGTTCCTCTCAGCAGCCCTGTGACAGAGCTCTTTCATTAGCCTCGTTTTACAGAGGATGAGCTTAAGTGTTACAAAGCTTGAATGATTACTCAGGGTAGCACTGCAGGTAAGCAGCTAAGATTGCTGGATTTGGGACCTAGGCAGTCTGGCCCTAGAGCCGTGCTCCTAATCTCTGCAGTAGATGCTCCTGTGTGTCCTCCTCCCTGTGGCCCTAAAGAAGACAGGCACAGAGAGGCTTAGTAGGTTTTCCAGTGTCACCCAGGAGGTCACAATCATTAGAAGCATATGTTCTCTAATTAAGGGTTTATTGACTCAGCTTAAGTGACAGTTTTAGCAAAACTATTTCTACTTAGCTTTGAGGGTTTTTTGTTGTTTTTTCCTAAGTGTACGCTTTCTTTGAGCACGTAACAAGGTAGAGCAGTTCCTCAGATAATGAAATCTTTACATGGAGGTCTGAGGTTCTGGGCTTCTTTGAGATTATTCTACCGCCTCTAAGGTTAATCTTAACCTCTTCAACTCTCTCTGCAGGGCATGGAGATCGTGCAGACCATGAACAGCGATCCAGGCCTGGCAGTGGGTATGTCCAGGGCCTCATCACCACTGGTACAGAATTCACTCTTTCCAGCTACTCGTGTGGCTTGTCTGTTTTTCTCATCTATTTTGATCTTTACAGGGTACACGGCTTTTAACGGAGTGGACTTTGAAGGGACCTTCCACGTCAACACCCAGACGGACGATGACTATGCTGGCTTTATCTTCGGTTACCAAGACAGTTCCAGCTTCTACGTGGTCATGTGGAAGCAGACAGAGCAGACGTACTGGCAGGCCACCCCGTTCCGAGCTGTCGCAGAACCTGGCATTCAGCTCAAGGTACTCATCTCCCTTTCTTCTGGGCCCTTCACCCGCCTTCTAAATTCTGTGTTCGCCCATATGGCATTTATTCATCTAAGGAATTGATGCATTCCTGCCAGCATTCAAGTTAGTTAGGGAACACTGGAGCCCATCCAGGGCCTTGCCTTCACTCCTGCGTACAAGCTACATGCTTCCCCTCGGGATGACTGATGGTGAGAATGTCAGCCCCAGTAGGGCCCAAGAGGTGGGGAAGATTTGGAGGTACATCTTCAGGCACACTCTTTTGGAAACTGGCTAATGTGTTTCCTCAATGGGGCCAACTTTGTACAGGAGGGCTGGGAGGCTACCTTTGTCATTCCTGCTGGGAGGAGAGGCAGACTTCAGAGCCCTCATTGGCCAGATGTGGGGAGCAATGGCTTTTCAGCAGGAAAAGCATGGACTGGGTTAGTGGAATACTGGCCAGTGCGGATGACTGAAAGGTTGGGGGGAGCATCGCAGTAGAAATGGCACCTAAGTGTTTATGCTTTGTGTCCAGATCCAAAGCCACCAGACTGTAACCGTGAATTCCCACCCCATCACCACCCCAGGGATGCGGGGTGCAGGAAGGGTGGTCTGTGCATTCTAAGACCTCGCTCGTGTCGTTGTCCAGGCCGTTAAGTCTAAGACGGGTCCGGGGGAGCATCTCCGCAACTCCCTGTGGCACACCGGGGACACCAGCGACCAGGTCAGGCTGCTGTGGAAGGACACCAGGAACGTGGGCTGGAAGGACAAGGTGTCCTACCGCTGGTTCCTGCAGCACCGGCCCCAGGTGGGCTACATCAGGTAGGTGCAGCGCCCCCTCCTCCCCGTGCACTTGAAGTAAAGCACATCCTTCTCCTGCATCGCGGAGCCTTCGCTTCCCTGGGCAGAGGGTGCCCGAGGACACGCTGGGACCTCAGGCTCCCAGAAAAGAGGTGGGAGGACGACACCCGGCTCAGACTGATCGCCTGGATGGTAGGGCCAAACTGGGGGTAGAAGGAACTTCTGTGGGGGAGGCCTTGGCACCGGAACGGTGATTCCCCTCTGCCACGCTGACCCGTGTGAGGTGAGACGTGCACTGACTCTCCCATCCGCATCCCCGTGTGTTCCCTCTGGGCCCTGTATCATCACTTACCCACAAACATTTCACGCTGCAGTGAGTCCCTCACGGTCTGATAAACTCCACGAGCGCAGCACCCATGTCTCATTTTATCTTGGTCTCCCCAGTGCCTGACACAGTGACGGCACGTCCCACCCCTCGGCATGAACTGACCCTCATGTGAGCCGATGTAATCTGCCTTATTTCCCTGTAGGACTATTATTTAAAAAAACAAACAACTGTTCTCAGAAGCTAGGATGCCTTAGCACTACATCTTTCTTTGAAATTTAGTCGGTGTACTTTTCTCTCTCATTCCTCAAACTTACAGATCAACACCCATGCCAGCTTATGTAGCACTTTTAGGAAGGGTGCTGATTACTTTCTCCTGACCGGGGGCAAGGAGGCTGCTGAGTGGAAAAAAGCGAATCATGAGGGCTAATTCATATTTTGTCCTTCTTTGAGACATTACATCAAATGTAATCTGTCTCACAGTAAGATGATCATGTTCTCAGCCCTATTAAGCTTAATGCCCCTTTTTTATGACATATTTTGAAATGCCCCCTCTGTGTCCCAAAATGAAATCATAGAAAATATAACCTACCTGCACATATTATTTGAGAGAGTCAATCTGATCCCTAATAGAGAAATAATAATTTATAACAAAATCGTGTAAATGCTTGGACACAACCACACCCAACACAAAATGAGACAGACACTGGCACCTGTGCCTAGAATCACTGCAGAGGCAATGTCCTACTACAGATTGGTATGTTGTGGACACGACAGTGGTATTGCCAGCAGTGATGTGACTTTCTAAAATGGTGAACAGCTACAGAGAAGGACAAATATCGTATGACATCGCTTATATGTGGAACCTAAAAGGTACAAATGAACTGATTTACAAAACAGAAGTAGAGTCACAGATGTAGAAAACAATCTTATGGGGGGAAGGGATAAATTAGGAGGTTGGGATTGACATATACACACTACTGTGTATAAAATGCATAACTAATAAGGACCTACTGTATAGCACAGGGAACTCAATATTCTGTAATGGCCCATGTGGGAATAGAATCTAAAAAGGTGGATATATGTTATATGTATAACTGATTCACTTTGCTGTACAGCAGAAAGTAACACAACATTGTAAATCAACTATACTCCAGTAAAATAAGTAAATAGTGAACAGCTTAATTTTTAAACAAAACAAAGTACAGTTGACCTTTGAACAATTCAGGGGACCAGTTCCAGGACCCCGCCATGGATAAAGATCCGCAGATGCTCAAGTCCCATAGTCGGCCTTCCGTATCAGCGGCTTAGTATCTGCAGAGTCAACCACCTGTAGATCACATAGTAAAGTACTATTTGGGAAAAATCCACATATAAGTGGACGCATGCAGTTCAAGCCTATGTTGTTTAAGGGTCGACTGTACTCAGTTTCTCAATTTACCCTGGAAAATCAATACCAGTGCAAAAAATACTTGATGTTCACAAGTGAGAGAGAGTTAGGTTCTAAGACCAGATAAACAGTCTCTCCACCTACCCAGGGGTCTGGAGGAGCACCCCAAAAGTGTCTGGATGCAGGACAGGTTTTGATTTTTCTCTCCAGGGCCTGGTAAGCCACCCAGCACCCCTGGCCTCTGTCACTAAATGGCACGGTGACAGCTCAAAATGCTCCCACAAATTTCTAAAAACCCTGCTTAGGGAGTGCTGTCCCTCCCGAGGAGAATCATTGCTCTGGGATTCCACCAAATGTTATCAGTTCGACCTCGAGAAAAGCAGTGGTTTTCAAGCATGATGTCTGGACAAGGTAACTCACTGGACAGTGAAGTCACAAACTCATCAGCGAGTACCCATCGAGTTGAACTCGGTGCCCAGCATCATGCTAGGCCTTTGGAGAGACGGAAGAGGGGAGGTGTGGACAGGTGCTCCCTGACCTCATGGAGCTTCCAGTCTCGTAGGGAAAGGGGAACACAGCAGCGAGAGCGCGATCCAGGTCTGCGAAAAGTGGAGTATGAAACAAACAGAGCAAAGATGCAGGTGGATAAGAAGTGGGACCCCCTAGGTCTTATGACAGGCACTTCCCCCAACCTTGGTTTGAGACCCGCTCTGGCTGTGTTGTCCGCAGGGTGCAGTTTTATGAAGGCTCCGAGCTGGTGGCTGACTCGGGGGTCACCATAGACACCACCATGCGTGGAGGCCGGCTCGGCGTGTTCTGCTTCTCCCAGGAAAACATCATTTGGTCCAACCTCAAATATCGCTGCAATGGTAACGTACATTCTTGTTACTGCATAATATTACTACTAGAAAAAAAATCAAATAATGCCACCCTATTGTATAGCACACATCCCTTCCAGAAGCCGCAAGCTCATGCCACATATTCCAGAAACCTGAGAATCCCTGTGTAATCCAAGTAAAAGGTAGATCTCATTTTTCCTATTTGATAGATGAGGAAATTGAGCCCCAGAGAATTAAACTGCTTGGCTTAGGACGTGGGTTCACTGAGAGATTCAGGCAGGTTTAATTGACAGGCAGCCTTCATTTTCATACAGCTCACACATAATCATAAACTCAAAATCCATACTGCGTGCAAATTTTCTTTAGGCCTGTGAATGAGCACTCCTGGGCTTGAAGCCAACAATTTGCAAAGCAGCCTGCGGTAGAAGATGGCTGCCGGGGGTGTGGCGTGAGGTGGTGTCTTTGGGGGCCTGCTGGGTGGGCTGAGAGCAGCCCCTACAGGAGGCCTCCCAGCGTGAGATGCACCAGGATGCGGGCTGGAGGGAGCCCTCCTAATCCCCCCGTGCCTGTTCTCCTTTTCAGACACCATCCCAGAGGACTTCCAAGAATTTCAAACCCAGAATTTCGATCGCCTGGATAACTAAACCAAAGAAACAATCCGTGACTGCTTTTACAAACACTGAAACCACATATTTTTTAACTTCCTACAACTTTCTTTATATACACTGTGGCTTTCTTTTGCCCACCCAAATATACCAAACGTTTTATATGAATGTAGCAATAAAGAAGAGATAATTTCTAAAAACCGTGTTACCCAGACATCACTTGCACGTGGCTCAGGCTTTGATGATGTGTGTGCCGTTCTCTGTGGTGTCCACGTTCAACTTGCCAGGGGATCTTTCTTCCTCAGACGTGAGATGATTGAGCGTGTGCATCAATCAAAAGGCTCAGGCCAGAGGTCTCATCTTCCGTCTCTCCAGTTAGTTAGCTTCACACAGAAGCCTAACAAACAGTCCCGTGCTCACCTCAGCAGCCTCCTTATTCTGGGTAAGGAGCCTCAGAAACACTGCTCAGGGACACCTTTCCTATGAAGACTTTTCCTGACCCATCCTGGGGCAGATTTGTCCAGTTCCTTCTGTTACCCTTCCCACCTCACACACACCTTCTGCCCAGACTTCTATGCCAGCACTTTCAACGCGGTTATTGTGCTTATTTATATATTTGGCTCCCCCTAGTGGAATATCAGCTAATTGAGAATTAAGGACCATGTCTTAACTACAGTCTGTATAATCTGAGTGCCTGGCATGGAGTAGATACCCAGTAAATTTTTTGCTGGCTGGCTGCACGAATGCCTCTTAAGTAATAAGGACAATAGCGTATATGGATCCTGTAAGCCCTCCTACAACTCAGAAAGCTGCTCACAACATACACTCTATCTGCCGTGGTATCAGAAGCCTCGCTGTATGTACGGGACAGAAACGTGCCTGATTTTTGTACTAGCCTTTCTCCCATTCCATTTGTTAGGCAAAGATCCAGGCAAATTTTTATGAATTCCCTTAGATTTTTGGTTCAAGGAATATTGCTGGGCAGTAATATATTCTCCAAATTCTAAAATTCCTGGAAATATTTTAAATCATAAATAAAGGATAAACACTGTGACCACTGTTTTATTATGATTTCAGTAGTCAGAAAACACAGTGGCACATGCATGACCAATATGAGATGTGCAGGATTTTGGGCCACCTCTCACATGTAAAGCCTACAGATGGAGGTTGCCTCAAAAGTCAGGACTTAGACCTTCAATCAGGGTCTTCAGTGAGTGGACAGAACTTAGACCTGTCTACCAATTATTCCCTCTGCTGACACAGAGGGATCTAGTCTCGCAGGCAGATCCTGCTACAGGAGCTGCCTTCCCAGGATCTCTGGGCCATATTGCTGTCGTGACACCTGTGGTTCCACATCTACAAATCTTTCCCAGTTCCAAAAAAACCCAGGAAGGAGAAGTAAATTCATATGGTTGGAGATTGTCATCTCTCAATCTTCCCCGCTTTCCTTGCTTTTTTGTATCCCACTGAAAGGTTATTTCCTGAGCCCTGAGGGCCTCCAGGAGCCCTCTGGCCCTCCTGGTCCCCACCCACTCTGTGGTAGAGCTACATTATACCTTTATAGGTATAAAAGGTATTTCATACTACAAAATTTTAGTGCGCTTTCTCTGGAGTCCTTGGCACTTTACTAGCAATATGTGATGAAGGCTACAGATCCTCTTCTTGGGGGATTTCATTCTAATCACTGAAGTACATGCCAAACCCTGTACCTGAAATACATGCATTTATAAGAGAAAAGGGTGTTAGTTGATCAGCTCTGGATGTGAATCTGAGCTGAAGTCTTACAGTATCTCGATCTGACTTTCAGTGAGACTGGCATGCTTATCAAAACTATCCTGTGCTCCTGTATTTTCCCCTACAAGCCTCCCTGAGGCTGGTGGAAAGAGGAGGCAGCCTCCCTGCTCTTAGCTGGGCAGTTGCTCCCAAAAAGCAGTATGTCCACAGGAAAATTTCTTTAGATAATTGATACATTTTTGTCTATGACCATGATAGTACCATGGGCTCACAGGAGATTTAGAACATAATTCCATACTTTACAGAGCTTATTAACATCATATATAATAAGTTTTGTCTCCCCGAAAATCAGAGGGCAAATAGAAAAGGTAGACCCAGTGGTGTGCTTAATTAAACCAGCACATGCCAGCTCATGAGAGCTAACCAGTAAATTCTTAGGAACTTTGCGAGACAGTTCTTAAACTGTTGAAAGTGTGAAATTAGCCATGGTGGGCATATTTACACCACAGAAATTGGCAAACACTACAAATTAGATCTCCAGATTGCTGACTGCCAAACATTTACCAGCACACAACTGGGTACACTTCCTTATTCCTAGTCATTCTTCATCAATATCTTGGAAGCTGGTGTAGAAAGCTTGAAACTTTCAGAAAACTTCTTGTTCAAGAAGTAGAGAAGTACTCTTAGAAGTAAACGTAGGGAAGAAGCTCTTTGACATGGATATTGGCAGTGATTTTTTGGATATGATACCAAAAGCACAAATGACAAAAGCAAAAATCACAGAGCAGAATAAAGAAAAAAGAATGAAAAGAACTGAGGACAGTCTCAGAGACCTCTGGGACAACATTAAACGCACCAACATTTGAATTATAGGGGTCCCAGAAGAAGAGAAAAAGGGACTGAGAAAATATTTGAAGAGATTAGAGTTGAAAACTTCCCTAATATGGGAAAGGAAATAGTTAATCAAGTCCTGGAAGCACAGAGAGTCCCATACAGGATAAATCCAAGGAGAAACACGCCAAGACACATATTAATCAAACTATCAAAAATTAAATATAAAGAAAACATATTAAAAGCAGCAAGGGAGAAACAACAAATAACACACAAGGGAATCCCCATAAGGTTAACAGCTGATCTTTCAGCAGAAACCCTGCAAGCCAGAAGGGAGTGGCAGGATATACTTAGAGTGATGAAGGAGAAAAACCTACAACCAAGATTACTCTACCCAGCAAGGATCTCATTCAGATTTGATGGACAAATTAAAACCTTTACAGACAAGCAAAAGCTGAGAGAGTTCAGCACCACCAAACCAGCTTTACAACAAATACTAAAGGAACTTCTCTAGGCAAGAAACACAAGAGAAGGAAAACACCTACAATAACAAACCCAAAACATTTAAGAAAATGGGAATAGGAACATACATATCGATAATTACCTTAAATGTAAATGGATTAAATGCTCCCACCAAAAGACACAGGCTGGCTGAATGGATACAAAAACAAGACCCATATATATGCTGTCTACAAGAGACCCACTTCAGACCTAGGGACACATACAGACTGAAAGTGAGGGGATGGAAAAAGATATTCCATGCAAATGGAAATCAAAAGAAAGCTGGAGTAGCAATTCTCATATCAGACAAAATAGACTTTAAAATAAAGACTATTACAAGAGACAAAGAAGGACACTATATAATGATCAAGGGATCGATCCAAGAGGAAGGTATAACAATTGTAAATATTTATGCACCCAACATAGGAGCACCTCAATACATAAGGCAAATACTAACAGCCATAAAAGGGGAAATCGACAGCAACACAGTCATAGTAAGGGACTTTAACACCCCACTTTCACCAATGGACAGATCATCCAAAATGAAAATAAATAAGGAAACACAAGCTTTAAATGATACATTAAACAAGATGGACTTAATTGATATTTATAGGACATTCCACCCAAAAACAACAGAATACACATTTTTCTCAAGTGCTCATGGAACATTCTCCAGGATAGATCATATCTTGGGTCACAAATCAAGCCTTGGTAAATTTAAGAAAATTGAAATCGTATCAAGTATCTTTTCCGACCACAACGCTATGAGACTAGATATCAATTACAGGAAAAGATCTGTAAAAAATACAAACACATGGAGGCTACACAATACACTACTTAATAACGAAGTGATTACTGAAGAAATCAAAAAATACCTAGAAACAAATGACAATGGAGACACGACGACCCAAAACCTATGGGATGCAGCAAAAGCAGTGCTAAGAGGGAAGTTTATAGCAATACAAGCCTACCTCAAGAAACAGGAAACATCTCGAATAAACAACCTAACCTTGCACCCAAAGCAATTAGAGAAAGAAGAACAAAAAAACCCAAAGCTAGCAGAAGGAAAGAAATCATAAAGATCAGATCAGAAATAAATGAAAAAGAAATGAAGGAGACAATAGTGAAGATCAATAAAACTAAAAGCTGGTTCTTTGAGAAGATAAACAAAATTGATAAACCATTAGCCAGACTCATCAAGAGAAAAAGGGAGAAGACTCAAATCAATAGAATTAGAAATGAAAAAGAAGTAACCACTGACACTGCAGAAATACAAACGATCATGAGAGATTACTATAAGCAACTCTATGCCAATAAAATGGACAACCTGGAAGAAATGGGCAGATTCTTAGAAATGCACAAACTGCCGAGACTGCACCAGGAAGAAATAGAAAATATGAACAGACCAATCACAAGCACTGAAATTGAAACTGTGATTAAAAATCTTCCAACAAACAAAAGCCCAGGACCAGATGGCTTCACAGGCGAATTCTATCAAACATTTAGAGAAGAGCTAACACTTATCCTTCTCAAACTCTTCCAAAATATTGCAGAGGGAGGAACACTCCCCAACTCATTCTATGAGGACACCATCACCCTGATACCAAAACCAGACAAAGATGTCACAAAGAAAGAAAACTACAGGCCAATATCACTGATGAACACAGATGCAAAAATCCTCAACAAAATACTAACAAACAGAATCCAACAGCACATTAAAAGGATCATACACCATGATCAAGTGGGGTTTATTCCAGGAATGCAAGGATTCTTCAATATACGCAAATCAATCAACGTGATACATCATATTAACAAATTGAAGGAGAAAAACCATATGATCATCTCAATAGATGCAGAGAAAGCTTTTGACAAAATTCAACACCCATTTATGATAAAAGCCCTGCAGAAAGTAGGCATAGAGGGAACTTTCCTCAACATAATAAAGGCCATATATGACAAACCCACAGCCAACATCGTCCTCAATGGTGAAAAACTGAAACCATTTCCACTAAGATCAGGAACAAGACAAGGTTGCCCACTCTCACCACTATTATTCAACATAGTTTTGGAAGTGTTAGGCACAGCAATCAGAGAAGAAAAAGAAATAAAAGTAATCCAAACCAGAAAAGAAGAAGTAAAGCTGTCACTGTTTGCAGATGACATGATACTATACATAGAGAATCCTAAAGATGCTACCAGAAAACTACTAGAGCTAATCAATGAATTTGGTAAAGTAGCAGGATACAAAATTAATGCACAGAAATCTCTTGCATTCCTATACACCAATGATGAAAAATCTGAAAGTGAAATTACGAAAACACTCCCATTTACCATTGCAACAAAAAGAATAAAATATCTAGGAATAAACCTACCTGAGGAGACAAAAGACCTGTATGCAGAAAATTATAAGACACTGATGAAAGAAATTAAAGATGATACAAATAGATGGAGAGATATACCATGTTCTTGGATTGGAAGAATCAACATTGTGAAAATGACTCTACTACCCAAAGCAATCTACAGATTCAATGCAATCCCTATCAAATTACCAATGGCATTTTTTACAGAACTAGAACAAAGAATCTTAAAATTTGTATGGAAACACAAAAGACCCCGAATAGCCAAAGCAATCTTGAGAACGAAAAATGGAGCTGGAGGAATCAGGCTCCTGACTTCAGACTATATTACAAAGCTACAGTAATCAAGACAGTTTGGTACTGGCACAAAAACAGAAACATAGATCAATGGAACAGGATAGAAAGCCCAGAGATAAACCCATGCACATATGGTCAACTTATCTTTGATAAAGGAGGCAAGCATATACAGTGGAGAAAAGACAGCCTCTTCAATAAGTGGTGCTGGGAAAACTGGACAGGTACATGTAAAAGTATGAAATTAGAACACTCCCTGACACCATACACAAAAATAAACTCAGAATGGATTAAAGACCTAAGTGTAAGGGCAGACACTATCAAACTCTTAGACGAAAACATAGGCAGAACACTCTATGACATAAATCACAGCAAGATCCTTTTTGACCCACCTCCTAGAGAAATGGAAATAAAAACACAAATAAACAAATGGGACCTAATGAAACTTAAAAGCTTTTGCACAGCAAAGGAAATCATAAACAAGACCAAAAGACAACCCTCAGAATGGGAGAAAATATTTGCAAATGAAGCAACTGACAGAGGATTAATCTCCAAGATTTACAAGCAGCTCATGTAGCTCAATGACAAAAAAACAAACAACCCAATCCAAAAATGGGCAGAAGACCTAAATAGACATTTCTCCAAAGAAGATATACAGATTGCCAACAGACAGATGAAAGAATGCTCAACATCATTAATCATTAGAGAAATGCAAATCAAAACTACAATGAGATATCATCTCACATCAGTCAGAATGGCCATCATCAAAAAATCTAGAAACAATAAATGCTGGAGAGGGTGTGGAGAAAAGGAACCCTCTTGCACTATTGGTGGGAATGTAAATTGATACAGCCACTATGGAGAACAGTATGGAGATTCCTTAAAAAACTAAAAATAGAACTACCATACAACCCAGCAATCCCACTACTGGGCATATACCCTGAGAAAACCATAATTCAAGAAGAGTCATGTACTGAAATGTTCATTGCAGCTCTATTTACAATAGCCAGGACATGGAAGCAACCTAAGTGTCCATCATCAGATGAATGGATAAAGAAGATGTGGCACATATATACAATGGAATATTACTCAGCCATAAAAAGAAATGAAATGGAGGTATTTGTAGTGAGGTGGATGGAGTTAGAGTCTGTCATACAGAGTGAAGTAAGTCAGAAAGAGAAAAACAAATACAGTATGCTAACACATATATATGGAATCTAAGAGAAAAAAAAAAGGTCATGAAGAACCTAGTGGCAAGACGGGAATAAAGACAGACCTACTAGAGAATGGACTTGAGGATATGGGGAGGAGGAGGGGTAAGATGTGACAGGGTGAGAGAGTGGCATGGACATATATACACTACCAAATGTAAAATAGATAGCTTGTGGGAAGCAGCTGCATAGCACAGGGAGATCAGCTCGGTGCTTTGTGACCACCTAGAGGGGTGGGATAGGGAGGGTGGGAGGGGGGGAGACGCAAGAGGGAAGAGATATGGGAACATTTGTATATGTATAACTGATTCACTCTGTTATAAAGCAGAAACTAACACACCATTGTAAAGCAATTATACTCCAATAAAAATGTTTTAAAAAAAAAGCAAAAATCAACACATGGGACTACATCAAACTCAAAAGCTTCTGCACAGCAAAAGAAACAACTAACAAAATGAAAAGACAACCTTCAGAATGGGAGAAAATTTTTACAAACCATATATTGGATAAGGGATTAATATCTGAAATATATATTTTTAAAAACCCATACAACTCAATAACAAAAAACAAACAATCCAATTTTTAGATGGGCAGAGAACTAAACAGTTTTCCAAAGAGGACATCAAAATGGCCAACAGGCACATGAAAAGATGCTCACCATCACTAAGTATCAGGGAAATGGAAATCAAAACCACAATGGGATTCATCTCATCTATTAGAATGGCTATCATCAAGAAGACAAGAGACAAGTGCTGGCGAGGAGGTGGTGAAAAGAGAACCCTTATATACTGTTTGAATATAAATTTGTCCAGCCACTATGGAAAACAGTATGGAGTTTCCTCATAAAATTAAAAATAGATCTACCATAAGATCAGTATATACCAAAAGAAATGAAAATAGGATTGCAAAGCAATACATGCACTCCCATGTTTATTGCAGCATTATTCACAATAGCCAAGATATGGAAACAACCTAAATGCCCAATGGATGAATGGATTAAAAAAAAAAGATGTAGTCTACACACACAATGGAGTATTATTCAGGCATGAGAAAGGAGGATCTCCTGCCATTTGCGACAACATGGATGGACTTTGAGCATAGTATGCTGAGATAAGTCAGATAAAGAAAGACAACTACTGTGTGATATCACTTGTATGTGGAATCTAAAAAAGTCAAACTTTTGAAAAACAGAGTAAAATGGTGGTTACCAGAGGATGGGGAGTGAGGGGATAAGATTGCTGTTGTTTAAGGGTACGAACTTGCAATGAGAAATAAATACGTCATAGAGAGCCAATGCACGATACGGTGAATATACACGACAATATTGTACTACAATCATCAAACTTGCTGAGACTAAAACTTAATTATCCCAACCACTAAAAAGAAATGATAATTATGTAATATGATAGAGGCACCAAATATCACTGCAACAGCAATCACATTACAACATGTAAATATATCAAATTAACATGTTGTATACCCTAAATTCACACAACGTTATATATCAAATATATTCAATTTAAATAAGCAAAGAAGTGGAAGAAGCTGTGAAAATCGGGAAGCGCTTGAGAGAGGCTAGACAAAAGCCAGATACACACCATAGGAACAGACCAGCAGGTGTGGTACCCTCTTCCCCAAGTCACAGCCTGGGACTTTTGAATGTTTACACTCAACTTTATCTCAGTGACTCAAATTCCTATTAGAGTTTCATTCAGGTTAGTAAGATCCTCCTCTGAGTTTTAGTAACACCCCTAGGAGTCTGAGCAGCCATCACTCACTCACCAACGAGGATAAAGTCATCCTGTTGCCTATCCACCTCCTCACTTCTGACTGAGATCAAGGGTCCTGGGGGCATGGGAGGTGTGACTGGGCGAGAGAAGAGGCTCATCACTGTGGGAAAAAGACTGTGCCTGGGTAGACTCCCACCAGGTGTGGGGAGAGTTCTTGGGGCAGGAGGAGGGTGCTGAGGGCATCAGGAGACAGCACCAGGGCCTGGGAGCAGGTGCAAAGAGGGAGGTAGAGCACATTTTGCCTCCACCCAAGAAAGAAAGGAAGCTCTTCCCTCTCCCCTCCCAGGTTATTATTCCAGGATCTCAGAATTAATTAAAGACACAAACTACAAAATCTTAAGTTTATAAGTTCAACTTAAAACTCTTACTATACTCGGGGAAAGGGCAGGGGGGATAAATTAGGAGGTTGGGATTAACATATACACACTACTATATATATAATATATAAGCAACAAGGACCTACTGTATAGCACAGGGAACTCTGCTCAATATTCTGTGATAACCTACAAGGGAAAAGAATCTGAAAAAGAATAGATATATACATATATACACATATATGTATAACAGAATCACTGTGCTATACACCTGAAACTAACACAACATTGTAAATCAACTGTACTTCAATTTTTTAAAAATCTTACTATTCTACTATACTCTATCAATATGCAAATCTACTTAGTACTCTATAGCAAAATTTATAACCACTTTTAAGCTTTTGATTGTTTAGTCCCATTTGCAAACTTAATTAAATCTCCCTAAGCATTAAAAATTGCATTTATAAACTTAATACATTAATCTATAACATAATACTACAGTAATTTGTGATATACTATAAATTCACTATGTTTCAATTTCACTTATAAATTAAATTTTTCTGTCATTTGTCTGACAAAACCTACCTACATACTTACGTAACTCTTACAAATATAACAAACATGCATATTGTGGATCATAAGGTATCTTAACCACCTACTACTTATATATTCAACCAAACCCTCCCATACCTTTTAACTTAAAATTACAAGACTAAAATCAAATACTCAAGTTCAGTTTATTAAATGCTCTAATATGCCAAATTCTCTTAAACATTTCAAGTACTTTACATACCACATAGTCAAAGATAATTCCCAAACAACACACAAAAATATTGGGATGACCGGTTCAGCATCTCTATATTTAAGTTTTCTTAGGAATAAAAGACCCTTACCCAATAAGGAAACTATACGGTTCCAAGACATTTGGGGTGAACTCAGTGGACTGAGGTTGTTTATTAGCCAAAGTTTTGGGGCTCTGGACATCGAAGGGGATTTTTCTCATGACCCCAAAGGGAAAGCTGAGCCCTCCTACAGTCCCAATGTTATGAGGGACTCCAAGTGTATGCCCTCCAAACAGGGGCGGCTCATATCCCACTCCCCTAGATTCATGTATAAATGACCTAGTTCTCAAGTTTCCTCACCTCTAGACCAGATTCTTTTTGTGCTGGAAGAATCTACAGTAGCCATAAATTGTGTTTTCTGTGTACAAAAACTTCCCTCATAAGGAAAAAAGCAAAATCAACAAAAAACAGCCAAGTGACAACACTGATAGAATTTTTTTTTTTTTTAAATTTTGGAGGAGTCTGGGAAATGCATCCTCAACTCCAAATAAGTGGCTGACAATTGTTCTAGAGCACAGCCCATTTCTACAGTGGGGATTGTCACTCTGCAGAGGGGACTGTCACTATACCTTGGTGCAGCCCTTCCTGGCTCCAAGGCCATCAACACACAGCAGGCTGCAGCATCACCGAACGGCCTGGCGATCCTGCCACAAACCCTCTGAGGCAATGAGCTCAGGGTCCACCCTCTGCCTGAACGGAGGAACTGGGGGAAAGGGAAATATGAGCAGGAGGTGGGTCTGTGTCTCAAGGTGCTACCCTACCGCATTCTCAATGATCTCAAATGTTGGTGATCTAAAGGGTAGGATCATCTTTGGGTTTCTGGGGCCTACCTGAAAAAACAAAATAGCCACCAGGGATACGGTTTGGAAAAGTAGGACTTGATCAAGTAATGAAACTGGAGTTGGTCTAGAGGCAGAGGAGGGTGGCCAGAAGAAGAGAGAAAGGGATTCCCCAAGGCTGGTGGAGCAGAGGGGTGGTGGGGTCTGGAGTGGCGGGGTCTGCCCCACTCCCACACAGCAGGAGAAGGTGGAGGAGCCTCCAGTGGGGCCCCCGTGGGTGACTGTGGACTGGACACTTAGCCCGCACCCTGAGAGCAGAGGTGAGGGCTCTGGGTAGCCAAGACTGCAGGGGCAGACAGGCCCATTACGAGCAGCATCACTGCAGCCACCAAGAAATGGCGCCCCCATGTGGTGGAGGACCAGACGCCCGCAGGAACATCCAGTGGCTGAAGAGCAATGGTAGCGTGGGTGACCACCAAAGATAAAGCCCCCAATCTCATATTCTGAAGCCATATAAGCCCAGGGATACTGAATGGGGGCATGGGGGTGAGGGAGGAGCCCCAGGAAGAATTGACAATGGAGGTCGGCCGGATGAGTGGGCAGGAGGCCAGAGTGAGAGCAGGGGCATCTGCTGAGCCCCAACAGAGTGGAGCAGACAGAAGGAAAGTGAAGGAAGGGAGGACATGAGGGGCAGGGCCAAAGGGACCTGCACTCGGAGGAGAGAACTGGGCCACAGCGAGAGCAGGACCGCCTCCACGACCCACACTCCCAACTCCAGAAGGTGTTTCTGGAGACACTGTCCATCCAGCTCCATTCACCAGAGGCAGAAGCAGGCAGCCCCAGACCCACATGCAGAAATGGGGAGCCTGCAAAGCACGTGTACTGTTCTAAGATAAAACTCCTGAACGTGTGTTGTTTCTATAAGAAAGAGTGGAATACAAGTCAAGAAAGTGTCACACAGACCGATGAGCAGTTTAAATGGGTTCAGCAAAATATTGCCTAAGAGAAGTATAGATGAATAAATGATATAAAATGAGAGCAATTAAAATACAAACAAAACAGCTTTGATTTCAACTCCTAGTTCACACCACCAAGGCTGGACCCCAAGTCAGTTTCTTGAGCCACTACAAATCAGACTTGCACTATTCAGCTCCTACTGACTAAATTTGTTCTTAAAATTAAAAGCTGCCTGTGTTTAAACCAGGCCACATCCTTCACCTTAGAAATTCCACAAAATAGCTCCTGAGCCGAGGGGTCCAGATGGGTGGCTGGGTGGTGGAGCCGGGTCCCAACCCTGCCCTGAAGGGTAGCCCTCAGAAGTCACAGCTTCGGGAAATTGTCCAGGGACATTTTTTCCTTTCAGATCTCTTAGTTTCTTTCCTGCCTATCTCTCTTAACTCTGGTATCTTCTGAACCCTGGGAACCCTCCTATGAGAAAAAGAGAAGGTGAGTGCTGGTGAGGTTTCTCATGCTCAGTGACCGTGTGGGCTGTCACCTTAAGCACTTGGACCCTGGAAGCTCTGCACAGCTGCCAGAGTATTTTGCCATTTGTCTCTCTGTTTTCATGGGTGTAAGCAACTGTTGTGGCTCTTCCCTGAGAGCCAGAACCCCACAAGCTCTTACTTCTGCAGCTACCAGTAGCTTGTGGGTCAGCGCTTCACAGCTTAGATGCCCCATAGTGAGACCGTAAAGTAAAGAGCCAGAGGGACCTTTGAAAACATAAAACCCAAGCCTCCTATTTTACAAATGAGGGAACTGATTCACCCACTGCCCCCCATGAAATGAAAGATATTTAAGGTTTCATTTCACCAACAACTAATAACTTCTCTGATCAAGTGAACCCATCAGCCTCCATTCAATCCAAGAGATGACTTCACTGTGGCTCGTAAGAAAAGACCAATCCAATGTTTAAAACCTCTCTCATTGGAAAAAGAAGTTGAGAGTATTTCCAGGCCTGAGACATGGATATGCTAAGAAATACCCGACTCGTGCTGCACTTTACCCCAGCCTGAAGAAATGAGGTAGATTCTGTTATCCAGGATCATCTTCAGTTTGAGACACTGCATCTGCAGAGGCTCAGAGTATACTGTACTATAAGTGACCATAAAAAAAAGGCAAGAGGGGCTTCCCTGGTGGCGCAGTGGTTGAGAATCTGCCTGCTAATGCAGGGGACACGGGTTCGAGCCCTGGTCTGGGAAGATCCCACATGCCACGGAGCAGCTGGGCCCGTGAGCCACAATTGCTGAGCCTGCGCGTCTGGAGCCTGTGCCCCGTGACGGGAGGGGCCGCGATAGAGAAAGGCCCGCGCACCGCGATGAAGAGCGGTCCCCGCACCGCGATGAAGAGTGGCCCCCGCTTGCCGCAACTGGAGAAAGCCCTCGCACGAACCGAAGACCCAACACAGCCAAAAATAAATAAATAAATAAATAAATAAATAAGAAAATCCTTTAAAAAAAAAAAAAAAAAAAAAAAAAAAGGCAAGAGGTTCTATAAATTAGAAAGATGGGTTTTGCGTTGGCCTAAGGAAACCCAAAGCCTACATAAAAGGCATTGTCTCCACAAGCAAGGTGAATAACAATAGGCTGACATATATTAAATAATTGATAAAACTTCAAAAAAAAAAAAAAAAAAAAAAAAAAAGAAGTCACAGCTTCAGCTCAGAGTACTCCGAGAAAAGGATTCGTTTCAGTCCTTGATCCAAGTGGTGAACTAACACACAAGTTTCGCCTCCGTGAAGTTTAACTTGCTAAGTACTACCAAATTTATACACGATAGAGCACAGCAGGAATCACTTTCGGGAGAATGTGTGCCCACAAAAAAGACGTGCCCAGCCAAGCGTGAACATCTGCTGCCACGTTCCAGGTTCTTAACTAAATACTTGTTCATTAATGCTTATTCTATAGCATCCGCTAGAGTAAGCAGTAGCAGACATCTGAAGTCTAAGAAAGATTTATGGAAGGAAAATTTTTATCGCAAACTTCTCCATTAATTTATTTTTAATGAGTTATCCTCACAAGCCCATCCTGTTCCCCAACCCTCTCCCACCAGAATTCTGAGGATGAGAGCTCGAGAACCAACATCTCGCAAGTCCCTTCTCACCCTGTGGTTTCTGTGAGCTCCTGGAGGATGAGGACTGTGCAATATTCATCTCCATCCCTCCCCTCTCCAACCCCCCACCCCCGCCCTCATTAAAGTGTTGAATTGGAAAAGTCAACTGCATCAAGCCCAAGAGCAGTTGGCTTCAACTTCCTGTCTTTCTCCAGAGAATCCACTAGGTGGCAGCAATCCTCTAAAAATAGCCCTATTCTGAACAAACTGCTCTTTTTAATTTTTTTAGCTAAAAGACAACTCCTAAAGTTCACTGAAAGTAAAATAACAATTACTACAGTTTATTAAAAACTTACTCTACCCCTAGCACTGTTAACTGCTAATAGTTCAGTGCTTAAGAGCTCTTATTTACCAAAACATAACAACAAAACAAAAAACAAGCACCATACATGAAACATCCTAAATTTGAATTATTGCAAATTGGGCTCTGAATGATCACTGAAGCCTCATTTCCTTTGGTTTCTTTCAGGAATTGCCTAGAGAAGCCTTTTTCCATGTCCCTCAACCTAAATTCACATGATAGTCTTCTCTGTGAGCCAAGCAAAGAGCCATTCTCCATCCATTCATTATTCATTCATTCATTCACTCACTCATTCATTCATCAAACACCCAATAAGCAATTACCATGTGCCAGACACTGTGCTAGGCACTGTGAGGGCTACAAAAAAGTACACAAGTGCAGTTAGCTTCAGTCCAGGCCTCTGTATGAGTGAAAGTCATTTTCATTCTAGTACTGATCATAATTGCAAAAGTATAATTTATTTTAGAATTAGATGAACCTTAAAGCCAGTCTCTAGATTCCCTTGCTCTTAGACTATCTATAACACATTTTTCTATTGGAAGAACCCCTACTTACTTAATCCTGAGAGTTCTTAGCTCTTAGCTGGGTCAAAAGAGCCTTGTCCTAAATGTCCCACCAGGAAGGATTTTCCAGGGAGCAGAGGGCAGAGTCCCAGGCCAGGACAGGTGGCTTGACAGAAACTGACTGAGGTAAAAACTGGCCTGCAGGGTGTTTTTGTTGTCGTTTGGTTGTTTGTTGGTTTTGTTAACCCGAGCAAACATTTAAATCACGGAAGAGTTCACATAAAAATCTGGATTTCCAGCTTCCCTCAAAACATCAAAAGCTCTGGCCACACCATCTGCATTCCTGACCAAGAACCTCAGCGAGGTCTATGTCCTCCAGGTCTCCCAGGCCCCGTTCAACCCTCGGCACTCAATAGGCTCCTGCCTGGCTGCTACAGGCGACTGAGTCTGACTGAGACCCTCAACTTGCCATGTCCAAGGTACTCGGCAAGCCAGCCAGGAGTACAGAGAAGGGTTAGATGCCAGCCCTCTGGCTGATGACCTGCTAGGTACCTTGTCCCCAGTCCCACAGCTACTGAATGGCTCAACCTGGGCTCCAATCCAAGTGTCCTAAGTCCTTGTCTTAGCAGGACTCCACAAGAAACAGAAGGCTGTCAAATTCATAATTGAGAAGAGATTAATAAAGGGGCTAATTCAGAAGGTAGGGGCAGGTTTCAGGAAACCAAAAGCAAGAGTACAGTATCCCTTCCTCTGCTCCCGCCCCACTCCACCCACCAAGCAAGAGAGGGGAGCTGTTCCTGCCCCTCCCCACCTCCCTTGACAGAACTAGAGGCAAGAGTTGTCACCATTTCTGGAGAGGGTGAGGGCAGTGAGTGCAGCCAACAGGACCTTGGGTAGAGGGGCACAGCTGCACCCCACGTGTGCAAAACCCCACGTGTGCAAAACCCCACGTGTGCAAAACCCCACGCAGGAGCCAAGGAAACAAGCAGCCCACCCTCAGTCTCCTCCCCCTCCCCAATCACTCAGACTCAGCCAGAGCCAATGTGCCGGGGTGTCCACTGATGCAGAACGCCAATGCCAGCCCCTCCAGACAGAAAGCAGAGGAAGGGCAGGTGGGGAGTGGGCCCCCCTTTTGACCCAGGACAAAGAGAAGACCCCCTACTTCTACTCCACCTTAATTCAGCTCCACCACACTGCCCTCTGCCCCGGGCATCGGACCAAAATATCACACACCAACACAGACAGGGAGGAAACAGACTAACAGTAACAGCTCAACTTAGCGTTCCAGACAGCTTGTACACACTACATCTAATCCTGACAACAACCTGCGGGGGAGGGGGAGGGGGAGGAGGGAGAGGATTCCCTTCCTGTAACTGAAGAAACTGAGGCACAGACTGGGAAAGGGACTTGGCAAAGGACACCTGCTTTATAGATGGCAGAGACAAGATTCAAACCCAGTGTCCCTGACTCCATAACCTGAAATGATTATATAGTTATAGAAAATATGCATCAATTGTGCAGAAAAGGGTTAACAAAGCAGGCCTGAGATTTCTATCCTAAAAGCCTGCTTGCAGTTTTGATCATGAAGAGATGCTGAATGACAAAACTGTTTTTTCCTCCTCTACTACAGGGACTGTTTGGTTATTCTGCTTTATTCTGTTTATACAGTGAATTACATTTTTAGGTGTCTTTTAATATTAAACCATTCCTTTAAAAAAAAAAAAAAAAAAGCCTGCTTGCCAAGTTGGCCTCTGGCTGGCACCTGAGAGCCTGGGTTTGGGGAGGGCTACCTCCATTCCCAGAACTGATAAGTGTGGCCCATATTGTACCATGTGGCTTATGCTGAACACCTGCTTCCCTGTCGGGGGTCTGGAACTTTGGTACATGCTAGGCAGAGTGTGCTTGCATGCCCAGCCCCCAGTAACAACCCGGCTGCTGAGTCTCTAATGAGCTTCCCTGGTGGACATTTCACATGTGTTGTGGCAACTCCTTGCTGGAGGGGATTAAACACGTTCCTCTGGGAGAGGAATCTTGGAAACGTGCACCTGGTTTCCTTAAGATTTTGCCCCGTGCCCCTTTTTCCTTTGATGATTCTGCTTTGTATCCTTTACTGTAATAAATCATCACCATGAGCTTGACTGTATGCCAAGTCCTGGGAGTCCCCTAGCAAGCCACTGTACGGGAGGTGGTCTTGAGCACCCCTGAAACATCAGGCAACTCTCACTAGCAGGTGAGTGAGGCTGTGGGGCTTGTCAAGTGCAAAGACTAAATGAAGGGCTATTTCTGCATCATTCATGAGGAAATAAAGAGGGACCCAAAGGTAAAAGCTAAGGCTAATAACTACAAACCAGGGGCAGAGACAAAATAGTGCGGCTTATTCAGCTACTCCTGCACCTGGAGGAATTTAAGGTAGAGGCTACGACTCCCAATATCTGCTCTATCCTTCTTTCATAGGCATAGAGCCCACAATTTTACCTGGAACATAGATGCCCGGAATAAGTCTACATCTCCCAGATTTCCCTGTAGTTGGGTGTGGTCATATGACTAAGTTCCAACCAATGGCATGTAAGCAAAAAAATTATGGTAGCTCTGGGACTCTTTTTTTTTTTAATTTATGTATGTATGTATGTATGTATGGCTTTGTTGGGTCTTCGTTTCTGTGCGAGGGCTTTCTCTAGTTGTGGCAAGCGGGGGCCACTCTTCATCGCGGTGCGCGGGCCTCTCACTATCGCGGCCTCTCCTGTTGCCGAGCACAGGCTCCAGACGCGCAGGCTCAGTAATTGTGGCTCACGGGCCGAGTTGCTCCGCGGCATGTGGGATCTTCCCAGACCAGGGCTCGAACCCGCGTCCCCTGCATTGGCAGGCAGACTCTCAACCACTGCGCCACCAGGGAAGCCCCTGGGACTCTTAAAGACAGTTGATGTTTCCTCTCTATCTTTTTCTCCCTCCTCGTACTCTGGAATATGGATGTAATGGCCAGAGGTCCAGAAGCCATCGTCGACAGAGGAGACAACTTTGGGAATGGAAGTGTCATAGCACAGAACAGGATATAATTGGTACTGTGAAGTCAAACACTGGCCCTAATATTTCTACATCTCGGCTTTTTGAAAATGAGAATTTTTTATCAGCGTATTTGGGGCTTTTCTGTTACTCCCAGTTGAATTTAATTCTCCCTAATACAGAAGATACTCAGGATGGGCAAGTGTTTGCACAGTTATGTATCCAAAACCATAAAATCACGAGATTTTATATGTGAATGGTGATTAGGGACCATCTTTTTCAACCTCCCCATTTTACAGTTGGAGAAACAGAGACCCGGTCATCTCTGATTTGTCAGGGTCCCATGGCTAGTTAGGAGCGGGGCTGAGACTAGATCCCAGGTGTGGGAACCTGCAGGCTCAAGCTTCTCTTTCTGCTGTGAGAACCACCTCAGCTAGGCCAGGTCAGAGGTGAGGTCTGAAACGCTGCTCCCCTCCAGAGCGCTCCAACAGAAAGTGCTAATAGAAGGTACGAGACAAACTTCCAGGAGTCTCCTGGGAGGCCACCCCACCTCCTGTTTTGATGCGGAAGACCCAGCAGTGGAAGGTGGGCACGTCCTGGGACTTTGGAGGCCCCAGGTTTTCTTCTCCACACCTTCTTGTCACCCTCACCAGACTTCATGCCTCCATCTATCCTTGGAGTTCAAACCTGAGGCTACTGGGAGTGCCTCTGGCCCATATGGTGCATACTGAGCAGGACCCAGGCCGGACTTGAGCCCCACCTGTGCCTCCTCGGCCAGCTGCCTTTATGAAGTGCACAAAACCAGCAACTTTATAAAGCTGACCCTTGAAAAACACAGGTTTAAACTGTGGGGAGTCCACTTACACATGGGCTTTTTTCAACAAATACGTACTGCGGTACTACGCGGGCTGCAGCTGGCTGAACCTGCAGGTGAAGAAACACATAATACGTAGGGTCGACTGTAAAGTTATACTGGATTTTCCACTGTGCGAGAGGGTCAGCACCCCCAACCTCCATGTTGTTCAAGGGTCAACTGTACAGAGCCCCTAGTCAACCTCAGGCTTGAGAAAGAGCTCACTGGGATCCACCTTGCTTCCCAATGCACACTTGGCCTTGCTTACATCAGTGGAACTTATGTTCCTACTGAAGAACACTGTGGCAGGTGTGTTTGGTGTCCATCTCTCTCAGCACTTCTCACTCACTGATGT
Source organism: Balaenoptera acutorostrata (assembly GCF_949987535.1). Taxonomy (NCBI): domain Eukaryota; kingdom Metazoa; phylum Chordata; class Mammalia; order Artiodactyla; family Balaenopteridae; genus Balaenoptera; species Balaenoptera acutorostrata. The sequence continues at coordinate 66,971,270 of NC_080065.1, forward strand.
CAAACTGCCAGCACCTGCAGCACTTTGTTTCAGAGCGTTCTCTGGTGCTGAGAGAACTTTTTCTACCCATGTCGCAGGCTGGGAGTGCAAGGGAATTAAGAGTCCCAGGAACAGGCTCCAACTAGCCCCTCACCTTGCGGGGGGATGCCCCTGAGGTATTGTTACAATGTACATAGAAATGAGAGTTTTCTTTCTTCTCCTGAGAGCAAGGAAAGCAAAGGGAACCGCGAACAGGCTAGAGAAGAAACATAACCTGGCCTGAAAGAGTTAATCACTCCTTGTTTTACTCTGTCACTAATTTGTAGTAAATAGATTTGTACTTTACAAAGCTAACCTCACTCCCTGACACTATGTAATTTACATTTGGCACCTATCACCCCCAACTCTGCGTGAGTTACATCGATAAACCAGAGGCAAATGGATGCAATTACCGGGCGGCCTGACACCAGCTATGACTGTTTTGAAATAATGTAAAGGAAAGGAAGTGCGAAAGACCTTCACTACCTTGATCCTTATCATATACCCCGGACTGCGAGACCCACATATAAAATCTTCCCTGATTTCCAAGGGCTGGGGGAGCACAGTTCTTGAGGCGCTAGCCTGCTGTGTCTTCCCTTCTGCCTGGCAGAAAAATAAAGCCATCTCTCTCTTCCTCCAAATTCCCTGTCTCCGTATTTTTGTTCGGCATTGGTGCACAGGGAAGCCAATATTTCGGCAACAGTATGTGTTCTCTGTCACCCCCAGCACGATGAAGCTCCAGTTGCCTCAGTGGTAAATGCCATCCCCTCCCTGCCTCACTCTCCACTCCCCTACCTGGGGTTCCTTCACCTCCAAATAAACAAGCTGTACTCAAATCCTTAACTCAGCGTCTGCTTCTGGATAAACCAACCAGAAGTAAACCTCCCTCTCTACTAGCCCACTTAGATTTTACCTGATCCAGAGTTAGGGAATCTGAGGCTTGAATGGATACCCAGTGCTCATGGACATGCGCACACATACATGTGTAGAAATGTCCATCTCCCCTCTGGAGCAGTCATCCCAAAGACATCCATGTGTCTCAGCCACTTAGCTGGGCTTCACTGTCCCTCCATGAATAGCCCAGAGGTCCAGTACATAAAAGGAAAACTAGAACAATGAGGGCATAGTGATACTGGATCTCATTCATCTTTTTAATCATACCCGCTGTCCACCATCACATCCAGCCCACAGACTTTGGTAAATGCTCATTAAACATCTGTTCATCAGAGAAGCAGTTAGAAACAGGCAGCTTCCGCTGCACAACAGCCCACCTCCAATGCCCAACTATCTCATCTCTCTGGGCACCAAGGATAATTCCCCCATCCCTACTCTCTCCGCACATAGCGATGCAGAAACTGTACTTGGTTTTTTTCAAGCTATTCTTCTGCATCTTCAGAAGCATGTGCCAGGAACATGCTCTTGAAACAGCCTGCTTGTTCACAAGTACATTTCCATTTTAGCAAGCGCAGCTGTCGCTCCTGCTGGTCTCACCCATGCCACCTGCCCAGAGGGAAAATTTAATTCACAGAAACTCAGAGTACCTCCCAATTCAGGGGTTCTCTCAAGAGCCTCCCTGACAGTTGTCATCTCGCTATTTCATGAATACCTCAAGTGACAGGGAACTCACTACCTACAAACTTTTGACCTGATAGGCTACATGAGGTAGACTATCCTTTTGTTGGAAGGTTCTAATTATAATAGTTTTGAATAATAGACATCCATTAGACATTTACTATATGCCAAGCACTATTAAAAGTGCTTTACCTGTGTGAGTTCATTTAATCACCACAGCAACCCCATGAAATAGCTGCTATTGTTATCATCCCCACTTCAGAGCACAGAGAAGTTCATAGTTTGCCCACGATCACAGAGCTGGCAACTGGCAGAAGGAGATTTCAAATCAAGGAAATCTCACCTCAGAGTCTTCCTTATTGCCTTTTTCTTTTTACTCGGGGTAGAAATCTCCCACCATATTAACTAAGCCTTTGTAAGTCCAGATCCTTGTGAAATTGTGATGAAAGCCAAGGACCTTCCCTCTCCCTTTGCTAATGTGCAGATGGACACAACATTTTGCATATAATTTCAGGGAGTCAACCTGCCCAGCCCACGGCACACAGGTTAAGAACCACTACCAACACACCAACACAGAATATTTTGCATTTGCCTCTACTTGAAAGTCATTTGAGGAGATTTTATGTATCCAATGGGCTTCCACATGTTTCTCCAAGCTAAATTCACCCAGTTCCATTAGGAAAGAATATTCAACCACCCCTCCCCCCAGTAACCAAAGAAAGACAAATTTTAAAAATAATGAGATTAAACAATAATGAGTGCTATTATGTACTTTTTTAAAACAAGCAACAATAAAGAAAGACTTAAAAATCATGTGCTTGAGGGTTGTACTCATTTGTTGCTGCTGGCATTGGACCTATATCCACTACGTTTAGAAAGAAATTTGGCAACACACAGGAAGGAGTGATGAAAATGCCCACAAGCTTCTGACCTGACAATTCCACTCCCAGAATCTATTCCAAGACAATGATTTATGTGGAAATAAAAGCCATATATAGAAAGATATTCATAGCAAACTTACTTCTAAGAGCAAAAAAGAAAAAAAAGGAAAAAGTTAATGCCCAAAAAACAATGGGATAATTATAAATATAGTTATTAATAATGGAACATATCAAACAATGGAAAGCCTTATAAGAATATTCAGAGAAAAAATGTGTAACAGAGAAAGAAAGTCATGATTGTTGTTAATTATGGAGTGATAGGGCAGGAACGCCCAGAGAGTTTTAATTAGCTTTTTAGTGCCTCACTCTAAAATGTGTGACCAAACAATGAAAATAAAACCAGCTCAGAGGGGTGAGAAAGTGGCCATAAAGGGACCAGAGGAACACGTAAAAGAAAAAAACTAAATAATACCCTCCTTGGGAATTCCCTGGCAGTCCAGTGGTTAGGACTCCATGCTTTCACTGCCGAGGGCCCGGGTTCAATTCCTGGTCAGGGAACTAAGATCCCGCAAGCTGCGTGGCACAGCCTAATAATAATAATAATACCACCCACCTTGAAATATGAGAAGATATGTGCTATGGTCCATATATCTGTGTCCTCCCTAAATTCATATGTTGAAATCCTAACCTCCAAAGATGATAGTATTAGGAGGCTGGGTCTTTAGAAGATGTTTATGTCATGAGAGTGGGGCCCTCAACAACAGGATTAGTGCCTTATGAAGAAAAAAAAAAGGCTACAGAGAGAGCCCAGCCTCTTCCACCATGTGAGGGCACAGCAAGAAGGTGCTGGTATGAGCCACGAAAAGGGCCCTCACCAGAAGGCAACCAGGCTGGCACCTTGATCTTGGAATTCCCAGCCTCCAGAAGTGTAAGCAACAAATTTCTGTGGTTTATAAGCCACACAGTCAGTGTTTTTTTGTTATAGCAGCCTGAACAGACTAAGACAATATGCATCCATGAAACAAGAACAGAATGCTATTTTAGGGAGGGAAAGAAATAATCAGAAAACAGAAAAGAACTCTTGGTAGATAGAATTATGATAGCTAACATAATAAATTTAACAGAAAATCTGGAAGATAAAATAGAGAAACTCTCCAATAAAGGGAACACAATAAATAGAAAGTGAGAGAGAGAAGGTGACTAATCTGGAAGGCTCAGTATCTACCTAGTAGGAGTCCAGAAAGAGAGATCAGAGACAATTTCCAGGACAGGGAGTTTAACTGGCCAAGGCAAAGGCATGTACCCTGCCCACAGCTGGGCAGGGAGGGGAGGATCTGGCCTCTTTGAGTTCTTTAGAGAAAGGGCACTGCCTCCACCACAACTATACCCAGGAGTAGCGTCTCCAGGAGAGAAAGTAATAAGGTGCTATTAGGAAGTGAGGTTTAGATCATGGACAGCCAAAAACTACTAATGTCACTACACAGGAACACACATTGACTACTAGAAAACAGACATTCTTCTCCAACTCCTGATAGAACACCTTAGAATCCTATCAAATGCAAGATCTCCCATTCTAGATCTTTTGTGTATCATCATAGGATAGATTTCTTGTGGTGTCCTACATTCCAGTTGCTTCATATAGGTTATCTCATTAAAGCCTTACAACAAAGCAAAAAAGTAAATACTCTTCATATCCCCATTTTGCAAATGAGGAAACAACTACCCAGAGAGGTTAAGAAGCAAGTTCAAATAAGAACCTGCTGTATAAAAAAATAAATTAAATTGTAAAATTCAAAAAAAAAAAAAAAAGAAGCAAGTTCACCCATCTAATAAGAAGGAAAGCCAGGATTTGGACCAAGTTCACCTGATTGTGGAGTATGCCCCCTTACCCATATACCGCAGGACTTGATATTCCTCTCCCAAAAGGCTTCCCAGTGCTCCCAGAGACTCAGATGTCCCACCTTACTCAGGACTCCAAAGAGGATGTAAGGCAGCTCATTAAATGGCCCACAGCCTCAGCAGAGCCATGTACCAGGAGCATGTAGCCTTAGCATCTCAGCTCAGAAAGCCCCTTGGCATCCATGGTCACCCACAGGAGGGCCATGAGCCTTCTCCAGTAACCTTTTTTTCTAACTGACATATAACATTACTTTAGTTTCGGTTGTACAGCATAATGATTCAATTGATACTTGTATTCATTGAAAAATGATCACAAAATAAGTCTAGTTACCATCCATCACCACACACAGAGACAAATGTTTTCTTCTTGTGATGAGAACTTTTAAGATTTACTCTCTTAGCAACTTTCAATATGCACTACATTATTACTAACTATAGTCATGAAATATTCTCCAGGATAGATCACATGCTAGGCCACAAAACAAATCTCAGTAAATTTAAGAAAATTGAAATCATATCAAGCATCTTTTCTGACCAAAATGCTGAGACTAAAAATCAACTACAAGAAAAAAACCTGCAAAAAACACAAACACATGGAAGCTAAACAATATACTACTAAACATTCAACAGGTTAGTGAAGAAATCAAAGAGGAAATTAATAAATATCTAGAGACAAATGAAAACTCAGTGATCCAAAATCTATGGGATGCAGCAAAAGCAATTCCAAGAGGGAAGTTTAGAGTGATACAAGCCTACCTCACGAAGCAAGAACAATCTCAAATAAACAATTTAACCTTACACTTAATGAAACTACATAAAGAAGAAAAAGACAAAACCCAAAGTTAGTAGAAGAAAAGAAATCATAGAGATCAGAGGAGAAATAAATGAAATAGAAACAAAGAAAACAATAGCAAAGATCAATAAAACTAAGAACTGGTTCTTTGAAAAGATAAGCAAAATTGATAAAGCTTTAGCCAGACTCATCAAGAAAAAAAGAGGACCCAAATCAGTAACATCAGTTATAAAAAAGGAGAAGTTACAAATGATACCACAGGCATACAGAGGACCACAGGAGATTACTATGAGCAATTACACACCAATAAAATGGTCAACCTATAAGAAGTTAACAAATTTCTAGAAATGTACAATCTCCTAAGACTGAACCAGGAAGAAATAGAAAATACAAACAAACCAATTACCAGTAATGAAACTGAATCAGTTAAAAAAAAAAAAAAAAGAAAGAAAGAGAGAAAGAACAAAAAACTACCAACACAGAGGAACCAAGATGGCGGAGTAGAAGGACGTGTTCTCACTCCCTCTTGCGAGAACACCAGAATCACAACTAGCTGCTGGACAATTATCGACAGGAAAACACTGGAACTCACCAAAAAAGATACCCCACATCCAAAGACAAAGGAGAAGCCACAATGAGACGGTAGGAGGGGCACAATCACAGTAAAATCAAATCCTATAACTGCTGGGTGGGTGACTCACAGACTGGAGAACACTTATACCACAGAAGTCCACCCACTGGAGTGAAGGTTCTGAGCCCCATGTCAGGCTCCCCAACCTGGATGTCCGGCAACAGGAGGAGGAATTCCTAGAGAATCAGACTTTGAAGCCTAGCAGGAATTGATTGCAGGACTTTGACAGGGCTGGGGGAAACAGAGACTCCACTCTTGGAGGGCACACACAAAGTAGTGTGCGCATCGGGACCCAGGGGAAGGAGCAGTGACCACAGGGGAGACTGAATCAGACCTACCCTCGTAGTATTGGAGGGTCTCCTGCAGAGGCAGGGGTGGCTGTGGCTCACCGTGGGGACAAGGACACTGACAGCAGAAGTTCTGGGAAGTACTCCTTGGCATGAGCCCTCCCAGAGTCTGTCATTAGCTCCACCAAAGAGCCCAGGAAGGCTCCAGTGTTGGGTTGCCTCAGGCCAAACAACCAACAAGGAGGGAACCCAGCCCCACCCATCAACAGTCAAGTGGATTAATGTGTTACTGAGCTCTACCCACCAGAGCAGCAGTCAGCTCTACCCACCACCAGTCCCTCCCATCAAGCCTCTTAGATACCTTCAAACACCAGAGGGCAGCCAGCAGAAGCAAGAAGAACTACAATCCTGCAGCCTGTGGAACAAAAACCCACATTCACAGAAAGATAGACAAGATGAAAAGGCAGAGGGCTATGTACCAGATGAAGGAACGACATAAAACCCCAGAGAAACAACTAAATGAAGTGGAGATAGGCAACCTTCCAGAAAAAGAATTCAGAATAATGATAGTGAAGATGATCCAGGACCTCGGAAAAACAATGGAGGCAAAGATCAAGAAGATGCAAGAAATGTTTAACAAAGACCTAGAAGAATTAAACAACAAACAAACAGAGATGAACAATACAATAACTGAAATGAAAACTACGCTAGAAGGAATCAATAGCAGAATAACTGAGGCAGAAGAACGGATAAGTGACCTGGAAGACAGAATGATGGTGGAATTCACTGCTGTGGAACAGAATAAAGAAAAAAGAATGAAAAGAAATGAAGACAGCCTAAGAGACCTCCGGGACAACATTAAACACAACAACATTCACATTATAGGGGTCCCAGAAGGAGAAGAGAGAGAGAAAGGACCCGAGAAAATATTTGAAGAGATTATAGTCGAAAACTTCCCTAACATGGGAAAGGAAATAACCACCCAAATCCAGGAAGCACAGTGAGTCCCATACAGGATAAACTCAAGGAGAAACATGCCGAGACACACAGTAAACAAATTGGCAAAAATTAAAGACAAAGAAAAATTATTGAAAGCAACAAGGGAAAAACGACAAATAACATACAAGGGAACTCCCATAAGGTTAACAGCTGATTTCTCAGCAGAAACTCTACAAGCCAGAAGGGAGTGGCATGATATACTTAAAGTGATGAAAGGGAAGAACCTACAACCAAGATTACTCTACCCGGCAAGGATCTCATTCAGATTTGATGGAGAAATTAAAACCTCTACAGACAAGCAAAAGCTAAGAGAATTCAGCACCACCAAACCAGCTATACAACCAATGCTAAAGGAACTTCTCTAAGTGGGAAACACAAGAGAAGAAAATGATCTATGAAAACAAACCCAAAACAATTAAGAAAATGGTCATAGGAACATACATATCGATAATTACCTTAAACGTGAATGGATTAAATGCTCCAACCAAAAGATACAGGCTTGTTGAATGGATACAAAAACAAGACCCATCTATATGCTGTCTACAAGAGACCCACTTCAGACCTAGGGACACATACAGACTGAAAGTGAGGGGATGGAAAAAGATATTCCATGCAAATGGAAATCAAAAGAAAGCTGGAGTAGCTATACTCATATCAGATAAAATAGACTTTAAAATAAAGAGTGTTACAAGACACAAGGACACTACATAATGATCAAGGGATCAATCCAAGAAGAAGATATAACAATTATAAATATATATGCACCCAGCATAGGAGCACCTCAATACATATGGCAACTGCTAACAGCTATAAAAGAGGAAATCGACAGTAACACAATAATAGTGGGGGACTTTAACACCTCCCTTACACCAATGGACAGATCATCCAAAATGAAAATAAATAAGGAAACAGAAGCTTTAAATGACACAATAGACCAGATAGATTTAATTGATATATATAGGACATTCCATCCAACACAGCAGATGACACTTTCTTCTCAAGTGCACACGGAAGATTCTCCAGCATAGATAACATCTTGGGTCACAAATCAAGCCTCAGTAAATTTAAGAAAATTGAAAGTATATCAAGCACCTTTTCTGACAACAACGCTATGAGATTAGAAATCAATTACAGGGAAAAAAACGTAAAAAAGACAAACACATGGAGGCTAAACAATACGTTACTAAATAACCAAGAGATCACTGAAGAAATCAAAGAGGAAATCAAAAAATACCTAGAGACAAATGACAATGAAAACATGATGATCCAAAACCTATGGGATGCAGCAAAAGCAATTCTAAGAGGGAAGTTTATAGCTATACAAGCCTACCTCAAGAAACAAGAAAAATCTCAAGTAAATAATCTAACCTTACACCTAAAGGAACTAGAGAAAGAAGAACAAACAAAACCCAAAGTTAGCAGAAGGAAAGAAATCATAAAGATCAGAGCAGAAATAAATGAAATAGAAACAAAGAAAACAATAGCAAAGATCAATAAAACTAAAAGCTAGTTCTTTGAGAAGATAAACAAAATTGATAAACCATTAGCCAGACTCATCAAGAAAAAGAGGGAGAGGACTCAAATCAGTAAAATTAGAAATGAAAAAGGAGAAGTTACAACAGACACCGCAGAAATACAAAGCATCCTAAGGGACTACTACAAGCAACTGTATGCCAATAAAATGGACAACCTGGAAGAAATGGACAAATTCTTAGAAAGGTATAACCTTCCAAGACTGAACCAGCAAGAAACAGAAAATATGAACAGACCAATCACAAGTAATGAAATTGAAACTGTGATTAAAAATCTTCCAATAAATAAAAGTCCAGGGCTTCCCTGGTGGCGCAGTGGTTGAGAATCTCCCTGCCAATGCAGGGGACACGGGTTTGAGCCCAGGTCTGGGAAGATCCCATATGCCACAGAGCAACTAGACCCGTGAACCACGACTACTGAGCCTGCGCGTCTGGAGCCTGTGCTCCGCAACAAGAGAGGCCGCGATAGTGAGAGGTCCGCGCACCGTGATGAAGAGTGGCCCCCACTCGCCGCAACTAGAGAAAGCCCTCACACAGAAACGAAGACCCAACACAGCCAAAAATAAATAAATAAACATATAAATAAATAAAAATTAAAAAAAAAAAAAGTCCAGGACCAGATGGCTTCACAGGTGAATACTATCAAACATTTAAGGAGAGCTAACATCCATCCTTCTCAAACTCTTCCAAAAAATTGCAGAGGAAGAAACACTCCCAAACTCATTCTATGAGGCCACCATCACCCTGATACCAAAACCAGACAAAGATACTACAAAAAAAGAAAATTACAGACCAATATCACTGATGAATATAGATGCAAAAATCCTCAACAAAATACTAGCAAACAGAATCCAACAACACATTAAAAGGATCATACACCATGATCAAGTGGGATTTATCCCAGGGATGCAAGGATTCTTCAAGATACGCAAATCAATCAATGTGATACACCATATTAACAAACTGAAGAATAAAAACCATATGATCATCTCACTACATGCAGAAAAAGCTTTTGACAAAATTCAACACCCATTTATGATCAAAACTCTCCAGAAAGTGGGCATAGAGGGAACCTACCTCAACATAATAAAGGCCATATATGACGAACACACAGCCAACATCATTCTCAATGGTGAAAAACTGAAAATATTTCCTCTAAGATCAGGAACGAGACAAGGATGTCATCAAGGATGTCATCAAGGATGACATGATACTATACATAGAGAATCCTAAAGATGCCACCAGAAAACTACCAGAGCTAATCAATGAATTTGGTAAAGTTGCAGGATACAAAATTAATGCACAGAAATCTCTTGCATTCCTATACACTAATGATGAAAAATCTGAAAGAGAAATTATGGAAACACTCCCATTTACCATTGCAACAAAAAGAATAAAATACCTAGGAATAAACCTACCTAGGGAAACAAAAAACCTGTATGCAGAAAACTATAAGACACTGATGAAAGAAATTAAAGATGATATCAACAGATGGAGAGATATACCATGTTCTTGGATTGGAGGAATCAATATTGTGAAAATGACTATACTACCCAAAACAATCTACAGATTCAATGCAATCCCTGTCAAATTACCAATGGCCTTTTTTACAGAACTAGAACAAATCATCTTAAAATTTGTATGGAGACACAAAAGACCCCGAATAGCCAGAGCAGTTCTGAGGGAGAAAAACGGAGCTGGAGGAATCAAACTCCCTGACTTCAGACTATACTACAAAGCTATAGTAATCAAGACAATATGGTACTGGCACAAAAACAGAAACATAGATCAATGGAACAAGATAGAAAGCCCAGAGATAAACCCATGCACGTATGGTCAACTAATCTGTGACAAAGGAGGCAAAGATATACAATGGAGAAAAGACAGTCTCTTCAATAAGTGGTGCTGGGAAAACTGGACAACTACATGTAAAAGAATGAAATTAGAACACTCCCTAACACCATATACAAAAATAAACTCAAAATGGATTCAGGACCTAAATGTAAGACCGGACACTATAAAACTCTTAGAGGAAAACAAAGGAAGAACACTCTTTGACATAAATCACAGCAAGATTTTTTTGATCCACCTCCTAGAGTAATGGAAATAAAAACAAAAATAAACAAATGGGACCTAATGAAACTTCAAAGCTTTTGCACAGCAAAGGAAACCATAAACAAGACTAAAAGACAACCCTCAGAATGGGAGAAAATATTTACAAATGAATCAATGGACATAGGATTAATCTCCAAAATATATAAACAGCTCATGCAGCTCAATATTAAAGAAACAAACAACCCAATCCAAAAATGGGCAGAAGACCTAAATAGACATTTCTCCAAAGAAGACATACAGATGGCCAAGAAGCACATGAAAAGATGCTCAACATCACTAATTATTAGAGAAATGCAAATCAAAACTACAATGAGGTATCACCTCACACCAGTTAGAATGAGCATCATCAGAAAATCTACAAACAACAAATGCTGGAAAGGGTGTGGAGAAAAGGGAACCCACTTGTACTGTTGGTAGGAATGTAAATTGATACAGCCACTATGGAGAACAGTATGGAGGTTCCTTAAAAATCTAAAAATAGAATTACCATATGATCCAGCAATCCCACTACTGGGCATATACCCAGAGAAAACCATAATTCAAAAAGACACATGCACCCCAGTGTTCATTGCAGCACTATTTACAATAGCCAGGTCACGGAAGCAACCTAAATGCCTATCAACAGACGAATGGATAAAGAAGTGGTACATATATACAATGGAATATTACTCAGCCATAAAAAGGAACGAAATTGAGTCATTTGTTGAGACGTGGATGGATCTAGAGACTGTCATACAGAGTGAAATAATTCAGAAAGAGAAAAACAAATATCGTATATTAACGCATGTATGTGGAACCTAGAAAAATGGTACAGATGAACCAGTTTGCAGGGCAGAAGTTGAGACACAGATGTAGAGAACAAATGTATGGACACCAAGAGGGGAAACCTGCGGTGGGGTGGGGATGGTGGTGTGCTGAATTGGGCAATTGGGATTGACATGTATACACTGATGTGTATGAAACTGATGACTAATAAGAACCTGCAGTATAAAAAAACAAACAAACAACAACAAAAAAACAACTAATACTAAACTTTCTTTGGGTTATGTGTATGGAAATATGTTAATATAAATGTTTCAGACATTACATGAAACTTCTAAAAATCTTATATGTTCTGGTATAATGTTATAAGTCATAATTCTAGTTATTACTTTAAAATGTATATCTCAGAAATAACTAAATTTCCTTGTCAATTGCATTATTATGAACTTTCATCAAATCTTTAACCATGGTCATTTTTAAGTCTTTTGTCATTTACAGACAGTTCTGGGTGTACTCTGATGCTTTCGCAAAAATGTTCCTATAAAAGGGTTTCATCTTCAAGGAATTCATGGAAAAGACTCTGACAAGTACAGGTTTCTGGTAACTGACTATACTTCTGAACTGAATGAATAAGCATTTTCAGAACTCTAATGGAAAACTGATGTATTCATAAAAGTGCTAACAAAAGATCAAGACGAAAAAAAATTAATTACATGGGACTGAGGGAACTGATGAGGATAATTATAATTTTTGTGACTTTCTGTTTGAATTTTAAAAAATTTAAAAAACCCAAACAAACAAACAACAACAACAAAAAGTCCCATCAGCCTCCCAGAGGCTCCTATGTGTATTTTAATAAGAATGCTCATCATGAATGACGATGACTACTGTCATCATTGTACTTTGTATTTAGGGGTGGGGAGGGCTCTTGGCTCTGCAGACGAGGCCTGGGGGCCTCACCCAGGCCTCCCAGGAGGAAGGTGGCCAGTGTGCCTCTCCAGGCTTCAGAGGCACCCCGAGGGGCCTGCCCAGGCCCACACAGCTGCACCTCAGGAAGAGGAAAGCCCTACCCACCACCACTTACTGTGGCAGGCTTTCCCGGTCCCCAGTCTCTCCTGGGCTACTCATCTGATACCCTTAAGCATCATGGTTAAGAATGAAGTTTTAGGAACCAGACAGGCTGGGTCTGAATGTGAGCTCTGCTATGTAATCTGGGCACAACTTCTCTGTGCCCACCTCATGGGATCATTTTGAGGATTACATGAATTAACACATGGATCATGCTTAGAACGATGCCTGGCATGAAGCAAAGCTCAATAAATGCTGGCTTTTATTAACAACAACAACAACAAAAAACTCCCAACAAACAAAAGTCCAGGACCAGATGGCTTCATAGATGAATTCCACCAAACATTTAGAGAAGAGTCAACATCTATCCTTCTCAAACTATTCCAAAATATTGCAGATGAAGGAATGCTTCTGAATTCATTCTACAAGGCCAGCATCACCCTGATACCAAAACCAGACAAAAAATATATCACAAAGAAAATCACAGGCTAACATCCCTGATAAACAGATGTAAAAATCCTCAACAAAATATTAGCAAACAAATTCAACCATATATTAAAAGGATCATACACCATGATCAAGTGGGATTTATCCCAGGGTTTTGATATCCACAAATCAGTCAATGTGATACACCACATTAAAAAACTAAAGAATAAAAATCATATAATCATCTCAATAGATGCAGAAAAAGCTTTTGACAAAATTCAACATCCATTTATGATTAAAACTCTCAACAGTTGGATAGAGAAGATGGCGGAAGAGTAAGACGCGGAGATCACATTCCTTCCCACAGATACAGTAGAAATACACCTACACGTGAAACTGCTCCTACAGAACACCCACTGAACGCTGGCAGAAAACGTCCGACCTCCAAAAAGGCAAGAAACTCCCCCCGTACTTGGGTAGGGCAAAAGAAAAAAGAAATAACAGAGACAAAAGAATAGGGACGGCACCTGCACCAGTGGGAGGGAGCCGTGAAGGAGGAAAGGTTTCCACGCACTAGGAGCCCCTTCGCGGGCGGAGACTGCGGGGGGCGGAGGGGGGAAGCTTCAGAGCCACGGAGGAGAGCGCAGCCACAGAGGTGCGGAGGGCAAAGCGGAGAGGTTCCCGCACAGAGGCTCGGCGCCGAGCAGCACTCACCAGCCCGAGAGGCTTGTCTGCTCCCCCGCCGGGGCGGGCGGGGCTGGGAGCTGAGGCTCGGGCTTCGGTCGGATCGCAGGGAGAGGACTGGGGCTGGCGGCGTGAACACAGCCTGAAGGGGTTGGCGCACCACAGCTAGCCGGGAGGGAGACCGGGAAAAGGTCTGCAGCTGCCGAAGAGGCAAGAGACTTTTTCTTGCCTCTTTGTTTCGCTGCGCGCAAGGAGAGGGGATTCAGAGCGCCGCCTAAACGAACTCCAGAGAAGGGCGCAAGCCACGGCGATCAGCGCGGACCCCAGAGACAGGCGTGAGACGCTGGGGCTGCTGCTGCCGCCTCCAAAAAGCCTGTGTGTGAGCACAGGTCACTCTCCACACCTCCCCTCCCGGGAGCCTGTGCAGCCCGCCACTGCCAGGGTCCCGGGATCCGGGGACAACATCCCCGGGAGAACGCACTGCGCGCCTCGAGCTGGTGCAACGTCACGCCGGCCTCGGCCGCCGCAGGCTCGCCCCGCCTCCTCCGTACCGCTCCCTCCCCGCGGCCTGGGTGAGCCAGAGCCCCCGAAGCAGCTGCTCCTTTAACCCCGTCCTGTCTGGGCGGGGAACAGACGCCCTCAGGCGACCTACACGCAGAGGCGGGTCCAAATCCAAAGCTGAACCCCAGGAGCTGTGTGAACAGGGAAGAGAAGGGGAAATCTCTCCCAGCAGCCTCAGGAGCAGCGGATTAAAGCTCCACAGACAACGTGATGTGCCCGCATCTGCTGAACACCTGAATAGACAACGAATCAGCCCAAATTCAGGAGGGGGACTCTGGGAGCAGGAGATAATAATTTTTCCCCTTTTCCTTTTTTTTGTGAGTGTATATGTATATGCTTCTGGGTGAGATTTTGTCTGTATAGCTTTGCTTTACAATAGCTTTATTTTACTTCACTATATTATAGCCTCTTTCTTTCTTTCTTTCTTTCTACTTTTTCTCCCTTTTACTCTGAGCCGTGTGGATGAAAGGCTCTTGGTGCTCCAGCCAGGCATCAGGGCCGTGCCTCTGAGGTGGGAGAGCCAACTACAGAACACTGGTCCACAAGAGACCTCCCAGCTCCACGTAATACCAAACGGCAAAAATCTCCCAGAGATCTCCATCTCAACATCAAGACCCAGCTTCACTCAACGACCAGCAAGCTACAGTGCTGGACATCCTATGCCAAACAACTAGCTAGACAGGAACACAACCCCATCCATTGGCAGAGAGGCTGCCTAAAATCATAATAAGGCCACAGACACCACAAAATACACCACCAGACGTGGACGTGCCCACCAGAAAGACAAGATCTAGCCTCATCCACCAGAACTCAGGCACTAGTTCCCTCCACCAGGAAGCCTACACAACCCACTGAACCAACCTTAGCCGCTGGGGACAGATACCAAAAACAACGGGAACTACGAACCTGCAGCCTGTGAAAAGGAGACCCCAAACACAGTAAGATAGGCAAAATGAGACGACAGAAAAACACACAGCAGATGAAGGAGCAGGCTCAAAACACACTGGACTTAACAAATGAAGAGGAAATAGGTAGTCTACCTGAAAAAGAATTCAGAATAATGATAGTAAGGATGATCCAAAATCTTGGAAACAGAATAGACAAAATGCAAGAAACATTTAACAAGGATGTAGAAGAACTAAAGAGGAACCAAGCAATGATGAAAAACATAATAAATGAAATTAAAAATACTCTAGATGGGATCAATAGTAGAATAACTGAGGCAGAAGAAAGGATAAGTGACCTGGAAGATAAAATGGTGGAAATAACTACTACAGAGCAGGATAAAGAAAAAAGAATGAAAAGAACTGAGGACAGTCTCAGGGACCTCTGGGGCAACATTAAACGTGCCAACATTCGAATTATAGGGGTACCAGAAGAAGAAGAGAAAAAGAAAGGGACTGAGAAAATTTTTGAAGAGATTATAGTGGAAAACTTCCCTAATATGGGAAAGGAAATAGTTAATCAAGTCCTGGAAGCACAGAGAGTCCCATACAGGATAAACCCAAGGAGGAACACGCCAAGACACATATTAATCAAACTGTCAAAAATTAAATATAAGGAAAACATATTAAAGGCAGCAAGGGAAAAAAAACAAATAACACACAAGGGAATCCCCATAAGGTTAACAGCTGATCTCTCAGCAGAAACTCTGCAAGCCAGAAGGGAGTGGCAGGATATACTTAAAGTCATGAAGGAGAAAAACCTACAACCAAGATTACTCTACCCAGCAAGGATCTCATTCAGATTCGATGGAGAAATTAAAACCTGTACAGACAAGCAAAAGCTGAGAGAGTTCAGCACCACCAAACCAGCTTTACAACAAATGCTAAAGGAAATTCTCTAGGCAAGAAACACAAGAGAAGGAAAACACCTACAATAACAAACCCAATACATTTAAGAAAATGGGAATAGGAACATACATATCGATAATTACCTTGAATGTAAATGGATTAAATGCTCCCACCAAAAGACACAGGCTGGCTGAATGGATACAAAAACAAGACCCATACATATGCTGTCTACAAGAGACCCACTTCAGACCCAGGGACACATACAGACTGAAAGTGAGGGGATGGAAAAAGATATTCCATGCAAATGGAAATCAAAAGAAAGCTGGAGTAGCAATTCTCATATCAGACAAAATAGACTTTAAAATAAAGACTATTACAAGAGACAAAGAAGGACACTATATAATGATCAAGGGATCAATCCAAGAGGAAGGTATAACAATTGTAAATATTTATGCACCCAACATAGGAGCACCTCAATACATAAGGCAAATACTAACAGCCATGAAAGGGGAAATTGACAGCAACACAGTCATAGTAGGGGACTTTAACACCCCACTTTCACCAATGGACAGATCATCCAAAATGAAAATAAATAAGGAAACACAAGCTTTAAATGATACATTAAACAATATGGACTTAATTGATATTTATAGGACATTCCACCCAAAAACAACAGAATACACATTTTTCTCAAGTGCTCATGGAACATTCTCCAGGATAGATCATATCTTGGGTCACAAATCAAGCCTTGGTAAATTTAAGAAAATTGAAATCGTATCAAGTATCTTTTCCGACCACAACGCTATGAGACTAGATATCAATTACAGGAAAAGATCTGTAAAAAATACAAACACATGGAGGCTACACAATACATTACTTAATAACGAAGTGATTACTGAAGAAATCAAAGGGGAAATCAAAAAATACCTAGAAACAAATGACAATGGAGACACGACGACCCAAAACCTATGGGACACAGCAAAAGCAGTGCTAAGAGGGAAGTTTATAGCAATACAAGCCTACCTCAAGAAACAGGAAACATCTCGAATAAACAACCTAACCTTGCACCTAAAGCAATTAGAGAAAGAAGAACAAAAAAACCCCAAAGCCAGCAGAAGGAAAGAAATTATAAAGATCAGGTCAGAAATAAATGAAAAAGAAATGAAGGAAACAATAGCAAAAATCAATGAAACTAAAAGCTGGTTCTTTGAGAAGATAAACAAAATTGATAAACCATTAGCCAGACTCATCAAGAGAAAAAGGGAGAAGACTCAGATCAATAGAATTAGAAATGAAAAAGGAGAAGTAACCACTGACACTGCAGAAATACAAAAGATCATGAGAGATTACTACAAGCAACTCTATGCCAATAAAATGGACAACCTGGAAGAAATGGACAGATTCTTAGAAATGCACAAACTGCCGAGACTGAACCAGGAAGAAATAGAAAATATGAACAGACCAATCACAAGCACTGAAATTGAAACTGTGATTAAAAACCTTCCAACAAACAAAAGCCCAGGACCAGATGGCTTCACAGGCGAATTCTATCAAACATTTAGAGAAGAGCTAACACCTATCCTTCTCAAACTCTTCCAAAATATTGCAGAGGGAGGAACACTCCCAAACTCATTCTACGAGGCCACCATCACCCTGATACCAAAACCAGACAAAGATGTCACAAAGAAAGAAAACTACAGGCCAATATCACTGATGAACATAGATGCAAAAATCCTCAACAAAATACTAGCAAACAGAATCCAACAGCACATTAAAAGGATCATACACCATGATCAAGTGGGGTTTATCCCAGGAATGCAAGGATTCTTCAATATACGCAAATCAATCAATGTGATACACCATATTAACAAATTGAAGGAGAAAAACCATATGATCATCTCAATAGATGCAGAGAAAGCTTTTGACAAAATTCAACACCCATTTATGATAAAAGCCCTGCAGAAAGTAGGCATAGAGGGAACTTTCCTCAACATAATAAAGGCCATATATGACAAACCCACAGCCAACATTGTCCTCAATGGTGAAAAACTGAAACCATTTCCACTAAGATCAGGAACAAGACAAGGTTGCCCACTCTCACCACTATTATTCAACATAGCTCTGGAAGTCCTAGCCACAGCAATCAGAGAAGACAAAGAAATAAAAGGAATCCAAATCGGAAAAGAAGAAGTAAAGCTGTCACTATTTGCAGATGACATGATACCATACATAGAGAATCCTAAAGATGCTACCAGAAAACTCCTAGAGCTAATCAATGAATTTGGTAAAGTAGCAGGATACAAAATTAATGCACAGAAATCTCTTGCATTTCTATACACTAATGACGAAAAATCTGAAAGTGAAATTAAGAAAACACTCCCATTTACCATTGCAACAAAAAGAATAAAATATCTAGGAATAAACCTACCTAAGGAGACAAAAGACCTGTATGCAGAAAATTATAAGACACTGATGAAAGAAATTAAAGATGATACAAATAGATGGAGGAATATACCATGTTCCTGGATTGGAAGAATCAACATTGTGAAAATGTCTCTACTACCCAAAGCAATCTACAGATTCAATGCAATACCTATCAAACTACCACTGGCATTTTTCACAGAACTAGAACAAAAAAATTCACAATTTGTATGGAAACACAAAAGACCCCGAATAGCCAAAGCAATCTTGAGAACGAAAAATGGAGCTGGGGGAATCAGGCTCCCTGACTTCAGACTATATTACAAAGCTTCAGTAATCAAGACAGTTTGGTATTGGCACAAAAACAGAAATATAGATCAATGGAACAGGATAGAAAGCCCAGAGATAAACCCACACACATATGGTCAACTTATCTTTGATAAAGGAGGCAAGCATATACAGTGGAGAAAAGACAGCCTCTTCAATAAGTGGTGCTGGGAAAATTGGACAGGAACATGTAAAAGTATGAAATTAGAACACTCCCTGACACCATGCACAAAAATAAACTCAAAATGGATTAAAGACCTAAGTGTAAGGGCAGACACTATCAAACTCTTAGAGGAAAACATAGGCAGAACACTCTATGACATACATCACAGCAAGATTCTTTTTGACCCAGCTCCCAGAGAAATGGAAATAAGAACACAAATAAACAAATGGGACCTAATGAAACTGAAAAGCTTTTGCACAGCAAAGGAAACCATAAACAAGACCAAAAGACAACCCCCAGAATGGGAGAAAATATTTGCAAATGAAGCAACTGACAAAGGATTAATCTCCAAGATTTACAAGCAGCTCATGCAGCTCAATAACAAAAAAACGAACAACCCAATCCAAAAATGGGCAGAAGATCTAAATAGACATTTCTCCAAAGAAGATATACAGATGGCCTACAGACACATGAAAGAATGCTCAACATCATTAATCATTAGAGAAATGCAAATCAAAACTACAATGAGATATCATCTCACACCGGTCAGAATGGCCATCATCAAAAAATCTAGAAACAATAAATGCTGGAGAGGGTGTGGAGGAAAGGGAACACTCTTGCACTGTTGGTGGGAATGTAAATTGATACAGCCACTATGGAGAACAGTATGGAGGTTCCTTAAAAAACTACAAATAGAACTACCATACGACCCAGCAATCCCACTACTGGGCATATACCCTGAGAAAACCATAGGTCAAAAAGAGTCATGTACCAAAATGTTCATTGCAGCTCTATTTACAATAGCCAGGACATGGAAGCAACCTAAATGTCCATCGACAGATGAATGGATAAAGAAGATGTGGCACATATATACAATGGAATATTACTCAGCCATAAAAAGAAATGAAATGGAGGTATTTGTAATGAGGTGGATGGAGTTAGAGTCTGTCATACAGAGTGAAGTAAGTCAGAAAGAGAAAAACAAATACAGTATGCTAACACATATATATGGAATCTAAGGGAAAAAAAAAAAAAAAGCCATGAAGAACCTAGTGGCAAGACGGGAATAAAGACACAGACCTACTAGAGAATGGACTTGAGGATATGGGGAGGGGGTGGGGTGAGATGTGACAGGGTAAGAGAGTGTCATGGATATATATACACTACCAAATGTAAAATAGATAACTAGTGGGAAGCAGCTGCATAGCACAGGGAGATCAGCTCGGTGCTTTGTGACCACCTAGAGGGGTGGGATGGGGAGGGTGGGAGGGAGGGAGATGCAAGAGGGAAGAGAAATGGGAACATATTGTATATGTATAACAGATTCACTTTGTTATGAAGCAGATGCTAACACACTATTGTAAGGCAATTATACTTCAATAAAGATGTTTGGGAAAAAAAATAAAAAAAATAAAAAAAATAAAAAAATAAAAAAAATAAAAAATAAAAAAAAAACTCTCAACAAAGTAGGTACAAAAGGAATATACCTCAACATAATAAAGGCCAAATATGGTAAGCCCACAGCTAAGATCATACTCAACAGTGAAAAGCTGAAAGTATTTCCTGTAAGATCAGGAACAAGACAAGGATGCCCACTCTCACCACTTTTATTCAACATTCCAATACCATTCTTAGTATTGAAAGTCCTAGCCACAGCAATCAGACAAGAAGAAATAAAGGCATCCAAATTGGAAAGGAAGAAGTAAAACTGTCAGTGTTTGCAGATGGCATGATACTATACATATAAAATCCTAAAAATGCCAGCAAAAAACTGCTAGAACTCATCAATGAAGTCAGTAAACTTGCAAAATTAATATACAGAATACAGATACAAAATTAATATACAGAAATCTGTTTTCATTTGTATACACTAACATCAAACTATCAGAATGAGGAATTAAGAAAACAATCCCATTTATGTCAAAAAGAACAAAATACCTTGGAATAAATCTAACTAAGGAGGTAAAAGACCTGTACTCAGAAAACTGTAAGATACTGCTGAAAGAAATTAAAGACCACACAAACAGATGGAAGGATATACCATGCTGATGGATTGCAATAATTAATATTGTTAAAATGAGCATACTACTCAAGGCAATCTACAGATTCAGTGCAATCCCTATCAAAATATCCATGGCATTTTTCACAGAACTAGAGCAAATAATTCTAAAATTTATAGGGAAACATAAAAGGCCCAAAATAGCCAAAACAATTTTGAGAGAGAAGAACAGAGCTGGAGATATCACGTGCCCTGATTTAAGACTACACTACAAAGCAACAGTGATCAAAACAGTATTAGCAAAAAACAGACATGTAGATCAATGAATCAACAGAATATAGAGCCCAGAAATGAGCTCATACTTATAAGGGCAATTAATCGACAGCAAAGGAGACAAGAACATAAAATGGGGAAAAGACAGCCTCTTCAATAAATTATGTTGGGAAAACTGGACAGCTACATGCAAAAGAATCAAACTGGATTACTCTCTCACACCATGCACAAAAATAAATTCAAAATGAATTAAAGACTTAAATGTAAGACGTGAAACCATAAAACTTCTAGAAGAAAACACAGGCAGTATGTTCTTTGACATCAGTCTTAGTAATATTTTTTCAGATATGTCTCCTCAAGCAAAGGAAACAAAAGCAAAAATAAACAAATGAGACTACATCAAACTAACAAGCTTTTGCCCAGTGAATGAAACTATCAACAAAGTGAAAAAGCCACCTACTGAATGGGAGAAGATATTTGCAAGCGATGTATACAATAAGGGGTTAATATCCAAAATATACAAAGTACTCATACAACTCAACAGCAAAAAAAATAAACAACCCAATTTAAAAATGGGCAAAGGATCTGAATAGACATTTTCCCAAGACATACAGATGGCCAATGGGTACATGAAAAGATGCTCAACATCACTAATCATCAGGGAAATGCAAATCAAAATCACAATGAGATATCACCTCACACCTCTCAGAATGGCTATTATTAAAAAGACAACAAATAACAAGTGTTGTAAAAATGTGGAGAAAAGGGAACCTCATGCACTGTTGTTGAAAATGTAAATTGGTGCAGCCACTGTGGAAAACAGTATGGAGATTCCTCAAAAAATTAAAAATAGGACTACAATATGGTCCGGCAATTCCACTCCTGGGTATTTATCTGAAGAAAACAAAAACACTAATTAGAAAAGATATATGCATCCCTATGTTCAATGCAGCATTATTTACAATAGCCAAGATATGGAAGCAACCTAAGTGCCCACTGATAGATGAATGAATAAAGAAGATATTATATATATACACACACACACACACACACACACACACACACACACACACACACACACTGGAATATTCCTCAGCATTAAAAAGAAAAATTGAAATCTTGCCATTTGTGACAACATGGATGGACCTAGAGAATATTATGCTAAGTGAAATAACTTAAACAGAGAAAGAAAAATATTATATGATTTCACTTATATGTGGAATCTAAAAACAAACAGACAAACAAATGTAACAAAACAGAAACAGATTTATAGATACAGGGACCAAACAGGTGGTTGCCAGAGGGGGGCAGGGTAGAAAAGAAACAGGTGAGGAAATTAAAAGGTATGAACTTCCAGTTTCAAAATAAATGAGTCACAGGCATGAAATGTACATTGTGGGGAATGTAGTCAATAATTATGTAATATCTTTGTACAATAACAGAGAGTAACTAAACTTATCATGGTGATCACTTTGATACCACTAGAAATATCAAATCACTATGTTGTATAACAGGAACTAACAGTGTTGTAGGTCAATTATACTTCAAAAACAAACACACAAATGAACTCATAGGAAAAAGAGAACAGATTTGTGGTTACCAGAGGCAGTGCGGGGTCGGGGTGGGGGGCAGGGGGGTGCAGAGGGTTGGAGGGAAGGAGAATTGGATGAAAGCAGTCAAAAGGTACAAACTTCCCCTTATAAGGTAAATAAGTACTAGGGCTGTCATGTACAACATTATAAAGACAATTAACACTGTTGTATGTTATATATGAAAGCTGGTAAAGAGTAAATCCTAAGAGTTTTTAATCACAAGAAAAAAAATTTTTTCTACTTCTTTTATGTTCTATCTATATGAGATGATGGATGTTTCATTAAGCTTATTGTGATGATCACTTCATGACGTATGTAAGTCAGATCATTGTGCTGCACACCTTAAACTTATACAGTGCTGTATGTCAATTATATCAATAAATCCAGAAGAAAAAAATGAACTATAGTCGCCATGCTGTACATTACATCCCCATGACTTAGTTATTTCGTAACTGGAAGTTTGTACCTTTTGACGTCCCTCACACCTTTCACCACACTCCCACCCCCACCTCTGGTAACCCCCAGTCTCACCCCTCCTTCTCGTCTCAGGTCTCACTCAGGGGCTCTGCCTGCGGGTTTGCTCAGGCTGTAGAACAGGAACTCCTGTTCTTTCCCTGCTGGGAAGCCAGACAAAGCAGAAAGAAGCTCGGGCAGTTTTGAGAGCCCTCAGACAGCTGACACCTCCTCCCAAGCAGCAACAGACAAGGCCCCAGTGCTTCACCAGCATGAGAGCAGCTACGCAAAGAGCACACTGACGTCCTTGTCTGAGCCCGTGGAAGCTTCCATGGGCACAGGCTGTGGGTCAGGTGGAGACCCGCCTTGGAGCACTCGCCTCTTTTTTGCCTGACTCTTCCTTGTTCCTTTTCTTTAAAATGCTGACCTGGACAGAGAAGCTCTCAGCACGTAGGAAACATTCACTCTAACTCCATCAAATATGAGCTCTCTATAAAAGTTCTTGAAGTGGCTCCCAATCTCAGGCCACAAGTCCAGGTGTGCAGAATACACACACTTTTTCTATTACCAAATTTAATTTGTTTTGATCCCCAGGCCACCAATGTGGCAAAAACATAATCTCAGTTTGGAATTTACCCCCTGCCTGAACCTAAGATCTTGTCAAAGTCCCCCTAAGCTTTGAGGGATGGGGTCTTCAATGTCTTCTGGTTGTCCGTGTGTCTGGATGCTGTCACATATTGTCACTTTGTGGCCTGCACAATTGCAGGCTCACCATCCAAACATTTCCTACTGCTGCTGGAACAAATTACCACAAACTTAGCAGCTTAAAACAACACAAATATATATTAACTCACAGTTTCTGTAGGTCAGAAGTCCAACACGGGTTTCCCAGGGCTAAAATCAGGTGCTGGCCAAAGCGTGCTGGCCAAAGTGGGGCTTCTATTGGGGATCTTAGGGAAGAATCACTTCCGAGGGCATCCAGGGTTTTGGCCCAGCTCAGTCCTCCGTAGTCAAGGGACTGAGATCCCCATTCCCTTGCTGGCTGTCCACCAGGGTACCCCTAGTTCCTAAAAGTCTCTCTCTGGGCCTTGCACATGGGCCCCTCAGCACCAGCAAAGAGGCAGCAAACACTCCTCACCCTTGGAAGATCTGTCTCTGACTTGGCGTCCTCTGCACCCCTCTGACGGACTCTGACTTCCTCTCCTGCTTGATTCCATTGGGCCCACCTGGCTAATCCAGGCTGATGGCCCTATTTTAGGTCAGCTGATTAGTTACCTTAATTCCACCTGCCAGAGTCCCTTCCCAGCTGTACTAAATTGATGCTTGATTGACCAACCAGGGGATGGGAGAATGGCTCAGGGAAGGCAAAGGGATCTTTGCAATTCCACCCACCACACAAACCCTGTGAGGGCACCCGGGGAGGGATGCAGTGCGGCCACTCTGCATGCCCACTGAGACATCACCTGCCCCCTCAGCCCACAGCCCCTGGAACACAAGACCTCCTTTCAAGGTCATGGTCCTCTTAGGGCTGACGCTTTGCTGCTACTCCCATGGCCATCTCAGGAAGGAACTTGCTCTGCTCTGAACCACACTGGGACGCGAAGCTCTGGGGGCCAAGGTGTCACTTCTGCCTGAACACACTGCACAAGCCACTTCCTCTTTGGGGTCTCCCAGGGCTCTTTCTAGTTCACAAGACGTAGGACAGCCCCCCCACCATAGGAACCCCCATTTCTGTACTGTCATGGCTTTCCTTCTTCCTCCCTTCCCCCATCCCAGAGGAATCTTTTCTCCTGTTTAAGTGAAATCATCCTCTCACCAAACCCCCCAAATCCCAAATGCTTTGGCTACATCCAGAGTCCTGTCCATTCAGGAGCGGCTTTAGGCTTTCAGAACCGGAGGTCCGGTCCTGCTTTCCTCTCTGTTACATTCCTCACCTGGGGCCAAGGGGCTGGAAGATGGCTGCTTTAAAGTTCAAGCTGCCGGGGTAGGAGGCGAAGGGAGGGAGAGGACGGCAAAGCAGGGAAATACTTGAGTTAATATTTCAAGCATGTTTTCCTGCCACTCTCCTGACCTGGCCTGTTCTTCAAAATGCCCTCGGCATGCGGCCCATCACAGGAGTCCATCCTGGGGGACTGAGCTGGAGCCAGCGTCTCCCCGGCCCCAGGCTGTGCCTTCAAGTGCCGGGCCAGGAGGGGCTGCGGCAGCTTTGAGGCCTGCACCTTCTTGGAGTCTTTTTTGTTCACTCTTCGGAGCCTAATTCAGAGGTCACCTCTCTATGCGGCCTCTCCTTCCCTTCAGGTAAGTGTAAGCACTCCCTGCTCTGGGCCCCCAAAGCTCTTTGACTTGTTTTTGACCACACGGCTAGGGGGTTCGGCCTAGGTTAAATCAAAACCAACCAAGATCCTCAGAGCAGACTCCCTCCACCGGGATTACAACTCTCAGCCCGTCTCTGCCTCAGAAATGCCACCACTGCTTCCTTTAGGGGCTCCTCATCCTCTTTGGTCCCCTGAGTGTCTCCCTGCCTCCCAACCCGGACTCCTGAGGCTCTGGCTGTCCCACTCGGCTCCCCCCAACACAATGCACAGCTGCAAGGGCTGCCCCTCAGGACGGGGCAGAGGCTGGCACTCCAGACTCTGAGGATGTCATCATCATAGTTCAATCCAGACACACTCCTAGAAGGGCCTGCTGGAGACCCAGGGTGCCCATGGACCCTGGAGCAGAACTGGGCTTCTGTGACAGCTCAGGCCCCAGAATCTAGAGATGGTTTCCAGGAGGGGGCGGCAAAAGGCCCTGCAAACCAACCAGGCCACCACTCTCCCCTACCCCACTCAGCACCCATAGAGGCCTTCTCCAGGGCCAAGGGCTTCTTGGATATCCTTTCAAGGTCATGGCAACACGCTCCACAACCAAGAGGGCTTGTTCTCAGGATCAGACTGGAAGGGCAGAGAGATGAAGTCGCAAGAACCTGCAGCCTCGATGAATGCAGTGCTGTGCCCAGGCCCACCTGGAAGGACCACATTAGGCTCAGCCTCTCACCCTAACCATGCCAGAAAGTCTACGGGCAGAAGTGAACAGGAAGGGAGGAAAGTTCTTCAGATCAACGTGGTTTTATTGATCTTCTGACCAGCACTGGGCAAGGGCCAGTGGAATTTTTAAAAGGAACATAATCCTGGTCTTTGCCCTCAGGAAGCTTATGATTACTGAAGAGAACCAAGACTGTCACATAAGTAAATTAGGCCAGACACCGCTGGGGGATGGAACAAGGCCTTGGCCAAGTCAAGTCTGTGTGTAATGGAAAGTGAGCTGAGCAAATAAGGAGAGAGAAGAGGTAGGGGGTAGGAGTTACCACAGGTGGTGAATCCATTTGCTAGGGCTCCTGTAACAAAGTACTGTCAACTGGCTGCCTTAAACAACAGACGTTTGATGTCTCCCAGTTCTGGAGAATTGGTTTTGGAAATCAAGGATCCTTCCAAGGGCTTTAAGAAAAGGATCTATTCCAAGCCTCTCTCCTTGGCTTGTCAATGGCCATCTTCTACCTCTGTCTCTTCACATCATCTTCCCTCTATGCACATCTGTGTCCAAATTTCCTCTTTTTATAAGAACATGAGTCATATTGGATTAGGGCCCACCCTTATAACTTCATTTTAACTTGATAAACTCTGTAAAGATCCTATCTCTAAAAGGGTCACATTCTGATGTACTTGAGGTTAGGACACCGATATGTCTTTTTTAGGGGACACAATTCAACCCATAATAGGTGGCTTCAGGGAGGACTTAAAAGACTCAAAAAATTTGCCCATTTGAAGGATCAGGTCCCCCAGCACGGGTGAGAATTTTATGATTACTGAACAATTCCCCAGGGAAGTACTTTCAGGATTTGGAACTGAAATCCTGTAGGAACATCAGGACCAGAGGACACCATGTTGGGCAGGCTTTCTTAACGCAGGTCCCGAGTCTGGGAGCAATAGAATCCTGGCCCCAGCTGTGCACAACGGCTGAAGCCAAGCCTTAGATTTTCCCACCAAAGGGGAAATCTTCTGGGATCCACATGAGGACCATAGCTGAGATTGGTTTAGAGGGCAGCAAGCAGCCAGAGTAGGCCAAGGAGGAGGGAAGAACCTTTCTCCCTGTTTCCATCCCCGCATACAAACACAGGAAAAATCAGACACCTCCTGCTGCCCACTTGGATGGTTTATGGGTCCAGGACACAGACAGGGTGGAGGAAGGAGGGCCACTGGGCCTGGGTCTTACATTCATAAAAGGGCTTTATTTTAGCCTTTCGATGTTATTTCCAAATGTTTGTTACAAGCTGAGTTGTATTCTCCAAAAATTCCTAACACCCAGGACTTCAGAATGTAACTGTATTTAGAAATAGGGTCTTTAAAGAAGTTAAGTTAAAATGAGGCCATCAGGGTGGGCCCTAATCCAATATGACTGGTGTCCTTTTAAGAAACGGACAACTGCACACAAACACACAGAGAGAAGACCACATAACAACATGGGGGGCAGACGGCTAATCTACAAGCCAAACAGAGAGGCCTCAGAGAAGGCAACCCTGTAGACAGACACCTTGATCTCAGACTTCCAGCTTCCAAAACTGTGAGACAATTTCCGCTGTTTAAGCCACTAACTTTGTGGTACTTTGTTCTGGCAGCCCTTGCAAACTAATACAGTGTTAAATCTATATTCACATTGTCTGTGTTTTTAAACATTAATTTTTTTTTAAATGTTATTTCCAGTGTACTTTTTTTTTTAATTTATTCATTTTTATTTTTGGCTGCGTTGGATCTTCATTGCTGCGTGCAGGCT
Organism: Balaenoptera acutorostrata; assembly: GCF_949987535.1. Classification (NCBI taxonomy): domain Eukaryota; kingdom Metazoa; phylum Chordata; class Mammalia; order Artiodactyla; family Balaenopteridae; genus Balaenoptera; species Balaenoptera acutorostrata. The sequence continues at coordinate 66,999,328 of NC_080065.1, forward strand.
TTCTCTAGTTGCGGCGAGCGGGGGCTTCTCCTTGCGGTGGCTTCTCTTGTTGTGGAGCACAGGCTCTAGGCGTGCGGGCTTCAGTAGTTGTGGCACATGGGCTCAGTAGTTGTGGCTCGGGCGCTCTAGAGCGCAGACTCAGTAGTTGTGGCACACGGGCTTAGTTGCTCCGTGGCATGTGGGATCTTCCCGGACCAGGGCTCGAACACGTGTCCCCTGCATTGGCAGGTGGATTCTTATCCACTGCGCCACCAGGGAAGTCTTAAACATTAATTTTTTAAGTGTAAATATATTTTAAAAATAGTATAACATTTAACCTGTTTTTTCCCAGCATTTTTAATGTATTGGAAACTACCACCACCCGTCCTCAAAAAATGAAAGTGGCCCAGGAGTCTGTAGCTCTGAGCAGCCCCTGAGAGAATCCAGCAGCCCAAGTGGCAACTCTCTGGAGATCTGGAACGATGGTGTGTCTGGACACAGCCTTCATATCTGGCCCGAGAGCCAGCTGGCACTGTTAGGCCAAGGAGAGAGCTCTGGGCTTCCTCAGTAGCTGGCAGCATCCCAGCCTGCCTCCTCCCAACCACCCCCAAACCATCTGGAAAATGAAAATAATGCCTCTGCTTCCTACCAGGCTCCAGAGACCCTGCGAGAGACAGGGGGAGATTATCCACTAAGCCCCCCACATTCCTGGAGAAGGTTGCCCTGGAATGGGCTCTTGCCCGGCCTCCTTTGCCCTAAATAGCAGAAGTAAGACGCTCATCAGGGCTCTCGCCAGCTGCCCTGGCCTGGCCTCTGGAACCGCTCCTGCTCGGAGGCCGCCCGATCAAAGGCGAGGCTTCCCACCGGCTCCCGCTCCTCAGGGCTGTCCTCTTCGTACCCGGCCCCTCGTCCCCTGCAGCCTGCCTGAGATTCAGCCACCTGAGAGGTGACTCTGGCAGAGCTATGCAAAGGCAGCTGTGCTCTTGAGTCACCTGCAGGTTTGTTAGAATGCAGAGTCTGATTCAGCAAATCTGCCCCAAGGCCCTGAGCTTCTGCCGTTCCCCCTGGTGATGCAGATGTCACTGGTCAGAGTGGAATAGCGCTAGACAATACAGCGGGAGGGAATTATAGTCTCCAAGGCATTCTGGCAGAGGCCAGCACTCCCAGTCAAGAAGCTTGACCACTGTTAGGAGGGAAACGTGATGCTCTCCCCCGCAGCTCCGAGGGGGATGCAAATCCACACAGGCTTCTGCCCAGCCGCTTTTCCTCGCGCTTCCACGTGGGCACATAGCCCCCAAGTCAAAACAGCCGTTTAGCCAGCTGGCAGTCCAGCACCAGCAATTCATCTTTAAGTTAGGAACTTGGGAATCAATAGGCGGGCACAGCTCAGTTTTGCGGTGTCCCTGAGAAACAACGCAGCCCCTCTCCAGATGGGCTTCTCTGCACCTTCCCTCCCTCCAGTGGGGGCTGGCCAGACCCCAGGGTGGATTCGTTCTGGGTAATTGCACTATTCCTGGCAGGGCTTCCAGGCTCATGAAATTCATCTCTTGCCAAAGGCAGAGGATCAGCTGGCAACAGAGAGCATGGGCTGCAGCTAATCAGGTGCAATCATTTTTTTAATGACATCTTTTCCCCTCTAATTATCAAAATCATGCAGCAACTCACTTTAGAAAATTTAGAAAACATTGAAAATAGAAAGAAGGAATAAGCCTGCCATTCTACAATTCTAAAATAATCCATTTTAACATTTTGAAAAATGTCCCTTCAGTTCTTTATGTGCTTAAATGTCATCGGCATGCAGTTACACATTGGGCTCCCCAAATTCTTTGAAAGCATTTTTTTTCAAAGTGATTAACATTTTATTATAGAAAAAGCATCCCAAATACAGGATTTCGTAAACACTGGTAGGTGAACAAGTGCAACTTTAAAAGTAAATACAAAGTAAAGAGGCAAAAAACCTATAAGCATTTTGCCTTCAAGAAAAAATGTAATGTTCTCCTGCAGAGGTGATCCCACCCAGAGCATGAACATGGCTCCAACCCCCATAAAGGCATCAGGTTTACTTTCTGAACTATGCCCAGTTTATCAATTTCAAAATGATGGCAAGAAGTGGCATTGAAGGGACTTCCCTGGTGGTGCAGTGGTTAAGAATCCGCCTGCCAATGCAGGGCACACGGGTTCGACCCCTGGTCCCGGAAGATCCCACATGCCACAGAGCAACTAAGCCCATGTGCCACAACTAATGAGCCTACGTCCTAGAGCCTGCAAGCCACAACTACTGAGCCCGTGTGGCACAACTACTGCAGCCTGCGTGCCTAGAGCCTGTGCTCTGCAACAAAGAGAAGCCGCAATGAGAAGCTCGCACACTGCAACAAAGAGCAGCCGCCGCTCGCCGCAAATAGAGAAAGCCCACGCACAGCAATGAAGACCCAACGCAGCCAATAAATAAATAAATAAAAAGATAAAGTTGAAGACAAAAAAAAAAAAAAAAGAAGTGGCATTGAATAAATCACTGAGACAGATTCTTAACTTTCTATTGATTATTACTCGATAAACGCTTCCCATCACACTTTGACAATTTAAAGCCTGTGTTCTGATTGTTTTTACTTACAGAAGGGCTGGAACACTATCCATCCTTCCTGGACTTATTCCACAGTATTTTCATAGATAGACCTGTATACATTAGATATACAGAGATCAGAGAACTAAATTCCAAGAGAACAGAGATCACACTGTTCTCTTGGAATTTAGTTCAAAATAATATTGGCTATTGCATATCGTGCAGTAAATCCAGCTACTTTCTAGCTTCCTTACCTTTTTTTTACTGTCATTCTTTTAATACCTTTTCTCCACTTTGGAGAAACCATTACGTAATCTCACCAGAAAGAATGATTTTCAATAGCTGCATAATAGTTTCCCCAAATAGACCTTGAGCAAGTTGAAGGCAGACTTGTTCTTTTCCACATTCCTAGAACTTGACAAACAATAGGTACGCAACAACATTTTGTTGAATAAACGAAACTTTCCTGAGTTTATGTTTACCGCATAAAAGTCTATGCATTTTTGCTGTCTTACACTTACTTCTTTTAAGGTGTCAATATGCTGAAATTTGGTAAATATAATTTCAATCCCACTTGAATCTCTGAAGGCTAGGTAAGAGTATTACAAAAAATGTAGACGTGCACTTACCGTCTGCAAGCAGGGCCATCTAGAACTCTTCTATGGCTCTTTAACAAACCTTCACTGGGATTCCTACCTCCACTGACAAGTGGGGAAAATTCTAGAAAGGAGGGAAGTCTTTTTGATTGGGATGCTTAACAGATTATTCACAAAGTTAATTCAACATTGGAAGGACAGAAGATGTCAATTCCACACAAATGTAGAAGAAATCAACAGTCTGGCCTCATGGAAACCCATGCTGGGGAAGGCGGGGGCAGATGGGGGAGGAGTGTAGGGCAGAGCAGAAAGCCATTTCTTGGCTGTAGCAAAATGCAAAATCAGGCCCCTTACCTTTGGCCCCTCCAGCACAGCACTCCGTCCTGTCTCTTCCCTACTTGGAGAAAAGCAAACTGTATTCAATCACCTTTTCAAATTCTAAAACCAGGCTTTCCTGTCAGAATCAGGCCCAGGAATTTTCCATTCCCTCTTGCACTGAGGATATTTTACCTGGGTCTTAAGTCCATAATATTGAGAGCTTCTGGGAAAGGAATAGAAATGAAAATCCAGCCTCGTGTCCCTCTCCTCTCCTGAACAGAGGGTGGGACAGGCCCAGCCAGTCCAGATCACCACCAACGCAGAGGAAACTTCAGTCCATATTCCCTATTTCCTTCACTGGGATTTGCATGCTATACCTCCCTCCAGGCAGTGAGAGGCAGCGCTCACCTGCCTTCTCCCCACCCCTGTGTGCAGCAGCTCCGTAACTGAATGCAGAAACCGGTGGCTCACCTCCAAGAGGATGCCGTGCACTTCTCCAATGGCCCTGTAGCAGCCAGAGATCAGCTGGCACCCCGTCCTATTACATCTCACTCATTAACAAACATCTGCGGAGGCGCGCCTGCTGTGGCCTGGAGGGGCATGCCATACACTAGAGGACTCAGGCTCATGGGGCCCATTGCTCCGTCCACCCCTCTGGCTCTGGCCACCCAAAATGGTGGAGCCCTTAACTACAATGACTAAGCATGTAAGAATTTACTAAAAGGGAAGACGATGTAGGGAACTGCTTAAGCCAAGACTCAGGAGCAAGACAGACCTGAGTTCCAGGCCTCCCACTGGCACGTATTCACTGTACAACCACAGGTGGGAAATCACCTTTCTGAGCCTCAGTTTCCTCATCTGCAAAATAGGATAATACTAGTACTTACCTCATAGAACTGATGGGAGTTTTAACTGAGGTAATGCAAGTAAAGCACTTAGTCTGGTACCTAGCACATATTAAGTAGTCAACAATATCAGAAATGATGAAGGTGACGATGGTGATGATGATGTAAGTCCAACACAGAGAAAGAGACAGGCAGGTACTAACAGATAATTACATAGGGCTAACTGACCCCCAATTTCAGTGATCTCTGTCTCTGATTTTCCGGGTTTTTTTCAATCGGTCAGCACACAACATAATTCATCCTTGAATTATATGCTCCCTGAGGATTTTGCTCAAAACAAATAGGGTGTATTAGTTTCCTGTGACTGCTGTTAAAAACAAAAACAAAAACAAAACAGCCACAGACTGGTGGCTTAGAACACAGAAATTTATTTTCTTGCAGTTCTGGAGGACAGACATCTGAAATCAAGGTGTTGTCAGGGCCCTCCTTACTCTCGGGGACAATCCATTCCTTTCACCTTCCAGCGTCTGGTGACTATCAGCATTCCTTGGCTTGTAGCTGTATCACTCCAATCTCTGTCTAGACGTCACATCTCCTCTTCTGTGTCTGTTTTCTCCTCTGTGTGTCTCTTATAAGGACACATGTTACCCACCTGGATAGTTCAGGATGACCTCCTCACTCAAGATCTGTACCTTCATTACTTCTGCAAAGGTCACATTCACAGGTTCTGGGGGATTAGGATATGGACATATTCTTTCAGCCCACTGCTCAGAGAAACTAAGAACATGAGCTTTAGAATCAAACTGACCTGGATTCAAATACCAGATCCACAACCACTAGCTAGTTGAGTCACCTTGATTAAATTACTTGACATCTTTGAGCTTCAGTTTTTGGAAACAATGCCAACTCCTCAGTGTTTTTTGTGAGAATTAAATAAGCTAATATGTAAACTCCCTCTGTAAATGGTACTCCCTCTCATTAATGGTAGGTTTACCTTACCAGGCTAAAAGCTTACAAGAGCGGGCAGCATCTTGCTTTGCTTCCTTCACGGGTCCTTCTAGCACACGTCTGCAAGCAGTCCATCCTCAGTGAAGACAGGGTGAGAAATTGGCTGAACAAGCAACCCAGGCAACCAACATCACCAACGACATGAGATTCTACAGATGATAGGAAGTTGGGTTCATGTTCTCCACATCTGAAGGAGGCCGTTAGAGGAGTCCAACAGTGACCCCAACCTGAGCATTGCAGGGGCCCAGATGGGTGGGCTTTAGGCAGAGAATAGGACCATTTGGCAGGCATGCAACTGGCCTCACTCAGCCCTGTTGTTACCATTGAAAAAAAATCCCTCCCCAGTGACATGATTCCTTGGAGTGGGGCAGGGGAAGCTACTCTGGAGAAGCCCCAGAATTTCATAAACAGATCAGAACCCCAATTCCTAGCAAGGAGCACTTTTCCAGACCAGAACTGGGAATTCACCTACTCATGTTCATTTCAACACATCTGAATAACCCAGGGTGCTTACTTAATGCAGATTCCTACCCACTCCCCGACCCCCAGACTGGCTGAATAAAACTTTAGTGGAGTGGGGCTAGGAACTAAACATTTCAAACAAACCTCTTAGGTAATTCTGACTCATTTGGAGAAAACCAGCCATGATAATCAAATTATAATCCAACCAACACATCCCTAAACATGGGCTTGATCTCCAAACACTCTACCGAAGAACTATTATATGTCAAACTGGAAAGAGTAAGAGTTTGGGAGTCAAATAGGATTGAGATCCTAACTGAGGTGGTTCACATAACAGCTGTGGGACCCTGGGAAAATTATTTCTCTGGCTCTCAGCTCCCAGTTCTGTAACGCAGACCAATATGCCTCTCAGGGCTCTGGTGCTAATTAAATGAAAATTATGTAAGGTGCCAGTACACAGTAGGTTGAAGCAGAGACTGCTACTGTTCACCAATCCATTTCTTCTTCATTAATTTACAGCTAGACTATATCTCCAAGCACCGTGACAGCTAGACATGGCCATGTGACCAGCTGTCACCAAGGGAATGACTGTTAAGTGATGTGTACTTCCACTAGACAAAGGCTTGAGGAACAGATGCATCTCCTTCATGTTCTTTCATCTTGCACCAACTGGCTGTACGTGACGGCCCTAGGGAAGTGAGGAGCTACAATATGGAAGGAGCTACAATATGGAAGGAGCCTGGGTCTCTGAATCACTGGGTAGAGGAAAGCTACCCACCAACCAGAATACCTGTCTTGGACCTTTTTTTTTTTGCAAATGAGAACTAAGTCCCTATACTTTGGGAATCTATTTTTTACAACTAATGTATAGGTGGTCAGAAGATGTTCATCTTCTTTCTCTGCCTTCAGATAATAATTACACGTTACCCAGAACTGGTTCAAGAGTTTATCTCCACTCGGAATTTCTTCGAAGTATAAAACATGTGGTAGGCAAATTCTAAAGACAGCCTCTCCGAGATTCCTGTCCCCCGGTTATTCATTCAATTAAACACTGATCTAGAGACTTCTGGGAAGGAATTCTTCAGATATAATTAAAGTTCCAAGTCAACTGACCTCAAAATAAGGAGATTCTCTGGGTGGGCCTGATCCAGTCACATGGGTCCTTTAAAGGACAGATACAGAAGTCAGAGAGACTGGAGTGTGAGAAGGCTCCACACGCCCTTGCTGCTTTGGAGATAGAGCATCATTTGAGAAGGAACTGAGGGTGGTCCCTAGCTGGCAGGCAGCAAGGAAACAGAGACCTCGGACCTACAGCCGCAAAGAACTGGATTCTGCCAATGACTTGAAAGAGCTTGGAAGCAGATTCTTCCCAGAGGCTGCAGATAAGAGCCCCGTCTAGCCAACGCTTGCTTTCTGGCCTTGTGATACCCTGAGAAAAGAACTTAGCCAAGCCCACCCAGATTTCTGACCTCCAGAACTGTGAACGAATTCATTTGTGTTGTCTCAAACCACTAAATGTGTGATAATTTGTTACAGCTGCCACAGAAAACCAATACGTTCTCTAAATCTGTTTCCTCACCTATGTTTTTAAGAATTCTGTGGGGTGGTGGTAGGAAGTAGGTTAGGTGATATCCAGGCATCCTTTTAGCTTTACATTTGTTCAGTTCCGTGTCTCCATTGTATGTTAGGGAGCCCCATGGCCCTACGGCACTTGGAATCTGGTGGGAACATGGCACAGGCTTCGTATTAGTTGCAGCTTTATGAGTAGATGATCCACTCCCACTTCACCAGCCCCCAAATCCAAATCTTAGAAGTAGCACTGCTGTCAAAGAAAACAAAGTTGGGCAAAGTGATTCCAAAGCCTACTGTGCTGACCTGCAATCTCCCAGCAGATCTCCAAGCCTGATGAAAGTGGAGGATCCAGCCTTTACCACTGTTCTCTACCAGCTCTGGGTGTCATGAACGGGGAAGGTGGCTTATTCTGATCACATTTCCTGGAACCCTCCTGGCCTGATGCATATATCTTATTTCCATGTCTCTTATCCTAAAACCCTCCAAAAGCAGAAAGTGTTCCCGCACATATTATGCCCTTGACCAAGATGAATTTAAGAAGTTTTTTTTGAAGTAAAGGAGTTCAATACACACAAGTATCATCATGAGATACTGAATATACAAATGGACAATGGCCAGATTATATATAAAAATAGAACTCTGGGGAATTCCCTGGCAGTCCTGTGGTTAGGACTCGGCATTCTCACTGCAGGGGCCCTGGGTTCGATCCCTGGTCAGGGAACTAAGATCCCACAAACCGTGTGGTGTGGCCAAAAACCCCCCCAAAAAACAAAAAACAAACAAACAAAAGAACTCTGACACACAACATGCAGCAACCAGACCAGGAATCCAAACAACAACCCTTGTAGCAAATGACTCAAAATGGCCAGGACTTGATTAATAACTGATAGCTTCCCTAATTTTTGCCCCCATTTCCAATTTAGGACTAACCAGAGAAAGCTAAATAGGCACCTTCACCAATCACACAGGATGTCTGCATCTAGTTAGCACGTTAGCCTGCAAACAGTTTCCTCATGGCAGCAGCTTCCAATAAGAGTATAACTGAAGTCTTCTCTTTTCTCCACTATAAAGCTTTCCCACTCCTTTGTCTTTTTGAGCCTGCCAAGCACTGGTGACGGTGGCTCACTCCCCTGCTATACAGCAAGATCTGGAGAGCCTTTGCTTGTTCTCTTTTAGGTAGTCTTCATTTATGTACTTATTTTTCAAGCAGATTTAGAGCTTTGAGACATAAAGTGACATATTGATTGTTTTTAGTAATGTTATGTTATTCACACTAATTCCAATAATAAAAGGAAAATTTCATAGTAGGCTATAGGAGTGTTTCCTGGAAACTCAGGGTCAAGAGAGCATCTGGGCCACAAGAAGATCCTAGAACTGCAGTCTGGAAAAGCCACCAGAGCTCTCTATCTTGCATCTTATCTCAGAAAGTTTTCTCTACCTTATCTTGTTGCAAACAGAAATCTTTGCTTTTCTGGCCCACAGGGCAGAAAACGTGACCATGAACAGGGCCTGTGTTTAATGGTGCTTGTCCAGCCAAGGGGGAGTTACCTGCAGAGAGAACTCCCCTCCCCTCCCCTCTTTTCTCTGTCTCTGTCCTAATTGCAAGCTCCAGGGTAAGGGACACAGACCAGGCCACTGGGTCTAGTGCCATCTTAGAATAGTTCACCAACTATTATAATTCTATATTCTAGGATAAAATAATTCATCCTAGAATAGTCCCCAACCCCGAACCCAGGTGGTCAGTGGCTGTGGGCGGTCTTGTTTATGACCGCGGCAATAAGGAGCTCATCCCTGTAACTGTTTGAGGGGAAGAGGGGATGGGGACAGTTCCCAGAGAAAATGTACAGGGGCAGACAACCCAATAGGGATTCACTCCATTCCTGATGGCACAGGGAGAGAGTAGTTATGTGGTGCTAGATTCTGTGCCTCCCAGTATCACTAACTGACATGGTCTAGTCACTGATTTTCCTTGGGAAGAGATTCATCCATCCATTTAACAAACAGCAAGTGCACATCCCAGCATTACGCTAGGTGCTAGGTGTACAATGGTGAAAAAACCCATCATCTCTGCACTCATGGAGAGGAGGATACCACCACATAAATGGAAAATTAAAATACGGTGAAGAGTATTATGCTCAAACTATAACCCAAATCTGATCCGGGTGGGGCTGAGGAGGGAGCTGTTTCAAGAAATTCTTCCTTAAAGAATATGATATCTGAAAGGAATCTTGAAAATTAGGGAGGTTGGCAGAAATAAAAGAAGGATGAATGTTCCAGGCAGAAGCAAGTTTCACTGTCAAGGAAGGGCATTTAGGGACACCGAAAGTAGTATAGTAAGGTTGACACGAGGAGTATTAGGGTGAGAGCACTGGGAGGTAGACTAGAGAAGGGGTCAGAGACCAGGTCTAAAGGTGAAACCGTGACCCTCAGATTGGGACTTGAAGCCACGTGCCGGGACTCGAACCCAGCCAAAACCCAGATTGGGACTTGAAGCCACATGCCGGGACTCAAACCTGGCCAAAACCCACAGTCTTCCAACTGATACTCCACACCTGGTTTCAGGACTTAATGAAGCTCAGGTTCTTGATGTCTCATTGCAGAAAAAATTCAGTGAGAGACAAAGTGATAGGTAAGAAGTGGATTTATTTAGAGAGAAACACACTCCACAGACAGAGTATGGGCCATCTCAGAAGGTGAGAAAGGCACCAGGGTATGGGGATGTCAGTTTTTATAGGAGTGGGTTATTTCATAGGCTAATGAGTGGGAGGAGTATTCCAGCTATTTCAGGAAGGGGCGGGGATTTCCAGGAATTGGGCCACGGCCCACTTTTGGATCCTTATGGTCGGCCTTGGAACTGTCATGGCGCCTGTGGGTGTGTCATTTAGCTTGCTGATGTGAGCGTATACTGAGGCTCAAGGTCTAGTGGAAAAAGTCGACTTGTCTGCCATCTTGGACCCATTTGGTTCTAATCAGTTTATGTAATGTCCTCAGGCTATGTCATTCTTTCAAAGGTTGTGCCCTGCCTCCTTCCCTCCTGTTTCAAAGGGACTTGAATGCCATAAATATATGATGAAGGCAATGGGCCCCTTACACAGGAGTGACCTAGATTACTAGATTTACATTCCTGAAAGGTCACCAGGGCTGGTAAAGGATTGGGTGTATCTGAAAATGGAGAGAGCCAGTTGGGCAAATTATGCAGTAACCTTGGGGTTCTAAGGTGAACTAAGACAGAAGGCAAACTGATTCAAGAGATGTTACCACATGGATCAAGAAAAGGCCATGCAGTGGATGAGGTGGTTGGGGGAAGATATATACATAAAGTTATTACTTGAAATAATGGAAGAAAGGTTGAGAGAGATTGATTCTATCACCATTTATTTGGCAGGATCACAGGCTGAATCATGAGCCTTCCTGCAACCTAATCTAAAGTTTGTTCAGTTCAGAGATTCTATCTGAGCAAGGAGGAGCTTATGAGTCAGTCACCTGTCAATGTGGTCTTGTGAGCTTTCTTGTCTCCAAGAGACAAAAAGGAAGAGAAGAACACTTTAGGATTATAATTATGAAAATTCATTTAAATATACTGAAAAACCAAAGTGGTGGGGTAGAGGGGAGAACTGAAAATCTGATTTCATCTCAACCACCAAGTAGATTTGGGACAGAAACAACCAATTAGGCAGAAATCCAATTTGGATTACAAAAAGCTAGTTCATCAGTAAGATCAGTACTGACTGTAAAAATCAGAAGCAAATGAAGAGTCAATTAAGCACAAAATCTTCGCTGTGATAATATGCAAAGAGATCCAAGCTGTACTAAGTGTAAGTTTCCTGCCAAAGAGAAATATCATCTTCCCTGGTGGCAAAAGTGAGAATTTCATGACATCAGCCAGATAACTACAAAAGAATGTATCTTATAATACAAAATGCCTCTAAGCCATCATGAGACTATGCTCTCCCCACCCAACTAACCAACATTCATCAGTTACTGAGGTATATATTTAACAAACACATTCCATTTTATAGCCACACTCTTTCTAAACTGACAGGTTGGATAGAGAGATACCTAAAACACAAGCTCTCCAACATACATTTTTTCCTTCTATGTTGTGAGATATTAAAACACTGTTTTACACACATCACCCTTCCTACATTAAAAACTAGTTATCCACTGCCTTTTTTGTCCAAATAAAATTTATAAATTTTAATCTGGCTATGAAAGTTTTAATTAAAACTTTAAATTTTTAATTTGGTTTCAAAATAACTATATATTCATTATGGAAATTTTCAAAGAAGAAAATTAAAATCACCCTAATTCCAATACCCAGAAGCAATCACTTCTGTAAGTTAAGACATTGACATCATGTATGACACGGGAAAAAAGTAAATTATAAGAATTTTTAAAAATCTCCTTATTCCCCATTATAGTAGGTTGTATTATTGTTCAAAATATCAGCTGCCCCACCCTGGGGGAGGGTAATACTTCCCTGCCTCATTGCATCAGCTATGACTTGAGGCACCCCTCCTTGTGGGAAGATTATATATCCCCACCCTGTGGACCTCAAGAGTAGCCATAGGACTTGCTTTGATCAATGCAGTGATAACAGAAGTGATGTGTACCACCTCTAGGAAGAAGCTTTGGGAGTTACCATGTGATTCTGCCATGTTCTCTCTTTCTTCCATGAGACCAGTGTAGGGGAGGAAAAATAATTTTCCCTTTACTCTTCTAAGTTCTTAGCTGAGACCTCTGTAATAAAACAGTTAACAAAAGACAAACAAAGACATTTATTAACATGCATACCTCATGTATACATGAGAGATACCCAAGGGAAAAATGGCTCCCCAAAGTGGCTTAGAATTCACTTAAATACCATCTTAATAGGGAAAGAAGAAAGAGGATGTAGGCCTTCTAGGGGAGAGTAATGATTTTTAGGAAAGATGAATGGAACTTTAGAAGAACAGATGGGAGTTTATGTTGAAGTCTGTCTGGGTGTGGTGTCAACTTCTAGTCTCCTCTGGTTGATGAAATTCCCAGGGAAGGGCTCTATGACTACTGAGTTCCTTTTGGAGGATCTCTCTGTAGGCAGGTAAGGGGCATTCAGAGAAAGCTTCTCCCTACTTGCTATAGCTCAAAACAATCAGTATGCCAAAGTGGCATATTTTGTGGTGGCATGTTTTGCTACCCTTCATTCTATACCTCATGTATACATGGGAGATGTACCGGAAAAATTAGTAGTTCTCAGAAGTAGCTTAGAACTCAGGCTTAAATACCATCTTTAGCTAAAGACAAGGGAAAAGTATGGGAGAAGCCAAGTATGAGGAAGTGACCAGGAAAAGCATGGTAAACTAGAGTAAGTTTTATTATGCAGATTTAAGTCAATGTCTTCTCCATTGATAAGGGTCCAAAGTTGCCTCCAGGTATTAATGTTTGTCCTTCCTGGTAGAGAGGGGAGTAGGGATGCTTTTCTAAATTTATGTTCTGCTCTTAGGCAAATGGGGGAGGGCAAAAAAGTTTTCTTGTATCTTCTCAATTGCCTTCAGCTCAGAAGAAACCTTCTTCCAAAGTAGCATATTTTGGAGTGGCAAGTTCAGCCACCTTCATCAGCAATATCCCAAATAGGGGCTGCTGTATCAGCCTGGCTCTCAGAGTGAAGAGAACTTGGAGCAGAGCTGCAGACAGCCCACAATTGAAATGTAATGTGAGTGAGAACTGAACTTTAGTCATTGTAAACCACTGAGAATTTTAGACTTGCTTGTTACCACAGCATATCTTAGCCTATACTGACTGACACACCCAAAGTATCAACTAAATTTTTCTTATGTCTGAAGACAGCTTTTATGCATTGAAAGAGTTTCAACTTACATTTTATATACTTAAATTATATGTATTTTTAAAATAATTTTAAGTCTTTAAACTCATGTCATTTTATTTACAAATTGATTTATTTTGTGTTAATATTACTAGTCAATTTTGTTTTTGATTAATGTCTCCTTGGCTTATAAATGTGATAAATACACCCAAATGTTTATCACGTTTTAAAAATTAAGTCTTAGAAATTTCAAGTACAATCTAATTTTAATACATTTGATTTTCTCAAGCCCTTCAAAAACCCAATAAAGATTCACGTTAGTACAGACAAAACTCTCTAAACATTTAAAACACATGAAACCTAAAAAGTTTAACCTTATAAACTTAATAAATTATAATAACTTAAACATTGGCTTTAAACTTAATTACCTGTATCTTCTTTTGAATTTTTATTAATATTGTAAGTCTAATTCATCTGAGTCTCTTCACTCACTTTCTCACCTTAAAAGGCAGAAAAACGCATAACATACTATAAAGATTACAAAATTTACTTCTAGATAATAGTCATTGCTAGACATAACTTAGCTTGTCACCAGAGCGTCTTTAAAATTATTCTTGTTTTCTGGTAATAACAAGATATTCCAGACCTTTATATTTCCTGCCCTGAAATGTGCAATGTGCTTCTCTTCAGGGAGCCCTGCACCCTTCCTTGGTTTTCTGTCTGTAATGTAGTTAGGATGGATCTGCAAAGCAGTCCCTGGAGTCCACAAAAGAAAAGCCAGAAATTCACAGTAGCCTTTGGCCTGACATCCTTGAGATGCTGAACCAAAATCCCAGGTGTTTAAGACACTGAGGTTCACTCTGCTACTCAAATGCAAGTCCTTACTGATATAATCCTTATGCAAATAGAAAAACCAAGAGAAAGCTCTATATACTAAAAGGAAAAACTGATCTACAAAGGAAAACCTTGGGAGGTGGAGAATGGTAAAGAGAAAAGGAGATGGGAAAGATGGGTGGGGAGAGGTGAGATTTGGCAACCTCTGTAAAAACAGTTGCATTTAGTAAGGATTTTAAGAAAAGTTCGCCTTTTTCCTTCACGTGTAAAATGAGAATTAGAACAGTAACTTCCACAGGATCATTGTGAGAATTGTACCAGGCATACATCAAGTGCTCAGTGAATAAGAGCTATCATTATTATTTCAAGCTGGGGTTCCAGAACAGAATTCAAGTGGGGGACATTAAGTACACCCTAAGAAATCCAGAAGTCCATTCTCTCTCTGCCTCACCCCTTCTCTCTTTCCCAACTACCCCTCTGCACATCCATTTTAACCCTAGATCTTCCTGCAAATTGGCTTTCTCCCTGTGTCCTAAACTAATCACTAGCAACATCTTTTAAGTTTCCCAACTCCTTGTTTCAAGTCCAAATTTCCAGAGAGGCTGATTGCCCAACTTAAATGGGAAGTCCATTCCTGAATCAATTAACTGTAGCTATGACAATTATGTGGAAAGAAAATAGCTGCTCCTGCTACAGCCATGAGAACAGTTCTCAAAATGTGGAGAGGGAAACACAGGGCGGGGGTGCTGCTATGAAGACAAAACAACGTGAACACTTTGGGTGCATTTTCTCTGAGTGCACAAGCATCCATGTGTGTTCTAACCAAGTCCCTCTCCTTGACCAAATGTTAGTCAGGCTCCTCTGAGCTCTCTTCTTGACTAGACCTCAACCTTAGTCTTCCACATCCAGCCTGTCCTTGCCAGGCGGCACAGCCTAGTCTTAGCAAAACTCCCCACCCTTGATAGCTGACCAAGTTCTTCATCCCCTCTACCTTTGATGTATATAAGTCCTTGTGTTACCCAAAAACTGGGTTCGCCTCTTCATGGGTGTTGAGCCAAAAGACACAGCCAAGCCAAAGATTGAGAGAAGGAAGGATTTATTATTACTTGCAGCCAGTAAGGAGAACACTGGGGATCTTTCTCAAAGCAGTGTATCCCTGAATAGCAAACTTGGGGAAGCTTTAAGCTAAGGGTCTTTGCATATTCATGAAGGGGTTTGGGTGGTATATGCATATTCATTAAAGGGTGTGAGCAGAGGAGAATTCAGCATAGACTTGGGACAAAGGTTGACAGAGTCCAGGCCCTAGTTGATAGAAGTCATGAGGGTCAGAAAATGTCAACATCATCATCCCTTAGGTTCCAGTTAATCTGATGGTTAAGGACTCCAGGGGGTTTGAATTCTGCAAAACAACTCAAGAACGCGCTTCAGGGTAATCTTTACCTTTGAAACAGAACTGGTAGTCTTTACAACTGATATAGTCTCTGATAAAGTTAGGTTATCTCTTTGTCCTGGCAGTAACTGTTTTTACCTTATTTTTTTCCCTTAATATCACTGACTACTGAGACCTATCCCTCTGCAAGGGCAAGCACTGTGGCCAGGCTTAGATCACAAAATGGCTTAGGCCTAAAATGGCTTCTTATGTTTATAAAGTTATGTCTGGTTCTTTCTCTGGGGGCCCCCTACCCTATCTGCTTACACTTGGCCTACCTTTAGCAAGAATCTCTCCCCCCCGAGGTCTCCTCTTGTAATTTTCCATCTACTGGACCCCTTCCCTCTGCTTGTTGGCTATCAATCCCCACTGTCCTTGTATTGAGTTGAGCCTGATCTCTCTGCCCTATTGCAAAACTCCTAGTGAATGGACTTGAATAAAGTCTTAGCATGTTGTTGTTATTGTTTTTTTTTTTTTTGGCCACACCATGGGGCATGCGGGATCTTAGTTCCCCGACCAGGGATTGAACCCAGGCTCTCGCAGTGAAAGCACCAAGTCCTAACAACTGGACTGCCAGGGAATTCCCAAGTCTTACTGTTTTAACAAGTATCAGAATAATTTTTTCTTTAAGAGTTCACACAGGCAGGATTTGGATCACACTGTATATATGGTTTTCTAAATTACTTTTCATTTAACAACACACTGAAACACACATTCAATGAAATATTTTTTCAACACTATTTTTTTAACTACTCATCATTTCTAAGATGCCACAAGTAAAGTGTGGCCTCAAGGTCAAGATAAAGCCTCTTATTATGACCTCAAAGATTTAAGGAAGTGCGTCTCAAATCCTCCTGGCTAGTGTGTCTCCTAATCTCAGCTAGATAAAAGGGCTTCTGTAAGAATAAGGGTATTGTCACACAGCACTCTGACCTGTAGCCCAAAGTAGAGGGGAGTGTATCTGGAAAAGATTGGTGGGGATGGTTTTATCTAACGTAGTGGATCCCAGTAAGAGTCACACAATGTTTTTAAGAGAATTGAACTAACAAAAGCACCACCAGCTTGTACCAATAGGGACAGGGACAGAGACGGTTCAAACTGAAGCCACTGGGCTCCCAACCACTTACGGGCGGGAAGCAGGCTGAGCAAACTATTCAGCTACAAACCAGGCCTTTTTTTAAGGAAAAAGAAGGATGACCCAGAAGGTGGAGCTAAGAACTAAGTCAGGTCCTGTTGTGGATGATGCTTCCAGGGGTGGTTCCTTGGATGTCGTTCTGTGGGTGCAGAGACTGGAAAATTAAAAAGACAAGGTTTTTTGTTTATTTACTTATTTATTTATTGGCTGCATTGGGTCTTCGTTGCTGCACGCGGGCTTTCTCTAGTTGAGGCGAGCAGGGGCTGCTCTTTGTTGTGGTGTGCAGGCTTCTCATTGCAGTGGCTTCTCTTGTTACGGAGCATGGGCTGTAGGTGCTCAGGCTTCAGTAGTTGTGGTACACGGGCTCAGTAGTTGTGGCTCACAGGCTCTGGAGCGCAGGCTCAGTAGTTGTGGCGCACGGGCTTAGTTGCTCCGTGGCACGTGGGATCTTCCCAGCCACGGGATCGAACCTGTGTCCCCTGCATTGGCAGGTGGATTCTTAACCACTGTGCCACCAGGGAAGTCCCAAAAGACAAGTTATTTGCCTCCCATGATCTTAAGGGCAATGTGAACAGGGACAGGATAACTACAATAGACAATCCCTTTCAAAAGGTGGGGATGAGTATATGTAAAAACCAGTAAAATCTGAACAAGGTTTGTAATTTAGTTGACAGTTAATACTGCCAAGTGCTGGTAGGTCAAGTAAGATGAGGACAGTGGATTCAGCAACATGAAGGTTACCAATGACTTTGAAAAGCACTTTCTGAAAAACGTGTGTGTGAAAGCTTTACTGCGGCAGGTTCAATTCAAGAGTGAATAAAAGAAACGATAGAAGCATAGTTTTTGGATCTTCCTGAGTTCCTACACAAAAACAGTGCGAGAGGGTAACACAACCAAAAACCCCATGGACAACATTTACAACAAAAAGTGGTGAACCTCAAAGCACAAAAGCCGGAAGACCTGAGCAATGTCAGCATTTATGTGGGAAGAAGTGGTGGAGGGTGGCGAATGGCAAATTCACAGAGGTAGAAATAGGATGGTGGGTGGTGGCTGCCAGGGGCTGGCGGGAGGGGAACGGAGAGTTGCTGTTCGATGGGTAGAGAGTCAGACCTTTGCCAGAGGAAAAGGATCCTGGAGATTGGCCGCACGACAATGTAGATGTATGCCAACTCAAGGTTGGCACCTGCCACCGGTCTCTACAAGGATTAAATCACAAGCTGCTGGGACTGCTGACCTTCAACACCCCCTGAAAGGAGTTCAGGGTGGAGATCAGGAATGAGGTACTCTGTGCTCTGGGAAAAACTGGCAGAACAGGCCTTCAGATAGTTAGATATTTGCAGGAGAAGATTTTGAGCCCAATTCTTGCACCTCCTCATATCTAGAAAAGCACTAAAATCTTTCATGGTGATGTCTGCTCCTAATATACTGACCTTCCCCGCTACCTCTTCGGAACAGTTCCTCAGAGCTATCTGAAATGCTGTCTCTTGGGCTATAGTCCCCATTTTGCTCCAAATAAAACATAACTCACAACTCTCACGTTGTGCTTTTTTTTTTTTTTTCAGTCGACATGTATTTAACACTGCTGACTGCACACTAAAAAACAGTTAAGATGGTAAATTTTATATTATGTGACACATACTATTAAAAAAATCAGGATACTAACCTCACATACAAATTAGGATTAGAAGTATCAAGATTAAATCCCATACAAAGATATTTTAATGAAAACAAAAGTATCATTCAATACTGCTAAAGAAATTTTAAAAGGCCTATGTAAATGAAAGATACAATCATGCGTCAGAAGACTTAATGTTGTTATCATGTCAATTCTTCCTAAATTGATCTAACGACTCAATGCCATCCCAATCGAGGGAACTGGCAAGTTAATTCTAAACTTCAGAGGGAAACGCAAAAGACCTAGAATAGCCAAATCTTGAAAAAGAAGAACCATGTTGGAGAACTCACACTACCTTGTTTAAAGACTTACTCTAATTCTCATATTTAAGACAGAGTGTCGTTATCATAAAAATAAGAAAAAGGAAGCAGGCTGCAGGGGCTTTCAGAGAGAAAGAAGGCAAAAAGCTTGGGTTTTCCTGTTTGTATTTTCATTCTCTAGAACCAGAACAGACTCTATGAAGCTTAAGAGAGAGCAAATTAACACCTGAAGACATCTTTGGAAAACAGTACCTGGAAGACTTTAATTACAAATGTATTCAACAGAAGGGAGAAAAAAACAACAGTTTTCAATTTTATTAAAGTTAACAAGTTTTGAGTTTTCTACCTAGGAAAAGACTGGTCAACTTCGGCTGCTTCATAGAAAAATTAGCATCCAAAAGAACAAACATAAATCCATAGTTGCCTTTGTGACTTAAAGGAAAAAAAAATAACTATTTTAAAAGTTACCAAAACTCCAACCATATCTGAGAGCATTATAAATTTCAAACAGTAGATTTACCACACATATTACATTTTCAAATTCTAACATAGCAAAACATAACCACATAATTTGGCTACATCTAATTATTTCAGAAAAGTTAAAAAAAAAAGTAACAAAGTTATGACTATAAAACTTTTGTAGTTTTTTTTTGCAAAGTAAAAAAACCTTAAATCTTTAATAAAGGAAAACAAAACAATCCTTAAATTTCTTATAAATAGCTCTCAAGACATATATTACCCATCTGCTACAAGCTTTCTTTACCTGACAGAATTTCCCAGGATCCTTCACCACAAAGGATTACCTTAAAGAATTCTTCTAAAAAAAAAAAAAAAGAATTCTTCCAACATTTTACTCACATAAATATGATTAAACACCTGTAGAAGTGGATGTGGACAAATGCATTCTTAATCCACCCTTCCCCAAGTAAGTTTTTGCTGAAAGGATTTTGCTTTTAAAAAAAGAACACCTCTTTGGTAAAAGCCAAATATTTCCTCCTTTCAAAATGAACGCCTCTGCAAATGATTTACTGAGGAAGGGGGGGGGGGGGGGAAAAGAGTGAGAGGTCTTTAGAATGGCTAGTATCAATTCAAAAGATCTGTGTCCTGCGAAGCAGCTCCAACATTAGAGAACGCATTTCTGCCTAAAATGCAAAACTGGATTAAAATGTCTGAGGCTTTACAAATATATTAAAGATGGCAGGAAACACAGTTAAGAACGAGGCCAAAGGGATTTAGTAAATTAAGGAGAATACCCTATAGAGAATGCCATGAATCCAGGGGCATTGGCACTGTACCTGATTAAGGAGGGCCCAGCGTGCTCTCTGGACACGTGGGGTCTTGGCCCAAGGTCACAACCTTCTTAGTTATAACTAAAACCGCCTTTCACTTCCAAGAGGGGTAGGACAGGAATACATACCAAGATGAGATGCTCTTTAGAAAGGCAGTCAAAGGAGAAAAAGGCCTAGGCAGCTTAAATGCACACAGGCTCTGGAATTCCCTTTTGCAGGGTAACAGGAAGCACCAATGGTAGTAAACTTCTGGCCAAAATTAAGTAAGCACATAATCTTAAAAAGGCAGAAGGTGACAATTTTGGGGGGATTAGCACTGCAGAGGTCATCCATAATGAAGGCACCGCTGAG
The DNA here is from genome assembly GCF_949987535.1 of Balaenoptera acutorostrata. Classification (NCBI taxonomy): domain Eukaryota; kingdom Metazoa; phylum Chordata; class Mammalia; order Artiodactyla; family Balaenopteridae; genus Balaenoptera; species Balaenoptera acutorostrata. The sequence goes on from NC_080065.1 coordinate 67,019,444, forward strand.
CAACTGGAAATAAACAATGGGGTGTGGGAGCCCCTCTGTTGGCCATTCTGATGGGCACCAGAACCCCAAATCCCCAGTAACCCCACCCTCCATCAGTCCACATGCACATGGCCCATCTACTCTACAAAGGAGCTCCAAAGACCTCTGCAACAATTCTTTCAAGCCATTTCCCAAGAAACTGTGAGAACAAAAACAAAACCAACTAACCAGTATTAAAAAATTCAACCCAGTAAGGACAAAGTAGGGTTTCCAAAAGCCTTTGACAAAAAAGTCTCCGGTCTTCAGTGAGGTGACACATCTAGACATACACTGCAACACTCCAGAAGAATCCCTTCCCCTACTTAAGTGTCTGTGCTCGTGAAAATGAGAGGGGAAAAAATTTCCACATCGGATGAACAGCACAGAGGAAGCACACACAGTTTTAAAATATCTTCGGCTTTCATCACTAAAGGAGTCTGACCAGCAGCTTCTGGGAATGCACTGTTTAAATCATGTATAAAAAGTTGTAGGAAGCAGAAGTCTATTATTTTAAAAAGATTATCAGTGAATTTATCAAACGGACATCATCCTTAAGAGCAACTCGGAGCAATTGGCACAATGTTTCCAGTTTCTTAAAACACAACAGCACAAATATGCAGGTTTTTTAAACCCATGAATGTTGACTTATCACCTGAGTATTGTTTATTACAATTAATAATCATTAAAGTCAACTTCTTATTTATATGCCCTCTGTCCTCACAGAACACCTACATCTCTTGATCATTCAGACAAACTTGCTTAAATTTTCAGGTGAGAATAAAAATCAGTGACTGTAACTCTCCTTCTTGTGTCAGACCAACCTTCAGAAAGGAACATTATTAGGCGCCAACCAAGTCTTGAGCAGCTGGAAAATGGGGGTTGGCTGTAGGAGAATTCGGGCGGCTAAGGAAGGAAGCTCCGAGGGCCTGGCCACTGGCAATGTCCTTTCCTCTGTGTCTCCCTGAGCTTCCTTCTGCACAGGAAGGGCCCAACGAAGGCCCGCTAAGGAACACAGGGCCTGGTCAGCTTGACCTTGACCTGCCAGAAGGGCCAGTTCTAAAGTCACACGGCCGGATGCCAGACCCCACTACAGCCCAGCAGGGAGAAGACACAACGAAACCTGTCATTGATGGCACCCCGGCTTACCCAGAGCCCGTGTCACTGCACCAGCCGCTGCGGTGGCCTCTGCCAGGATGCTGCGACACACACAACCCCACTCCCTCCACCCGTCCGGCCCACTGAGCTCACGCTCCCACTGGCTTAACCTCGGGCTACACGTGGCGGCCATTCACTTTGTGCCTACAGAAGATCTCTGGACCACCGAGCCCAAAGAGCTCCTGGTCTGAAAAAAACTTGATAAAGTTTACAAAACAAGGCTCTCACACACACACAGTGAGCGAACCTCCAACACTGTAAATAAGTTCCTGGAGGAATTCATCCATTGTTTGACCCCCGCCCCCCAATTTTCTTGAAAGGAGGGCAAAGCAGTGAGTGGAAATGAAGAACTGGACTGATTTCCCAGGCCAGCATTCGGCACACTGGAGGGCAGCTTAGGTGGGACCCAATGCATACAGCAGGGCACAGAAAGTACAGGCCAAATCTCTTCATCCTCAGGACCCTCTCTGCCCGGGTGCTGAGAGGATTCTTTCCATCCTGCATGAAATACTAAGAGGAGGGCGCCCACCGTCCTCCATCAGGGTCTCTGATGGACTTTCCACTGCGTAAACTCTCCCCTGGCTGACAGCATCAGCACTGAAAATGGACGTCTTCTTGGGCAGCTGCCTAGAGTCAAAGCTTTCTTCAGTATCACCTAAAAAGTATGTATTTTGGAAATTTCTGCGGCTTTTGCTTATGGCTTAGTTAAATACCTCCCCACCCACCTTTTCTTCTAAGTACATTTGGTCACTTCTACAACTTGTATTAACTGGAGGCCTTACCTGGTCAGCCCTGTTTGAGGTGTTGCCTGTGATCCCCACCTCAGCAAATCCACCCCCAAAATCATAATGGACATTAACGGTCACATTACAGAGCTGGAAAACAAAAGCCCTTTTGCTTTTACAATTTCAAAGGCCTCAAGTGGAAGAGAAACTGGCTGACTTTAGTAATGGAAAGAGGGGTGCAGCAGGCTTCAGTCAAGAAGCAACTTCCCAGGTAAGGTCCTAAAGTATCATGACTATCAATCCACAGACAAGAAAGAACCATAGCAAAGAAAACAACACAAATATTGTTATCTAATCATGTGAATAACACCACGAGTAAGAGTCATATTATTGCAGTAACTCAGATCAGGTAGTGATAATCTGGTGGGGGATCACATGGGTGGTGATGGCAAATTGTGCTTTTTCACATTATAACAAAGATGTTGAACCCAGAAAGGATGAGGGGAGCTCTGGGAAGGGCAAGGACAGAGGGAAGTCTGTGATTCCCAGCATCACAACTTCAAAGGGGAACGTTTGGGGGCTGGGAGGAAACAGCACAAGGGTGGAGTTAAAAGCAGATGCTTCCTCTTGTAGCCAATAAATACCAGGGAACCACGAGCAGGGGTCCCGCAGGCCAAGGTGGGAGAGGGGTCTGCGTTCTATCAGGAGCTCAGGGCTCCAGATTCTGTCATGTCTTTTTACTTCAAGGATAGGAATAATAGGCCACACAAGGTAAGCTTTTCTCCCTGTGATAAAATGTCATGCCCCAAACTCTGTTTTGGTAAAAACATGCAGAAGGAAAATACTAGCCTAACTACTATCCCAGTTTTTAGGGGTAAGACACATACAAAATATATCACTCAGGATCAACTCGGGTGAAAATTTCAATTTTGGGGGGACAAACTGGTAGCTTCTTTTCGAATTTCAGAATTTAAAAAGCTAAGCAGGTGATTTTTTTTTTCCCCCCTGTAAGTTTTTTTTAGACCCACTCAAGCCAGCCAGGGGAATGCCAGCTTGTCACAAAGTACCAGTCACTGCTCAGACTCCTGGTACATTTGTTCAAAGGACGTCACTTCCAGCCTGCAGAACCAAGGAGATTGTTCACATCCTCACACGGAGAAGTGCGGAGAAGGTCGACAGAGGGGAGCGACCAGCGTACCCAGGTATAACAGCACACATATCCAGCAGGAAGCCATCTTGACCCAGAAGATGGACCAGCTCCCGCTGAAGAAGGTTTCAATGTTGGCACTTTCATAGCTGCGGAAACAAGAGACCCAGTTGTGATCAGGGCAGGGAGAGAACAGGTGGTGAGAAGGTCTCTTCCACCAAGTCTCTCTCTCCCTGCTTCCACCACCTCCAGCCTTTCTTTTTTCCCTAGCAACTCAATTCAGGTGTAATTCACACCCACTTAAAGTACACGATTTTTGTTACATTCATAGACTTGTGTAACCATCACCACAATCAATCTTAGAACATTCTCACCACCCCCCCCCCCAGAAAGAAACCCTGCACCCTTCAGCTGCCCTCTCATTTCCCTCCTCCTCCCAGCCCCTGCCACGCATTTATCCACTTTCTGTCTGTATGGCTTTGCCTATTCTGGACACGTCACCATGCATAGAATCATGTGGCCTCTTGTGACTGGCTTTTTTCACTCAGCATACTGTTTTCAGGGTGTATCTACGTTGCAGTATCTAACAGTACTTTATTCCTTTCTGTTGCTGAGGAATATTCCATTGTGTGGATATAGCACCTTTTGTTTATCCATTTGTCAGCTGATGGACATTTGGTTGTTTCCACTTTTCGGCTATTATGAATGATGCTATTATGAACATTCGTGTACAAGTTTTTACGTGGTTTTTTTTTTCTCTTGGTTATATAATTAGGAGTGGAATTGCTGCATCATATAATAACTCTGTGTTCAACATTTTTGAGGAACTATTTTCCAAAGCGGCTGCACCATTTTACCTACCAGGAGTGAGAGGGAGTTTCAGTTTCTCCACATCCTTGACATCTGTTATTGTCTGCCTCCATCCTTTCTTAAACTTCCGAAGCCAAAATTTTCCAGGAATTCTCCAGGTATCACTGGGAAGCATTAGAGGCTCTAACACCCTCTTCTCCCTCAGGATGTTGGGGAAGAATCTCCTCAGGGAAGCCTTCCCCATCACTCTATTTGAAACCGCTGCCCCCAGCATCCCCGACCCCACTGGTACTCCTCCTTCCTCTTCTTCACTTTTCTCCCCAGCAGTCATCACTGTCTGACACGCTGTATTTGCTGTGGATCACCGTCCATCTCCCCTGTTAGAATACAGTCCCTGCCACCCACAGCAGTGGGGCATGAAGGAGCCACTCACATGTTTGTTGTACAGTGAGTCTTAATGTCTATCCGAAGTTATTCTCATGTCTATCTTAGGTATATCCTCAGGCACAACAAATGATGATGCAATAGAAACTTTGGATCGGTCAAAGAAATCTCCAAAAGGAATCAAAAAGAATCTCCATGCAGTGACAGGGAAAGTCGGGCCCATCATGTATTGTCCATCACGTAAGTTAAAAAACAACCCTCAAAGGGGAAAATATGTGTAATCACATTTATGTTTTAAAAATTATATAGGCTTATAAATGCACAGAAAAGGAACGAAAGGATACATACCATATAGTTAGCAGTGGTTATGGGGTGGGGGGGGGTCCATTGTTACTTTTCACACTTCCACCTTAATTTTTTTTTTTTTTTTTGGCCGCGCCATGCTGGCTAACCCGCACCCCCTGCTGTGGAAGCCGGGAGTCTTAACTACTGGACCACCAGGGAAGTCCATATGTTAGTTTTTTTTTTAACAAGATGTTTCAAACTTTTGTAATGAAAGTGTAAAAAAAAAAAAAAAAAAAAAGACAAAGTACAAAGTAGAAAAAAAAGAGTATCTTCTCTTTCTTAAAGGCACAGTTCCATGTTCTTCCTCCTTACTATTACTATGCTCTCAAGACTGCCCACGTGCCATTAACCTCCCATTTTCTTAAAGCTGCAGTGAGTATCACCAATTGCCAGGCTTAGAAGCACTCCAACAGAGGGACTTCCCTGGTGGTCCAGTGGTTAAGACTCCACGCTCCCAATGCAAGGGGCCCGGGTTTGATCCCTGGTCAGGGAACAAGATCCTGTGTGCCGCAACTGAAAGATCCCGCAACTAAGACCTGGCGCAGCCAAATGAATAAATAAATATTTTTTAAAAAAGCATGCTGACAGACTGTCAGGAACGCGGACTGTTTCTGTGAAGATGAGTACAGCAGCACTTGGAGAAGAAGTTTGTTGACTCCAAGAGATCTGATCTTCGGGCCGTAAAGAATAGGATGTTTTTAAAAGACTTTTTTTTTAACAACTTCGAAAACATCTAAGACAATGGGGCCACTCACTTGAACCAGTTGGTGACGGTCATCATCACGTACAGGGAAGCCAAGAAGAATACGAAGTGGAAATAGGCATAGCTGTAGACAGTGCCTCTCTTCTCATCATAAATGACCCTCGGGCCCTCTTTCACATTCTGCTGCTCTTCTGTGTCTGTGAACCACAAAGCGAGCACAAGCCCAGTGAGTGAACACATGCATGTTTACCATTTTCACAAAGCCACACTCGCTAATTTCCATCCCAGGGGCTGTTGAGTAGAAAAGCTGTCAAAAATCATTTGTACCCTCAGGCAATTTCATCTATGCCATAAGCCCCAAATGCCCACCTCACCCCAGAACCTTCTAAAACAGGATGAGTTACCTAATGTCGGTCACATTTATTTTAACAGAAGAGAGCCCTTAAACACACAAAACATATTATAAGCTCAGAAGAAAATGAGAGAGCAGAGCAAGAGTTGTCAAGCCCCTGGGATGCTCTAATTCAAGAAGAAAAGTAAGCTGAACGAAAGAAATTTTCCAAATTATCATTCCTTTAAAAAATGCACTTCCTGCTCCTTGAAATCTCACTGGGTAATGTAACTTATATAAATATGACCCAAAATATAGACTGTTCTTCGCCTGCCAGAATATCAACACAAACAAATCCCAGCAACCCTTTGGGAAGAATGTGTAAAGTGTAACACATAACAAAAAACCAGCTCTGGAATAAAAATTTCCTCTTACCACTCAAGTTATTTGCGCCTGAATCCCAAATGCTTACAGACTAGAGCTACAGGTCTGCAGGGCCACACGGAGCACAGAAGGAAAGCTGTCTACTTACCCTCTCCACCAGAGCCGAAGCAAAAACAACACCGGGCTACCTGCGAGGGCAAAACCAACAAAGTCAGGCGGCTTGCTTTCTGCTTTTCTATCTCCACATTGGTTAAGAACTAAAGGCCACCTACGTGCCAAACCTTCTCCATCTGAACTATATCCCAAGCCCCGAACTGCACGCTTCACTCCTTCGAAAGGTTCTGACTACCTGTTTGTTCTTCCAAGACGCTCTGGGGGCTAGTGACAGGAAATAAGGACATGGAGGTGAGCCACCCAGATCCCCTTCCAAGGTGCTCCCTTAGTGCTTGCTCAGCTACTGCGAGGCTCTAGAAGGCAGCTCCAGGCTTTGCCCCAGCTGTGGGTTGCCCCACCCTCGAGGGAGCCTATCCTGGGCAACCCATACAGAATGCCCGCTCACGGCAGGGCTGTAAAGGCGCAGCCACTGACCCCTGGGGGACAGCCCTGATGGGTCGGGTATCTGCTCCGAGTGCCCAGGGGGTGAGCAGTGGCTCTGTCCAGCCTGCAGTGCCCTTCGACTTCACCCTCTGCCCCATGCTGCCCCCTCCCGTCCTTCCACATGTGTTGATCCTTAATAAACATCCTGCACATCAGGCTCTGCCTCGGTGGCTGCTTCTGGAAAACTCAACCTGGAACACAAAGTGAATGAGACAAGGTCGCCACACTCATGGAGCTCACTCCCGGTGCTTTGCTCTACTTGCTACTTGATGAAATCCTCTTCAGCGCCTGGGGCTGGGATCATTATCCTGTTTACACGTGAGGAAACTGGGGTCAGGCAGGCTGAATAACTGGCCTGAAGTCACAAAACTAGGTTAGTGACAGAGCTGGGAGAGGAACGCAGTGAACCCCAATAGGCAGCATGTGGTATCTAGGAGATGGTGGGGCTGACAGACTCAGAAAGGGTAAAACTAAGGGATCTGGGGCCAGGAGGCCTACCCACATTTCCTATTAAAATCGGGCTCTGAGCTGGCTGCCTCATGGGGGCAGGGGTGCTGGGGACAGCGATGGATGGGATGCTTTCCTTTAACAGTCCTTGGTTCCTTCCAAATGTCATGCCATGTTTCTGACCTACTCAAAACAATAAACAATTTAAAAAAAAACCAGGTTACGAAAAATTACTACATGATTCCAGAAGTACGCTGGTAAACAGAATAAGAAATGCTACACATGCCAAGACAGTCTGGGAAGTGCTGGGTCCTCAGCACCTTCTGGCTAACAGCAGTTTCATGACGAAGAACAGAGAGCCAGGGGCAAGGACGTGGGAGCTTGAGCCTTCGTCCCATTTGTACATCTCAAAGCCAAGCCCTTTTTCCTTCGTGCATCAAGGAAACTTGTCATAGAGGGATTGGCCTTGACAGAATCTTGGATCAAGTGATACAGCCTAAGATTCACTAATTCATTCAATGGGGCCAAGACATGGTATGCTGGGGTCCCAGTTCTTTTGAAGCTTAAGTTACAACAAGAAATGAGTAACTCTCTCTTTCAAAGGTATATCCTGTGAAATGTGAAGCAAGGAGTTAGCTAAACCAACTTCCATCCTGTGTGCTCTCCAGTTCAGAGGGAAACGCTGGAGCTCTTTCCTTGGAATGAGAAGAAAAACATCCTCTCTTAAATCTAATTCGGAGACTTGCTGTTCTTTGCACTTTAACTCTGTACACAATGGGGATATTGAAGCCAGAGCGGTCCAACCTCAGCAGGGGGTGACCCAGTCAGTGGTGTGAATGACCACTTGCCTTCTAGAGGCCATTCTCTTCTGGGAGAATAGGCAGTAACCCATTCAAACTCAGCACAGCTTTCTCCTTCTTCAAGTGACAGAAAGAGCTGTTGAATGATACTGGCAGACTGACAACCCCTCATAATGGTCCACTATCTCCAGATCAGGTGCAGGGAGGACCATCCCCAGAGACCCACTGCAGAACAAAGTGCTCATATCTGGACAGACACCAGGGCCCTTCCTCCACGCAGCCAGGGCTTGGACGCCAGGCAGGATCAGCAACAGGGCCCGTGGAGAGCAGCTGAATCTCCGGCAGTGGTGGTTAGAACACAGCATAGACTCCGGAACCAGAGGGCACAGTTTACACGCTGGCAGATCAAAAGTTTCAAGGACTTAACTTTTCTGTTTTTCCCCCTTCTGTGAAATGGAGATAAAACCCTCCTTGGGTTTCTCTGAGGATTAAATGAAGTCACAGATGTAGCACTTAGAACACAGCTAGTCTTAGCCATCATCGGAACCTCCTGTTCGTTCCATTCTTGGGGTCAGGGCTGAGTCTCTGCCTGGCTGCCTCCATCTGATTAGACCTTTTGTGACCTTGGTGGATGTTCCACTGAGGACCCCAGAAAAAAGACTTTTGCACAAGAAAGAAAATAACATTCTGCTGACCGACAGGCACCCGCCGACCAGCCTGGTTCTTCGGACGCCGACTGTTCACCATTCTTCGCCCCATGAGATGCCCACCTGCTGGAGCTGCTGCAGTTAACAAGCTCACGTACAGACAGTGCCCAGCAGGGCGGCACAGAGCACAGGCACGTCCCTCCCCTGCTCCTTCCCGCAGCTACCATATGACCTCATGGCCGTGCCAGGTACGGAGAGCGCAGACAGGCAAAGACGAGGGGAGTGGGCTAGAAGTTAAGACAACCCGCACACATTCTGTTACAACAGAGGAAACGAGCAAAGAGCAGCCCAACGAGCTACCCAGGCCTCTGGTGGGAGTGGGGCGGCCGAATGCCACACCAGAGGCCAAATTTGTTGGAGGAAAATCAAGGATTTATTTTAATCCTGTAGTATATTCAGGACATTTCTTTTCCTGTACGAAAATTGTATTCCTTCCTGAGGAGAAAAATGGGATCATGGAATGCAGACCACTAAAGATGCAAATAAACACAGAAAAAGCCTTCTGAAAAATGGGCCTTCTGAGATGAAGCAGGGCAAGAAAAGGAAATGAACTTACTTCCAGTTCAGGAGCTGCGTACCGCCCCTGCAGAGCATCGGAACTTGATCTGGTTGTCGACGTCAAACTAAGAGATAAACAAAAAGGTCAGCAAAGCCTATTAACATGTTACATCACATCAAAGGAGGGCAGAGCCTCCTGGCCGAGGCTCCAGTGAGAGGCTCACTCTAACCTACAGTTCTGCTTAAATAAACGTTGTCCATTTTAACATCCCACTTTATTCCAAAACTGCCTGACCTGTTCGATGGCTGATGTTTTTTTCCCATGTTGCAAGAGATCATTTTATGCAAAGAGAAGTTTATAGGTTAAAAAAAATAAAAGTCGTTTTTTTGGTCCTATTATCTTGGTTTTCACTATTGGTTTCTGCTTCTCCTCCCTCAAATGCCAAAATAATTTTCAGATTTCACTTTTATCTTTCCCCTCCCTTTGACTAGTCTCACTTAGAAGGGATCAAAAGCAATGAAAAGAAGGCAGAAATGGCAACAAAACGCACAGGCATGAAAAGCAAAGGTCATCACTATTTTCTGTGATAATCAGCCTTTGGCAGAACAAGGTTTTTCTGTTTGGAAATTCAGCACGGAGTAGTTATCAGTGTGATTTAAAAAAATTCTTCCTGCCACTCTCCCCATGCCTAGAGAGGTAAAATGTTATAAAATCTGGCTTACAGGGGTAAAAAAAAAAAAAAAAAAAAAAAAAAGGTACTTATTTTTCCTGGGGGGGGAAAAAGGACCATTTTAAGCAAATAGAAAAATATTCAATATATATGAATAATCTTTACAGACTGATTTAGCAAATATTTACCGAAGGTGTGCCACGTGCCAGGCCCTGTTCTAAGCACTGGGCACTCAGTGAACACACGACAATCCCTGCCCTCCTGCAGCAAATGCACTAGCCTGGGGGCGGTGGGGCTAGTGCAGAGGCAGGAATTAGCAGACTCATTTCAACCAAATAAACTGCAAGAGGCAACATTGCCTTCTCTGCTCATTCTCTTCCTCTTTCCCAAGGAGAGGAGAGATCAATGAGATGCAAGTAAACAATAAAAAGCTTTCCTCATAAAATGGTCCTCTGGGATCCAAGAGCATTGCTTCTTCTGTGGTCCCCTCAAGTCCAATAGCATCACTTTCACTTCCGCTTTGAACAGATGGATGTTAATGGAGGCCCACTCCACTCCCACGTCCTGACTTTGAGCCTGGTCTGAGGAACGATAGGAACAATTCCCAATGGCTGTGCACCCAAGAAACACATACACCTTGCTCCTGCACTCAACGGCGTGCTCCATTTTGTGCATGTGAATTAGGATTTAACACAGTATATCGTTTCCATGGAGGAAAATGTAACTTAACTTTAGGAAGAGATCAATATCTGGAATTTTCATCTGAAAGATGATATTTAGTCTTTAAAAAAGTTCAAATAAATATTCCATTTCATAAATTCTTGGGAATAAAATGGTTTCAGAAAAGCAAAGCTTTTGATCCTGGCACCTCTGCCACTTTGCTTCCATCATCAGAGAGCACTTTAAAAGGGGAAGCTTTTGTTCTTCTAAAAATACCTATAATCAGTTCATCATTAGTGACATGTGACTTCTACAAGTAGATGTTACTGTAAAATAAGGTCTTTATTCAGTCATGGCCTTTACCCACAGAACACTCTTCTTAAAATTACTGAGAAAATACTGTTTTTACAAACTCTTTAAAAGCCTAGGAAATTCTTATTGTCTGCACTCTGGCTATTACTAAGACCCATCTGGTCGGCACAAGACAACAATTCCCGGATTATCCATAACCTCTTCCCTTCCAGGGCTAAGGCCTGAGTGACTTTAACCCAGTACTTCCTGTGGGGGTGGGAGGAGCCTGACAGCATTTGGTTGGGACAATGCTTCAGTGGACAGAGAAGGTCTAATCACCTTATTTGTTTACTATCTCGAGCCCTCACTCACCAAAAGCCAGTGGCATCTTGCAGTTGTTGTGACAACCAAAAACGAAAAACGCCTCCCTGCTACCCCCAACCCCTCCCAACCTCTGTCATGCCCAGAATCTCTTCCATATTGTAAGAATGATCTGCAATGCAGGTGCCCCTCCACATCTGCTTCAGTGGTTCTGGAACTGGCCAAACTCCACTAGGTCACAGAAAGTCTCTAGACAACATGTCCAGACTTTCCTATCGGAGACCGCAGATTCTGCCCCCGACAAACTTACAGGGCCCTTGAGAGATCCCGTGACTGTTCTCAGACTTGGTATAATCAAGTTCAATTATGTTCCCAGTGGAAACCAGAGTTGGTGGAAAGGGGTCTTCAACATGTTCCTGATGCAGAGACATGAAGATTTCTAGCTGGCAGGTTAGGGAGTAACAGGATTCCCAAAAGGTACTCCCCCCGTTCTTAAATAAAAGCAGTAGGTCCAGAACTCACCAAAAGAAGAGATAACCCTCCTTGACTTGCCAACTTTTCTCCATTTAAACCAATCTCTCCAGTGCCATCTTACCAATCTTGCACCTATTTCCATATGGTCTGCTATAGTGCTGTGAAATGTCCCATTTGGAACTAGCAAGTTGTTTGACCTTTATTAAAGAGTCAGTTTTTCCAATTTTGTACTCAAATTCCTAAGACAGCTGAAAAAATAGTTATTTTTTTCACTTAAGCATAGCTAAAACTGAAATAGCCGGGGAACATTTTACAGCACAAATGCCTCTTAATAATGCAATTATGCAAGTCATCCAGCTGATTGTTCCACCTAAGTGAAGGACCTTACTCCAAGTCTTCCCAGGGGGGGAAAAAATGACGATGAACTTGTCTCTCCCAATACGCCAGCAAAGGAGATGTAAGGAAAGGCTTCCTGAACTGGGGGAGAAATATAGGAGCAGTGTCCACATCTCAATTTTCCTTATGTGTACAACGAGGGAATTGAACTTTTCTTTTTTTGGGGGGGGTGGTGCGCGCACAGCTTGTGGGATCTTAGCTTCCCGACCAGGATGAAGCCCGGGCCCTCGGCAATGAAAGGACACAGTCCTAACCACTGGACCGCCAGAGAATTCCCAAGAGGGAATTGAACTTGATCGACTCCATGATCCTGTCTCATCTGACAGTTTGCGAACTTGAAGCCAACAGAATAACAATTTCAATCAATATCTAGAGACCAAGGAGGGACTTAAGGAATAGCTGGGGGAGGCCAGGGCCTATGACAGCAAGGATCCAGGCCTAAGGGGGTACAGGGGCATCCGCTCATAGAAAGATCCATCAGGGGACTCCTGACGGGGTCTGGGCTGTGACATTTCTTTACAGCATAATGCCTGGGTACAGTAGAAGAGGCTTTGGGAGAAAGGGCAGCCTCAGTTGGAAAGCTGGGGAGTGGGTTTTGGCTGAGCCCTTCTTCCAAGCTAAGACAGCCAAGAGTAAAACATCCTGACAGTGAGTGCCCAGAAGCAGGACTTGGGACAGAGAGCCAGAAACTGAGACTGGAGGTCATCATGAGAGCCTCCTAAAGAAGTGTTTGAGAGAGAGAGAGAGAGAGAGTGTGTCGGGGGTGAGGAGACTCCAGTTGGGTGAGAACACAGCACAGTGAGCCTCTAAGATCTTACCAAAAAAAGTGAACCCCAATCCCAAGCAACCCTGGACTTCCATTGAAAATAGGTGATTTCTTCTCCCTTCAATGCACACACCACCCAATCTTCTGGCTTCCTACAGATTCTATGGAGAATTCTAGATATTCCTGCAATCATCTTCAAATGACAGTTTTCGCCCAGGCAGGGCAGCCTCCTTCTGTAATATCTTCAATCTCTCAATCCTCTGAGTCTAGGAAAGTCAAGATTTGAAACACTCCTAATTGTGCCGCCTCTCACACCTCCCCATTTAAGGCCCTCCTAGGCTGAACTCAGTACCCCTTGAGCTCCAAGATGCTTAGTATCAAGTTCTCAAAGCCCATTCCTCCTGAAGCTGTGGTGGGTAATCAGAGAAAACATCAGTCCCTCAGACACCCTCACCCCACCCTGCGCAGCACCACACTGACCCCTGAGGAATCACCTGCCTTCACCAGGCAGTGTGTTCGTGCCGTGTGTTCCACCAGTACCCTGGAGCTGCCTGTCTACTCCTCATCTGCACTCGGTGTGGCTGCTATTTCTGTCTCCTCGTTCCTTTGCGCGCTACGGTTTTGCAGTTTGGTTACCAGCATTCAAAAACGCTTGTTACTGGCATTTAGACAGATGTTAAGTAGCAGCTGTCACCTTTGAAAGTTGTTATCTTTTGGGAATATCAGATTAGACCTTACCAACCTCCACTAAAGTGCCTCTAAATTCCAAAAGGAGCAATGTTTTATTCATCATTTCTCACTCAAGGGTGGCAGTGAAAATCTAACAGGGTGGAAATTCCACACCACAAACCAACACCACTGGTGGCAGTTCTATCAGCACATTAAATAGCATTTTTGCCATCTTTTCCATTGATGGGCTTATAGCAAATCTATGCCCTATTTTTATCTCAGGGCACAAACATTTTTTATCATGCAGCATTTGGCATTCAGCAACTCAAAAAACATATGATTTTATTCTAACAAATATCTTTACAGCTTTTTTATCCTGATAGTACAAACAAAAGAAACACTAGCTCATTGTAAAAAAAAAAAAAAAATTTTTTTTTAGAAAAAAAGTTATCCCTAATACCACCACTCTTACAAGCTTGGTTTATCTCCTTCCAGGAGTTTTTCTACATGTGTAAATACAACTATATTTTATTTTAAAAATAGAATATTCTACACTTATAGTTCAGTAACCTACTTTCTCCTCACTGGATTTACCAATATTTTTTTACATACCAATACAGAAAAAAACGTGAGTGACAAATCGTAAAATTAGCCATGTTGCTGACACTTCTCCCCAAAGCCCAGCAATAACAGACTCAGGAAGGAAAATCTTAAGAAAGGAAGGGCTGAGAATCAGGATTAAAATGTGGGTGGCCTTTATGAGTTTCCTGAAAACATTCATTGATGAGGGCCCGAATCAGTGAACAAGTATGGAATTAATAACGGTGCAAGGCCAGGAACCGGTCACCACAGTCCCTTCTGCTGCAGCATGGCGAGGCTGTCACCACATCACAGACAGGCTGAGAGCTTGCACGCATTTGCAAGCTTGATGCATGACTGTGAACACGTGCTTTATAAAACTCAGTTCTACGTCTGTCTACGTCTGCCGTCTATGTCTATGTCTGTTGGTCCCTCTCTAGGGCATTAGGGGGTGTTAGAAGCTCTACGAGAAAAAGCCAACATGCTCAGAGAGACATTCTATTTATACAAGCTATCACCACCAGGATGGTACAGTTTTGGCCAGAGGAAGATTACCATGTGCCTGTGACTAGCTGAAATTTTTAGACACTGAAATATAACAAACGAGGGACTTCCCTGGTGGTCCGGTGGGTAAGACTCCATGCTCTCAATGCAGGGGGCCCAGGTTCGATCCCTGGTTGGGGAACTAGATCCTGCATGCATGCCACAACTAAGAGCCCGCATGCCGCAACGAAGATCCCGTGTGCCGCAACTAAGACCCGGCACAACATACATACATACATACATACATAAATAAATATTTTTAAATAAAAATAAAGAAGAAGAAATATAACAAATGAAATGTAAAACACAGGAGTAAAACCTAAACATGAAAGGGTTACTGTCAAAGGGAAGCTTGCTCATCAGTGAAATATGTACCTGAAGTAAGAAACTTATCATTCCTACCCTTTACTTTTCTCCTTATCGTATCTTCTACAGATTTTGAAGGTGGAATAAACCTCACCCCAAGCATCTGCAACACAGCCTGTTTATGTATCACACGTACTTTTGGAGGAATGACTTCGCCTCCTTAATAGCAATGTGGGTTTTAGCATAAAAGAAAAGGGATGCTTCCTGTCTTTCCTGGACCAAGCACAAAATGACTGTGTATGGAGTGCTCTGTACTCTTTCCATCAACAAGAGAACAAACGGTATTTCCGCTGGAGTAGAAAGTTGCCAAAACATTCTGGCACATACCACCTCTTCCTCACTTTGTGCTCCCTTACCCTCCAAAAATGCTTTAGCAAGTAATACTCAACCGTCTGCTAAAGGATTGCAACGTACCATATATTTTATTTACCGCATAGAAATACAAGTTAGGCAAATGAAGTCCAAACACCTAGATTTCATGCTGTAATACCAACCTTTTTACTTCGGGCTACATTTTCCCTCTTCCTCAGATGGTATTTGTTTGGCTGCCTCACACTGCTAAAACGTATTTAAATTCTCCTCTTATACTTTTAAAGTCTGCAAAGATGGCCTCAGGTAACTCCTGAAACTTACCAGGAATACAAGATGCACGCACACAAGAGAGTGGTACCCAGTCCAGCAACCAAGTTTTTGTCTCTGTACAGGTCCTGACCAAAGTCAGGCACACAGATGGTGACGTTCTTCCCATGTTGATCTAGAACTTGTGAAGAAAAGGGAAAGGAATCACAGCCAAATTAGAAAAGCCCGCTGTAACTCAGGAATGCATTCACTTTGGGAAAATGCATGCAGCGCAGAACAGTGAACACTCAGCACTGGAAGCTTCTCCTCTACCGTCCCACTCGACTCAGACTAGATTGTTACTACTGTGAAGCGCCCTCTGCCCCCTAGGAAGCCTCTCGGAGCAAGACCCTCGGGTTCCAGCTTAGTGCTAAAGGGATCTTCAGTCCCAGGACTTTCTAAGAGTCGTGCTATTTTTCAGTACTATTGAAACAACAGTAAAAAGTAAACTTCGGTCGTTTTTCAGTTGATTGGGCGGCAGGTAGCATGCAGCTAACCGAGAGTATCCTCCATGTCTGTCCTCCCTGGAGGAGCGTTGAAACTATTACATCAAACAGGAACCTGCAGGAACTGCTATCTGGCCGACAGCCTCCACCCAGATGAGAAGTCATTATACTGTCGGTAACAGGACAGTCATGACATCTTAAGGCTGTAACCTGGGAACCTCCTCAAGTGGTCTAGAGCTTTAAAAAATTGTGAGAGGCTACATAACAAAGTTTTGTATCATATTACCATCACTAGTCGTTTACTTTTTATCTATCACAGAGTCTTCAATTTTGAACACCCAAGCTGGGTCTGTTTGCCAACTCTGCCCCAAAATAAGGAACATAAACATAAAATAACAGGCTAGAAACCATTTTACAAACATGCACATTCTGAGAGTTTAAAGTTGGACTAAAATTATTACTGGTGCTCCCACTTGAAACTGTAAACTTAACTGTGTGTGCTGTGGTTTAAAGAATCTTTATTCTTAGGCCAATGAAAATTTTCTTTACAAAACTGACCAAAATATGAACTTTGCTATTTAAGTAGTACCACCTGAAATTAAAAATAAAAGTTTTTTTCTGTATTTAAGTGATACCTGCCATTAAAAAGAAAAATGTTGTAACCAAAAACCCCGTTAAGTTAAAAACAGAGATTAATACATAAATAGTCAAAACACTCATAAAAGTCTTAAATAGACTAGACTTAAATAAACTTAAGAGTCACGATAGAGCTTTTTTTTAAAAAAAAATTATATCCAGGATAGACTATACTTAATATGACATACAATTATATTCGCATTGTACTATAAATAGCTATAAAGGCAAGACCCATATGTAGTACATGTATAGGCTAAAAGTTTCAAATTATCTTTGCATTTGCTTTCTAAATTTAAAAAAGGAAAACTTCAATTTTCTATTCTAGAGAAAAGAGAGTACATGTATTTAACCTGATGTATATAAGATAAAATGTACCCAAACATACCCACATGTATATGAGTATACATTTATATACACATTTATATATCACAAAAGTGATAAAGATGATGAAATATAACGAGTTTGGAAATCAACACAAGAAAATTTGGTCCTTTACTGGGAAAGCTTATAATATAATAGTGCTTTTATAGTTCTCAAATATTCATTGCAACTACTCTACAAGAATAATAGGTACCCTTTATATAGCACCTACTACATGCCAGGAACTGTACTTATACTTACATACACACACATACTCACTGAATTCTTAAAAATCACCCTATAAAAGAAGAACTTTAATTATCTTCTTAAAATAATAATTAAAATTCTTATTTTAGGGGCTTCCCTGGTGGCGCAGTGGTTAAGAATCCGCCTGCTAATGCAGGGGACACAGGATCGAGCCCTGGTCCGGGAGGATCCCACATGCCACGGAGCAACTAAGCCCGTGCGCCACAACTACTGAGCCTGCGCTCTAGAGCCCACGAGCCACAACTACTGAAGCCCGTGTGCCTAGAGCCCCTGCTCTGCAACAAGAGAAGCCACTGCAATGAGAAGCCCGCGCATCACAACGAAGAGTAGCCCCTGCTCCTGCAACTACAGAAAGCCCGCGTGTAGCAACAAAGACCAGATGCAACCAAAAAAAAAAAAAAAATCTTATTTTAAAGGCGAGATATCTAGGGAGAGAAAAGTAAGTGACTTTATACAAGTTACTTAAGCAGCAGAACCACTCCCACGCTCTTTCTACTCTCTCCGTTACAGTCAGAGAAATGATCACCTAAAAACAATTAATAACCATCTAAAAATAATAATAAAAAAATAAAGAGAGCAAAAAAATTTTTCTTGAAAATTTTGATTATTTCTTGAACATTTGAGTATTTCTGAGCAGGAAAATGCAGATTAGGCCTGAAAGCAAACTCAACAGCCCTCCTTAGTTCATGTCTTTCCTGAACAGCAGGAAGACTCAGGAGAAGGACGTTTCATGTTCATATCCCATGTTGAGGACGTCATTTAATGAAGAAGTCTAGATCATCTATTTTGATGTGTCGTATCCCTGATACTGAAACGATAGCTCACAGAGACACAGTGCTCACTCCACAAATGACACTATTCATCCTGCAAGCACAGGCTCCCTAACAAGCCGGCTTACCTACTTCTACAGGTTTGCTGGACAGAGCTGAGAACGTGAGATACGTGACGTAGCAGCTGATGAGACCCGACTGCAGTAACCCAGAGTGCGGCTGTCCTGGAGGATGAGAAGAGACAGCGTTTTGAATCAACGATGAGAAAGCATATGTGCCTTAAAAAAACAGGTCTCTCCCAAATGATATCCCTCCAACTTGGAGCCCCACCCTTCAAGGTAAGAAGAGGTACGTAATGTGTTTCTCAGACGACACCAAAACATTTGGGGAGGGGGCGGGGCGGGGAGTGATACACTGAACCTAACTGCTGTTTTAGAGACGACAAGTTCTGCCGAGTTCTCTCCCAACACCCTATTTTGATAATAACTACAGCTGTACTGAAACATATTGCCTGGTCTCCCTGAGGTTCATAACATTAGTTCTTAAATCACAAAATCTCCAAAGAAAATTTACTGTCGTTATTTGTGACATCACATAGCTTAGTGGGGTAAATGATGGATTTTATAGGGTGGGCCTGGATTCCAGATTCGACAAGGCCATCAGACACACATAGTCCATGACAGTGGGAAAAAGCTCATATCTGTCAATGGACAAAAAACCTTTGGGAATACCAGAGCTGGTCCAAACCAAAGAAGAAGGCTATGGGACTGAGCATTCACTGGGAAAAGGTCTTCAACGTTACAATATTTAAATTAAACTGTTTGGATGGTTGAGAGTAACCAAGACGTGATAAAAGCGATTCATCCTTTTTTTGGTGAAATTTTCAACCACCTGCAGACATAAAAGGATTTAGTTTTACCCAGTCTTCCCTCTGATTAAATTTATTCCCAGAGTTATAATTATTTAATTATAATGACCAATAAAGGTAAAAAATAGGCCCTTTTATAATGTTGCTCTTTGGCATGGGAATAAGACTCACCTTAACAATTAATGGCATTAAACCAAATATTTCAAAATATTATAACTATTTCAAAAAGTAGGATTTAACCCAAAGAATATTTTAATCTGAATACTAATGCTTTAGGAAATTCTTAATTGATCAATTAAAGGAACTGGAGGAGTAATAACCACCTCAATTTCAATAATGAACTCCCATCATCTTTCCTTTTGGCTTTGAAACAAGCATGAGCAAGATGAGGCTCACAGGTTTCTGTTGGCTTTGCAGAGGAAGGACCGGGATACGAGAAAGGTTAGCTCCCAGAGCTGGCTGCCGGCAGAGCCAGGATTGGATTTCCTGCTTCCTGACTCTGGGACCACGCTGTCCTCAATTTGTGGTCCACAGGGGTCTTAAGTGAAAGATGAGCCGCAAAACAGCTCCTTCCGTAGCCTTCTCACTCATTCAAGTTTTACACAGAGATCACAGGGAAGAGCTAAATATCCACTCAAGGTGTTTTCCATTGAAAGGCTCCTTGTAGTACATTATGTAATGGCAACATCTATCTCCTTATTTATTGGCTTCATTACACTCAAATCTTCGACACAAGGCATGCGTGACTATCACATTCGCCCCAGTGTGGGGCATGAAGGGGACACTGGGGTCCCACCTTTCCTATTGCTGACCCACCCGTGGTAAATTAAGGAATGACCATAATTTCCAAAAAGGGAGGGGTGTTGCTCAAAGACATTTATAATATGAATAAGGAAGAATGGGAAAAAACTGTGCTTACGATTTTGGACACATGGTGAGATGGCTACCGCTGAAATAAGCAGACACAGGCCTCCGTTTATCCCCAGAAGAATTTTATTTTCCACGCAACCATCTTTCTGTGTATAAAACACTGCCATCAAAATCAAGCCTCCCGTGGCGATGGAGTACATGATGAGAGTCACCAGGGACAGAGAGGCGTACCACAGCTTGTTGCTAGCTGTGCCTGCGGTCCTGTTTCTCCAGGAAGTGGAGAAGAGGAAGGGGAGAGAAGACAGGTCAGTTGATTCTCCGACAGCATCTACCATCCCTCAGGCATTATTAACTAATGCTATCAGGCCCCAGGCCATAGTAATGAGTTATCCAGAAGGCCTATCATTTTACCGACTAGAAGCTCGAAGGTACAGGTAAATATGTAAAAACTTCTTGGCTCAAGCATAGAATTTTTTCTAAACACTGAAAACATTCCATCTTTGACTCAAGTGTATTCACCAAGTAAAACGAATATACCACAGACTTTATTCTAGCTTCCCCATTCTGGATGTCAATTACCCTGGGACAGGTTTTGGCAGTATTAAAAAGTGGCTCTTTGCTGGAGTTTGAGCTTTCCCCATAAACACAGAGCTTGGAGGTGCCAGTCTCTTATGCCAAGCGCTGCCAGCAGCTCCTGCTGATGCTCATCTTCTCTTCAGGGAGAGAGAAGCAAATGAACTTCACCCGGTGAAAGACTGGCTGACCTCAGCTCTTCTGTCCCTGCACTGAAAAGGAGAATCTCTACTAGTACTGCTTCTCCCAAACAATGCCAGGTATGATTAAGGAGAAGTCTGACAGTAGAAAAAGTGAAGACAGGAATTTCCTGGTGGTCCAGTGGTTAGGACTCAGTGCTCTCACTGCCAGGGGCCCAGGTTCAATTTCTGGTTGGGGAACTAAGATCCCGCAAGCCACGCAGCACGGCCAAAAAAAAAAAAGGGGGGGCGGGGTGGGGGGAGAATAAAATCAGCCGGCAAAAGAGTAAAAATTTTAATGGGATTTACAATAAAGAATCTAAAAGAGGAGGTTAATGTGCTCTCTGGTTTATATAAACATTAATAAAGGGATGGGAGAAATAAGTAGTGATTTCACAATCTACAGAAACTGTTCAGAACAAAGAAAAGAGTGCTTATTGTTGCTAAATGAAGAGGACAGAACAACAACAGGGGGATGGACTGAATCACTGTCGTCTGCCTCAGGAATCAATTGCCCTTTGTAACCACACTCTCACAAACCTTCACAGAGAAAGCAGCATACTTAATGTCTTCACAAAGCTGGAAAGTGTTCAAGCAACCCAGCTAAAATGTTCCAATTATGAAGTTACTGCAGCCGGAGACAAAGAAAACAGGGAGGAAAGGCCAAAATGACAATGACCATCATATTCCTGAAACTGAGCCAGGTGCTCCGATGACCACAGAGTTATTCTCACAGAGAAGGCACACAAAGCAAATGAAGAGAAAATGAAACTAGAGAAAGGCAGGAGCCAAATGGTAATCGATGACAGGGAGAGAAAACGGATTATGTAGAAAAAGGTGAACACTGCTGACCAGTGTGTAGGTGGGGTCCAGCTGTTTCCTCACTAGTCTTTTGGGTTACGTTATTAGTATAAGAAGGACTTTCTTAACAGTTAATTTATGCTTAGATTCCCAAGGTTAAATCTTCAACCCTAACCTCTCCGCTCAACTCCAGGCTCCTATTATCCAACTGTTAATGTCTCCACTTGGAGGTCTAATCTGCATGTCAAATTCAGCAGGTCCAGATTAACTTCCCAATATTCAAACCTCCATCCCCAAACGTGCTCTTCTATGATCTTCCCAACCTCAGAACACGGCAATTCCATTCTTCTCATTAGGGGTGGGGGTGGGGGGAGATTAAAGAACTGCAGTTGCTCTTGACCGCTGTCTTTTTCTCTCCCTGCTCCTGTCCTCTCCCCACCACCATGCCATCCCCAGCAGCAAATTCCACTGGTTCCAACTTCAGACTATATCAGAATCTGACTGCTGCTACCACATGGCTCCAAGCCACCTCGTCCCTCACCTGGATCATCTCCCACTAGTCTCCTTACGTGCACCTGTAACCCCCTCTCATCTTTTCTCAACTTAAAATGTGCATTAGACTCCATCTCTCTAGTGCCCTTCCATGATGGTCCCAGAAGCCCTTCATGAGCCAGCCCAGGGCCGTCTCTGATTTCATCTCTTGCACCCTTCCCTCACCACTGGGGTCCAGCCACAGTGGATGTCCCTGTGCCCCTTAAAGAAGCCAGCACAATCCTGCCTTAGGCTCTCCCCAACTTCCCTCGTCTCCCTCACACCTCGTCATGAAAGCCTTTCCCTGCTCTGCTCGCCCCAACTCCCATACCCTGCTTTCTTTTTCTCCAGAGCACTTTTCGTCATTGAACCTAGTCGTATTTGCTTGATTATAAGTTATCTATCCCCCCTCTCCCCAGGAGAATGTACGCTCCACAGAGCAGGACACGGTTGCATTCACTGCTGCTCTCCTACTGTCGAGTGCCCGGCAAATAATAGGTGCTTAATGAATACTGGTGCAAGGACTGCCAACTGTTAGAGAATAACTGGGTGCAGCAATGGTGGCAGAGTGGCTGTGATTCCTGCTGCTCCAGACTCAGTTGGTCCTCCCCATGACATCTTCTACAGACACCCCAAATAAGTGCTGTGACTTATTTACCTTTATACTCTTGGTGCCCGGCACACAGTTAATACTCCAAAAATTTTGAATCAGTGCTCAATAAGAAGCACTTGGATGGAGATCAGAAAAAGACCGGGCAGCGGGGAGGAGTGTATGGACACAGAAGCAAGCAGGTTATCAGGTTAGGAAAGATGGCTGGGCTCAGGCTTCGGGTGAGGGTTAGGAGTAAACAAAACCCAACAACAACATTAATTTAAAATCTAGAAAATCTAATAAATAAATAAATAAGATCTAGAAAATGGGTCTTCATTAGAAATACCTAAATAGGGCTTCCCTGGTGGCGCAGTGGTTAAGAATCCGCCTGCCAATGTAGGGGATATGGGTTCAAGCCCTGGTCCGGGAAGATCCCACGTGCCGCGGAGCAACTAAGCCCGCGCACCACAACTACTGAGCCTGCGCTCTAGAGCCCGCGAGCCACAACTACTGAAGCCCGTGTGCCTAGAGCCCATGCTCCACAACAAGAGAAGCCACCGCAATGAGAAGCCCGCGCACCGCAACGAAGAGTAGCCCCGGCTCGCCACAACTAGAGAAAGACCCAATGCAGCAAAAAAAAATAAAAATTAATTAATTAAAAAAAAAATGCAACTCCCCCCAAAAAAGAAACACCTAAATATACTGTTTACTTTTTGTTATTTCAGTTTTTTTTAAATAAATTTATTTATTTATCTATTTATTGGAGGCGTTGGGTTTTCGTTGAGGTGCACGGGCTTCTCATTGCAGTGGCTTCTCGTTGCGGAGCATGGGCTCTCGGTGCACAGGCTTCAGTAGTTGTGGCACACAGGCTCAGTGGTTGTGGCTCACGGGCTCTAGAGTGCAGGCTCAGTAGTTGTGGCACATGGGCTTAGTTGCTCTGCGGTATGTGGGAATCTTCCCAGACCAGGATTCGAACCCGAGTCCCCTGCATTGGCAGGCAGATTCTTAACCACTGCGCCACCAGGGAAGTCCCTGTTATTTCAGTTTTGATATAGAACTGATGCTTCGAATTATAAAAATTGACCTAGAAAGTGTCAAAAACAAGACAACAGGCTTAGAAAGGAGTCGCTTATGCTAAGCCCCACATCACCAAACCAACACAGCTTAAGAGTTTCAGCTCTCCCAGAAACGGAATCTTAAACCAGTCAATCCGGAATCCCCTGATCAGCACTAGTTAGGTCACCTAACTGGCAGACGCCTGCCATCCCCTGAAGGAAAGTTACCTCACAATAACCAACCTGCTTTTTTGCCGAATATAACTTCCTTGTCCCTGCTCTCTGCTGCCTATAAATGTCTTTTATTTTGTACAGCTCCTCGGAGCTCCTTTCTATCTGCCAGACTGGAGGGTGCCCAATTTGAATCAAATTTTGCTCGGACAAACTCTTAAAAAAATTTTAATATGCCCCAGCTTACCTTTTAACAAAAGAACAAAACACATTAAACATCACCCAACCACAACATTTTTCAGGTAAAAAAAAAACTGAGGTCAGAGAGGCCAAGTCATATGCCTCAAGTAAAACAGCCAGAGAGCCAGGGGCACTAAAATCTGCAGCATTTGTGTCCAGGCCCATGGCCTTTCTATCCTACTGCCTTTCGGGTCTTCTCCTTCTCAAGATCTTTACAAAAGGAGGAAAAAAAAAAAAGAAAGGAAAAGGGAAGAAAACTTTTGGTTGTTCCATGAAGAGTGATACAAGTATTATATTTTCTAGACTAACCTTGTAAGCAAGAATCTCTGTTAAGAAACACATAAAAAAAAACTAAATTAGATGAATTTACATAAAAATAACAATACTTGTACGTTTCCTAGCTTAATCCTAATTTTAGGCCGACCAACCAGCTGTGAGTACGTAGACAAAAGAGATTTTGTTGGGACACTGGCCTCAAAGCCAGGACAACAGCAACATCAATCGTTGCAAAGCTCTTAAGCCATTCCTATTGGGTGGTTTCTGGAAAGTTTTTAAAGCAATCAAACTCTTCCAAAATGCCTGTTAAAACCTGGCATCGATAATTAGTCCCAGAAAATGGCTTCAGAATCAATCAAAACATTAAAGTCAGAGTAAAAAAGCACAAGTATTCTCAAGAGAACATACTATTTAATGGGCAAACCAGGCACTCAGTATCAAAGATATTAATATTTTACCATGAAGTTCCTTACTCGAAGTTTATTTGTAAAAATTTTAGAAAAAACTTAGGGTGATGCATTCATTTTGTCAAATAAAAAATTCAGAATGAAAGTACTTAAGAATCACCAGGGAGGGCTTCCCTGGTGGCGCAGTGGTTGAGAATCTGCCTGCTAATGCAGGGGACACGGGTTCGAGCCCTGGTCTGGGAAGATCCCACATGCCACGGAGCAGCTGGGCCCGTGAGCCACAATTGCTGAGCCTGCGCGTCTGGAGCCTGTGCCCCGCAACGGGAGGGGCCGCGATAGAGAAAGGCCCGCGCACCGCGATGAAGAGCGGTCCCCGCACCGCGATGAAGAGTGGCCCCCGCTTGCCGCAACTGGAGAAAGCCCTCGCACGAACCGAAGACCCAACACAGCCATAAATAAATAAATAAATAAATAAATAAATAAATAAATAAATAAATAAATAAATAAATAAATAAATAAATAAAATGAGAAACAGCATGTTTAAAAAAAAAAAAAAAAAAGAATCACCAGGGAATTCCTTGGTAGTCCAGTGGTTAGGATTCCATGTTTTTACTGCCGAGGGCCCGGGTTTGATCCCTGGTCTGGGAACTAAAATCCCACAAGCCACATGGTGCAGCACCCCCCGCCATCCCCCCCCCCAAAAAAAGAATCATCATCAATGGAAAGAATGGTATTTAATCAATTAAAATGCATTTCCAACTTATTGTGCATATTTCTTCTGCATAACTGAGAACAGGGTCACATAAAACTATAGTCAACCATTTGACTTATCTTTAGGAAAACTTTGCTGCCTCGAAACAAGATCTAGTAGAAGCCCCAAACATACTAGGTTTCAGAGATGACTCAAAATGCAGGACAGCATGCAATATTAAACTTATATATGTACTCAGACCTAGAAATCTGTATTATCATAGAGATTAAGATTTGAGGGGAGTTCCACGGCAGTCCAGTGGTTAAGACTCTGCACTTCCAATGCAGGGGGCGTGGGTTCAATCCCGGGTCAGGGAGCTAAGATTCCCACATGCCGCGCAGCGCGGCCCCCGCCCAAAAAAAAAAAAGATTTGAAAAAATACCAAAACACGCCTGTAGTGCTACCTGTATGACTATTCAATGTGCTGTAAACATTTTTAAATTGGCATTTGGGTGCTTACTCCAATATTTACCAAATAATAAAATGGTTAACACTATCTTTTCACTCAGTCATCTCATGATTCGATTTTCAAAAAAACAAAACCAAAACAAAACAACTACTACTACCACTAAGCTGAGGAATATAATCAGGATGAAAAGCATTTTGAGAGAATTTGGACAGTATATTTTGTTTTATCCAAAATAAAAAATAAAATTCATTCATATAGAACTTTCAGATCCCCCGCCCAAACAGTACAAAATAACATGATGCCTACAAAATCTACAAAATTACAAAAGCCTTACTGGATATAGCAGGCAGTTATTTTCATTCATACTTTATAAGTAAAGTAAGACAGAGCACTTCAGTGCTTTGCTCAGAGGTCACAAAGAGAGTCAACCTGGCCTTAGCACTGAAGGAGCTGGACCCTTGTCTAGCTGTCATTTCCTCAATGTGGCTCAGCAAGAAATAAAACGAGCCATTAATAGTTTGGCATTTCCCATGTATTCTAGGATGTGAATTCTATTTTCAAGGCACTTACAAAGGGTCTATTTTTTTTTTAAAGTCGGGGAGGCTTTCTAAGGTAGAACAACAGATCTTCCTTATGAAGGGGTTCTTCCCCTCTTAGGCAGTTGAGAAGGAACAAAAATTTTTTAAAAAAGAAAAGCACTATTTCATTGAATATTCTTTGCAGAAAATGAACCTCCAGCTCCAAAGTACTTTTTTCTTTCTTTTTAATCTCCTAAGGATGGGCGCCTAAGATAAAGCCTACCCAAATTTTCAGCCACTAACGCAAGCATGGAACAGGGGCTGCAAGGTGCCAGCAGTGGGGCTGAGTGTGGCTAAGTCTTAGAGCCCAAATGAGAGGGTGCAGGGAAAAGAGAGCCAAAGGGTGAAAAGAAATGAAGTGGAAAAAGGAAAAGTAGAAAGGCGAGAAAAACAGTATGGGAGAGGAGTAAATGAAGAGGTCCAAAGAGCAGGAAGGAAGGGAGAGAACAAGCAAAAATTGTTTTTGGTGTAAGCAGGCTGCTAATCCCTGGCAATACAACTCGGGGTAGAGCCTCTGTCAACACTGGGCACTTTCTCTGAGTCAGAGAGTAAGTTCACGCGGAAGCTCTCCATAAAGGCACATACCAGTTCTTGTTCCATTTATGTGCAAACTCCACAAGTAAGAGGAGCTGGATGCCTATGAACAGGAAGCCTCCGACGGCTCCCACATAGCGCCAGGCTGCAAAAGAAGACCGTCCGAAAGGAGATGAGGTGACTGTCCCAAGTGTTTAACTCACAAGAGAGTAATGACTACAGTTAGTTTTTACTGCAGGCTCCCTGTACCAGTAACACATTTAATTCCCACACAACCCTACAAGGTGGGTACTACTATTACACCCACTTTACAGATGAGAAAAACTGAGAGTCTACACGTAAGTTGACAAGGTCCCATAGCCAGCAAAGGGTGGGGCTGGGATGTGAACACAGGCAATCCGGCACCACAGCATCCAAGCTTCACCTCCATGCTATAAATAAATGCCAGATAGCCTAACAGATGCAGTAATTCATAAAATCAACAATGACCCTCAATTTAAAAGTAAATCACACAATGCCAGAAAAACCAAGGATTCAAATTTTACCGGATAGAGACCCACCAATGTCCAGTGAGGAAATGAGGTTCAAATGGGGGGCCACGGACTCAGGTTCTACTTCTGGCTCGGCCACAGAGAAGCCCAAACCTTGGATAAGCGCATCACATCTCTGGGTTGTCTATAATACGACTGAGCTGTGCTAGAGGATGGACAGCTAGGTCCCGTCCCATTCTAAGTATATTATCGTAATATATACAAGGACCTCTGTGGAGAATAGAAAACTAGTTACCAGTATTTTAGGTAAAAAGACAACTTGGATACAACTTCCTTAAGGAGTACATAAAACCGGTATGACCCTAAGAAACTATCTGGAGCCTGATATATGGCTATTTGAGGGACTATGGCTGTTCCTTATTCACAATGTGAATATTTTTACTATCTTAATAAGGAAAGTGAATCCATTTGGGTCTGAACAGTGTTCTGAACCTCTAAAACTCAGGCTTTTTTCCCCTCCCTACCTCATATGA
The DNA here is from genome assembly GCF_949987535.1 of Balaenoptera acutorostrata. Taxonomy (NCBI): domain Eukaryota; kingdom Metazoa; phylum Chordata; class Mammalia; order Artiodactyla; family Balaenopteridae; genus Balaenoptera; species Balaenoptera acutorostrata. The sequence goes on from NC_080065.1 coordinate 67,047,187, forward strand.
AGAAGGGCCCCTTGTTTCAGCTATGATTGAATGCTTTATATTAAATAATTTTGGTAGGTTCTATCAATAAGGAATATAATTCAGTGTTATACAGTTTCACATAAGGCAAGTTTAGAGATAGTCTGGAGGATGCCTTTCTTACCCCATTATAGCTACAGCAGATTTAAAGCTGCTAAGAAGCCCTAAGTTTGTGTGCAGTGCTCAGAAAGAACAAGGTCTCCCCGGGTCACGCTGACATGCTAAACTAGTTTTCAAACAAGTTTTAAGTGCTTCATTTTCCCTTCAGGCTAATAACCTTAGTTTCAATTCTTCAAGCGGTAGAGTAACTAAAGGTCCTCTCACCCCTCCCAGGGAGGGAGAAGTGGGCGGGGGTGGGGGGTGGGGGTGGGCGGCTACAGAGGGTGGGTGAAGTGTGGGCAGCTGAGGCAGGATTTTTTTTTTTTAAGCTATAAGAAAGTTAGTAACCTACAATATCAAAGGCACCCTGGACTACGCTTTCGAACAGTTTTACAAAGTGAATAAAAACACAATAAACAGATACCCCCAATACCCCATCTGTACCATTTAGAAAGGTCTCCTGATCTGGAATGAAGAAGGCTCCTGAGCACATGGCCCCCAACAGCAGAAGTTTAAAGAACCAAAAGCTGGAGGGGAAGGAGAAAAAAAAAAAAAAGGAAATGTATTTAAATGATATTCAAGGAAGGACAAAAGACCTCTTAGAGGTAAGCGTGTCAATTCACGATTCTGTTCTCTCCAAATGGAGGGGAAGTAATTAAGTGACTGGAGACTGCCTTTTCCCATAATTAGACAGACTTCGGTGTGGCCTCTGATTGTGCAAAACCATTTTGTTGCAGGGGTGGAAGTGACCTGGGGGAAGCTCTTGGTATAAGAAATAAACTTTTATCTCCAATGCATTTCTCATTATGGTACCAGGTGTTACAAATAGGATTCCAGTTCTTAGGCCACTGTGTGGTGGTAAGTATAAGTTCCACCTTCCCTAAAATCAGTGTCAACAATGTCAACCAGAGGAAAGCAGTCAGAGGGTCTGAAGAGTGGAAGAGGTCCTGGAATGTTGCTCTGAATATAAGGAACGGTGAAAGGATCCCCACAAAGACTCACCCATTGTGAATATAGGCTCTACAACTTTTACTGTTGTTGATTTTCAAGGTCAGGAGGCAGAATATAAAGAAGAAACAGGCCATTCCAAAACAGACTCTATATACCGCAGAATACCCCACCAGCTTCTCACAGGTGTCGCCAGCTTTAATGCCTTTACAGATATCCTCGAAAAAAGGGATCTGAAGAAAAAGAGAAAAAGTCATTTGTTAAAACTAGGAAAAGAAGGGCTGCCATGGAGTGTTCTTTCAGCCTACAAGTCAAAATCCAGTGTGAAATACACCATGTGCAGAGAGAAATTAAGACTGAGAAGAGGGGCTTCCCTGGTGGCGCAGTGGTTGAGAATCTGCCTGCTAATGCAGGGGACACGGGTTCGAGCCCTGGTCTGGGAAGATCCCACATGCCACGGAGCAGCTGGGCCCGTGAGCCACAATTGCTGAGCCTGCGCGTCTGGAGCCTGTGCCCCGCGACGGGAGGGGCCGCGATGGAGAAAGGCCCGCGCACCGCGATGAAGAGTGGTCCCCGCACCGCGATGAAGAGTGGCCCCCGCTTGCCGCAACTGGAGAAAGCCCTCGCACGAACCGAAGACCCAACACAGCCAAAAATAAATAAATAAATAAATAAATAAATAAGAAAATCCTTTTAAAAAAAAAAAAAAAAAAGACTGAGAAGAAAGTCTCTCTTCCAAAGACCTCTTTCTTTCTCTGAATCTTTCTTAAAAATATAGTGCTCGTAACATACCACTCCACCTCCACTTACTCCTAATGAATTCTGAAATCCAGCATCAGAGTTTTAAAAAATGATACTTATAATACACAGGTATATTTTTCTTTATTCATTCATTCATTCATTTTTGCTACGCCGGTCTTAGTTGCGGCACGCGGAATCTATCGTTGCGGCCTGCAGATTTCTTAGTTGCGGCCTGTGGGATCTAGTTCCCCAACCAGGGATTGAACCCAGGCCTCCTGCATTGGGAGCTCGGAGGCTTACCCACTGGACCACCAGGGAAGTCCCACGGGTATATTTTTCTTGAAATGCATAAATATAGAGAATAATTGCACATATGCCATTATTTATATAGGATAAGCTCCTGACCTGGAAATGAAATCGGTGGGTCAAGTAGTATCTACATTTTAAAATTTCAAGAGATAAAGTCAAATCACACTTTTAAGGGCTGCATTTACATACTACCAGTAATATTTGCGACTGCTCACATTCCCAACCTGAGCACCAAATTTAAAGGTTAAAAACCACTATCTTGTTTTAATGTCCTGTCTTCCTCATCACTAGTAAGGTTCACATCTTTTCTTAAATTTATGGCCATTTGTATTATTCTCTGTGAATTGGCAGTTAATTGGATTTTTTTCTTGATCCACTGGAGCTCTTAATTATGGACCTTAATCTTCTGATAAATGTTGATAATGGTTTATTCTAGTACAATTAGAAGGTTTTAATGTAAAACCCACTTACATTTTCAGAATAATTAAAATCTTACATTATGAGAACAAGCAGCACGTTTCTATTAATGTCAGAAAATAAAGATTTAGTCAGTGTTAAAAAAAAAAAAAAAACTTGCTTCTTACCAACATCAAAGCTGAACACTCTTTAGAACAGAAAATAAGTTGAAAATCACATTACAGCCTTTACTCACAAGCCAAAAAAACAAAACAAAAAAAACCCAGGAAAAAAATGACATAAAACTAGACGTAAAACTGAAGCATGATAATTTAGTTTCTTCTCCAGAAAATATCCTAAAGAAACAACAACAGTGGAGGTTATTAAGATTTCCATAAACAGAAGGAAGACTACATTTAATTGCAGTTCATCTTCCTCCACGAGGGTTCCCTCCCTCAGAAAAGAGCTGCAATCATTACTACACCTGAATCTCAAACATGCTTTTCCAAACAAAGCATGTTTTTCAAAATTAGTGTCTCGGGCAAAAAAGCATTAATACTGAGACCCTATTAGGATAGCTCCATTTCCATGAATAGCTATAAAAGATTTCATGGGACTTCCCTGGCGGTCCAGTGGTCAGGCTCTGCACTTCCACTGCAGGGGACACGGGTCTGATCCCTGTCGGGGAACTAAGATCCTGCATGCTACGTGGCGCAGCCAAAAAAAAAAGATTTCATAAAGAAATGCCAAATATTTTGCAGTCAGCAAGTTCCTGCAACTCCAATTTCTTTTTGATCAGAGCAAGATATAAATGCATAAAGGGAGACACTACTGTATTTTTGACCAAGCTGGGTAAAATACTAAGCCTAATAAAATACAGAATGTCTAGTTAAATTTAAATTTTGGATAAATAATAACTAATTTTTTAATATAACAACACTTGGGACATACTTAGACTAAATATTGCATGGGACATATTTATGCTAAAAAAGCATTCCTTGGCAAGAGATGAAGCTCAAAAGAAGGCAGGGTCTTGGTGGGAAGGGCCAGGCGTATGCCATGCTAAGGAGTCTGGCTCCCACCCTGTAAGGGAAACAACTATTTAAGCTGGAACGCCTTTGGCTGCAAAGTGGAGAACATATGGGAAAGGGACAGGTTTGAGGCAGGAGGATAAATTAGAGGGCCACTGGATTAACAGTCCAGATAACAATCGAAGAAGGTAAACTACTAGCAGAGAAAACAGAAATTCTGTGGCTAGAAGTCATAGTTGGCAGGACTGTAGGGATGGCGAGAAAGTGAAGGATGGGGGGAGGGTTCTCTTCTGCTTTTTTAAAGCTGTTTGGGGTGGTGGGGGAGTAGGGTTGGCAGAGGACAAAGAGTGGAACTGAAAAGAACAGATCGGGAGTTTGCTTTTAACATATAGGGTTGGAAGCGCCTTGGAGCATCCCAGTGAGAACGGCTGGTCTGGAAATTGCTTCAGTACAGCGATAAGGTTACAGGATACAGGAAGTGCCCTCACACAGGTAATGAGAAGTCAGGAAGGGCCTTCTGAAGGACCTTGAAGTTTCAGCAGTGTTTCACAGTGAGTGAGCAAACTCACATGGTTAAGATCCTCATATACTGAAGTAATGGGGGACGCCACACAAGTGAACGTTTCAGAGCCTCTAGCAGGAAACAAAAGCTGCACCCGTATTATGAGTGGTACCGATAATAAGGAGGTAACATTGCATTAAATCTGTAAAAGGAGGCGCCATGCCACCTCACTTACTCCGTTTTGTTCATATGGGATTTACTGCTCTGTAATATTCATGGAACTCTTCTCTTCCCTCCCTTCCGTGTCCCACTCTCTCAGCAAAGCTAATCCCTGCTGCACACCGCCGCCCTCACTTCCACTGTAACACGCGCATGGCAGCATCCCTTTCGTCTACACCAGCCCATCTTTCCCGATTAGACTCTTCTCCACCTCCCTACCCCACACCCACTTCTCTCTTCTCCTTCTCAGATCAGTTCAAGAAGAACGCTACTGCCAGCAGGCCTGAACGTCTACCCTACCATCCCGCATAAACCCCCCCTCCCCTAAAACCCTTGTTTACCGCCGGAGGCCCTTAGGCTCATCAAAGGCTGAGTATGTGGCACTGCATACTTCATCCAAAATATCAGTAGGCAAACAACCCCCTGCTCCAAATACTAAGACCTGCTTTATGCTCTGTGGGTGACTTAGTCATGTAGCCTTCAGTACGTGCTGAATATTTTTAGGCAAAGAACCTCCGAGTTGAACAAGCTGGCAGGATTTAGCGAGGGGAATCTGCCCTGATTAAATATTTGCTGTTCCAAGCTCCATCCCAGTTTTAGAAAAAGAAAACATACATTACACACACAGATACCACACTGTGGGGTAGCGGGGACAGGCCTGCTAAGGGTGTTACCTCTTACGTCTGGTTCTGGGCAACCAAGGACACTGCATCTGTGTTGGTTCTGTGCAGATCCAAGGGCAAGGGTTTCCCCCCACCCCTCAGGCAACCAAACTCAAAGCCACAAATTACCAGGAAGAATAAAAAGCTCACATGGACTTCCAACCCTGAGAATTAAATCAGTGAATCGTTGTAAAAAGTGCTCATCACAGCTCCTAATCCATAGTAGCCATTAAGTAAACTTCCTTAACTCTAAGGTACTATTTTATAAAAAGAACTTCTCGGGGAGGGAGTTAGGCACATTACATGAACCCCTGAGTGGTTGATGCATTCTGATTTAAACATGGGGGGAGATGAACATCTTAGAACTCAGTAGATGCTCTATTCACTTTACAAAGGATTCATATTGAAAGTTACAGCTGGACCCCCATATCTGCCAGTTCTGCATCTGTGGATTCAACTAACCACAAATGGAAAATACTTTTTAAATTTTTTTTATTTTCCAGGAAGTTCCAAAAAGTGAAACTTGAATTTGTCATGTACCAGTAACTATCTACATAGTATTAGATATTATAAATAATCTAGAGATGATTTAAAGAATATAAGAGGATGTGCCTAAGTAATATGCAATGTCATTTTATATAAGGTACTTGAGCATTGGTGGATTTTCGTATCTGATAGTGTCCTGGAACCAATCCCCCACAGATACCAACAGACAACCGTACCGGGTAACTTTCAATAAGGTGACTCCTTCCCTGGCACATATATATAGGCATACATCAGAGATATTGCGGGTTCAGTTCCAGACCACTGCAATAAAGCAAATGTCTCAATAAAGCAAGGCACACAAATCTTTTGGTTTCCCAGTGCATATAAAAATTATGTTTACACTACATTGCAGTCTATTTAGTGTGCAATAGCACTATGTGTGTTTTTTTTTTTAAAAAGCAGTGTATAGACCTTAATTAAAAAATATTTTATTGCTAAATTACACTAACCATCATCTGAGCCTTCAGTGAGTCATGGCAGTAACATCAAAGACCACTGATACCATAACAAATATAATAATAATGAAAAAGTTTGAAATATCGCGAGAATTACCAAAGTGTGACACAGAGACATGAAGTGAACAATGCTGTTGAGAAAACGGCACCAACAGACTTGCTAGATGCAGCATTCCCACAAACCTTCAATTTGTAAAAGAACGCAGTATTTGCGAAGTGCAACAAAGTAAGGGACAACAAAACAAAACAAGGTATGCCTGTATAAGAATTGAATTCTAAAAAACAGTGCTCACTACCTATCTTTCAGAGACCTAGTTGCCACCCAAAAGAAAATATGTCTGAACTCCCAAATCAGGGAAGACATTTTGAAACATCAACACAAGTATTAAGCTCAAAGAGATGGAAGCTAGAAAATCCCCGTAACTCATCTGTATAGAAGAGATGCTAGCTATGCCTCCAAAACAATTTCAATCTCAGGTAAATGAATATAAACAAACAACAGAAGAGCTATAGGAAGGCTTACGGGTCTAGTTGGCCAGGGGCCCACATGCTGCAAACTTAGCAATAAAGTATAGAATTTGGGAGTGTTTCTTACAGAAATGAAGAGGAAAAGGAGCGGCGTGTTCCTATAATATTAAAATATTATTTGGGAGAGATGAGAAAATGGCATATTAGCAAAGCGAATGAGTCTTACGTTTCATTACATCGAATTTTTAGGGCATTGAAGGAAACCAAGCTGCAGAGAAAGCTTTGGGCGGCTGAGCAGGAGTGATACCATAAAACCTAGAAGAACCGTATCTGTAGGTTCTGTTTAGTATCTCTTACTTGAAATGAATTTCAGAATCGAGACCCTCTCCCCTTTTTGATATTCCACTTATTTTCAAACTTTCTAAGACAATTTCTTTTTGTCTGTGGAAAAATTCCAGTGTCCATGAGAGTGATGCCTGTCTGTTACCCACCCACGGACAGCAGCTGTGAAACAGGGAACACCAAGATCAGCTTCCATCCTCCCCTCCACGGCCTCTAGCAACCAAGGCTCATTTCTCTGTAAATTATTACCTTTGAGGCCCTTTTTGTGGCTATTTTTAAAAACAGTAATGGTCTCCCCTGGTGGCGCAGTGGTTGAGAATCCGCCTGCCAATGCAGGGGACACGGGTTCGAGCCCTGGTCCAGGAAGATCCCACATGCCGCAGAGCAGCTAAGCCCGTGCGCCACAACTACTGAGCCTGCGCTCTAGAGCCTGTGAGCCACAACTACTGAAGCCTGCGCGCCTAGAGCCTGTGCTCCACAACAAGAGAAGCCACCGCAATGAGAAGCCCACGCACTGCAACAAAGAGTAGCCCCTGCTCGCCACAAGTAGAGAAAGCCCATGCGCAGCAACGAAGACCCAACGCAGCCAAAAATAAACTACTTAATTAATTTAAAAAACAAAAACAAAAAAAACCAGTAACAATCTCACATCTCTTTTGTTCAGGTTTCTAGACATTTTTAGGAGAAAAGTCTGCATGTGTCATTATTAAAAGCCATAGGGGAACTGAAATTTCACCGAGTCTGGTTTTATTTGACCCTGCCACCTCTGCCATCAGGAACTTAACGTCCGCAAATAGTAACTCCCCAGAATCTCGGAAGCATGCAAGACAGAGACGGCACTGGTGCTCACAGCTCCTCCTCCACCATGAGCATTTCGTCAGGATCAAACCACCCCACATCCGATTAGACAGTTAGAAAACAACTCCAACCAAACTTTAAATAATAAGCTTGCAATCCAAACAAGACAACTTGCAGAGAACTGACTAATAATGATGGCACGAAGGGCTCTTCCTCAGAAGGGAAGCAGGCGACAGCTAACGTCAATCTGCTCAGGGAATTAAGGTAACGTGAAGGCAGCATGTACAAACAAGAATCACGCCAGTTACTCATCCTGAAGGAGAGATAAGAGTTAATCCCAGCAAAAACTCATATAAATCTTCAATTAGGCAATGGCAGTGGGGATTGGGGCCATGGAATACACAGGTCCCGTGTGCTGACTTGACGGGGCCTAGGAAGAAAGGCAGAGGAACCCAGAACTAAGATTCCCAGTTCCTCGCTTGGCAGTTGGTTGGATGGCAGCCCAGCAGCGGATAGGAGTCACAGAAGAGCGGTTTCAGGACGGAGGGACAGTCATTCACTTAACGACAGGCGGCCAGTATCCAGGGGAAATGTGGGCAGATGGCTAAGCAAGGGTGCAGTGCTCCAGAAAGACAGCAGGACTAGAGAGAAGGACTTGGTAGTGACCAGCAGAGGTGGCAAAGGAGGCACTCAATGGAGTAAATAAACTCACCTGGAGAGGAATGCGGGTAGAGGAGGGGGAGGGAGACAGAGGTGGGAACAGCCCAGAATGCTGGGAAATGCAAACATTTGGGGACTGGGAAGAAGGGGAAAATAACCAAGGAAGAAACTGAAAAGGTACAGAACCAGAGAGAAGTTGAGGGAGGCTTTCAAGAAGCAGAGTGTGTCAAATACCACCAATGCGATGACCACGCAGATTGGATTTGCCAACAAAGAGTCATCCGGGGCAGAGATCAGAATATTCTCTAGAGCAGATGGGGGCAGAAGCCAGACTGATGGCTGCAGGCTGAGCAGAGGAGACAGTCAGGGGGGCTGGGTAGCGGGCAGGGAGTGAACCCAGCAGCCCTTTCACCCCTGCTTTCAAGAAATCTAACTGCAAACATAAGAGTCCAAGCATCATTCTAAAATATATTTATTACAATTATACAAGCAATACATAATTATATTCTTGTTGCCAAAGAAAATGTAAATTATAACAGATACAGGTAACTGAATCCCCTTGCCCATCATCACTCCAACCCTAACCTGACTGCTTCCTAGAGGGAACCACTGTCACACTTTCATGTGTATCCTTTTAGGCCCTTTGCTGTGTTATTCCCCTCTCATTACGTCTCACACATTGTTGCGTGTTCAACACATAAATCTATTTGCACCCTTTTTAACTACTATACAGAAATCCACAACCCAGACCAATCGTAATTTAGTTTCTGTGACGTTAGTGGCAGACATTTACGTTGTTTCTGAGTTTTCACTCTTATAAACAATGTACAATGGATAGTTCCCATATTGTGCATATCTCTCTCTGCACATGTAGAGCATTTAGGAGGATTGACATCCAGAAGATGAATACTGAGTCATAAAATTGGTTAAATTTTAACAGACACTGCCAAACTCTCCCCAGGGAGGGTTTCTGAAAACTCTAGGGTTGGGGGGAGCAGGGAGAGCAGGAGAGAGGAACAGAGATGCCCACAGAGCCCCCCACACACCCATCTCGGAGCCAGGAAAGTCTCTGCTGCTCCCCCCTAGGGTCAGCGTCTCAGTAAGCACTGCCCCCCATAATCAAGAGAAAAGGGGTGGAAACAGGGGGCCCTCTGAGTCCAGAAAACAAATCCACACCTAACCCCAGAGACAAAACTGCAGCTATGGAGGTCTGGACTTTGTTTTAGATGGCAAATATGATTATTGGCCCACACTCCCTCCCACAGAATGCAGGGTGTGATAGAGAACTCTGTGCCCCCCTGAGAGGAGCAAGGCCCACTGACAGTTCCCTCCTGAACACAGAGATGCTGAAGTTTCTATTAAGAGGACTAAATGTCTAAACAGGCAGAGCTTTCTGGTCAGACCACTCATCGGTGGGAAGATGTGCTTATGGCCTAAGTGAGTACCAAATCAGCTAACTCCCTCTTGAACTTGTGAACCTGGAATAGAGTGGTGACATATCACATGCAAATCCAACTACGCTCATGGCTGTTTTCTGTAAATCATTATTAAAAGCCCAGTGAGGGGCTTCCCCGGTGGCGCAGTGGTTGAGAATCTGCCTGCCAATGCAGGGGACACGGGTTCGAGCCCTGGTCTGGGAAGATCCCACATGCCGCGGAGCAAATGGGCCCGTGAGCCACAACTACTGAGCCTGCGCGTCTGGAGCCTGTGCTCCACAACAAGAGAGGCCGCGACAGTGAGAGGCCCGCGCACCGCGATGAAGAGTGGCCCCCGCTTGCCGCAACTAGAGAAAGCCCTCGCACAGAAACGAAGACCCAACACACCCAAAAGTAAATAAATAAATAAATAAATTTTAAAAAAAAAGCCCAGTGAAATTAGAGTTTACGTGTGTATTCTTCATCCCACACGATATATTATATAACTATACCTAAGCGTCACAGCACAGGGTTTGCTCATTGCCTGACTCATTCATATCTACTGTGTACAGGTACTGTTCCAGGTTATGGAGATTCAAGCAGTGAATAAAACAGGTTAAAAAATCCATGCTAACAAGGAGCTAACTTTCTAGTGAAATAAATGCTGTACACACAAAGCCATGTGTGCTCTGCTTTATGGATATTTCAGGCATTTTCATGGTTTAATTTCAACTATCCATGATTTTGCCTTAGGTGGGACACAAGAACCTAATATCCTCCGAAAGACTGAATCCTACCAAACCTATACCCTCAAGATTCTGAGAGCCCCTAGTCACTTGTTCCCCAATCCTAGTTCTGAGAACCTGGCCAGGCAGAAATTTCAGTTTCTGGCCCAGCATCCTTCCCATTTTACACTGGACCAGGAATTGGGGGCCCCAAGGAGCAAAGAACTGGGGTACCCACACACTCATTTTCTCCATCCCCACTTCTTCCCAATCACCAAAATGCTTGGTTTGGCTACCTAAAAAGAAGGACTGATTTTTTTTTTTTTTTAACCTTTGAATGATTTACCATGTATTTCAAAAGGCCAGGAAGAGTAAGACATCATACTGTTGAACGTGTCACATTGAATTTATCCCTACATTGTTCTTGCCTAGTCAACCCAGTACATATGAGCTCACACAGCCCAGTATTTACTTGCAACTTAATCAGGAGCTCCGGTACCCTCAGCACAAAGTTTAGGCCATTCAAGTTTCCCCTTCAGGGAGAAGGGGAGAATAATTGCATATGACATGCACAGGGCCACTGAGGTCTACCATAGGCCAGCGAAGCAAAGGACAGCGTGTGGTAGCTCCTGTTCATGTAAATAGAGAACACAGCCACGCTCATTTGCTGGCATTTTGTTTTGGCTGCAGAGTTGAGTAGTTGCTAAAGACCACAAGGCCCTCACAGCTGAAACGTGTACTAGCTGGCTCTTTACAGGAAAAGTTCGCCCAGCCCAGGACTAGGAAGTAGAGCAGGGGAGCTGCGCTGAACTGCCGCTGAAGCATGAATTAGCATCTCAAAGGCAAATGACAACTGGCGATGACTTACTCTACAGATCATAAGTCAAAGGAGCAGCAGAGACATGACTGGCGGAACTTGTGCTTTAAGAGAATTAAATCGTACACCTACCATATGTCATTTTCAGAGCTGCAGCTTAAGGATTTTAAATTATCTGCCTGCAAAAAAAAAAAAAAGCTTTGTGGAGGAGGTGGTGGAGGACATGTCTGTGAGTTCAATGCTTTTTTTTCTGTGGGTCAGAAGCCCTCATAGTAGAAAAAACCCTCACATCTGTTATACAAACATGGCTTGTGGAACCAAAAATAAAACCCACACTGATGAAAGCCGGCATGTAGAGAGATAATTTTAGACTTAATTTTAAGACAGTATAAACAGCCTCACTGAAATTTAAAAACCACACCCCCCCCCCCAAATACCCAACCCCCCTTGTGATTAAGCTCAACCCTGCTTTAGAGGGCAACACATTCCAGTCCCTTGTACAAACCTCCTTCCTCACCTCGGCTCCCAGTCTCCCATGAGGACGGGGAAAAAGCACTCCTGAGTTCTAACGTCACCCCAAAGGTCAACAGAAGGGACAGCTAAGCTGACACCACCATCTCCAACAGTTGCTAACGGAATTCAGATTATTTTTAACTATGCAGCCTAACGCTGGGGGCACCTTCTTTATACACTTTCCACCTGAGGCCCAGTTCTCTAAGGACAACTGTATGTTATTCACACCCACATCCCCTGCACCTGCCACAGTGCTTAGCACTTACATAGGCAGGAAAGAAAGGAGGGAGGGAGGAAGGGAGGAAGGAATCAATTACGTGACTTAAAAGATATTTTAAAACATGAACTCGGATTACAGCTTAACCAAGTAACACGATCACCCTTTTAAACTCTGTTATCAAGTATCAAGACTCAACTATTCACAATATTTATATTTCCTGCTCCCAGCGATCTGAGGCTACTGGTGTGTATTGTGCTATTTGTTCCCTCTGGCCCCATTTTTATAACAGAGCTGTTTCCAACCATAAGCTCTTGTCTGTCCCATTTATCTGCAGAGGGCTTCGCGGTCCCGTCTATGGACAGTTGCTTAACGGGTGCTTTTGATGGTCACAGAAAAAAGGGTCAGGAAAACTTCAGTTCTCACATCTTATCACTGTACCCCTCCTACAGCTGGATGGATCCTGAAACAGAGATCCTGTTAACATCCGACGCTCCCCCAAAGCTTCTGGGTAACGGATCCTCCAGACCGAGGACGATAACTATTGTTTCTTGTCTTCTGGCTCCTGGCAAGCTCAGTATTACTGGACTAGGATCAAACCTCTTTGTCTCTGGTTCAGACTCAAAAAGGCTCTCACAGCAGGGTTTACATTAGTTCAAATCACTGCCTGTAGAACCAAACTATTTCCCACCATCACTCTCCCCGCATTCACTGAGCGCAGGAGGTTGGGGCCTGAGCCATGAGAGAAGCGAGGGATGGGAGGGCTGCGGGGACTGTTTTCTCCAGGTGGTGTTACGCCTGGATGAACTTGAGACCTAAGATAAAACTGTTTGGAAACATGTGTCCCCAGAGTCACCCCAACTTAGAGAGGAGGGGACCCACAAGATTTAAGAGGTGGAACCTCACTGCCAGCGCACCCCAGGGAAGCTCTGATCAGGCCACGGTGAGAATTTTCCCTCCGTGTTCTACAAAGAACTTGAAGTTCAATGGCCCAGGCCCACCTTTAACCTCAGAAACACACTCGCTGATACACTGGACACATATAAGGTACAACAGTACAAAGAACTCAGCTGCTGTTCAGAGCGAGGACTTTTGAAAAGCATTCTATCTCAGCTGGATTAAAAAAAAAATACTCCAGACTCAAATAACTGGGTCAGCAATTTTTTCTTTGGCGCTAATTCAGCACTTGTTCTAACACAAAAGCATAAAATGTCAGCTGAGAATGGAGAGCTCTACTCCCTAGAACTTCAATGCACGATAGCAACACCTGATGCTGGGTCTCAGGTACACAGTTCTCTTAACATTCAACCAGTAAAGACCAAGATCAAAACAAGAGCCAGACTTTCCAGCTTCAGCATGAATACCTGTCATTCTGTGCTGCGACAAACTACATGGTGTTTGGGATCAAACTGGAATATTTTTCATTGCTGCTGTTTGTTTACTTTGAAAAGATGGTCACACCAAACACAACTTGAAGGCAGGTTCTATTTCACATGCAACGCCAACGAATAAATAAATACTGGATTTGTGGTTGCCCCTATTTTCTATTTCAGACTAGCCATCATCCCTAGAGCCCAGCTCCTGGCTTTACAAAGGGAAGGAGGCAAGTGGGGAAGATAAGCTAAGAAAGCCACTGAGGGCCCGAGGTGGTACTAATTCCAGAGGAAATACTTCTCCCTCACCACCAAGTCCAGAAGAAAGATCAGGAATCAAGAGGAAGGATAAGTTTGCTAAGGCTTCTTCTGCTACTTCTGTGAACATCTGAGCAACAGCCAAACCCAGTCGTACAGGCCGGAGGGGCACCCCTGGCTGGGGACCAGCAGTCCTGGGTCCTCGTCCCAGCTCTATCTGGTGTCACAGCCTTGGACAAGCCACCTCACTGCCTTGCGCCACATCCTCTCATCTGCCAAATGAGGGGGTTGGTTAGGATTATAACTTAAGATTCTTCCACTTTAAAATAATGTTTTATCCAAATTATACTCTAAAAAGAGAGCAATATTTTCTCTGCATGACACTTAACACCGCATAGTATCTGCTGTCTCTTCACTGGGCAGAACACTTATGAATAGGAGCTGCATCCTTTTTTCCATTTCTTACCTGTTTAACTAGATCCTTTAACTAGTAACTTTGTTTCATGTATTTTTTTTTTTTTTACCCCCTGTGACTGGCACGGGAACGGGAATGGGAGGGCTTTCCCAAAACCAATACTTATTCTAATGTTTTCATATTCCTAATACTGTAGGTTAAAAAAAGTAGAGTAGCTCATTACCAAATTTCAGCATCTCTAACATGCTGGATCAAAGCTCTGTCAACTCTAGGAACCACTGAAGTATGGTTAAATGTCACTGTGAACTGACCACAGGGTGTACTCAGGAGAGCATTTTGAAATCTAAGTCATCTCTAAGGAAAGTAGCTTCTGTGTTCATCTACAGTTGCTACACTGTGGGAACTCCTGAATTTGAAACTGGAGTATCATCTGGGAGACATACAAGTACAAACAGCATCCTCATGGGGTCACCCATGGGATTAGTCATCTGTAGAAAGAAGTCTGAGGGGAAGTGAATGTGTGAAGCTAGGGACACGGGGACAATCCAAGTCTAAATAAGACAACTGGAACAGGACATCAAGGAGCCTGGTGGGGTCAAATCAGGACTGCCTGAATGCAGAGCAGAAACCCAACCCTTTTATGACCTGCGTGGAAAGTATGTGGTCAGCAATGGACCTAGAAAAAAGGGGGAAAATGGATCTGTCCCCAGCACTGTCCTGAGAAAAGTGTGCCTCAACCAGCAGATAAACATTAGGAATAACCAAAGCCGGAAATGAAAGCACGGCCGAGGGAAAGTAGGCAAAGGAGAAGGGCTCAGGCCAGGAAATGACCACTACAATCGGCGGGGATGGATAACCAGATGTGGATATGGCCTCGGAACGAGCCTGGCTATAAACAGTCCTCCTTTATTTTATTTTCATCCATCTACTTCCACATAATCTTATGTTAATACAGCTAATATACATGAATTTCCCATTACCACTCCTTCTCCTTCTTTTTTTTTTTAAGATTTTTATTGATTGATTGATTGCTATGTTGGGTCTTCGTTTCTGTGCTAGGGCTTTCTCTAGTTGCGGCAAGCGGGGGCCACTCTTCATCGCGGTGCGCGGGCCTCTCACTATCGTGGCCTCTCTTGTTGGGGAGCACAGACTCCAGACGCGCAGGCTCAGTAGTTGTGGCTCACGGGCCTAGTTGCTCCGCGGCATGTGGGATCTTCCCAGGCCAGTGCTCGAACCCGTGTCCCCTGCATTGGCAGGCAGATTCTCAACCACTGCGCCACCAGGGAAGCCCCCTTCTCCTTCTAATGAACAGTGAAAATGACTGAGAAATACAGACCAAAGCTAATTTATATATCCCCTCTAGGGAATGTGTTGAGAGAGACTGGGTTTTCTGAATAAATAGAGAAAAGTCCTTTAAGCCCATCCTGCTACCTCTGTTCCAGGGGCCTAAATCCACAGTTGGCAGCCTCAACATCCATCCCTGTTCCCCTTCCCTGGCAAATTTTGGACTTCATGATAACTGTAGAAATTGCAGGTAGAATACCTACTTAAGATTTTTTTAAAGGGGTGGGGGGAGGTGATGACTGTAACTTGGGAATGTAACTGAAGGAGGGGCAGATTTAGATCCAATCAGCGTCCCACCTCCACTTAGTCCTGAAACTGAGTGGTCCACTGAGTCCAGTGGACCAAAGTGACCAGAACAATTTCTAAATAGTTACTTGGATAAAAATGCCAGATTCCAGCATACCAAGGGTAGAGGAGTTACGGCAGAGACAGGCTTCTCGAGCCCCGGCCTGGGGCTGTGCGTGAACATCTGCAGAGACCACCCGAGCACACACAGCAACCTCCCTACTGCTCACCGTCAGGGGTGGGTAAGACGCCTGGTGTCCGTTCTGACATTTACAGCCTTTTCAGAAACCCGTGAACTCAAAGAGTTTAAGCTATTTCAGGAGTTTCAAATCCAAATGCTATTCTTGGGGGGCAAGAAGTAAGGGTAAATGTATGGGACCTGATGTAAGTAAACATCCAGTGATGGGGCCTGTGGCGAGCTACAGCATGCCAGCCCCTTCCGCAGGCAGCCAAACGCACATTAAAAAAAGAAAACTCTGCTGGCCAAACAAGAGCCTGTAAGCCAACTTAACAATGCCTGAGCTAAGAGATTTCCAGGTGCACCTGAAGTTTCTGGGTGTGGCACTGGCTAGTGGGGGAGGCTGGGGCATCAGGGGTTCTACCATCAAGAGCTGGTTTTCAGGGCTTCCCTGGTGGCGCAGTGGTTGAGAATCTGCCTGCCAATGCAGGGGACACGGGTTCGAGCCCTGGTCTGGGAAGATCCCACATGCCGCGGAGCAACTAGGCCCGTGAGCCACAACTACTGAGCCTGCGCGTCTGGAGCCTGTGCTCCGCAACAAGAGAGGCCGCGATAGTGAGAGGCCCGCGCATCGCGATGAAGAGTGGCCCCCGCTTGCCGCAACAGGAGAAAGCCCTCGCACAAAAACGAAGACCCAACACAGCCATAAATAAATAAATAAATAAATTTAAAATTAAAAAAAAAAAAAAAAAAAAGAGCTGGTTTTCATTAAGTCCAGGGAGAGAATGGACTTCAGAAGCTGCTTTTACGACACTGAGGAGACTGCAGCCCTCAGCCCCCCTCACCTCTGGGTCCTGTCAGATCTCGTCCAACCCTCCTTTGAAGCCCACTCTACCCTGCAACATTATCATCCTGTGCTGAAAAGAACGGAAAAGCTCTTTTCATCCAATCATAGGAATGATTCAATTTCCACATTCTTACTCACTCAGGGGAAAACTGACCCAAACCCACCAGAAGAAAATAATGTATAAAGCAAACCATGTCTCCAAAAGAGATTCAGTAAGAGTACAAACAAAACGTTAACACCTTGTAAAACAACTGAAGGAACAAAAAAAGATTGCTATCAAAAACAAAGATCATAGTAGCTTCTCCTCTCAATACAAGGAATGACTCTTCAAGATTTAAAATGCAAGCAAAGAAACACACTAAAACAACAACACAAACACGTCTTCCGCGACGTGGAAGATATGTTTTGGTTCTGGAAGAAAAAAAAAAAAAAACGCAAAGATTCAGGTGCTACCTACCACCCATGTCAATGACTCAGAGCAGCCTGGGCACCAAGGGGAACGCGGGATGGAGAAAATGGATTCTTCTGCTCAGGAACCTTAAGGGCTCTTCTTCCCTCGGCCTGGCACACAGCTCGCAGGGAAGAAGCCCTGAGGGCCACATAGATGCCCTGTCCCCCCTTTTCCAGTGCAGGCTTAGTCTTAGGGGCTCCTATCCCACAGGAAACAAGAAGAGCCTTCCTTTCTCCTCCCTCCCCGAATGCCCGCGCAGCTCCCTAGGACGCCCAAACTCAAAGTGTCATCGCTGGTCTCCACACAGAAGCTACACCTTGATTTAGCGGTGCCGGTCAGGAGGCCTAAATCTCTCGCCCATTCTGTGGTTGCTGTTCTACATTCTAAAATGGATTTTTAATCTCCACAAGCATCAAATATCTCGAGACTGTTCCTGCGTGAATTACATGGTCACTGACAAGAATGACCTGCAATAAAATGGCTGGTATGTTTTGAGATGGGAAAAATGCTCCAGGAGAAGACAGAAATCGTGTCCCATTCAACCAGCACAGCAGAGCCAAAGTTCTCATGGGAAAGAGGAGTTTCCTGAGAGAGAAGAGGCGGGACGAAGTCTGGCCCAGCAGCTCTCTGCAGTTCCCTCTCGCTCAAACTACAACACAGGCCGCATTGGGAAGCCAAGGCAAAAACTGAAAACAACTGAAAAGGTGCTGCCCTGTGTTCACAATCCGCACACCAAAGGCCACGTGGCTTCGGACGGAGCCCTGGCCACCGCGCAGGAAGGCAAGGATGCCCAGTAGGAGGCAATTCCGCTCTCCCATCTGGGCTGTTGCAAGGATACGTGCTTGCCCTCTTCCTGTCACACCCTCAACCATCTCCCCAGGCCAACGAGGAGGGAGGACTGCAGCAGAAGCCCACTGTGTATCCCCCAAGGGACCTTTCAGGGCCGTCCTCAAGCACCGCCTGAGGGTGAGGCCAGCCTCTATTCTATAGGCCCAGAAACAAGCTGACTTGGTGACCAGCTGGCTGGCCCCCTGTGAGGCCTTAGACATGGGAAAGTGTTGGTTTCGCCAACAGAGGCCTCATTCCCTATGCAGGAAGCCCAGCCAAACCATTTTCAAATAAGTACCTTCAGGGGACAGGCATAGAAACATTTACAAGAGCCTCTGTGAGGCCTCAGGGTTGCTCCTTCCCTCTCTCCCTCCCTTCCTCCTTCCTCCTTCCTCTGCTCTGACCCCAAGTCACACTGCACACACACCACTGCTGGGCTCACCTCCCTAAGTATCTCTGCCTGTTTCTATGACAACAGCCTCCTACTCAAGAATCTGTAATGGCTTCCCACTTGCCATGAGACCACGGCCAAATGCCTCACCTCGGCACTGAAATTCCTGCAAGTCATTCTAGCTGCCCATGTCTCCTTCCTCTCCTTCTACACATGCCTTGTCCTTATTCTACCTACAGAGCCTAGTCACTAAGAACTCAGTCAGCCTGGATTCAAATCCCAACTCTACCACTTAGAGCTGGAGACCTTGGGCAAGGTACTTAAATGACTCAGTACCTCAGTTTCCTCATCTGTAGAGCAGGGATAATACTGCACAGGTGAGTACAGTGGTCATGAACTGAGATGATAACGTAAAATGCTTAGAATAAAACCTGGTACATGGTATCACCCAACAGATATTAGCAACTGAAATATTCATCATTATCACACAAGTCACTTCTTCCACAAAGCCTTCCCTAGAAACACCAGTCAACACCTTCTGTTTCCCTTCTTTCTTTTCTTTTTTTTAAATCTTCTGTTTCTTAAATGTTCTATGAACAGTCAGATACTGACTGGAGTTGTTAGGGACTGTTCCATGAGGCAGGTTACTTGGATGGTAATCAAATGTTAAAATTATTATTATGAAAGTCATATCCTAGAATAGGTCCTGTGGTTCCCAAATTATCTTTACCTCCAGTAACAATGTTTCTGATGGGTTCATCTCTAAGAGGTACTATACATTTGTAGTTTCAGATTGTGTTTCTGGGATCCAAAGGCTAATGCTACGGAGACTGAAAGCTTCTTAAGAGCACCATGGACACACTGGCAGTTCCTATCACAGAGACACACTGGGGCCTTTTTTTTTTTTTTTTTTTTTTTAATTTTTCCTTCCTTCCTTCCTTCCTTCCTCTCTCTCTCCCTCCTTCCCTCCCTCCATCCTTCCTTCCTTCCTTCTTTATTTATGGCTATGTTGGGTCTTCGTTGCTGTGAGCAGGCTTTCTCTAGTTGCGGTGAGCGGGGGCTACTCTTCGTTGCCGTGTGCGGGCTTCTCATTGTCATGGCTTCTCTTGTTGTGCAGCATGGGCTCTAGACACGCAGGCTTCAGTAGTTGTGGCACGCGGGCTCAGTAGTTGTGACTCGCGGGCTCTGGAGCGCAGGCTCAGTAGTTGTGGTGCACGGGCTTAGTTGCTCCGCGGCACGTGGGATCTTCCCAGACCAGGGCTCAAACCTGTGTCCCCTGCACTGGCAGGCGGATTCTTAGCCACTGCGCCACCAGGGAAGCCCCACACTGGGTCCTTAAGCCAATGCTTGTTCATTTATAAAGAGAACATTAAGTTACCTGAAGAGCTAATGTAAGAAGTGGGAGATTAAACAGACCTTCAGAATAAAAGTTAAAATCTACCCTTTCAAGTATTCCTCCTCTCAAACTTCTTATCACAAGCATTTAAGATTAAACCAAGTTAAGAAGAAGAGAAGAGTGGAAAACACCACCGAGATGGAGTAGGACCTGGTGTAGACGAACAAGGCAGCCTTAGCCCTTGGTCTCCCTGCCTCCAAACTTCCACAGCACTTCATGCATCCTCCCATAAGACACAACTTCTACCTGGTTTTAAGCCTCAGAAGACTTTATACCTGTCTCTGGGTTAGAAGCTCCTTTTCTCTCAAGTTTGAATGCCCCATGGCTCCCACTGCAGGGCCTTACTGAGCAGAGATCCACTGTTTAAAGCAATCAGAGGAGAATCTAAATTTCACAGGTTTTCACATTAGTTCCAGTATATTCCAGATCATACCACCACAGTTATAAAAGCATTACCCAACAGAAAGCTTCAAAGGGACTACTTTAACTAACGGATAAGAATATAACAAGTGCTTCTAAAAACATGGTTGTTCTGAAGCCCTTGAGTGCATTTAACATAGTCTGTAGTTTCAGCAGAAGGTTGGGGAGAACAAACACTTCCTCAGGAGTTGCTCCTGGTGATGCCATCTCCATGCTTCCAGTAGGGCACTGCCCTGACCTCGCCCCCTCCTCACTCTGCTGGCCCCAGGAAGATGCAGTGCTTAGCACTAAGGCTGTGGGGCAAATGGGGTCTGGCTGGCTAGCCTTTCTTCTCCCGCTTTCCCTCCGAGGAGAGCTGCCCCCAGAGAACACGCCTGCAGCTCTTCCCAGCAAACTGTGCCCCTGCAGAGGAAGTGCTCCCTGGCTCAGGTGGGGTCCCCAGATGGGTTAAGTCTGACTCATTTTGGGGTTCAGTAGTAGGAAGACCACTTCCTTGCAGATACAAGTCACAATGTCTTACATCAACTTCCGGGGGGATAAAGGTGATGTTTGGCATCTACCCGCTGACATTGTAGTCTTTTTTGTCAATTTGTTCAAAACCTCAGAGGGGAAGGATGGTGTTATTTATTGGGCTCCCTCAGAACCCCCAACACCTCCCCCCATAATCAGGCCTACTATGAGGAAATTCCAGAAAAAGGCCCTATATGTGTCTCTATCAGCATCACGTACCAGGGATACCTTTGTAGACACTGCCCAGGAAATGGCTGGAAGCAAATCCATCCCTCACCCCTGGAGACACCCACCCCACAAGTGACATGTCCAGGAAAGTAAAACTTGTCCAGTAGCCCACTCCTCATTATCTGTGGGATTATGTAGGCTTTACCATACTGACCACATTAAGTGTTTATATATAACAGCTGCTACTAAAGACACTGGCAGACAGCTTTAGGACAAGGAAAGAGTACAAAAGTCTACAAGAAAAGACTACACATCTAGTCAGGAACGGCCATCAACAAGGCTAAGATGGGACTTCCCTGGCGGTCCAGTGGCTAAGACTCCGTGCTTCCACTGCAGGGGGCGTGGGTTTGATCCCTGGTTAGGGAACCAGGATCAGGGAACCAAGATCCCGCATGCCATACGGCATGGCCAAAAAGGAAAACAAACAAACCAAAAAAAAAACCCCAAATGAGGCCAAGACAACACACACAATCTTCTCCACCAAAAGCATCAGATGGCATCTGTCCTTCTACTACAGATAGAGATGATGAAGGGTTCGCCCACTTGTAAGGAAAGCACTGAAGAGGCTTCAGGGAAGTTTAGGGAGAGCGGGTATAACCCTAAATCACCCTGGGGAGGGTGGGCCCCATCCTCTAAACGGAATGTTTCCCACACACCCTCATCCACCGTTCGTCAGGAGTAGGAAGAGTTGAAGGGGTGACTTACATGCTCCCTCATCTCGTTGGCCACGGTGTTGGACATCATGATGCAGCAGACGACGACGACCAGGATGAAGTAGAGCGCGTACATGAAGCGGGTGCTCCGGGACTGGCGGATCTTGGGGCAGCAGCCGCAGCAGTAGGAGCAGCCAGCATTCCCACAGCAGCAGGCCAACTAGGAAAGGAACACAGAACATCCTCTCGGAGCCTCTCCTTCACGAACCTGCTTACCCCAGACCTCCGCAGGTGAGCTACCATTCTTCCAAGGCGTCCTGCCCATAGGACACGTGTGAACAGCTGAGTGCGTGAACAAAGTTTTCGCCAGAATTGGTCTGACATTGTCTTTAATGAACATGATGGCTTGGGAGACGCCCAATACTTAAACAGAAAAGGCACACTTCACCTGAAGCACTGTGAGCACTCTTAGACAAAAAGCAATCAGGGAAGAGCAAGAGAAGAAGCCAAGAACTAGAAAAAGGACTAAGTGAAGTGGGAAGGATGGAATACCAAGAAGTTGGGCCCAAGAAAGGGACCTGTCAAAATCCATGAGCCAAAGAATGAACTGCATGGGGTGGGGGGTGGGGGTAACTTGAAGCACAAAAGGCACAGGTGCCTCTTACACGTGTGTTGTTGACCACAGCTTCACGCCCCTAAGGGTAGGCTTTAGGCTAATGAGTGGGGCATGATTGGGCTTTACTGGTCAATGCAACCGGACATAATTTTATTTGAGAATATTAAATGAAATAGGGGATTAAGTTTTCAGGTTTGGGTCTGGTGTTAATTTTTTTTTTTCTTCTTAAAGAGTTTGTTTTTTTAGAGTAGTTTTAGGTTTACAATAAAACTGAGGGGAAGGCACAGAGATTTTCCATATGCCCCCTACTCCTACACATGTATAGCCTCCCCCATTATCAATATCAGTCACCAGAACGGTACATTTTGGGTTCACTCTCGGTGTCGTATATTGAACAGGTTTAGATAAATGTATAATGACATATATGCAACATTATGTATCAGAGTATTTTCACTGCCCTAAAAGGAAACTAGATCTTTCGTAAGCCTGGGTTTGGGGCCTGGCTCTGCCACCTACCAGCTGTGAGCATTTTCAAGACTCAGACTCCTCATGTTTTAAAGTGAGGGTGCTAACAGCACGTAGTGTACTCGGTGGTCTCTCGGACAACCTAATCAGACACACCTGGTGTTAGGGAGGGATATCCGTTTAGCAAATAGGGAATAATACAAAAGAGATCACCATAAACCACGAATAACAACCAAACCTACATGTATTAACACTATATATAAAACATACCAATGCAATCTCTTGATAATGATTTAGCAGGAAGTTCAGAGCTTTGCATGGCTGCAAAACACACATCAATTAGAAGGCTACACTATAAACATCACTTACAGTAAGAAGAGATCACAGGTGTAAGACCACAACAGGTTATAATCATAATGACGTTAGGACAGATCTTGGAAACATACGCATTTCCCGAGATATTTCATCTACCTCATGGAACCGCCATTGTTGGAGCCCTTTGTCATTCTGTACTATTTCATTACTTAAAATTTCTTAATGTACTCTCTCCATCTTACATTCAGTTTTCTAAGCCATTTTTCTCAAGACTCTTCTTGCCTCAGAAGGCTGGGCTACTGCTTTGCAAGACAAGCTATTCTATCGGGCTGAGCTAACAGATCACACAAGTGGGATCCTAACACTGCTGCCTGTGTGGTGTTCTTATAGGCCACCTTCCTTTACAGTTCACTCATCCACATTCTCTGTCCCTGATTTTATTGATCCCTTTCCACTCATATGCCCCAGTTTTTCTTTTCTCTCCCTCCCCCGCTCCCTCTTCTCCGCTCCCACTGGCTTAGCTGGCTTCTGGCCCAGACCCGCCTCCCTCCTCCTCTGCCTGCCAAATTCTTTCCAAACTGCCTCATTCATCGGTTGCTAACTCTTTAAGCTCTACGGTCTTAGATAACCAGTTTTACTGTACTTCAAATGTGATCAAATATTTATCCTATCTGGAAAAAGAAATATTTAGAAGCAGTTGATACATCCCATGAGAGAACCTACCCATAGCAGAATCAACATTTACACTTACTATCTCCACAGAGGGGAAAAATGAACACATACAGACATAATGTCAGCCTAATCGGTCATTTAAAGACAAATAGTGACAGAGGAATGTGATCATGGAAAACGTGAAGAAAAAATCACATTGGTTTAATCCTACCCTGTCGTTAAAGCCATGTGTCGGGGCTTCCCTGGTGGCGCAGTGGTTGAGAATCTGCCTGCTAATGCAGGAGACACGGGTTCGAGCCCTGGTCTGGGAGGATCCCACATGCCGCGGAGCGGCTGGGCCCGTGAGCCACGGCTGCTGAGCCTGCGCTTCTGGAGCCTGTGCCCCGCGACGGGAGGGGCCGCGATAGTGAAAGGCCCGCGCACCGCGATGAAGAGCGGTCCCCGCACCGCGATGAAGAGTGGCCCCCACTTGCCGCAACTGGAGAAAGCCCTCGCACGAACCAAAGACCCAGCACAGCCAAAAATAAATAAATAAATAAATAAATAAATAAAATTTAAAAAAAAAATAAAAAAAAAAAAAGCCATGTGTCATCGTATGGATCTAATTTTGTAAACTCTCCTTATTTTTCACTTTCACCCTACATATAGTGCCATGATATTTATATGTGTGTATACATATATACAGACAAGTGTACATGCATACACACATGCCTAATATTAGAATCAAAGAGCACTTCTCTACTAGCCTAAAAGTTATTTATGAAAGCAAACTATGCCAATCACCAATACCATAGTACAAGTGCATTATCTTAAGCTAAATGCTGATATGGAAGTGGAAATTCAAAACAGCATCCACACAAGCAATGTTATGTTAGCAGTGAGGAAAATCTCACAGCCCTGCTGACTTACTACTTCTTTCCGGAAGAGCATAATTTAGAATAAAATGGGTTTACCTTTTATTCCTTGCCACTTACAGCTTTATTACTGTGAGCATGTCACTCCCCTACTCTTCACCCTCAAAACTGGAGAAAGCAACTCCTGGCCAACCTAACTTCTGGGGCTGTCACAAGCTTGGAGAGAAGCGCCTCTGTCTTGTTACCCCCCAACTCCAGAGGACCTAAACATTTTACTGAACAAGTCAAGGTATAAAAAACAAAGGTAGCATGTACAACACCAAGAGTGAACCCTAATGTAAACTATGGACTTTAAATAATAATGATGTGTCCATGTAGGTTCACTGGTTGTAACAAATGTACCACTCTGGCGAGGGACGTGAATAATGCGGAAAGCTGTGCGTGTGCAGGGGCAGAGGGTATACGGGAAATCTCTGTACCTTTCTCTCAATTTTGCTGTGAACCTAAAATATCCCTTAAAAATAAAGTCTATCAAAAAACAAACAACAACATATGAACAAAACAGTGCCCATCAACGGCTCAATAAATGTTGAATGAATAATATATGATAAAGTCATAACAGCAACACTCCTCAAACAAAAGGGCTGGCAATCCCACTCCACAGGGCCAAGGACACAAGTCATGTGCTGCACTCTGAATTTCTCACACCCACATTGTATCACAAAGAGTTCATTATTAAGGGCTTTAATTTGTAGATACTGCACACAATCTTTTTCCACAAGAAATCAGTATACATTCAAGAGGGACCCAAGACAATCTTTTGGGAGGATGATGCTTGCAATTCTTCTAGAAGTTCATCCTGCAGATATACTTACACAAGGGCACAGAGATTTAGGTATAAGGTTGTTCATTAAAAGCATAAAAACGGGGACTTCCCTGGTGGCGCAGTGGTTAAGAATCCGCCTGCCAATGCAGGGGACACGGGTTCGAGCCCTGGTCTGGGAAGATCTCACATGCCGTGGAGCAACTAAGCCTGTGCACCACAACTACTGAGCCTGATCTCTAGAGCCCACGAGCCACAACTACTGAGCCCATGTGCCACAACTACTGAAGCCTGCACGCCTAGAGCCCATGCTCCACAAAAGAAGCCACCGCAAAGAGAAGCCTGCGCACCGCAACGAAGAGTAGCCCCTGCTTGCCGCAACTAGAGAAAGCCTGTTCACAGCAATGAAGACTCAACGCAGCCAAAGATAAATAACATTTAAAAAAAAAAAAAAAAGCATAAAAGAAGGTCTTATTCTCCAGCTACACAGGGGCGGAATAAATGAATTATGGACTATCCATACAATAGGACATAGTTTAAAAGAATAAGTCAGTGTTATGGGCTGAACTGTGTCCCTGCCCCAGCCCCTCCAGTCATATGTTGGAAGTCCTAACCCCCTGTATCTCCAAACATGACTTTATTTAGACAGAGGGCCCTTAAAGAGGTAGTTAAGATTCAATAAGGTCACTGGGGTGGACCCTAATCCAATATGACTGGTGTCCTTGTACGAAGAAGAGATTAGGACACAGAGACACACAGAAAGAAGACCATGTGAAGACACAGGGAGAAGACAGCCATCTACAAGTTAAGGAGAGAAGCCTCCTTAATCTCGGACTTCTAGCTCCCAGATCTGTGAGAAATTAAATTTCTGTTGTTTACACTACCTGGTCTGTGGTACTTGGGTTATGACAGCTCCAGCAAACTAAGACAGCCAGTATGCCTGGATATTTTGCATATCTGTACGTGGGGAATATGTGTGTGGACACAAGACCGCTAACATCGATCACCTGGGCCTAGATGAGTGCGCCTAGATGTGGGGAGGAAACTAAGACAGCCATGTCTCACTGTTCTGCTCTCTTTTTCTGATTAGAAAAAGAAAACAGACTATTTAAGAAAAGTAACTAAGTTTCAAGATAACCATATAGAAGTATTTGCAATGTGGTATTGACTTGTGTGATTTCTTTCTTTCTCAAGAAACTTCCCCTCCCCCAAATATACTGAAAAAGAAAAAATTCAAAGAGCCGTTCACACCCTCTATCTAACTTCCTTCAAAATAGCAACAGCGTGGATAGCAAAGGCTTTTCTAAATAGAAGGTGCTTTGTCTTTGCCGGGGCAGAGTCCAAATGAAAGGACTAGCCAGCCTCTTGCTGCTACCTGGAGCTGGGCCTCCCCCTTAGTGTTAGTTTTCTTCTCCTATCTAAGGTGCACGCACGCGCACACACACAAACACACACACACACACACACACACACACCACCACAACCACAGTAAATAAATACACAGTCTCTCTCCTTGTCCTCCCCACTGGCCTTGGGCTGACAGTTCTTCTAAGGACTGATGCCAGGCACGTGAGGAAGTGATCACAGAAGCGAAACATGAGCTAGGGCTGGTAGTAACTTCCGGGTTCTTTTGTTAAACTAAAAAGCACAATTCCTTTATTACCTAGAATTCCCTGCTGACACCACCACCAACTGGAAATAGCAAAGAATCAGGAAGAAAGCCAAAGAGATGTCATAGAATCAGCACAAACACATGCCCGTGTATCTTGTGAGAGTTCCCCTCTTCCCCCCTCAGGTCTTTTTTTTTCACAGTTCCAACAGGCTTGCTTAAGCCCACCGGTGGGAAGAGTACAGGTCTGAGAACCAGAAGGCCTGGATTCTAACGCTGGGCAGCTCTGGGTCTTGGTTTTCCTCACTTGCACGCTGAAGGAGCCTAGGCAGATGACAGATGGCAGGTAAACAGGTTTCATCTGACGCTCAACTCGTTGGCAGTGGCCGTCTTGAGGCAGGTTCTAAGGCTGAATGTCTCAATCCACGGGGAGAATGCAAGGACCAATGGGCACCATGTGCATGGTGGCACCCACGCTACAGCCTGGTCATCCCTGTAAGAGGTGATCTGATTGATCCCTACCATCCACAAATTCTTAGACGTTGAAAAATGACCTGCAAGAGGCAAGCACACTGGGTTAAACCCAAAGCAAGAAGAAAGAGAGAAAAATCCATCAGAAAGAGAAGAATTAAAAAGTGGAGCAGGCAAAAGCTCTTCAAGCAGGCACGGGTTCTATGAGCATCACTCCACTGCTTCCTGGGCTACATTCTGCGATGTTCAGCTCCCGCGGCAGTGAGATAACTCACATTCATCATAATGGCTCAGGCACCCCATTAACTCGGGTTCCCTTCCTTCCACTTAGGAAGGCAAACAAGTTGCGTAGGACACTTCTGTCACAAGAATCACCCCAAACACGGATCACATTTTTTTCAGTTCCAATGCTTTAGTTTGGGGGAGTGTAAATCCTTCAGCAAAGTGGAAAACATTCATTCATTCAGACTTATTCCTCGAGAGCTCTGGACGGCCTAGTTGGCTTTAGCACGTCAAAACTAAGTTCAAACTGCAAAAGGAAAGATTGCTTCAAATCTGACACGGACCTTCATTCAGTCCCTTTTCCTGACTTGGAAATGCAGGAGCCCTAGCAGAACTGAGGAAAGACCTAAGAAATTGTCTGTTAACTACAATAATTACAATATTGTCCCTTAATAAATGGTGAGGAGGCGGGGCAGCAGTAAGGAAGTTCCTAAAAAACTGAAGTTGTTGAAGCTGCTGGAAGCAGAACCCAGGTGTTCCTGTGCGAGCTGGGGGTGGGGGGGGGGTGGGGTTAATACCAAGGAAACAAGAAAAACACACAAGACATAAAACCAGGTTCAGAACATTTTATTAAAGTGAACGGTGCTCTCTATCTTTTAATATCCATTTCCACATCTTTCGGTAACACACAATACTACTCATGCCATGTCACAGCCCACTTTCCTTCCTTCTCCTCTGAGGTTTTAGGATTATCTATGAATCACCGGCGGTCAGCAGAGAGG
Source organism: Balaenoptera acutorostrata (assembly GCF_949987535.1). NCBI lineage: Eukaryota > Metazoa > Chordata > Mammalia > Artiodactyla > Balaenopteridae > Balaenoptera > Balaenoptera acutorostrata. Next base: position 67,075,474 of record NC_080065.1, read on the forward strand.
TAAGGAACGATTGGTTCTACTTTGATAGCAGTATTTATTTAAATTCTGGACTACATAACCAATATTTTGCAGCTCATTCTCCTCACTAGATGCTCAGAAACAGCTTCCCACTGAGCTTATACAGACCTTTTTCTCCGCTACAGTCAGGAGGCAGAGGGAGTGGTAAATAGCAACTCTTGCCACCGCGGCGCCATGTGCTGCCCTTTACCGGTAGCTATACGAGAGAATGACGCGACTTGCAAGCTAGGAGAATAAGAACACGCAGTTCCTCTGCTCAATAAAGGCGTATTTTACTGCACAAGAAATATAGGTGGCAGGTAGTCGCTAATTCGCAAAAGGATTGTGTTTTAGAAACCTCAACACATATTATACATGTGTTAGTAAGTTGGTTTGTTTGGAGCTTACAGTGGATTTCTCCCACACAAAAGAATATAGGGCAACCTAGTAAAGCTTACTTAAGCCATAATAATATTAGCTAACCATAGCTAACACTTATTAATCCCTTGCTCTTTGCAAGGTACTACAACTTTTTTTTATCATTAGCTGTTATATCAACCCCACCTGACAGAGCTGGTGAGTGGCAGAGCCAGGATTTGAATCTGTAGGCTCTTTGCCATTCTGCTCTATTCACTGCTGGTATGTACAGAGGGTGCACTGGACAGACAACACCGGCCTGAAACCTTGGTTTCCTACAGAAGGGAAATTGGCTGTGTGGGAAGGAAGCAGCAAGTGAGGAAGCAGTTTTTCTCTCCTGCCCTCAGGGGTACGGTAAGCATTCAACAGATATCTGAAGAAGGCATCTCCCTCTGTGTGCCCCCTCCTCTCTCCTGGCAACCTCTGGCTTCACTGGATCTGGATGACCTCTATTAGAGCCCTGCCAGAGCAGCTCAACCACTCCCATTACCAAGCTCCCCACCTCACCCCCAAGTCCTACCCCACTTTAAAAGCCCTACCCCTAATCCTATGGAAATAACCAGGCCATTCATTCACTCAACTAATGGTTATTATACTACATACCTACTTGTGCAATGTTAATTCCTGGGAATGCAGCAATAAACAACAGACCTTGTTTCTACCCGTGAAATGACTCTATGGGGCATTCCCCCAAACCCTCTGCTTTAGCTCCTCTCTGAAGTACCTAGATAACAGTATCTAATGCACATTCCTGAGTTGCTTTGCAGATGTGAAAATCTCCACCAAATGAAAGACGTTAACTACCTGATGACCATGAGCACATAGCCCCCAGACCTACTGGTGCCTAAGGACTGGTAGTGTTAACCCCTGTGACACTGCCCTGTTACCTCACCATCAGCCAATCAGAGAACTGTGCACAAGCTGACCACATACCCTGTGACCCGCCCCCCACTCACCTGGCCTTAAAAATGCTTTGCTGAAACCCTTCGGGGAGTTCAGGGTTTTGGAGGGGGCACGAGCCACCCGTCTCCTTGCGTGGCCCTGCAACAAACCTTTCTCTGCTCCAAACTCCGATGTTTTGGTTTGTTTGTCCTCACTGTGTGTCAGGCACACAAACTTGCGTTAACATAACGAGTTGTTTAGAAGAAAGGAACCTGGATGCTCCTTTCTGTACTGGAAGGAGTACTGATCACTGACATAATGGTGCATTCATATTAATGAATCCAATGCACCCACTGAAATGACTATACAGGAAAAGTTACCGCCATGGAAAGATGTCCACACTGCATTAACTGAAAATAGTTAATAACACAACAGTATAGAGCATGATAGCATTTGGGGTAAAATTATAACAAGACATAGATCTGCAATAACAACAACAAAAAACAATCTAAAAGGATATACCAGTATGTCAATGGTAGATAAGAGAATTGTAAGATTATGAGTGACTACGCTTTTCTGTATTTTCTGAACTCTTTGTAACCAGCACATATCTTGTAATTAGAAAAAAAAAACACTTCAAGTTTCTCTTTTGGAAGAAAACAAAACATTTCTCTTCTACCTTACAGGTGGTAAGCACTCAAGTATTTGCTAAACGAATCAGCCAGCGAGAAAATGACATCTACTTCTGCTATGTGATTGGTAGAAAACAGCCAGAGTGAACTATCACTGTAACTGAGGCATAAAACTAGGAAATTCCACTGTGCTGTATTTTTAAGTATGGTTAAGACGGTGAATTTTGTTTTTACCTCAATTTAAAAATTCTTTAACCCTTATAATGTTTTTTAGAGTTTAATTGCTATAAATAAATCTCTACTTGGTAGAATTTGAAGCAAATGAAAATGAAGTAGGAAAAATTAAATGGCTACCTAAGAGTGCAAGTTGAACAAGAAGCTGTGTATTTGCCTGGCCCAGAAATTGGCTCTTGTGTTTCCTTCATTTCAGGTTCTTAAGTTTTTCTCTTTTGAGTTCAGAGAAACCCTTAAAGCTCCAAGGTTTTCACAATCTTTTCCGTAACTGTCGCAACACGATTCTGGAGGATTGTCGGAAAGGAGTTTGGAGGTTTCTCACACAGGTTTCCACATTCTAGAACGTGCTGGTTTCAAGAGCATTTCCATGAAAAGCATTGTCAAGGGTCAGTGTCCTTCCTTCATGAGCACTGAGTACCCACAGCCACTGGGACCGAATGTGAAACGGTCAAAGGACAGGTCATCAACATCCACCAAGCCAGCACTGGCTTTTGGGTTACAACGAATCTGGACACAACCGTTCCCCTTGTTGGGAGCTTCTTTCTCACGAGGTTAGGGTTACTTACAGCACCAAAAGAATGCTGATCGAGTTCTCTGTTCTCAGACAGCAGTTGGATTCTTTGAGTCATTCCCTCACACCACCCTCCACTTATGCATCTTCTAAAAAATACCACACTTGATAATACTTTAGTAAGTTGGTGGAGAGAATCTATAAGGTTTAAGGTTAAAAGGTAAACTAACTCCGCTTTCTGGCAGTTCAACAGAAAACAAACACTCGTGGGAGACAGATCATTTATAGCAAAGTTTGTCAAACTCAGCACCCTTGGGAGCCCCATAATTCTTGGGGGGATGCTGTCCTGTGCACCGTGGCATGTTTAGCAGCTTCCTTGGCCTCTCCCCACTACACACCAGTAGCAGCCCCCCCTCCTCTCCCTCACAAGTGGAGCCGATCAGAAATGTCTCAGACAAATGCCCTCCCCCCTTCTCGATGGGAGCCAGGCTGTCTGGGTTCACACCCAAACTCCAGTGCAGCCTGGTTAAGCGTCCTTGGGCCAATTCTTTTTTTTTTTAAATTAATTAGTTAATTTATTATTATTTATTTTATTTATTTTTGGCTGTGTTGGGTTCTGTGCGAGGGCTTTCTCTAGTTGTGGCAAGCGGGGGCCACTCTTCATCGCGGTGCGCGGGCCTCTCACTATCGCGGCCTCTCTTGTTGGGGAGCACAGGCTCCAGACGCGCAGGCTCAGTAGTTGTGGCTCACGGGCCTAGTTGCTCCGCGGCATGTGGGATCTTCCCAGACCAGGGCTCGAACCCGCGTCCCCCGCATCGGCAGGCAGACTCTCAGCCGCTGCGCCTCCAGGGAAGCTTGGGCCAATTCTTTACCTCTCCAGGTTTCAATTATCTCATTGTTAAATGGGAATAAAATTACCTTCTTCACAGGGTTGTTGTGAGGATTAAATGAGTCAGTTCAGGAAAAGCTCTCAGCACAGAGCCTAATACAGGGTACCCACCCACCTTCCCAAGAAAGCCACCTGTACTCATCATCTACATCATCAATACTCATGTCCCTCCTCCCCAGAGAGACCCCCATCCTTAGTCCATCAGGTAGATATGGAAAGAGGTAAAGATGGGAGGGGGATGGGATCAAATCACTACTACCTCACTTATAACAACGCTTTCATTTTTCTGCCCTAATGTGAAAGATAAATGCATCTCTTGAAGGAAAATACTTTCAGAAATAAAACTTCTGCGATCTAAACCCAGGAAAGCATCCTAGCAACTTGGGGAAAAGTCGTCATGTGTGTGGAAGCACTTCCCACGTGCCCAATTTATTTCCACTGAGGAACAAGCAAGACAATCAGAACATTCATTTGCACCCACTGAAGCCACAAATACCTGCAGCAGAACAGTTCTGAGAAAGATGAGTTAAGCAAGTTCTAGGAAAAAAATGGTGTAGGAAAACAAAGCCTTGAAATTCAAAATGGAAAAGTGTAGGATGATGGGAAGAAAAGTGCTCATTAGGTTTAAACCATGTTTAAAAGTCAGTTTTAAGGCTTCTCATCAAAATGAGAGAGGGGGAAAAATCCTGCTTGTTCCACTTCATAATAGCTTATCAACAAGCAGTGAATGAAACACAAAGCCCAAAATTTGACTGATTGTGTCGTGGAGATTATGCCGCAATGAAGAAATCTGCCAAGCCCTTTCTAAGAGGTGCTTTACGCCAGCCCAATCCCCCGACGCTGTCAAGCCTGGTGATGGAGGCCACAGAGCCAACTAGATCCAAGTGTGCTCTGGGAAGGATAACAGAAATGGGCTCATTTCACAGACAGTTCCAGTAGGCATGACCTCAGAGCTCAGGTGGGCCAGCAGTTTCAAGGGGTTAGCAGCGCACTCCTTTCCCTACCAAGTGAAATCCCATGTGCAACTCCAATGTATAAAACATATAGATGCACTAAAACACTACAAATGTTCTTACATATACATACAACACATATTTATCAAATGCTTACTAGTGACCAGGCACTGTTCTAGGAGCTAGTAGTACAGTCGCTGCCCTCATGAAGCTTACGTTCTAGTCGATTTATATCAAACTCGGCATCCCCCAAATTCCACCCAAACTGGGACATGTCGCAGCACCTAGGTTGAAAACCTCTGATCCAGTCCAGTCCCCTCATTTTCCTGATATGAAATCAGAGGCCCAGAAAGGTTAGGTTATTTGACTGAAGGACAAATCTAGGGATGGGCATCAGTGGACCAGCAAAAAACACACCATTTGAGACAGTTCAGCAGTCTGGAGGCAGGACGAGCTAAAAACTCAGCCTGTGGGTCCCACACTTCTGCATCCATAGCGCAATCAACTCACAGACACGCAGACCCACTAAAACGTGGCACCATAAGTAGTTTAAACAACGCTCTGTCGACTCTAGCAAGAAGGCAGTAAGTGTCTAGTACAGTTTGAAAGGTTTCCATCACAACACAGTTAAAGTGATGGCATTTTACGGCTCACGATGAGTCAGCCACAAATCTGAGCTCTCTGGAAGCTACGGGCTACGGCTGCTAAGTGGCCAAGCCCCTGAGGTGCCTCCCTCCCTACGTTTGAGAAGCAGGCAAGTCACGCCCCGCATCCCTCACACAACCGCAGGGTCAACTGCTGGTCACGCTCCCTCCCCGCCGTAGGAAGAGGCCACGGCTCCAGACACCTCCGACCCCTGACAAGTGACAAGCTGGCTATCTCTGAAGGTGAGACTAGCTGCAGTGGTTCTGTGCAAGGACAGACTCACACACGCCTCCTGCCCTAGATTTTCCAGCAGTCAGGATTGCATATAACCCTATTCTTTAGGATTCCCAAAATGCCCGATAGAAGGTGACGTTTTAAAACTGTTTTCACATAAATGAATAGAAGAACTGGAAAGAGAAATGTCAGACAGAGGCCTCTGGTTTGGAAAACCCCGTACCTGTAGGGCACCAGCCCTCAGGGGCAGGGAAGGGAGAGAGAAAGGGCCGCAGTAGCTCCTGGTTCTCACGGGGACCCTCCTACAGGGTCGCCCTCACCCGTCTCTCCACATGAAAGGGCCTGGTCTCACAGCCTTTTCTCAGAGCTGGAGTAACAGCTGCACTGTTTTCCTGCAGCTGAGAAAACACCTCACAGCTGAGATTGCCGTTCCTCGGTCCCTCAAAGATTCAGGAAGCCTTCTTCCCAGCCCCCCTCTCCTTCCATCCCCGAAGTTTACCTCCTCCTCATACTTGTAGCTTGAAGAGGAAGGAATGAATAGGTGTGTACCCTTCCCCCAGGCAAATATCCGCAGTCAACTGCCTTTTTTGTTTGCAGAGCTGCCCAGGGGCCCAGTGGATCTTATCGGCAACCCGCCTACCCTCTTCTGAACCTGGGCCTCATGACAAGGCCAGCTGGCACCAAACCCGAGGTGACAGGGTTTGTGAGGTTGCTTTTATTCAGCCACAGGCAGCTTTCACAGCACCAGCTGGCAGAGAACTCTCACACACGTGCAACTCCCCCCTGCGACCGCGCCCCCATCCTGAGAAGCTTCCTGTTAATGTTCTTAAAATACCTCTGCAAAAGGAACCGAGGCCACACATGAAGGAGCCCATGAATCATATTATTTTCTATCAAAATATCAACAGAAATGAAAATATTCTTATGTAGCCCCCCCCTGCCCCAACCTTCACCTTCATATTTTTAATCCATCAGAGCGCTGGCTGTGCCAGCAAGGAGGGCAGAGGGGAGTCTAAGGGAGGTTCTCCCAGGGGCATTCTTTTTAATGAAAGAAGTCACTTCCCAAGTTGGGAGGGGTGTTCCCTCTGCCACTTAAAACTACAAAGATAGAGCCCTTCTACTGGCCCTACACTGTGGAAGAACAGTACCCCGGCTTCAAAATCAAATGCCACGGATCAAAAAGCTAGGCTGACGCACATACTCAATGAACTGTTATTGGGCTGCAAGGTAAATAGGCCCAAGGGGTAGGCGGTTCAGGAAATGGACCTGAATTACTGTGATTTGTTCAGTCACACCTGGTGTTTCTCAAGCCAGCTGGGTGGAGTGGATAGGGGGTAGACAGAGTAGAGGGTTCCCTGCAGGAGTCTCGTCTGTCTTGCCCCTCCTTCCTTCCCCCAGGGAAATCCAAGGGTCAAGGGGCCCAAGTGGGGCAAATGCCAGGTTGGGGCCAGGGCAGGACTGACGGAGGGTGCCTCTGAAGCGGGACCCTCCAGGGAGAGAGAGGGAATCAGCCAGCACGAGGCCTGAGCGCCCACACAGGAAACTGGGGGGATGTGGGCAGCAATGAAGTCGAAGTCACGAAGAAACCTTCCTGGCCCCTGACTTGGTGGTGGCAGGAGGGGGAGGCCCAGGAAGCCAAGAGCTGCTGGAGTGACAGGAGCGCATCTGGTGGGGATGTGGTGAGAGCACAGGACAGTGGACAAGAGCCTGGATGAGGGGATGGACAGAGGAAGTGCAGGAAGGCCCCCAAACAGACCGGCCCAGAGTAGACTAAGCCACAGACTGCTTCCCAGCAAGAGCGGAGAGCGCTCGGCAAATTCTGAGGTGCCCGAGCTCGAGGTGCCAAGTGTGGCTCCCGGGCCAGCAGCGTGGGCATCGCTGGGAGCCCGTCGGGTCCCAGCCCCCAACTACTACTCAGAACTGGAACCTGCACTTATTCAATAATAAGCTCCCAGGTGATCTGTGGCTCCTTCAATGCTGTACCCAAGCTCAGGGAACTAGGGTGAGGGCTCTCCTTCTGCAGCGGCAGGGCCTCCTCTTCCACGGGTCTGGAACAAGCCAATGGCAGGTGCGGGTGTGTGTTTAAGGAAGACATTTCACAGCCCTCTCAGCAAGTTCCCGAGCTCTCCGCTCAGGAGGACTCTTCAGGGATGGCAAATAGGGAACGCACGTTTCCAGGGGGATCAAACACTGCTTCAATATGACAAGATAAGGGAATTGCGACAGACAAGTATGCGGTCCCTGAAAAAGATGTCGTTAAATAATTTAATATGGGAAAATGCTCATGGACACATCCCTGGGAAAAGACAGAGTAAACACACTAAAATATAAACCAGAGCTGTGATTTTTAAATCATCTTTGTGTTCTTTACCTTGTCCTGATTTTTCCAGGTTTTCAACATTAGGATGAATTTCATAACAAGTTCTTTTAATTAAAAGAAAATTATACAAAATTTTAATCAGTGAAGAATAAAAGAGTAGAAGTCTTCTGACCCGGAAAAAAGTACAAAGCCCATTTAATTTGCTACCTTCCACATACGCTATGACTTGCTATCTAGCTGTCTATTTTATTTATAAAATTCATTCTAGGAATTCCCTGGCAGTCCAGTGGTTAGGCCTCCGCGCTTCCACTGCAGGGGGCACGGGTTCAATCCCTGGTCGCGGAACTAAAATCCTGCATGCCGCGCAGTACGGCCAGAAAAAAAAAAAAAAAAGAAAGAAAAATTCATTCTCTTGGGGTACATTAAAAAAACAAGACAACCTTGGCAAAATCAAAGAATATCAGAAGGGAAGAAATACCATAAGCAGCTCATGCAGCTCAATATCAAAAAACAAATAACCCAATCCAAAAGTGGGCAGAAGACCTAAACAGACATTTCTCCAAAGAAGATATACAGATTGCCAACAAACATGAAAGGATGCTCAACATCACTAATCATTAGAGAAATGCAAATCAAAACTAAATGAGGTATCACCTCACACCAGTCAGAATGGCCATCATCAAAAGATCTAGAAACAATAAATGCTGGAGAGGGTGTGGCGAAAAGGGAACCCTCTTGCACTGTTGGTGGGAATGTAAATTGATACAGCCACTATGGAGAACAGTATGGAGGTTCCTTAAAAAACTAAAAATAGAACTACCATTCGACCCAGCAATCCCACTACCGGGCATATACCCTGAGGAAACCATAATTCAAAAAGAGTCATGTACCACAATGTTCATTGCAGCTCTATGTACAATAGCCAGGACATGGAAGCAACCTAAGTGTCCATCGACAGATGAATGGATAAACATGTGGCACATATATACAATGGAATATTACTCAGCCATAAAAAGAAACGAAATTGAGTTATTTGTAGTGAGGTGGATGGACCTAGAGACTGTCATACAGAGTGAAGTCAGAAAGAGAAAAATAAGTACCGTATGCTAACATATATATATGGAATCTAAAAAAAAAAAAAAAAGATTCTCAAGAACCTAGGGGCAGGACAGGAATAAAGACACAGATGTAGAGAATGGACTTGAGGACACGGGGAAGGGGACGGGTAAGCTGGGACGAAGTGAGAGAGTGGCATGGACTTATATACACTACCAAATGTAAAATAGATAGCTAGTGGGAAGCAGCCACATAGCACAGGGAGATCAGCTCGGTGCTTTGTGACCACCTAGACGGGTGGGATAGGGAGGGTGGGAGGGAGACGCAAGAAGCAGGAGATATGGGGATATATGTATACGTATAGCTGATTCACTTTGTTACAAAGCAGAAACTAACACACCATTGTAAAGCAATTATACTCTGATAAAGGTGTTTAAAAAAATGAAATAAAATTCAAAAAAAAAAAAAAAAGAATCCAAAGAATTATATGCTGTTCTGCCATCAAAACACCAAAAATTAAAGCTGGGAATGTCTTAAAAAAAAAAAAAAAAAAAAAACCTGGGAGTGTCTTAAGCAACCAGGGAGATCCTTCTACCCAGTACTCATTATAAATAATAGTTACCTACCATTTCTTAAACACTTCCTCTGTATCAAGGCACTACACTAGGGTGCTTGCAAGACCTTCTTTGATTTAATCTTTTTTTTTTGGCCGCAAGGCATGCGGGATCTTAGCTCTCCCACCAGGGATTGAACCCGTGCCCCCTGCAGTGGAAGCACGGAGTCCTAACCACTGGACCGCCAGGGAATTCCCTGATTTAATCTTCAGAAGAGCCCTATGATTTAAGTATTGCAATCCCCATTTTACAGATAAGGAAACCTCAATCTCTGATTGCAAAGCCCATCAGGATTCCAAAAACTGTTGTTACATCACCACATCCCCAGGAGACCTGGAGTACACTGTTTTGAAGCCTCCTCCACCTGCCCCCACACAGAAACATAAAATCAAGAGAGACCCAAAAGCACCTAAATGCACACAAGACCTGAGGCAGTCAGAAGGGCCCATTAGATATGCATCGTCCTCCCTGGCCCTCACTCAGCACCATTCCAAAGACTCGCTATAGCATAATACAGCCAAGGCCTTCAGCATCAAGTATCATTCTGAAAGACATTTGGCAGTGTTTATTCTTCTTATAAGTTGTGGTAGCAGTAGTAATAATTATTTTTTTAATGAAAGAAAACTGTATTGTGTATTCTCTAGGTGCCAGGTAGGGCCCTAAATTCCTAACATAGATTCATTTCATCCTCACAATCCTGTGAGGCAGATAATGACTTAACCAGTTTTTCACTGGTATTTTTGCCATCTTTTCACAAATGAGAAAGTATTACTTAACTTTTTGGCATGAAAATGTACCACTTTGAGAATCAGAGAAAAAATTTATAAGTTATGCTGACTTTGAAGGAGTGATGTAAAGACAAAAGAAGAAGTAGAGGAAAGAAGGAGAAAAGAGAGAAAAAGGAAAAAAGAATGTCGATTCCATTTTTTTTTTCACAAATGAGAAAACTGATGTGGACAGAAGTGAGGCAACTTTCCTAAGGTCCTGAGATGTGAACTCAGTCAGCCAGGTCCTAACACTCAAAGCCAAACCTTTATGGTGCCATCTCTAGGGTGGAGCAGCCATCAGGAGTTACTGGCATACACTCAGGATAAAACTATATTCTACAGAGAGGGATGATGTTTAAAAGTTTCTAGCAATTAGGGGGCTTCCCTGGTGGCGCAGTGGTTGAGAATCTGCCTACCGATGCAGGGGACACGGGTTCGAGCCCTGGTCTGGGAAGATCCCACATGCCGTGGAGCAACTAAGCCCATGCGCCACAATTACTGAGCCTGCGCGTCTGGAGCCTGTGCTCCGCAACAAGAGAGGCCGCGACAGTGAGAGGCCCGTGCACCGCGATGAAGAGTGGCCCCCGCTCTCCGCAACGGGAGAAAGCCCTCGCACAGAAACGAAGACCCAACACAGCCAAAAATAAATAAATAAATAAATTTATAAAAGTTTCTAGCAATTATTTTGGACTCTAGCTTTAAAAACAGACACTAAGCATAAAGTAGAGTGAAACTGAGTTTGGCACTTTGCAGCAAGCCTAAAATCTGAACTACAATCCAAATCTCCTTTTATCATTCGCCGCCTTCTTTCAACTATTACATTAAGTAAAAAAAAATTCAGGTTGCCTACATTCTCAATCATTATGATACTGCACAAAATGTCCATTTCTAAACTGTCCCATGATTCACATTTTTCCCATTGCTAACATTAGAACACCTCCCACGCTTTCTAATAGAAATAAAAAGGTCATTCTGAACTCTTCCAAACGAATTATACAACAACAAGATACAGAAGCAAAAGACGGAAAACAAAAATTACATTTAGGCTTAAAGTAAATTTCATGGTAAGTTCAGAAGACTCCCTTTCCCTCAAAATATCACATAGAAACTTTTCTTTTTTTAATTTAACTTCTTGGGATCATCTCTTCAGAGACTGCATAAAACAAAACAGTTTTTCAACCAACCTTTGAAGTTATCAAATAACTGAAAAGTGATCAATATAAACAAACAAGAATTTGAACTCACCTACACTAAACATTCACAGTTTAAGACAACACTAGGCAAGAGTAAAAGTAAACAAACAACAGAAACTTGCTCCCTAATATAGGTAGGAATCCCTTGGCCAGTGGAGCAATGCAAACAGACTTGTTCCCCCGTATCAAAGCGATAATGATGACATCTTCAAGGAGGACATGAGATCAGCCACGTAAAGTGCTCAGCCCACGTGCCTGGCACATAGTAAGTGTTCAACATTAGCTTGTATTAAATGCTCATTCCATCAATACAAGGTTACTTACCAGCTCTGCACCTCAATCACCTCATCTACAAAATAGAGATAATAGTAGTTCCAACATCATAGGATTGTTAGGACAGAAAATGTAGTAAAGCACTTAGAACAACAATGTTAGTTACCGGGCTTCCCTGGTGGCGCAGTGGTTAAGAATCCGCCTGCCAATGCAGGGGACACGGGTTCGAGCCCTGGTCCGGGAAGATCCCACATGCTGCCGAGCAACTAAGCCCATGTGCCACAACTACTGAGCCTGAGCTCTAGAGCCTGCGAGCCACAACTACTGAGCCCGCGCGCCACAATTACTGAAGCCCGCACACCTAGAGCCCGTGCTCCGCAACAAGAGAAGCCACTGCAATGAGAAGCCCGCGCACCGCAACGAAGAGTAGCCCCCGCTCGCCCCAACTAGAGAAAGCCCGCGCGCAGCACCGAAGACCCAATGCAGCCAAAAATTAAAAAAATAAATAAATTAAAAAAAAAAAAAGCTTTAAAAAAAAAAAAAAACAATGTTAGTTACCAATATTATTCTTAGCGCCCTCAAAAAAGAAACTGAGAGGCTTACAGGGCTGGGGTCTGAACCCAGTAGCTCCAAAGTAGCTAGCATCTCATTTCCTCAAACTCAAACCTGGAGCTGACGCTTAGGGAGACTTACCCGGCTGCCAGCTCTCTTCCCACTGCACGAGGAACAAGGGGACAAGGAACCTACGGGCTCCCTTCCTCTCGGCAGCTCCACCTGCTCCGGCAATGTGCAGCTTCAGCATCCTCAGCCCCACCACCCAAACCTCACATCTACCCAAAAAGTTATTCCCCTTTGCATTTCTGTTTGCCGACTTTTTCCAAAAGGATTTTGTTGGGGGGTGGGAGGGGGGTGTTTTGTAACTATGTAAACAAACAACAACAACAAAGGCAACTGCTCCCATTTCTGCAGCACTCACTCCCAAATGCTAGGATGGACTCTTACGTGTGGACAGTTTCTCCCAACCCGTGAGATACTTACTTCTGTTATTATCCCCACTGCAGCAATGAGAAACTTGGGCTCAAGGAAATAAGTTGCCCAAGGTCACAGCTCATTAAGGGTGAGGACAGCGCCCAAACCCAGGTGTGATTTAAAGTCAGCATTCTTAACTGCCTCACCGAACTAAATGTGGAAAAGAAAAAAGAAAAGAGGGATTAGCACCTTCGAAAAACAATAACTGTTTTGGAAAATCCAATCAAAATTCATTTTCTAATGAAGTTACTGCTTAATAAATGAAAATATTACATAAAGAGCTGGCTAGTGCTGTGTACAGCAAGGAAGCGTACTTTAGTCCTGACAACTCCATGACTCAGAAGCACAGTTTACCAGCGACATAGGGACGACTCCAGTTTCCACTGACACAGTATTTATACTTTGTGATTTGTATAAACAAAACCATCTCTCATGCCTCCAACATCTACCACAGCCCTGTGAAACCTACAGTTAGAAATCTGAAAATATTTAATCTCATGACCACACAAAGAAATGAGCCAACCATCTAAGACTGACTAGTCACCAGTCCCCAGACTGCAACCTCCAGCCCACTGACCAACAGTCCCACTGTGTCTAAATCCCAGATGGATAATTCCTCCAACGTAGGATCAATTTCTAAAAATTAACAGAATTGAGAGCCCAGAAATAAACACTAACATTTATGGTCAATTAATTTCTGACAAGTGGGCCGAGTTAATGCACTGGAGAAAAAAACCAGTATTTTCAATAAACAGTGCTAGAACTATTGATAGATACCCAAATGCAAAAGAATAAAGCTGGACCCATTCCTTATACCATACACAAAAATTAACTCAAAAAATGGACCAAAGACCTAAACGTATGAGCTAAAACTATGAAACTCTTAGAAGAAAACACAGGACTAAATCTTCATGACCTTGGGTTGGACAAAGCATTTTTTAGACACAAGATATAGCACAAGCCAGGAAAGAAAAAATAGATACATTGGACTACATCAAAATTTTAAAAATTTTATGTTGCAAATGATGCCATCGAGAAAGTGAAAAGATAACTCACAGAATGAGAAAACATTTGCAAATCACGTATCTTGCAGAGCTGGTATCTAGAATATAAAAAGAACTCTTGGGCTTCCCTGGTGGCGCAGTGGTTGAGAATCTGCCTGCCAATGCAGGGGACACGGGTTCGAGCCCTGGTCTGGGAAGATACCACATGCCGCGGAGCAACTAGGCCCGTGAGCCACAATTACTGAGCCTGCGCGTCTGGAGCCTGTGCTCCGCAACAAGAGAGGCGGCGCTAATGAGAGGCCCGCGCACCGCGATGAGGAGTGGCCCCCACTTGCCGCAACTAGAGAAAGCCCTCGCACAGAAACTAAGACCCAACACAGCCAAAAATAAATAAATAAATAAATAAATAAACCCAAAGTTTAAAAAAAAAAAAACTCTTAATATTCAATTTTGAAAAAACAACCCAACTTATAAATGAGCAAAGGATCTGAACAGACATTTCTCCAAAGAAGATATGAATGGACAATAAGCACCTGAAAAGATGCTCAACATCATCAGTTATTAGGAAAATGTAAATCAAAACCAAAATGAGATACCACTTCACAAACTAGGGTGGATATAATTTAAAAAAAAAGAAAAAACAGACAATAATAAGCATTGGTGAGGATATGGATAAATTAGAACCCACTTACACTGCTGGTAGGAATATAAGATGCAGCAGCCTCTTTGGAAAATGATTTATTTAAAACAGCCATAAAGTGGAAACAACTGAAACAACCATCAACTGAAAAATGGATGAGATAAATGTGGTATTCTGCATAAAAAGGAATGAAGTACTGACATATACTACAAATGGATGAACCTTGAAAACACGCTAGGTGAAAGAAGTCAGTCATAAAAGCCACATATTGTACAATTCCATTCACATGCAATGTTCAGAATAGGCAAATCCATAGAGTAAGAAAGTAAATTAATAGTTGTCAGGGATCTGAGGAAGTTTGGGAAGAAACTGGGAACAACTGCTAATGGTCACAGAGGTGATAAAAATGTCCTAATATTAGATTGTAGTGATGGTTGTACAACTTTGTGAATATACTAAAAAACCACTTAATTTTTACACTTTAAATGGATGAGCTAGGGACTTCCCTGGTGGTCCAGTGGTTAAGACTCTGCACTCCCAATGAAGGGGGGCCGGGTTTGATCCCTTGTCAGGGAACTAGATCCCACATGCCGCAACTAAGAGTCCGCACCCCACAACTAAAAGATCCTGCACGCCGCAACTAAGACCCAGCACAGCCAAATAAATAAATAAATAAATAAATAAATATTTTTAAAAATAAATAAATGGATGAGCTATATGGTATGTGAACTATATCTCAAAACTAACTTTTAAAATTTTATAAAGAATTTCTTTAATTAAAAAAAACCTAATATAGTCATTTTTATAAGACAAATAAGGAAGTATCCAAAAAAAGAAAAAAGAGGAAACCTAAAATAATAATTTTAAAAGGCTGGACATTTCTGCTCAACAGAGAAGTAAATGCTTGGGCATTGCTCCAACTCACTTTAAGGATAAAAATAAAACTATGAGGTTTTTTTGAACACCTGTTAATTTAAACAGGAATAAAGTCTCCCCAAGGGCAAATTCCCAGCACTTTGGAGCTGAAATTGTTCCATGTGATTCTTAAATTATTGGTCAGCTATAAAATGCTTTGTAAAGTTTACATTATTTCATGGATCTTTCAACATTGAGTTTTCTTAAGAGACTGCACATTGGAAATGGCTGATTCTTAGTAATGGAGCTCCCATTCCTCTAACAATTTTCTTGTACCAAAAACAGCCCTTTCAATACTTCCTAGTAACCCACGGCCAGCTGCAGCACCCTGACAAAGACTGATTTGACAGCTTAACTATAATCTTGGCAACCACTTTTATGGGTGGCACACTTTTTTTTTTTCTAGTTCTATTCACTTCAGTACACTTTAGTCAAGAAAAGTCTACATTTACATATGTAACTCGTGGGTAATGCAGATAATAATAAATTATACCACACATCCTTATCAGCGGCGCAACCAAACTGATAATCTCAGTTTCCTGTCTCTCTGGACTCAGGCTTCTTGTCACCAGAATTGGCTCTTAATTATTCAACTGTACTGCCTCTGGACTATCCACAAAAAAGCTTACAAAATGCATACTGGAAAAATATCTAAATGAACTCTCTCACCATAAAGCATGCTTTTCCTTCTCCTATCAAACACATAACTTTATCTAACTAGCTTAGCTTAAGCACTCAATCTTAATATGACACTTCTGAGCAACATTTAAAGTAACCTACATCCAATATACAACCTGCTGTCTGTATGTCAAGTTTTGAATGCATGTAATATAAGTCAAGGTGGTGCTGTGGTAGAATCATCTACCTTGCTTATCTGTGTCCTTTTTTATCTCCGTATGTACTACTGGAAGTAGGATTCAGTCCATTTTGCAGTTCTAAATTCCATGGAAAAATTATCAAGGCCAAACCACCAAGTGGTTCTTGTCTGGGCAGCACCATCCTCCCTCTGTGACCTTGTGGGTTGTTGCTTATAAAGGTGGAGACAGTTTTCACAAAGACTGGTAAGTGCTACTGATATCTAACTGGCTTAGCTTAGGCACTAAATCTTAATGTTATCAAGCATACTAAATACCAGCTCAGGACTCCCTCAAGAGAAAGAACTGCTTCACCCAAAATTCCAACAGCACTGCCCCGGGGACCCACTAGTTAAAGATCATTCCTCCCAAATGCCACAACTCACTTAACTAGTTATAGCTTTTTCTTTAACTCTTCTAATAAAAGCCTTATAGAATAGATACTTTTTTTGATCAGGAGCTCCCTCCCTACTTTCTCTTAGTACCTCAAGCATTTTTATTACTCTCAAAGTCTTAGAAAGATCGGGAAGGGGGAATGGAAGGACAGTGCTGAGTGGAGGAGAAGAGGGGCATCTCTCTAAAATCTGGGAATACGGTCAGCTCAGACTCACAATGAAGGGGAAATGGGATAAGCATCAGCCTCTTCCAGCGCTCTGTGCCCTGCTTTCTTTCTGCCATGTCACAGCAGGAAAATGAAGTCAGAGACTCAGCTCTGCTGGACCTCTAGCTTCCAAGAAAATACAATCCCATGACAACCCTCAACCCTCTCCTCCCCCCATCATAAGGAAATAATTTACTGCTTCATGCTTTTCAAAGCATGCAGCCAGAAGCCACTGCTGGGTATAACAATTTGCATAGAGCGCCTCATTGGTTAACCAGCTCAATCTAAATGGCCTAATACCCCTTACTCAGCAACCTGCAGCTTTCACAAACTACATGGCTTGGTAAGAAATAAAAAAGCACATTCTTAAAAACTGCTTTCTGTTAGAGCTCATGATCCACAGATGAAGCAGAACTTCCTGGAAAAAAAAAAATTCAAACAACTGCTTGGGAGTTTAATAGAAGAGAGAGGACAAAAGGTTTAAACTGATTTTACTGCAGCAAAATACAGTGGAGAAAAACCAATGTGAGATTTCAACCATAAGATTATGTTTAAAATCTGCAATCATGAGCTCTCTGTTGAACTGCAGATGTCTTCAGAAAAACCCCAACACTCACCCATTCTCTCTCCTGTCATTTACCAAATGTCCACTGTGTACAGGCCACGGGGGCACACCAAAGGCCGGGGTAGCAGGCCAGGGTGGCAGTCCCTGCTGCACGCTGATTAGCTGTGTGAACCCGGAAGAGGGCCTGAGCCCTGCGGGCCTGTCTCTTCTTCAATAACATGAGAGGGTGGACATGCCACTCCCTTAAGGATTCATCTAGCTCCAGAAGATGACTGTGTAACTAACCAGATTCTCACCGTCCATAAGGTACCTGAGAATGGTAACCCACCAAAGGAGTGACAGGCATCACTCACATCAGAAATCTCATGGTCAGCAGTGAGACTTTCTCTGGCTTGCTGCCAACCAAAAACTTCCCATGATGGTTCTAATTTCAAACTGCCTGACCATTATCCTTAAAAACTATTTGGGAGTGCTAGAAGTTCCAATAATTTGGCTTCCGACTGAAACTTCTCATACCCAGAGGTACAATTCCCCTCTGTCAGTATGTCCCAATTTTCAGTTTAAGGTTTGGGTAGACAGTGAGGATTTTCATAACCAGGAGAGCTGCATCAACCCAACTGTGGTCCTCTATTCCCCAGGAGCCAGAGCCCATTCCCACCTTCAATGCTGCCTCTTCTACTCTACAAAACCACTGCAACCCTCTCCAAGTTCTGGGCCAGCAAGTCATTTCAGCCTGGGGAGGCTGGCAGGAAGAGGAATTCAACCAGAGCTCCCTAAAATGAAGTAGAGCTGTTTCCAAAGATAGGAAAAGTTCCTATCTCTGAAGTTGTTCACTTACTATAGTACAAGAAATCTGAGCACAATTGGGTAGGAGGATCAGAAGACCCTTCCAGCCACTTCCAGTACCAACTTTCTGGGAGTTTGTCCAAAGAGAAGCAGCGGGCCCAGCTCCTCCCTCACGCAGCTAACAGGCATACGAACTGGTCGGCCTTTCTGAAGGAGGTTTGCCACGTCCAGGGCTTCTGACCTATGCATTTTATAGTTGGTTCTGCTATACTTGCTCTGAAAATACAAATTTGTTCCAACAGGACTGATATGGAAGGAGTTTAGAGCATCTCACCCCAGGATATGACACTTTGGCATATTGATTATTTTGAGTTAAGGCACCTGAGAAACAGCAGGTGCAAGAAGGGCACTCTGACCTTCATGTTTCTTCCTGAAAGCAGGAGATGACATTCCCACATGAGAGGTGTCCTCCCTGTACCAGAAGGAAGACATTCTTATCAAGGACAAGAAGTTGAGATGGAGAGAATTCTATACAAAGAGACCTTATTAAAATAATTTTTATCTTCCTTTCACCTCCCCACATAATTTAGTCATTTTTCCACAACTGCCTCTCTTTGTTCAATCTAATATAAAAGTAGGTTTCACTATTTCTTGGGTCTTCATTTCCTTATGAGGGCTCCCAGGTCACATAAAACTTGTGTTAAATAAATGTGTATGTTTTTCTCCTGTTAATCTTTGTCAGTTTAATTTTCAGATCCAGCCAGAGACCCTAAAAGGGTCAAGGAAAACTTTTTCCTCCCCTACCATGTTAGGGAACAATATGAGCAAAACAGGACGTGCAGTTTTGTCTGTGAGAAACATATACTGAAGGCAGAACACCGTGCCCAGCTGAACTGAGCTACACAGAACATATGAAACACACACTCCTCCGCTCCACCTGCATTATGAGTCACTCGAAAGCACATCTGGTGTTACAACTTTCCATCCAGTTTCAGATAACCCTCCATCCACCACTTCACAACAACTCACAAGCTGCAACTTTTCCAACACCTGCTTCCACAAGCAAATTTCAGGTCTTTTTCAAGGTCAAGTGCCAAATTTTCATAGTATTACATATCTCTTAACCATTTAACATTTGTAAAACTGTAATATCATTTTTACCAGGTTCCCTTGTGTGTGTGTGTGTGTGTGTGTGTGTGTGTGTGTGTGTGTGTGTCACTGACAAAACTTTCAATGCTGTGCTCCAACCCCATTTTCCCCACAAGGCCTGTGGTTTTTGCTGTTCCATTTTGCATAGTGTGATTTTTTAGGAATGCATATTCATGTTGTGTTACAGAAGGACTATTTCCAGAGCTCTAACCTAAAGAGGCATGGGACTAAAAAAAGATTACATAAGAGTTACTTAAGTTTTTTGTTTTTTTTTTTAATATACTAAACATTTAATAAAGGGTAAATAGTGAAATAAATGTCCACGTGATCAATTAAATGTGATACTGCCATTAAAATGTTCTCATTCTTACGATATGTGGAAATGTCCATAATGTTGTGTGAAAGTAATTTAGGATATAAAACAGTACATAAAGCATGATCTGATATTCATTCATTTATTTATTCATTCATTCATTCACTCATTCTGCATGGCTTGGGGGATTTTTAGTTCCCTGACCAAGGACTGAACCCAGGCCGTCAGCAGTGAGAGTGTGGAGTCCTAACCACTGGACTGCCAGAGAATTCCCAGTCTAATTTATTTTAATACTAGAATGAAATAAAACAAAATACTAACAAGGGTTTGTTCTCTCTAGGATTATAAATGATATTCATTTTCTTCTTTATACTTTTCTGTATTTCCCAAATTTTCTATGATAACTATATATTATTTTTATAAAGCAGAAAGTACTGTTTGTTACTTGTCATTTGCTAAAAAGTCTAGTAAACTGACCCACTCTTATCCTTTCTTCAAGATGCTATAATACATACTATAATCTTCACAAAATTTTAAGGAATAAAAAGGCAATAAAGAAGATAGAATACTGAAAAACATTTCATTAATGCCCATCCTACCCCTCCTCCCAAAAAAAGGTAAGAAAGAACAAAGAACAGACGAAGAAATGGAAATGACCAACAATATATAGCCTGAAGTTCAAGCATGAATAATTACATTAAATGTAAATGATCTAAACATCCAATTAAAAGGCAGAGACTGTCAGAAGGGATCAAAAAGTCCCAACTACATGTTGTTTATAAGAGCATTTTTAAATCTAAGACACAGATGAGTTGAAAGTTAAAAGGGTAGTATGGCCATCAGACAAAGACTTGAAGACAAACACCATTACCAGAGATAAAAAGGATCATTTTATAAAAGGATCAATTCATTAAGGAGACACAACAATTCCAAATGTGTGTATACATAATACAGCTTCAAAATATATTAAACAAAAACTGACATAACTACTGGTAGAAAGAGACAAAAACACAATCATATTTGAAAAATTTAACACCCTTCTCCCAGTAATTGACAGAATTAGACCCCTCTATCAGTAAAGATAGAGAAGATTTGCACAACACTAGCAACCAACTTGAACGCTATACCCAACCTGCTGGTAGTATGGAAAAATGAGCAGGCAGTGAAGAGACTAGGAGAGGAAAACCAGTTTACACGATACGCATTTCCATCTTCCTGCCTTTAAGTCAACCCCCTCAACACTCTGGCCTTGTAAGGCTGTCATTTGGTCAAGCCACGATGGGCAGTAACTACCCAATAACTGTAGAAAACATGTTCTTTTCAAGAGCACATGGAACATTCATCAAAATGTATCATATTCTGAGCCATCAAAAAGAAATATATACAGAATATGTTCTCTTATCACAAGCGTAAACTAGAAATCAATAGCAAAAATATGCCTGGAAAATCCTCAAATACTTGGAAAATAACAACACACTTCTAAATAACCAACAGGTCAAAGAAGAAATCACAAGGGAAATTAGAAAATATTTTGAATTGAATGATAATGAAAACAAAGCATATCAAAATGTGTGGGATGTAAAATGATTTTAAATATGCCCTTGAGAGGAAAGAAAAGATTTAAAATAAGGGTTTACGTTTCTACCTATAAAAAAAACCATAAAATAATTTAAAATAAATAATAATAGATTAAGATCAAAGTAAGTTAAAAAAGGGAAAAAAGAGCAGGAATCAATGAAATAGAGAATAACTAACAATAAAAAAAATTGTTTCTTTCACAAGATTAATCAGATTGATAAACTCCTAGAGTCATCAAAAAAAGAATAAAGAACACAAATTACTAATATCAGGAATGACTGAAGAGATGTATTAAGCACGTTGTTTTTTAGAATATAAGTTATCTCGATACAGACCACTAACAGATTCCTACAAAAGACTTGCATTTAGAAAATCCATTACGTTAACCCCAATGGTGTTGAAAAATCAGGCAGGGGATGACATGGTTAGGACTATACTTTGGTAGAAGGATCAACCTGCTGGTAGTATGGAAAAAGGAGCAGGCAGCGAAGAGACTAGGAGAGGAAAACCAGTTTCCACGATAATGTATTTCCATCTTCCTCCCTTTAAGTCAACCCCCTCAACACTCTGGCCTTACTTGTGAGGCTGTCATTTGGTCAAGCCACGATGGGCAGGAAGTACAGCACTCACTAGGGTTATTACACTAGTTCCTCCTAGCTTGTGCTCCACAGGGATAGTGCTCTCATTCAGCCTACATTCCCACCCTCTTCTATGGGTCTTCCAGTACTGAAGAATCTGGAAAATGTAACCACATTTCTCAGACTCCTTTGCTGTTGGGGACCTGACAATTAGCAACCCTCACAATATTTGGAAGGTGAAAACAAGGTGGGGGACCATCCTCCTGCTGCAGTGTCTGCTTCCCAGCAAGGTCCTAGGACAAGGGCCAGACTTGGGGTTCCCATGTTAAGCCGCCACCTGTGTGGGTATCAAGAGGCGGGGGGGCAGCAGCCTGGGCTTTCAGACATCTGGATTACTGCTGGAGTGGTGTGCCCTTAAATCCAAGAGTTCAAAGGCGGCCCCCTGACTCTTGCTCCTCTAGCTCTTTAATTTCTTCAACAGTTAATTCCCTACATTAAATCGTTCTGCTTAAAACTGAGTGGTCTCAGTTTTCTGCATTGAACCCTGACACACCTGCATCACCAACTTACAGATAACAAAGAGTCTTAATATTGTCTTGTTTTCATCCCTTTCAACAATCATATAAGGGAGGCAAGACACAAATTTCCCCCGTTTGATGAACAAAGAAACCAAGGCTCAGAAAACTTAAAAACTGGGAAGGGTAGTGAGTTCCCCAACACTGGAGAGGCTCAAACACACCAGAGGTACACTTAGGAGGGGCATTTTTACAAGACGTCTAAGCTTCAGATGGGGAATTAAAAGGGATGCCTTTTAAAGCCTCTTCCAAAAGTTTCTCTGATTCCATGATCTGCCTCATCAATCACCACACAAATAGCCTAACCTGGGCTAAGAATCAGAGCATTAGGCGACTCAGCCCTGCGTAAATTACTGAGATACAATGCAAGAAACAAAACACTGGAAAATAAATCCCGTAAAGACCTCATGAGCTTTGTTTCAAAGAGCAATTGGCTAGTTTATAAAAAACAATATTTAAACAAACATTAGCCTGATTTTCCATCTCTCCTAGTTATCTCTGCATAAATAAGATTTAAGTGGTTGTGTGTATGTGTTTTTCCTACTTTTGTTTAGACTAGACAGTTTTCATGAGGGGGAAAATGCTGTCTTATCACTATATTTTGTAACCTTACTTCAAACCGAAATTGTTTCAAAATTTATTCTGTGATAAGAACCCACCCTAAGTTTTTCCATTAACAGCTGCTTTCCTTAAACATCAGCTCAACTTTAATCTCACAAGGCAAACTACAGAAGAAAAGCCAAAAGTAAAGTCCTATTTCCTTCAAAATTCAAACAGATGTTTTAATGTAATCAAACAAATCCATTGTTTGAATTTCCTACACACACACTACACTGACTCCCAGATTATGTTCTAAAATCTTCGAAAATATCATTAATACACAAGCTAGAAAATACGAGGATGTCCCCACTGGAAATGTTTAAAATTCATTTTAACAAGGGTTGCAAAGGTTCACTTCGGACTACTTGAAAAACCTGATCGTTAGGGACAATCAAGGTGGTCTAGATGAGTAACTTGATCCATTGGATGCTTGCTCTGAGCATCCTATCGCAATCGCAAATTCAACTAACAACAGCAGCATGTAATGACAATTCACTAACAATGCTGCTTGACTCAGGACACTGAAAGAACACCAGAGCTTTATCTATAATTACCATTATAATTAAAGATACAGAAAGCACTTTAGTCAAAGGGTAAAATGGAATTGTGTCCAATGGCTAGTTCTGCAGACATACCATGTTACACGAGGACTTCCTTTTTAATGTTAAATTATCATAGGTGAACAGGCCACACACTGCTCGTCCTGCTCTGAATACAAGTAGACAATGCCATCGTTATTGCTCTGTCCTTTCTAAAGGCGATTTACATTAAAACACCTGGGAAACTGAAAAGTAAGCTTCTGAGTCTCACAGTTAACTCACTCCCAGATATTCAATATCTCTGGGAAATTGACAGGCGATATTCATAGGGAAAACGGGGGTGGGAAGCAAGCAGTGGGCAAGCGGGTGTTACCTTTTATCTCATTAGCAGAGAGATGAGTCAGAGGCTGCCCTCTACTCCCTACAGATGGGCCCTCCCAGCAAAGCAATCCCACTCAAGACCTGCCGCAGCCCAAAGCTATTTGCCAGCCTGCCCAGGTCCGCTCTAAAGCCACCCAAGAAAACAAATCTGAATGAGCAACCTTCATGCTGACTCTCCGCCTACAACGGCAACCTTCACTCTCTTCATTGTTCAAGGTCAGTGACAAACTTATCTTTACAACAACGTGAACTTGGCTAACTACACAGAGGCATCTCCAAACCACTCTTTCTGTATCAGCAACAGTTCAACATCAGCCGAATCACCACCACCTTTGTCAGTATGGTAGAGCAATGATGTGGCCATTTTACTGCAACTTGCCCGCATTTTATAAAATGAATAGAAAAATAAAACTGCCAATACTAGTGATAAGCACAGGACTCACAGAGAAGGGCACCTTTATAGAGCAAGAAAACAGAGACTCAAACACCATCTAGACAGATGGTATCCGCATAAGTGACTGTAAAGAAAAAGACCAAAGTTAAAAATGATGTTGAAAATGGTTATTGTCGATGGCATCTAAAGGAGGTGTAGCTGGGATTTTCTTCATTATTTTTAGTCTTTTGGGAATTGAAACACGCACACACACTCGTATTAACACATAAGCCTATTAACTGACTTTCACATATTTACGTTTACTTAATACCTCTGGAAAAATTGCCATGTTTGAAGGTAGAGGACTGCACTACTTTCTGGGTATAAGCCCAGAAAACATGGCTGCAAATGAGTGGCTGGTGCACTTGAAAAACTCCTGTAATTCAGCAGAATTGAATCAAACATAGCACCTACAACATAATCCCAACTCCACAAAGTAAAATCATATACATTAAATGTGAGTGACTGTTATAAAATATCAAAATATAGTTCTCTCTGGGTGATATGTACTTCACAAATGCCCCCAACTGTTCAAAAAAGCATCAGTCATGCAAAGAATGAACTTTTGTGCCTAGATCCCTTCCAAGGGTGGAAGCAACACGTGATATAATGAGGACCTAACATTTCCAATCACTATAAACAAAGAGCTGTAGGGAAAAAGTTTTGTAACCAAAAGCACACAACAGGGGGTTCAGCTAGGTCACAGTACATGCTCTGTCTAGGAGAGAGGAAATGCACCCACACGGTAGCCAGGAAACAACGCCAGTGCATCAGATGACCACATACTAGGTGGTGTGGACAGGTTTTGTGTGCAAGTTCTGAGAATTCTTAAAGCAAGGGGAAGGTCATTTCTGAGGAAAATGCTTCTTGAGCTTGGCCTTAAAAGCAGAGATTTGGGTTTTTTTTTTTTTTTTTTAAGATTTCTTTATTGACTGATTGATTGCTATGTTGGGTCTTCGTTTTTGTGCTATGGCTTTCTCCAGTTGTGGCAAGTGGGGGCCACTCTTCATCGCGGTGCGCGGGCCTCTCACTATTGTGGCCTCTCTTGTTGCGGAGCACAGGCTCCAGACGCGCAGGCTCAGTAGTTGTGGCTCACGGACCTAGTTGCTCCGCGGCATGTGGGATCTTCCCAGACCAGGGCTCGAACCCGTGTTTCCTGCATTAGCAGGCAGATTCTCAACCACTGCGCCACCAGGGAAGCCCAGAGATTTGGGTTTTATAGAGAAGGAAGGACATCTCAGGGAAGTCAGTACTTTTATGTGGTATGTAATTTACTTTTTAAAGATGTCTTCATGGATTTTGTGTGTGTGTGTGTGTCTGTGTGTGTTTTAAGCTACAGTCTAGAGGTGATCAGATGCCCTGATGAGGAAGACCCATTCCAGCTAACACTTAACAAAAGCCAACCTCTAAAAGCCTCCTGCATGGGCTTCAGTTACTTCTAACTCCAATGACCCCAGGCTTTGTTAACCAGTGTTAATGATGAGACATGGTGAAAACCGCAAGAACTCTCGATACACAGCAACTCTGCTCAAACCCTTGCACGAAGGACTTGACCAAACTTTAACAGGCTTCTAGTAGCCTGAGGCTGCATCCCTGGGATGACCTAGCTGCCTTTTGCCTTTTTGAGTTCTTGTCTGGAAAAGTTCAGGGCTGTAAAAACAAATTTACTGTTTGTTCTAGCCAGCACCTAAGATAAGCCCTAACCTCCCTTTTTTTTTTTTTTTTTAATTTATTTATTTATGTTTGGCTGCGTTGGGTCTTCATTGCTGCGCACGGGCTTTCTCTAGTTGCGGTGAGTGGGGGCTACTCTTCGTTGCAGTGCGCGGGCTTCTCATTGCAGTGGCTTCTCTTGTTGCGGAGCAGGGGCTCTACGTGCGCGAGCTTCAGTAGTGGTGGCTCGCGGGCTCTAGAGCACAGGCTCAGTAGTTGTGGTGCACGGGCTTAGTTGCTCTGCGGCATGTGGGATTTTCCCGGACCAGGGCTCGAACCCATGTCCCCTGCATTGGCAGGCAGATTCTTAACCACTGCACCACTAGGGAAGTCCCTATCCTCCCGTTCTTAACAGCATTTACTAAATAGGGCTAATAATTGTGAATCCTTCCTCTGTCCCTGAAAAGAGGGACAGATAGGACACATTTCCTACAAGTCTGGAGTGTCTTTCTCAAGGACTTAAATGCCATTCCTTTGAAATGTAATCATCAGGAAGGATAGAGTCTATCTCCTAGTCTCAGCGGAAGGACAGAATCTAACCTGCCAGCTATCAGACCCAGCTGGCCTCATCACCCATACTCCAAACAAACCTTTGTAACGTCTCACTTCCCTAACTCTACTTGGGCCTCCACTCACTCCTCCCTATTCCCTCATCGTCCCTTGAAAACTCCCAGTGATCTGTGCTAATCAGGATGGAGCTCAGGTCTTTCTGTCAGTGAGTGGTTACTGAATAAAA
This sequence comes from Balaenoptera acutorostrata, assembly GCF_949987535.1. NCBI lineage: Eukaryota > Metazoa > Chordata > Mammalia > Artiodactyla > Balaenopteridae > Balaenoptera > Balaenoptera acutorostrata. The sequence continues at coordinate 67,102,077 of NC_080065.1, forward strand.
TCTGTTTTCATTGCTTTAACTAACGTCCAGCTTTATTTATCTTTGACAGTGGACAGTCCCTGGTGGCATTCTGTGGCTTTGTCAATCAATTAACATAACAGACGTTAGAAATTTGCTTTTGTTGGGGAAAATCTCAGGGATCAAGTAATACAATCTGGCTGGAAACACCCTGGCGTGGGCATTCCCACCCTTATATGAACCGGCTACAAGGACAAGGAGTCTTCTGCCTGAGAGTGGGACCGTGGGCTTGATCCATCCATGCGGTCCTGTGCTTCAGCAGTCTTGGTCAAGTTCTTCCTTCTAGAAGGTTGTCACATCTGCCTCAGGGGAACATGCAAGTCGCGTGTCAGTGCACCAAGAAGGGCAAAGAGCTGGAACTTCGTGAAGCCGCAGATCAGGCTGTGTAACTGTGCTGTGCCTGCCTGCCAATAAATGCCTGCACAAGCGACAGAATTTGGTCTGAGACTTGCTGTCTTTATAACCTGGACAGACTATGAGGAAGAAGCTAAACCCCACCCACTGGTAACTCCTGGCAACCACCAATATCTACCAAGACAGCCTCACAGCTATGCATTCAAAGCTGCCTTAGGGCCATTATAAGCAACAACAATGAGCAACAGTTCCTCATGATTTATTCATACTGTATTTAGAATAATAAGGAATAACAGTTTCCCAGTTAGGAGCTCCAACTCGAGTCAGGTGGACCAGTGTTGAAGGCCTGGCTCCACCACCATGTAAATATCAGTCAAGTTAATTTATCTCTCTGCACTTCAGTTGCCTCACCTGCAAAAGGAGGCCAATTAGAACATTCCCCGACCCCATAGGGTTGCTGTGGAGAATGAGTGATATAACATAGGTAAAAACAGCACACTTGTGGGCATGAAATAAGCTTCAGCTATTGTTACTATTATCATTAATGCTTATACTTGCCTGGAGTAAACCCTGCCAAGCCTTACTCTCAAATTGCCTTGACGAGGTGTCTAGATCTTCCAATTACACATCTCATTTCACCTCTGACAGGGTGTCCTGTCACTTTCTTCAGTGAGCTTCCCCCACACTTCCAATCCCCAACTAGCCCTTAAGTTCCAGGAGAGCAAGGACGCACTTTGTTAATCACCCAGTGCCCAGGGGCCTTACCACAGTGCTGGGTACCCAGAAGGTGTCGAGTGACCACTCTCCTGTGACCTCTGCTTCCATTAGCACCGATCAGCCAACGGCCTAAGCAAAATCTAAGTATATCAGGGTCAATGCAAAGATAAAATGACCCGGAGACTGTCCAGGTAGAGGTGGATAATGGTCACTAAGATCTTGGGGGCTCCTTACTCTGTGCCAAACCCTGTACTAGAGACATTATCGCATGTAATACTCATAATAACCCTAGGAGGTATTATCATACCCATTCAACCACGGAGGAAAACTGAGGTTAACTGAGGGTAAGTGACGTGCACAGTCACACCACCCCTCCGCGTCCAGATTTCCCAATTCAAATCCAGACCTGAGTCCAAAGCCCAGGCTCTTTTCTGGGTTACACATTGTTTCTGACAGTATCAGTTAAAGTCCCCCAAATTTCTATCTCCAACCTCAAACTTCTCCCAACTTAAAAATCCAACTGATGACTTGCCATCTCCATTTAATTTATAATAGGCATCTCAAATGTGACAGAGCGAGAAGAAAACTATGGGTTTTCCTTGCCAAATGTCTTCCTCCCTTCAAGGAAGAGCCAATGCTCTCATTCCCACACCCCACTTCTAACCCATGTAAAAGTCCAGCTCTACCTCTACAATATGCCCAGAAGCCAATGACGCCCCACCGTAAGCACCACGACGCCCTAAATTAAGGTACCACACTCTCCCCTCCTTGGCCTAGGGCAACAGCAGGTTGCCAGGATTCCAGCTCCGTCAAGAAGAATTCGGGCTCACTGCAGAAGCCCAGACCACTGCTCACACGCAGGAGGAGGCAGCTTAAAAGTATTCACCGGGTGGCCAGCTCTGACTGCTCTCTCTCCATGCCAGTCCCTGACAGTCAAGTCTTCACAGCACCCAAGGTGACCACTTCTTTTCCTCCAACACCCTGGAAGCCTCCCTACCCAGGCCCTGATGTGGGTGCCTCTCCTCCTTTATCAGTCTCAATTCCAAGGGCATCTTCTCAGACAGACTTCCCCAGCAACCCTACCCAAAGCCACTCTGCCACCAGGACCTGTGACAGTACCAGTACTTGCTGTTTCACTGCTTACATGCTTATGAAATGCCACCCAACCCCAGTCACTGAGGGCAGAGATGATGTTTGCCTGGCTCACTGCTGTATCTCCAGCTGTTGGCACACAGTAGGTGCTGTGATATTGTGATATGATTAGAAATATTTATTCGGTCTTCCACCCCGGTGTGGGAGGCCCAGAAGACTTGTGATTGGTAGCTGGAGTGTGCGGGGGAGGGAAGGGGGAGGAGGGCGGACCCCTAACCTGTGGGATACTAACTCCAGGTAGTGTCAGAATTGAATTGTTGTACAGCCAGTTACTATCCGGAGAGCTGGGAAACTGGCTGGTGCGGGGGTAAAAACAAAACAAAAAACCCGTACATTGATGTCATAAGTGATGTAGGGAAAAACAATGCACAGGTGCTCAAAAAATGTTTTCAAAGGATTCACAGACTTAGATATCTTCTGACAGTGCTGCATTTTTTTTTTAATGCAAACTTAACAGCCCCATTCATACGAAATTATAGTGTCATCACCCCCTCCTTGTGTTGAGAGCCACCACAGTGAAGCCTCAAGCAGTCCCTAGAAAGCAGAAGTTAATTTTCCTGTGATGAACGGCCAGGATTTGGTTCTTTCCAAAGTCCTGAGAGGGGGATTTCAGAAACAAGTCATGAGGACTTCCCTGGTGGCGCAGTGGTTAAGAATCCGCCTGCCAATGCAGGGGACATGGGTTCGAGCCCTGGTCCGGGAAGATCCCACATGTCGTGGAGCAACTAAGCCCGTGTGCCACAACTACTGAGCCCACGTGCTGCAACTACTGAAGCCTGCGCTCCACAACAAGAGAAGCCACCTTAATGAGAAGCCCGTGCACCTCGATGAAGAGTAGGCCCCGCTCACGCAACTAGAGAAAGCCTGCGTGCAGTAACGAAGACCCAACGCAGCCAAAAAATAAATAAATAAATAAATAAATTTTAAAAGTTCTCACTTTAAAACAAACAAAAAGAAACAAGTCATGAAACCCTGCCAAAATATCAACCATACCAATCATTCTTTTACAAGACCCACTTGAGTACTGGCAATAATTTTCAGAGCCCTAAATCACCTGCTGGGAGCCACAGAAAACCTCAAGGGGCTTTCAAGGGACTGGAGAACAGGTGCCCCGAAATACTTGTAACGTAATCACTATATAATGAAGTGTCACATCAAATTAGAACTATCTCAAAATAACAACCATGAACGATTATGCAAAGCTTTCTTGACATTTGGAATATTCTGAAAACAGCCTTTTCCCGTCCACGTTGGTCTCCAAAGCCCTGAGAAGGTGTTAAATGTCCTCCTGTCGCCTTGCCTGACTCAGGGCAAGGCATTCCACCTCAAGTTAAAAACCTCAATTTCCTCATCTCTGAAAAGGCCAGCTTGAATGCATGCCAAGTACAGTATTAGACCTCAAAAACCAAGTGATAACTTCACACGGCCACTGGAAAGAGGACGGATTATCTACCAGTGTAATCGGCGGGTTAGAGAAACCCACAGCTTAACCCCTGCATCAGTTACGGGCTGGCCTCTGATTGTCGCAAGGCTGAATGTATTAAGAAGCAAAAACAGCCCGGTATGCCCTCCGGAGTTAGACTCATTTGAGAAAACGCACCATTAAAACTGTACAGAAATGCTGATAATCAATACGGCTAGGAAGGAGGGAGCTAGACGTGCGGAAGGCTTTACCTACTTCTTTTTTTTCTAACTCTGCAGGAAGGAGTGAAATCAACATTAAAGGTTAAAAACTACTACTAATTATGCCCTGATGCACTACTAACCGGTAGGAGACGCCTGTCCCAAGCGGACACAGGTGTTTTAAGATCTCATGAGTTTAACAGGCGAGAGTTACAAAACAGGCTCGGGCAAGTTCAGCTGAAAGGAGGGATGGGAAGGCTCGCGCTCTACCCAATCAGCCGCGTTTGGGTCCAGCCAGGGTTGGGTCGGGAGACTCAGGAAGCAGGGCTGAGTCTTCCCAGCGCCCAGATCTGAGCACCGCGGTTTGGAAAGCAGTCTTCCAGACTTTTCGAAGAAAAAGAGCCACTGCTCTAGAGCCTTGCGAGATGTCAAGCGCAACCCGTCTGGGCCATACGACCCGAGTTTCGTTCAGGGCATGGAAAAGGAGTGGTTGCCCAAACCCACGTCTTCTCCTGGGTTCATCGGGTTGGCAGAGCCAGGTGGCCTACGGAGCTCAGCACCACACACTCGTGTTCTGGGGAGGAGGCGACACCCTCCTGAAACAGTCGGGATCCTCCGCCCGAACCCTGCCCGCCCCGCCCTAAGCGAAGTTCCTAAGGCCGAACGGGAAGACCTCGGGGTAGCCTCTAGGGCTTCCCCGTGTCCCTCTGGCCCGCCCGCCGCGGCACACGGTTTTCCCCGAAGGCCGAGCTCCGCGCTCCGGCCCGGAGCACTCACCCAGGCGGCGCAGGGTCACCCACCCCACTTGCGGCGGCGGAGCTGGGACGTGCACCCAGAGAAGCTCGCGCTGCCTCGGCTCCTGGCCCGGTCTCCCGACCTGTCTCTCCCGGCTCACCTGGCCCGCACAGCACTGCGCTGACATCGTGGCGGCCGACCACCACCAGCGCGCTTGCCGGCTCCCAGCTCCCCTCTGGCCCTCCTGGCTCCCTCCGGCCTCGAGCGTCCCTCTGCGAACCCGCTCACGCCTCCACGCGGCGTAGCCCCAGCTGAACGCGAAGCACTGTGGCCTTGGTAAAAACAACTGCCGCCAAACCCCGCCCCGCCACCACAGGCCCCGCCCCACTCGCCCTCTCCAGCCGCGGCGGCCTCCCGCAGCCCCGCCCCGTGCCCGCCCCTTCCCGTGCGCACCGCCTCCGAGCCCGCCAGCTCCCGCCTCACGCTTCCGCTGGCGTCAGGCGGTGGGTGGTGGTCATCACTTCCCGGTGCAGCGCTGGACTGCGAAGTCTGTCCTCCAACGCGCCGGCCAGGTATTACCGGGCTCCTACGCCGGCCTGCCGGCGCTCGGTCCCCAACCCAGGAGAGCGCGGCGCCCCTAGTCCCCGGCTCTGGTGGAAGAGCTGGTTGCTGACTCCAATAAACCTTGGAGCCCTTAGCGAGTGATTCTGAGTGTCCTGCACTGCACAGGCGCAATAGGGGTGGCCGGGTGGTGGTCTGTGCTGCGCCTCGCGCCAAACTGGGATATCCACGGGATCCCTGTTCCAGAAATCCCTTTATCTCCCTCATCTGCCAAGAAAATTTCTCAACTTTTGGGAAAGTTCCCTCGGCCCAAGCTTCGAATCCCTGGGCTTGGCTGTCCTGCCCTGACGTTACCATGGCATTTGGGGGATCCTGGGAGAACCCTTTCTGTGCTTCCCTGAGTATTGATCTATTTTCCAATCTCTCCCCCACCACCCGCGTTAAGAGCACATCCCGGCCCAGGGACTTGGTTTGCATCCCTACTTCCTCTCGCCCGACTCCACTAAAAAAGGGTTCCCTATATTTGTTTGTTACATGCAGAAGGCAGAGAGGGTGCCCCTAGTTTATCTCCCTAGCCAAATCTTCTCTCCTCGCGGCCACTTTCCCAAGAAGAGGAATTTCTGTTATTACAAACTTTGTGCCAAGGCCTTTTTACTCCTTAAAATAAGCATTACAGTATATATTTTAGAAATGAGGCAACAGGTCTATTATTTAACACACAGGTTAAATAACTTGCCCTAAGCTTAACAGCAATGCTGAAGAAGCAATACTGGGACTGGAATCCACGTGTCTGATCCCCTCGGGCATGATACAAAGCTTGACCTTAAGCCTTTGGCAAAGTAGTGTCTTTGAGGGCAGTTTAGGAGGTGGAGACTAAGAGGAAAGTCGCATGGAAACCAATCCTTGGATTAGGAGCAGCACAAGATCTCCTAGAATTGAGGCAGGCTGGGAACTGGGATCCTCTACAAGAGTGCTTGCACCTGGACAAACGTCTCCTTGAGCAATAGGATACAAAAAAATTATGTGACTAAAAATAACTGCACACATGCACAGTTGAGGCAAAGCTGAGCAATAGGATACAAAAAGACCAGAAACAAACCACAAGTTGTTGAGGTGCCAGGAGCTGAAGCATGGTACTGTGCATGATCCTGTCCACTGCACCACCAAAGAGGTGGACAGACCATGTAATGTATGTCTCCTGCGAAACCCACCCATGCATCCCTGTTGTTACCCCATTTAAGGACCCAAGCAGCTTCACTCCGAGAGCTGGCAAGGGTACCTGTTTCTTGCTTTTGCTCCCTGATGCTGCAGCTCCAGCCCCAATAAAGCCTTGCCTGAAATTCTCCTCTGACTTCTTACCAATTTCTATTGATTAAAGAGTCCAAGGGCCCGGGTGAGTAACAGAAGCTCCTAGAATCTCAGCTGCCAGCGTTTAGAGGAAGAGAAATAATGGAGCAGGCCCTATTCAGAACCATGGAAAGTAATGACAGTTGGCTCTAACTATAAAAATTTTTTTTTTAATAAATTTATTTATTTATTTATGGCTGTGTTGGGTCTTCGTTTCTGTGTGAGGGCTTTCTCTAGTTGCGGCAAGCGGGGGCCACTCTTCATTGCGGTGCGCGGGCCTCTCACTGTCGCGGCCTCTCTTGTTGCGGAGCACAGGCTCCAGACGCGCAGGCTCAGTAGTTGTGGCTCACGGGCCCAGTTCCTCCGCGGCATGTGGGATCCTCCCAGACCAGGGCTCGAACCCGTGTCCCCTGCATCGGCAGGCAGACTCTCAACCGCTGCGCCACCAGGGAAGCCCAAAATTTTTTTAATAATAGTATTAAAAAGAAAAAAAAAGCATAAGCAGTATCAGACCAGTGCAGCCACCTGCTTGGTGGCAGCCTATGATTCATCAGAAGCCAAGGATCTCACCAAGACTGTCTAGTTAGGTTCACTGTCGGCTGGGGTGGTCACTCTGACCCCATTTCTTGCCCTGGGAGATTACTTGTGTGCCGGAAGATTCCGCTCCCCTGGGAAGAGCCAGGCAGCTTCTGGGGAGGGGGAAGATGTGAAATCTACCTAAGTTTGAGCCTGCTGGGACTACAAGGTCTCCTCACCTTTTAGGAGGAGCTCAGGAAGACGAGATCCCTCATCAGGCACCACTGGGTTACAGGCAGAGCTGGTAGTAGGATCCAGGCCTCCTGAATCCTGAACTCTTTTTTCTCAAATGGATGCCAACATGGGAGGATTCTGTGACAATATTAACATCAGCCTGGCAAAGAGAGAATATGACTTAATAACTGGAGGATATGTAGACTGTGCCCAAGATACCCAAAAAGCATAGTAGAAGCCTGAGCTTCTGGAGCCATAAAGTTGTAAATTTTAACTCCACCAAGAACTCGCTGGGTGACCTCTGAGCCTCAGTTTTATCATCTGCAAAACGGGGACTGATAGTGCATTAAACTCACCCCTACAGACCATGTGGTACAGGGCCTGGCCCTCATAAGCACTGACTAAATAGTAGCCCTGACTGGTATTAACAAACGAGTTAAAAAGACAATAACAAATAATCTATGCAGGCTGATTCCTCCTCCCTGCTGGAAAATCTCAAAGGAATATGACTATCGTTGACCAAAAGAAAAACGTACAATGTAAAGTGAGTTGAGTTGTATTCAGAGAACTTACCGTGGACCATAGCCCAGGAGACAGCTTCTCAGGTAACTCCAAATTGGGGAATTGCTCCAAAGAGATAAAGGAAGAGCCAGGATATATGTGAATTTTTTGCTGGAAAAAAAAAAATACATGTAGTCAAACATAAAAATATTACTGCTAATCACAAAGAACAGACATCTCAAGTTAATTATTTTAATACTTTTCTATGAATGGGAAGATACAAGAATCTGGGGTTCTTGAAATTTTTCCGTAGATGTGCTTCTTAACTATATGGGGGCCAGGATGTTTTTCCTTAGATACGCATCTTAACTATCTAGAGGCAAAATGCAGAATGCTTCCTGTTTTTCTCCATCCTGAAGTCCCCTCAGGGCGCATTGTTGGTGGGTGACAGTGGCTAATGGCTTGATCCCTGTAGAAATGGAATGGCTGGCAACATTTTTTTCTTTACGCTAGGTCTGAAGGTTTACTCCTTTCCTGGCTCTGAGGGCTTCGCACTTACTATTTAAGGTCTGGTCCATAGTATCCTTTGCATCTGTGGTCAGTTAAAAAGAATAGAGGTAATGTCAGTAGACATAACATAAAACAGTGGCACCTTAATTTTATTTTAAGTACTCTGCAGGCCTTTTCAAGAAAGACAGTTGTACGCTGTTCCTAACAGTAAGGTAATTTTACAGTCCATCCCTTTTGATGTGGATTTTTCAGGAACAAGCAGTAATAGACCTGTTTCAATAGACTGTAGCTCTTGGCAGACAATGTGAAATATTCCCCCCACAAAAATGTTCTTAAATTAACTAAATTAGCTCCTTTTATATGATTTAATTATATATGTATATTTATGGCATATTATAAATAACCAGCTTATAATTTGCTTTTTTCCCCTCCTGAATTTAAAGATTTTTTTTTTTGGTTTTTCCTTTTTAGGAAGAAGCCACTGTTGAGCTTAAAGACACCACTCACTGAACTGAAAACAATAGTTATATACATATGTTATTAAAGTAAAAAACATAGTCATACATTTGCTTTTTTTTAACTTTGAATTTAGAAAACTTCATTACAAATTTAATTTCCAGTTCAAGAAATGGCTTAAAAGCCAATAAAATTAATTATTCTAATTCCCTAAAATTTTCTCAACTTTGAAAAAAAAAACCTAGTGATGTGTTATTGGTATTTAAATATAAAAGAAGAAATTTCTCCAATCTTCACTTATAAAGCTCTAGGGATCTCAGTCTAGTAGTGAAAGTTTAATTAATTTCAGTTACAAATAAACAATGAAGTATTCATTTAGAAACAAATAGCTATAAATTTGGGACCCAGGCAAAAAACAATAGGCTGCTATAGTGCCCCCGCCCCCCTCCTTATGGTAATTGCATTCTCCTTTATTTCTATTAAATTAATATATGTACAATGTATTTTAAATGTCACAAATATTACAAAACATAAAATAAGAAGTAGCATCTCCCTTCTCCACATCCTTCCTTTCAGTCCCTTCCCCAGAGGCAACCACTTTCAATTACTTCAGCAGTTTTTCCTTATTACCTCCATATTTTTTTAACATTTATTTATTTTTTTATTATTATTATTTTTCACGCCACGCGGCATGAGGGATCTTAGTTCCCTGACCAGGGATCAAACCCATGCCCCCTGCAGTGGAAGCACGGAGTCTTAACCACTGGACTGCCAGGGAAGTCACAACTCCATATTTTTAAATAATATTTTTATGCTGTTATTTCCTGATCTGTTGACTGTATTTATTGTGTATTATCTTTTATGTTCCATGTGGGCTGAAAGCTTAACCCACTGAGCACGTCTATCTGCTATCTTGCCAATCTAATTATATCACTTTTCATAAAATAATCTAATTAATTTCATAAATTAATATGTAACTGGCTAGTAAAAATTATTCATTGCATAGCCACATGGTGTATAATAATAGCATTTCTTTCTTGTCTCTTTTTATTTTTCATTGCCATCCCCCTTTCCTGGAGAGGCAGTATATTCTAGTGGTTAGGGTTAGAGACTCTGGAGCCAGACCCTGCGATCAGACCTTTGCTTTTGTCGCTTATTAGGTCTGTGATTTTAAGCAAGTGACTTCTCTCTGTACTTCAGTTTCTTCCTCTTTAAATGCAGAGGATTAATAAAAGTATACAGATTAAAGCACTTAAATAGCACCCAGCATGTATTAAGTGTCTGGAGTTGTGTTTGACTCACATGGTTTTCTTTCTACCTAATCTTGATTTTTCTCCATTTGTCCATCTGATCTGTCATAATTCTTTTCTCCCAGATAAGCAACCATGTCAGATAATCTATCAATTCCATTTTCCCCAAGAGTCCTCTCTTTCTGGCAGACATCTCCAAGCTACTGCAATCTGGATCCCTCCAGGCTGCTACTGATGGCTGCCATCCTGGCATTCCCCTTGCTACTCTCTTCTTGGATATCTGGCTTTCTGGAGTCCTCTTTCTTGATTTTCTCCCTTGCTTTGGTGAATACATCAGCACCTTGGGACGCCAAACCCCTTCTTTTAACCCTATATTGAACTTCCTTGACCTGCTTAACTTAAAATAAAAGTTATTCATCTTTCTTTTTAACTCTAATCATTCTGTTGTACCCTCATCCTACCTTTAATTCCATTACCTCCTGTCTCCTCGACTTTCTCTCTTCCAAGCATTTTTTTTTAATATAAATTTATTTATTTATTTTTGGCTGCATTGGGTCTTCATTGTTGTGCACAGGCTTTCTCTTGTTGCAGAGCACAGGCTCTAGGTGCATGGGCTTCAGTAGCTGTGGCTCGTGGGCTCTAGAGCGCAGGCTCAGTAGTTGGGGCGCATGGGCTTAGTTGCTCCGCAGCATGTGGGATTTTCCCGGACCAGGGCTCAAACCCATGTTCCCTGCATTAGCAGGCGGATTCTTAACCACTGCACCACCAGGGAAGTCCCTCTTCCAAGCATTTTAAGCCTTTGCTTTCTATTGAATCATTCTCAAGCTCCAAACATGGTCAGATTTCTCCTAAATTAAACAACAAACGAAAACCTCATTTCAACTCAGCGACCACCTTTTCCTCTTTTCTTCATCTTAAAACTTCTAGAAAACAAAGTTTGGTGCTCCACTCTCCTGAACTCTCTCTGGCCTGGCTTCTGTCCCTCTAGGCCACTGAAGCTGCAAGCTTCTGAGGTGACTGGGGCCCCCAGCTCCTGTTCCTAAGCCTATTTGCTTTAACTCCTGCTTAAAATCATTTTCTTTTTATCTCTTTATCCAAACACAGAAAGAAAATTGAATATTACTCCACTAATTCCCATTTAGAGGAATTTTTAAAGAAGTGTGCTTTTATTTTTCCAAATTCAACTAAGACAGCAAATAAGCTAACAATGTGTTGCCTAGTCAAGATTTTTAGGGTAAATGCTTTGGGAAACTGGAGAAATCTTTTGTAATCATCCTCAGTTATTTTGTACTTAGAGAAAACTAATGATTCTTCAGAACTCAAATGGGTGCTTTAAAAGTTTTGTCTCAGTCTTTTAAAGATTCTCCCTTTAATTCATTTCACATTATTAATTTGCTTGGAAAGTCCTTTGAGTGTAAATAATACAAAGGAATATACTCCTATATAACACCCCAGGGAACCCAAATTCCAAGTTAATGAAGAGGGTAGAGCTTGTTCAACAGGTTTTTCAGCATTGCTCAACCCTTCTGGGAACAAATTAATATTTTTTAAAGTCCTCTTGGACTAAGGGCCTAGTCTTCATATCAATGGAAAGAATATATATGTATATTCTTCATATATAATATGTATATATTTCCCACACACCCCCATCTCTGAGATGTATCATTTACACTCAGATTTTGTTACCTCTTTCTAAGAAAACTCAGTAGGAATGTTTAGAGAGGCTTTGCATCTCTAACTTAATTAAACTATATAGTTGTCTTTGAGTAGATTTTCGAAAGTTTCCAATTTCTTCTCTTAGAGATAAACATTTGGGTAAATCAGGCAAATAATTATTACAATCACTATTCAATCGTATTATGAACTTTAACGAACATTTCTGAAAACAACTCATTTCTGTTCTTCTGCATACCAAGGAAAATTATTTTGACTTCTTTGGTTTTAAAACCCAATCCAGAAAACTTTCCATTTCCTGATTTCAAGTAAACACATTCAGAAAAGCTTGAGGTTGGAGGTTGGGGTTTGGGGGGCTGGGAGGGGGACAAAAAAGAGAGCAGGCATCCTTTTCAGTTTTCCTGGTTAATCCACTCTAATTAATTTCCTGAGCAGAAGAACAAGAGGTGAGCCCATTTCTTCAAATAAGAGCACTTTGTGTTGTCTTATCTTTTTAATGTGTATTTAAAGGGACTACTCCTGCTGATTTGTTTTGAATTTGCTTCATAAGATGCATCCTTTGAAGTAAGCGATCCTTGGAGGTGATTGGTTTTAAAAGAATCATGGGCAGTTAAATGCCTGTGAAACCATATAGTTTCATGAAAATCAATAAAAGGCTTTCATTGAGGGTTTCACTTGAAAGGTGTTTACATTGTTCTGTGAAGACTGGAAAAGCAAAAGAAGCTTCCTGAGGTTCCACAGAAAGACAATCCAGCTTCTTCATTCATAATAGGATTTCAGTTACAGAAGAGCATTTTAGATTCAACAGTAGGGGAATTTTAAACGGCTGAGAAAAATTGTAAGAAAAACTTCAAAGAACATTTCATTTTTGTTTCCCTCTTTAATGCAAAAGGAAGGGAAATACACCAAGTGAAGAAAGTTAATAACTCTGAAGCCCAAATGAAAAGTTCTAAAAAACAGCTGCTTTAAGGGGGAAAAAAAGAATGCATTTATTGAACTGACATCATCAATCAACAATTTTCAATATTTTTCTGTGTTTTCTCCCATGCTGATTCTAACAGGTTGAAAGCAAGATTAAACACTCCTATTCCTTTGCTTTACATAAAAGCAGTGGGCTTCTATTCCATAATTGGACTACATTTTTTGAAGAAGCAAATGGAGCCTTAGGCACATTCATTTCTGACCCACCCCTCAAAGTATGAAATCCAAAATGGGGGTGTGTGGCTTGAGTCACAGTAAACTGAGGCAGGGAACAAGCACCAATTTTTATTTATTTATTTATTTATTTTGCTGGGACATAGGGGCAATTAGTAGAAATGCAGAGTTAAGGCCACATTGTAGACTTGAAGGTGGAGAGGTAGAGACAAGGGAAGGAGGAAAGCAGAAGACTGTCCATTTAGCAGAGAAAAGTCTCACCTAAAATCTCCCCCAAGGAAAACCTTAGATACCAATTTGTGAAAGGCCTGTGCTGTACGTAGTCAGTCTCCGGATTTACCTTCTAGCCCCGGAAAGGTTAATAGTGATGACTTCATACCTTTATCCTGAGATAACTTGGGGAGATTTTCCCTTTTAGAAGTACTAGGTTTCCTGTTGCTGTTATTTTTAAATTCCTCTGGAACACAGAGACTTTTGGAAAAGTAGGAGACAGAGTAGAATGTTTTAGCTTCTACCCTAAGAATAGGTGTGAGGTTCAGTGATTGGGAGAAAAAAATACCAGTAGATGTAAAGCCTTTTGGCTTTTATGTCTTTAAGAATGCCAGATGCTGACCCTACCTATATGTCCATGGCAACCAGATGCAGGGTGGCGATCAGCCCGGACCCTGGTCCATAGGTGATGTTGTCACCATCTTTCCTCAAGCCCTGCTCCATGGGAATCTCCAAGAGGAGACAATACCTTAACCCTGTCACCTGAAAAAAATGCACAACCTAAAAGTTGACAATTATGTCTTATTTGGCGGACAAAACTGAGGACTTAAGCCCGGGACACAGCCTCTCAGATAGCTTTAAGGGACTACTCAGAAGAGGTAAGGGAGGAGCCAGGATATATAGGCGTTTTTACAAGAAAGACCAGGTAGTCACAACATCAGAAGATTACTGTTAGTTAAAGAAAACCAGCCATCTCAAGTTAAGGCATTTAGCGCTTTTCTATGTACGGGAAGATGCAAGAGTCTGGGCTCACTGAAATCATTCCTTTGGTATACCTCAGCTATCTGGGGCCAGTATCCTGTGCTTTCTCGTCCTGAGTCTCCTCAGGGTGCACCGTCCGGAGGGACTGCAGCAGTTGACTGCTAGATGGCAGGCATCCTGTTTCTATCCTGAGTTCCCTCAGGGCTCACTCTTGGGGCCCTGTAATGTCATGGCTTTGATGGCTGCAACATCCTTTGTTTACTGATATGGCAGGCAACATTTTTTCATTGATAACCTAATCAGAGTTCTCTAACTTTGGGGGTCAGTTACACAGGGAGTGCTGGGGGCAAACAGGCCTTTGAACAGCTGTTAGTTCAGATGGAATCAAAATATTAAGGCATAAACTCCTGGGCTTCTGTTTTACCATAGTTGATACTGGGGCCCCTGGGTTTCAAGAAAGTGCCTGAGCCAAGAACTACCAGCTCTTATGTGATGGGAGGCAGGGGTAAGGGAAACCCATCATGTCCCATTGATTTCCAAACTTAAACCTAGTGCCTTATTTCTGCTCTTATGTCCAAATCAGGACAAGGGGTCACAGGGCACCTCAGGATAAGGACAGCTCATATAGTGAGGCTTGTCTTATATTTTTGTTCTGGTGAAATAATTTTAAAAGAAAAGGGAAGGGGCTTCCCTGGTGGCGCAGTGGTTGAGAATCTGCCTGCCAATGCAGGGGACACGGGTTCGAGCCCTGGTCTGGGAAGATCCCACATGCCGCGGAGCAACTAGGCCCGTGAGCCACAATTACTGAGCCTGCGCGTCTGGAGCCTGTGCTCCGCAACAAGAGAGGCCGCAATAGTGAGAGGCCCGCGCAGCGCGATGAAGAATGGCCCCCACTTGCCGCAACTGGAGAAAGCCCTCACACAGAAACGAAGACCCAACACAGCCATAAATAAATAAATAAAATATTTAAAAAAAAAAAAAAGCAGAAAACTTAGAATATAGAATTCATCTACCAACCTCCTACCCAAAGCATCCTTGACAGATCTTTCACCCATACAGAACCTCCCAAGTTTAAAAAAAAAAAAAAAAAAAAAAAGAGTGGCCCCCGCTTGCCCCAAATAGAGAAAGCCCTCGCACAGAAACGAAGACCCAACACAGCCATAAATAAATAAATATTAAAAAACAAAACAAAACAAAACAAAAGGGAAGAGGTTTGGGGTTCAAAGTGGCAGATTTAGTAATAGAATTTATCTCCCCTCTTTCACAATATCTACATTTGTTTTTTCTGTAAATTCAGTTTTATTAGATTCCATATATAAGTGAGATCATACAGAATTTGTCTTCTGTCAGATTTATTTCACATAGCATAACACCCTCAAGTTCCATCCATGTTGTCACAAATGGCAGGATTTCCCTTTTTGTGGCTGAATAATATTCTATTATATATCTCACAGCTTCTTTAACCATTCATCCATTGATAGACACTCAGGTTTTTTCCATGTCTTGACTATTATAAATAATGCTGCGATGAATATGAGGGTGCTGGTATCTCTTCCAGATAGTGATTTCACTTCCTTCAGATATATACTCAGAAGTAAAATTGCTGAATCATATGGTAGATCTATTTTTAATTTTTTTTAGGAACCTCCATAACGCTTTCCACAGTGACTGTACCAATTTACATTCTCACTAACAGTGTAGGAGGGTTCCCTTTTCTCCACATCCTTGCCAGCACTTGTTCTCTTGTCCTTTTCATAACAGCCATTCTAACAAGTGTGACAAGATATCTCACTGTGGTTTTGATTTGCATTTCTTCCTGATAATTAGTGATGTTGAGCTTTTCATGTACCTGTTAGCCGTTCAAATATTTTCTTTGGAAACATATGTATTCTGGTCCATTGCCCATTTTTTAATCAAATTATTTAATTTTTTACTATTGCGTTTGAGTTCCTTATATATTTCGGATACTAATCTCTTATCAGATGTATGTTTTGCAAATATTTTCTTCCAGTACATAGGTTGCCTTTTGATTTTGTTGGTAGTTTATTTTGCTGTGCAGAGCTTTTTAGTTTAATATAGGCCCATTTGTTTTTTGTCTGTTTGTTTGTTTGCCTTTGTTGTTTGTGCTTTAAGTGTCATATCCAAGAAATCATTGCCAAGACCAAAGTCAAGGAGCTTTTTCCCTATGTTTTCTTCTAGGAGTTTTATGATTTCAGGTCTCTTATTTATTTATTTATTTATTTATAATTAAGAATTCAACTATTTTTTTAAAAAAAATTTATTTATTTATTTTGGCTGCACTGGGTCTTAGTTGTGGCACGTGGGATCTTCATTGAAGTATGCAGGATCTTTAGTTGCGGCATGCGGACGTCTTAGTTGTGGCACGTGGGCTTCTTATTTGTGGTGTGTGGATTCTTACTTACGGCATGTATGCGGGATCTAGTTCCCCGACCAGGGATCGAACCCAGGCCCCCTGCATTGGGAGCACAGAGTCTTACCCACTGGACCACCAGGGAAGTCCCAAGTCTTATATTTATGTCTTTAATCAATTTCAAGTTATCTTAGTGGTGTAAGATAGGTATCTTACATTTATTCCTTTAAAATGATAGTAAAGGAATAAAAGGAACGAGTTCCCCACATTAAAGCAAATAAGAGTGGATGAGAGATATGGACAGTTTCTGAAAGATAGAAAGCTGGAAGAGGAAAATGGTGGTGCATGAGGCTGGGTGGGGAAGCTGCTACCTACAGTACAAGCCACAAGCCAGGGAGATGCTCCCAGGGAGGGCACTAGTTTGACAAAAAGAACCCTGGAGAGGCCCTTTAGAGACAAGAGAGGGCCAGGATGATACTCCATGAAAAAGCAAGAAAATTAATAGAAATTCCTAAATAGCAGTAAATTACTCCCATCATCACTCCCACCCAACCTCCTGTGGATAAAATACTTGGGAACAGCGTTCTCCCTACCCCTACTCCCCCAGATAAAATCAGATTAGCACCAGACATCTCATTTGCAACACTGGATGTTAGTAACACAGCAGAGCAACACCTTCAAAATTCTGAGGGGAAATTACTTTGAGCCTAGAATTATACAGTACAAGAAAGTAAGGTACTGATTTTTCAGATTTTAGAATGAATCCATGAACGTTGTATAAATGGTTTAATTATGGGTACAGAACAGTATGTAAATGACAGAAAGTTTGGTGATGTCTAAGTGTAGATGAGAGAAGTCAGAGGATGGGAGGTTTGAGGCGAGAGGGTTAAAGGGAGGGTAGAGCCATTAATTACCTTGTCTTACTGAGTCAGGGGTTGTGGTAGGCAGACTAATGGGTCCTCAAAGATGTCCACATCCCAATCCCAGGATCCTGTGAATATGTGAGGTTACATGGCAAAGGGGAATTAAGTTTGCAGATGGAGTTAAAGTTGCTAATCAGCTGCCCCAGAGATGAGGAGATTATCCTGGATTATTTGGGCAGGCCCAATGTAATCATAGGCTCCTTATAAATGGAAGAGGAATGCAGAAGAGAGAGAGCCAGAGAGATGGCAGCATGAAAATACCGATATGGGGGTGTTAGTTTTGGATAAGGAGGTGACTGTCCAAAGAGCTAAAACAGAAACACTGAGATTCAGGAAGTTGTTCCTGAGGAAACCTTGTGCACTGGTGGTGGGAATGTAAACTGGTACAGCCATTATGGGAAACAGTGTGGAGTTTCTTCAAAAAATTAAAAATAGAACTACCTTATCATCTGGCAATCTTGCTTTTGGGTATATACCCAAAGGAAATGAAATCTAGATATGGAAGAGAGATCTGCACTCTCATGTTTACTGCAGCATTATTTACAATAGCTAAGATATGGAAACAACCTAAATGTCCACTGATGAACGAATTGATTAAAAAAATGTATATATATGCACAACAGAATAGTATTCAGCCTTAAAATGAAGGAAATTCTGCCATCTGAGACAACATGGATGGACCTGTAGGACATTATGCTAAGTGAAATAAACCAGGCACAGAAAGACAAATACTGCATGATCTCACTTAAATATGGAATTTAAATAGTTAAACTTACAGGAGTAGAGAGTAGATGGGGATTGCCAGGGGCTGGAGGGTGGGGTTGGGGATAGAGGAATTTGGGGAGATGTTAGTCAGAGGGTACAAAGTTTCAGTTATGCAAGAAGGATAAGTTCTGCAACACTGTATTGTATACATGAAATTTACTAAGAGGGTAGATCTTAAGTGTTCTCACCACAAAAAAAGAAAGAAAATAAAAAGAAAATGGTAACTATGTGAGACTATGGATATGTTAATGAGTTGGATTGTAGTGATCATTTCACAATGTATACATGTATCAAAATAGCAAATTGTACACCTTAAATATGTATAGTTTCTATTTGTCAATTTCAAAAAAAAAAAAAAAAGCTTGAAAGAAGCTGTCCCTGAGGAGCAAGACCAGTAGTGAGAAGGAGTTGGGTAGAGGAAGCTGCTTTTTAGTATCAAACTCTTCTTTTAAGGTTGAATTTTTAGACATATGCAGATGTGACTTTATAAAACAAAGGCAGGAGGGACAAATACTGGTTTCAGAAGGGACATCACAAAGGCCCAAGGAATGTCAGATTTTCCAAATCCCAAGGTTGAATGGGCACTTCTTTAAGAGGAGGTTGATCTTACACCTGGGGACCACATAAACAATCAGTTCTGATGTCTATGGCAAATGTTTCATCATTTAAGAGTTAACAAACCAGTATTTGATAATGTTTTACTTTAAACAATTAATTAGAGTCATTCTAGATTATCTGTCCCTCAGTTGCATTCCCAAGTGTTTTGTTGGGTGGACAAGAAAGGGATGGAGCCTGAATTTTGTACTGCCCACATGGAACATTCTCTAGGATTGACCACATACTAGGACACAAAACAAATGCCCTGGTATGCCATGTGAGGTGTCCCAAGAGTCAATGCCATTCCTCATGGGTCTCAAGGATCAAAGCCAGAGAGCTACTGTGCCAGAAGACTTACCCTAAATAATGAGCTGGGGTTAAAAACTCACCCACCCTAAAACAGTCCTCAGGAGCTTATGCTTTGGGAACACCTGTCTACATGTGCTTAACTGTGAAATATAACAGTCATTTACTTAAAGTAAATCAGTAGCAGTTTAAAGAATAAAGGGAACACCTGTGTATGCCCTTCCTATCCCCTCCAAAGTTAATGTGTATCCTCAGTTTTATCTTAATTATTCACTTCCTTTTCTGTATTGTTTTACCAACTATGTATGCAGTTTTGAATGTTCTATAAATGAAATCTCATTGTATATATTCTATGAATAGTTTCTTTGCCTGAAAATTGTTTTTGAAATTAAATTGTATTATGCATGTAGTTATAGTTCATTAATTTTTACTACTGTATAATATTCCCTTGAAAGAATAAATTGCAATTGATTTATCCATTCTACTGTTGATGGACACTTAGGTCATTTCCAAGTTTCTGCCATTCTGAAGAATGCTGCTGTGTACATGATGGGAGAGGTAATCTACCTTGAGCCCAGAGCATCCCTGTACATTCCATGCAAGCAGAAATACAAGGTCCTGATTGCCTTTCGCTTAGGCCATTTCTCAGGGTTGTGCTTACAGCCAGAAACCTTAGGGGTGTGAAATACTGTTTCCTTCCAGGACAAAGAACAGGCTCACTGTAAAAGAGGTTGATTCCTCTAGCTCAGCATTCCTCAGCTGTAATGTAAACCCATTATGTGTCACACCCATCTGAACCCCTCCAGTGTCCCTTCCTTGGGACTTGGGGACAAGGAGAACTTGTATGAACATGATACTCAGGCAGCTTGCTGTGCTCTGAATAATAAAGTCCTTTGTCTCTGACCCAAGAATCTCATTTTCTGCCAGTATCCATAAAACAAATTAACTTAACCACCCAAAGATCTGAAAACAGAAACAGACTGAGATTCAATTAGTTGTCCCCAAGGAGCAAGACCAGTGATGAGGAGGAGTGGGGTAGAGGAAGCAGTTTCAATATCAAATTCTCATTTCATGGTTGAATTTTTAGTCATATTCAGGTGTGACTTTATTAAAAAAAAACAAAAACAAAAAACAAAAAAAAAACAGGGGTGGAGGAGTCACAACCACTGATTTGAGAGGGGACATCACAAAAGCCCAAGGAATGTCAAAATCCTTGTAGGATAAAGTCACAGACCCTGACAGCACATTCTTGTCCCTTTCTCTTAGTGAACATGTCCAAGGGAGTGTAGAATTGCTGGGTGGTGGAGTTTGCATTTTATTTAGCTAATGGCAAACTCTTCCCATAGTGGCTGTACCAACTTTTTTTCTTTTTGGTCACACCATGCAGCCTGCAGGATCTTAGTTCCCCGACCAGGGATGTAACCCGCGACCCCCCTGCAGTGGAAGCATGGAGTCTAAACTACTGGACTGCCAGGGAAGTCCCTGGTGATACCAACTTTTATCCCCACCAGTGCAGATGAAGAGTCTGGTCTCTCTAGAATTTATGAATTAGTAGGGTTAGATGCTATTATTATATCCTTTTTTTTTTTTTGGTAGATGAAGAAATTGAAGCTGAGAGAAGTTAAGCAACTTGCCCAACTTTGGCATGCAAGCAGTAAGTGGAAGAAACTGGGATTTGAACCCAGGCAGTCTAGCTTGAGTGTGTGTGTGTAACAACTGTACTATGCTGCCCTAAGTAATATGCTGAGTGATTAAAGACATATAGAGTTTAGAGTGTTTAAAGAACTTTTAAGAAGTTAATGAGACAGGAAAATGTACGTTTTAAAAATTGGGGCAAGGGACTTCCCTGGTGGCACAGTGGTTAAGAATCCGCCTGCCAATGCAGGGGACACAGGTTCGAGCCCTGGTCCAGGAAGATACCACATACTGTGGAGCAACCAAACCTGTGCACCACAACTACTGAACCTGAGCTCTAGAGCCTGCGAGCCACAACTACTGAGCCTGCACACCACAACTACTGAAGTCCACGTGCCTAGAGCCCGTGCTTGGCAACAAGAGAAGCCACCGCAATGAGAAGCCCACGCACCACAACAAACAGTAGCCTCCACTCGCTCCAACTACAGAAAGCCCACGCACAGCAACGAAGACCCATCTCAGCCAAAAATAAATAAAATTTTAAAAAAATAACTAAAAAATAAAATAAAAAAAAATTGGGCCAAAAAGGCATTTTACTGAGGAGGAAACAGGAATGGTCATAAACACAAGATAAAATGTTCAAATTATTTAATAATCAGAAGACGCAAATTGAAATCACAGTGAGATGCCATTTTACACCCACCACGTTGTAAAAATTAAAAATACAATGACAAGTATTGAAAAAGTTGGAAAGTGCTTAAAAGAGTGTCTGACATATAAGTTTTATATAAATATTTGCTATTATTGTTATCATCATTGTAGTCATCATCATTATATTAATACTACTACCACTACCTTTATTAACCTTTTGTCAGTTATATGTGTTTTCTCCTAGTGTATGGCTACTGTCTTTATGATGTTTTTGATTAACAGAAATTATTTATTTTACTATAGTTGAATTTGTCAGTCCTTTTAAGAAATCCTTCCCTATGTGAGGTTATAGATATTCTCCTGTATGAGAATAAAGATCTCCTTGTATATATTTTTAAAGTTTTATAATATTGCTTTCAGTCTTTAATCTCTCTTCTGTAACTTATTTTCTCATATGGTTCCAGGTAGGGATCTAATTTTCTTCCAATATGGCCAATGAATTGTCCCTATGCTCTTTATTATATACTTTATGCTTTCTTTTTTTCTTTTTTTTCAAGTTTATTGAGATATAATTGACACATAACATTGGGTAAGTTTAAGGTATATAATGTGATGATTTGATACATGTATATATTGTGAAATGATTACCATAATAGGGTTGGTTTACACCTCCATCACCTCACATAATTAACCTTTTGAGTATGTGGGGTGGGAACATACTCTTAAGCAACTTTCAAGTATATAATACAGTATTGTTAACTATAGTCACCATGCTGTACATTAGGTCCCCAGAACTTATTCATTTTATAACTGGAAGTTGGTACCCTTTGACCAATATCTCCTCATTTCTCCCACCCCTCCAGCCCCTGGCAACCACCATTCTACTCTCTGTTTCTATGAATTCAGCTTTTTTAGATTCCACATATAATCCAGATCATACGGTGTCTGTCTTTCTCTGACATTTCACTTACCATAATGCCCCCAAGGTCTATCCATGTTGTTGCAAATGGCAGAATTTCCTTCTTTTTCATGGCTGAATAATATTCCATTGTATATATATTCTGTATCATCTTTATCTATTTATCTGTAGATAGACAATTTTAGATTGTTCCCATATCTTGGCTATTGTGATGAATGCAATGAACGTGGGAGTGCAGATATCTCTTCCACATCCTGATTTCATTTCCTTTGGGCATACACTCAGAAGTGGGACTGTTGAATCATATGATAGTTCTATTTTTAATTTTTTTGAGGAACCTCCATACTGTTTTCCATAGTGGCTGCACCAACTTACATTCCCACCAAGAATGTACAAGCGTTCCCTTTTCTCTACATTCTCACTAATGCTTGCTGTCTCTCTCTTTTTGATAACAGTCATTCTAACAGGTGTGAAGTGATTGAGGTGATAACTCATTGTGGTTTTGATTTGCATTTCTCTGATAATTAGTGATGCTGAACAATTTTTATGTGCCTGCTGGCCATTTGTATATCTTCTTTGGAAAAATGTCATTTCAAATCCTCTGCACATTATTAAATCAGATCTTCGATTTTTGGTTTTTGTTTTTGTTTTTGTTTTTTGGCTATTGAGTTGTATAAGTCCCTTATAAATTTTGGATATTAACCTCTTATCAGATGGATGGTTTGCAAATATTTTCTCCCATTGTGCAGATTGCTTTTTCATTTTGTTAATTGTTTCTTCTGCTGTGCAGAAGCTTTTTAGTTTTATTTAGTCCCACTTATTTATTTTTGCTTTTGTTGCTTGTGCTTTTTGTGTCATTTGTAAAAAATCATTGCCAGGACAAATGTCAAGATTTTCCCCTACTTTTTCTTCTAGGAGTTTTATGGTTTCAGATCTGATGTTTAAGTCTTTAATCCATTTCAAGTTATTTTTGAGTGTAAGACAGGGTCCCAGTCTCATTCTTCTGCATGTGATTATCCAGTTTTCTGAGCACCATTTATTAAAGAGACAATTCTCTCCCTATTGAGTATTCTTGGCTTCCTTGTCAAGTATTAGTTGACCATAAATGCATGGGGTTATTTCTGGACTCTCTACTCTGTTCTATTGGTCTCTGTGTATGTTTTTATGCCAATACCATACTGTTTTTTTTAAATTAATTAATTAATTTATTTATTTATTTATGGCTGTGGTGGGTCTTTGTTGCTGCATGCGGGCTTTCCCTAGTTGTGGCGAGCAGGAGCTATTCTTCCTTGCAGTGCGTGGGTTTCTCATTGCGGTGGCTTCTCTTGTTGTGGAGCACGGGCTCTAGGCACATGGGCTTCAGTAGTTGTGGCATGTGGGCTCAGTGGTTGTGGCTTGTGGGCTCTAGAGTACAGGCTCAGTAGTTGTGGCACACGGGTGCTCAAAGCCATGTCCCCTGCACTGGCAGATGGATTCTTAGCCTCTGCACCACCAGGGAAGTCCCAATATCATACTGGTTTTTTTTTTTACTTTTTAAATTTATTTATTTATTTATTTATGGCTGTGTTGGGTCCTCATTTCTGTGCGAGGGCTTTCTCTAGCTGTGGCAAGCAGGGGCCACTCTTCATCGTGGTGCGCGGGCCTCTCACTATCGTGGCCTCTCTTGCTGCGGAGCACAGGCTCCAGACGCGCAGGCTCAGTAATTGTGGCTCACGGGCCCAGTTGCTCCACGGCATGTAGGATCTTCCCAGACCAGGGCTCGAACCCGTGTCCCCTGCATTGGCAGGCAGATTCTCAACCACTGCGCCACCAGGGAAGCCCTATCATACTGTTTTGAATACTAAAGCTTTGCCACACAGTTTGAAACCAGGAAGTGTGATGCCTCCAGCTTTGTTCTTTCTCAAAATTGCTTTGGTTATTCAAGGTCTTATATAGTTCCATACAAAGTTTAAGACTGTTTGTTCTATTTCTGTAAAAATGTCATTGGAATTTTGAAAGAGACTGCATTGAATCTATAGACAGTTTGGGGTATTATGGACATTTTAACAATATTAATTGTTCTGATAAACATGGGATATCTTTCCATTTATTTATGTCTTCTTCATTTTCGTTCATCAAACTCATAGTTCTCAGTGTACAGATCTTTCACCTCCTTGGTTAAGTTTATTACTAAGTTTTTTGTTTGTTTTTGATGCTATTGTAAATGGAATTGTTTTCTTTATTTCTTTTTCAGATATTTGTTGTTATTGAATAGTCTGTTCTTTTCCCATTCATCTGCAATACTCTCTAAGTCACGAATCAAGTTTTTTATATATGTATGGATCTGTTTCCTGGGCTCTTCACTACAATCCATTCATCTAATTGTCTATCCTTGCACTGTATATGCTTTCTAAAATTCTTTGCCCTCCAAATAAGTATTGATGTATGGTAGATTAAGTCCCACCCCTCTTCAGGAATGTCTTAACTGTTCTTGGCCTTTTGCTCTTCCATGTAAATTTGAGAATCATCTTATAAAGTTTCATGAAAAGCCTGTTGGAATTTTTATTGTAATTTCATTGACTTTGTAGATTGCAAAGAATTGACATTTTTACAAGAATGACTTCCTATTCAAGGATACAGTATATATTTCTCCATTTGTTTGAGTCTTTTTATTAACTTTCATTAAAATTATATCATTCTCTCCACATAGTTTTTTGTTAAACATAATCTTGAGTCCTTTTGTTTTGTATTGTTATTGCAAACGATATATTTTTTATTGTAAAATTAAAAATAGCTATAGTGAGTATATACACATATATGTACAGTTTAAAGAGTAATTATAAAGCCATCACTCATGTAACCCCCATCCAAATGAAAAAATGAAACTTTGTACTATAAAAGTTCCCTGTGCCTGTCTTCAGTAATATCTTCCTTTCTCCACCCTGGAAATATTCACATTCCTTGCCTCTCTTTATAGTTTTACTACCATTGTATGCATCTCCAACTAGTTTAGTTTTGCCTGTTTTTGAACCTTGCAAAAATGGCATCATACTGTATGTATTATTATAGATTTCTCTTGGTCATTGCGATTTTGTGATCCATTTTAATACATCTAGCTGTTTTCATTCATTTTCACTAATATATATTTAATTGTATGAATATACTACAATTTGTTTACCTATTCTACTCTTACTGGGTATGTCTTATTTCCAGTTTTTGGTTATTAGAAACAATGCTGTTATAAAAATTCATGCTCATAAGGTTTGTATGTATCTTCTGGGTCAGAAGTTCATATATTTTTCTAGGTCAGTGGTTGTTAAAATGTGGTCTGAGGACACCTAGGAGTCCCTGAGACCCCTTCATGGCTACTAGGAGGTCCTCCCTTTTCCAAATATATATCTTTCTGAGTTCAAATATTCTTTATATCCTTCAGCCAAAACAGTATACCACAACATATTGAAAGCAGAAGCGGATATGAGGATCTAACTGTCTTCTATTAAGCAAACATTAAAAAGGTCTTTAAAAATGTAAAATAGTAATTGTTTTGTAGAAGATAGTTATTTTACAAAAATTTTGTTATTTTTGCTAACATGCAATGGATTTATTATTTTTAAAAATGAATTACATAAATATTTAAAATCTGTATTAATTACTGATACAGTAAATAGCTATGACCCAAATAAACAAATGCTGTTTGTTGTTCTCCACAATCTTTAAGAGTGCACAAGGATCCTGAGTTTGAGAACTGTTCTTCTAAGGCATGGTCTTCAACCTGGTTGCACTATTCAAGATGTATACAAGGTACAGATAATTTAAAGAGTCTGTTTCCAGATCCCTAATGTCCAAATGTACTGTGCCTAGCTTCATATAGCTCTCCTTTCCTACCTCCCCCTTCCCAAGTGACAGTCTTGCCAGAGTTGTCTTTGCCTGACACCTTCTGGTCAAAACAAAAAGTGCCAGCCTCAAACTCTAAAGAACAAATAACTTAGAGGAAAACCCCTGAGACCACAGAGGAGCAGTTTTTTTTAGGAAATGCTGCTTCACCAATGCTCTCGATGCCCCTGACCCCTGTTGTATGGGACAAAAAGGGCATTGACTCCAAGTAGAAGTCATGATTCGTATGAGCCACGCTGACACAGTTATTTATTTTACAAGGTTAAAAAAACTATATCAGTATTTTTTTAAAGCTCTTTCAATAAGTATAACATTTCAATTTTATACCACTAATAATTGTAACTTATAAGACTTAGATCTTTATGGTCACAGGAAATTAAAATGAATATTTCAACTTATACATACATTTTTGTTGCAAAGAATTATGAGAATTGATTAAAAAAACTTTCAAGCATAAATACATGTTACATTAGGATAAAATTCTGGGGAGGGGGTAGATTGGAAATACAAATACAAGGGTAAGGAGTGATACAAAATTTCCCATTGTTAAAGAGAAGCTTGTTTGTATATTTTTTAAGTGAATGGTGGTACATATCTAAATCACTATAGTGTTTAGAGCCTATTGGATACATTTAAAAGAATGATGTAACAGTTAAATCTATGTCAAAACTTTAACATGCAGGAATAATATCCTATGTACTTAAATGAAATTTGATGAGAAATTTTAGCTGTCAAACTAGAAATGTGTGAGGGAATACATACTTTAAAAAACTTTTATGTGCAGTGTTCTGAGGCTGGAGATAGATAGATGGGCTCCAGGCTAGGTATTTATAACTGGCCTCCTGTTTACATTTCTTGTCGAGAAAAAGATGGGCCTTAGGCCTGACACTTACAACTAGCCTACTGTTTGCATTTCCTGAGACAGGAGATAAGTAGGCTCCAGGTTCGATATTTACAACCAGCCTCCAGGCTTTGTCTCCTGAGGACACTTGAAGATAACAGTCATGGCAGGAGCAGAGAGGGGCTAAAACCTTGTTTGAGTAAAGCATCAAGAGGTCACATATTTCCCATCCTTGGGGCAAGGGAGACACTGCACATGCACAGCAAGGCTCCTTGGGGGTCAGAAAGGAAGAGGCACCACCCCAGAATAGACGATGCCAAGGCCCCCCAAAGCCCTCTGGGCTGGAATCCACCTTGGAAAAAAGTTGCACACGCATGCTGGGGAGGGCCCTAGGGCAGGTCAGGTGTGGGAAAAGAAACCAGATGATTGGCCAAAGGTAAACAAAGACCCGGAAGAACTGCCCTATATAAATGACCTAAGGGCCTCTTTACTGCACTCCTCATTAGGGAGGACACCCACACCCTTTCTCCCTAGGTGTGTTATCTCTACCTTGCTTCTGTCTTAACTAAACAAACTGTTTCTCTGTGTGCTCTCCCACTTGTTGTGCTGTGTCTCTAGTAATAAACTTTGTACCTGTTTTTACCGTTTTTGCCTTCTTGAGAAATGCATTTTTCAATGGGGTAAGAGCCAGGAAAAATTTGCTTCCAGCCTCTAGCCCTTGCTGGCCTAGTGGCTAGGATTCCTGGTTTTCATCCAGGCTACCCAGGTCCAATTCCTGGGCAGGGAACTAAGATCCTGCTTCAAGCCACCGCTCACTGCTGCTGCCTCTCTGAGATCAATACTAGCAAAGAGATTTGAGGACTAATAACGTAGAACATTGACAAACATGTAGGTGTTCACAGGATCCAACCTAGTGATAGGAAAATAAGGCATGTATCTGGACCAGTGGAATTCAGTGGGGTTGGAAGGTGGGGTTATGCATATTTTATCTTCTACTTTTTGCTGGTATTTGAATGGAGTCCTTATGTCAGCAGTTCCTCCCAGATAAAGGAACTCATTAAACTGCTCCACTCCAGCTCAGACCAGCACTGTGGCCTTGAGCCCAGGGCTCTGCCAGTGTGAACGGGGGAGGCCTGGTTTGCTCAAGAGCAAGGCACTGATTAGCAGTTAATATGAAATGCCTTTGAGCGGCACAGACGCAGGTTAAGACAAATGAGAGGAGGAACTGAGGAAGGCAGAAGACAGGATTTAGGTTGAATTCAGGCCTATTTGAAATAAGAGCTGTGACAAGCACATCCAGGAAAAGAGATCATTCAAGAAATATTTAAATTGTTTTGGATCTCTGTCTTACACAGACAAACACACTCACATTTTTTTTTCTCCTTTCTGAGTAACTCAACCCCAAACTCCCCCCACTTCTAGCCCACAAAATGCTCCAGATGACTTTGCAATGAAGACAAAAATAATTCACTTCATCTCCCTTCACATTCCATCACTAATTCAGCAGCTATTCTTTTTCAAGGCAGCTATCGTAGCTGAAACTTAGACAATCCCAGGGCTGGGCTCTTCCTTAAAGAAGAAGCATTCTTACTGCTCATGTGAAAATTCTGTTTCTGTGACACCCCGTTCCATGTCTCATTCACCTCTTGTACCAGGACAGCAGAGACTGCTAGTTGGCTACGTCAATACCTTTCTCCCTTTCTGAGAACTCTCAAACCAGACAAGGTCAGCCCAAGTTAAGAACATTAAAAATCAATCTCATTTATGAACATACATGGAAAAGTCCTGAATGAAACACAAGCATCACTTTCACTTACATTCCATTGGCCAGAACACACAGTCACATGACCACATCATGTTGCTAAGAAGACTGGAAAATATACTCTACTCCAGGCAGCCTTGTGCCCCACCAAAATTGGTTTTAAATTCTCGAAGAAGTCATTTCTGTCTCTCTCCACTCAGCAACAAGATCAAGATAAGCAAGCTTCCTTACTGGCCCCCTGCGTGATGTGCATTTATTACTACTTTACCCTTACACAAAGAGCTTAGCATTTTGCAGACCCAGATTTATAGAGAAGTCTTCTATTAGACTCTGAGATGGGTTTTGTCACCTATCCTCCTGCATTAGACTCAACTGTCAACACTGAAATTTAAGTTTATGAGGATTTGAATATGCCCTGAAGGAAGAATATGGTTTCTTGTTTTTTCTAAATTCCTACTTTCCTTTCTCTTTTGATTTTTTTTTTTTTTGGCCACCTCAGCAAGACAGTTATATAATTTTAAAAACATTTACTCCTGCCCAAGTGGAAGTTCACTCTGGTATTTTTAGAGGTTTGTTTAATAAAACTTCAAAGGACAGCTAATCTTCATCTTATACAAATTATTTCAGAGAACAGAAAAGAAGGAAAGTTACACAACTCATTTTAAAACAGTTGTTTAATTGTGACACCAAAACCAGGTGCTGACAAGGTCAGCACAAAAAGAGAAATTTAAAAATCATTCTCACTTATAAACACTGGAATTTTCAGTTAAATAGGCTAATAAGTTCTCTTTTGTGCTTAAAACGTGATTTAAAAACATAGATGGAAATGTCCCAAATAAAACATAAGCAAGGGACTTCCCTGGTGGCACAGTGGTTAAGAATCCGCCTGCCAATGCAGGGGACATGGGTTCGATCCCTGGTCCTGGAAAATCCCACTTGAGCAGAGCAGCTAAGCCTGTGTGCCACAACTACTGAAGCCTGCATGCCTAGAACCCGTGCTCCGCAACAAGAGAAGCCACCGCAATGAGAAGCCCGCGCACCGCAACGAAGAGTAGCCCCCGCTTGCCTGCAACTAGAGAAAGCCATCGTGCAGCAACAAAGACCCAACACAGCCAAAACAAAAAACAAAAAACAACCATATGCAAATCCAGTCCAATAGCGTATTTAAAAAGAACATGATTCCAAAATAATTCAAGGATGGTTGAATTACACTGATAGATTTTCTAATATTAAACCATCAATTTCTTATGGCAGCTTAACTATCTCCTTTAAATATTTTGGGCTTCTATGGACACTCATAACCTCAGGGATTTACCTTTTATCTCAAGTAGCAATAGCGGCAGAGGCTGGAGGAAAGGAGGTCAGCAGAGGGGTTAAATGAACTGGAGACCTTCCCAGAAGGAAAGCGATACCTATTTTTAGGATCATTCTAGCGTAGGGAGTTAGAGAAGCCCGAGGGGCCTCTGGAGAAGGAGGTCCCACCGCAGGGTGCAGGAGGGGCAGGCCACTCTGTCTGATTGTGCGGGTTGGCGATGGCGTGACTTCGTGGGTACCAGTCACATCATACTCGTTGTGGATTTGTGCATTTATTACAACCATCTTGAGGCAGATAGCTGGACAGTATCCTGGAAGGAGTGTCTGTTTCTAATTCCTACACAGGTGCCACTGGGCTACCTGTACTGCTGAGGAGAGAGCCTGACTATAGCAGGGCTGGGATAAGATCTGGAGATGGACCAGCCCTGCCTGATTCTGGAATTAAGATCTGGGTGTCAGAGCCAGACGCTGTACAGCAGGAGGTCCTGGGGGACCAATGAATCCTGAGCTCCAGCTCTTCCTGGACTTTTCTTCTCAACTGGCTCTGCCAGGAATCTGCTTCATCTGGTATACTCACTGCCCGTTCTGGGCCGAGGCTCCTATCTTTGGCGCCTGCTGGCCTCAGCATTCTCTCTTCTCTGCCTCATCACGGTACCCCACTGCAGTCTCCATAGCCTGATTTTCAATAAGTGCCTTGGAAATCTATAAGCGTAACTGTCTTGCTAAGAAGTAATTACTTTGGCATTTTCCAGGGGGAATGCTTCTGTCCATAAAGAGAAAAAGATATGAAATGACTGGCAGCACACTGTGCAGACATTTAAAAGCCTCTTGGGGGAAAAAAGAAACTCTTAGAGTTGTCAGATTATCAACTGATCAAAGCTACAAAGATGTTTTGGGGGGAACCCAAGATACAAATAAGAATCTCTTTGAGGAAATGGCCTTAAAGATGCAATCAAAGGGCTTGAAGGAACAAATCAAAGGCCAGTGGTAAATCCACTTGTTATTTTAGGCCCCAAGAACAGGAATATAAAAACCGGGATAAAATATTAGAATGCAAGAGCTCAGTGGACATATTACTCATTTTTACAAGGACTTTTGCAAACTTTCAGAGTTGAAAAGAGCCTTTAATGAAGTTAATTTTAGTAAAGGGACAAAACCTGGATTCCCAAGGGTTAAAAAAAATATACTGGACTTAAGAGACTTGGACACTTACAACTGGGAGCAGAAAACTGAAAGGAGCCGAGTGATACAATCAAACATCGTCAGAAATTTCCAGAAAGACACAGCAAGTGTTCTTGCTCACAAAGAAAATGAAATGCAGGTTTTGAGTAATGGTATTGTGCAGCTGAAATAGCTGGCAGGTGACCAGACTGAGAAGTTAAAAACAGATGATAGATGGCTCACGAAAGGAGCCTTTGTTAACAATAGTTGAAAAAGATAAAGGCCATTTCCAATCTAAACTAAATGCTGAGATGCTAACTCGGCAAGGGCTGGAAAACAGAGATGTTGGAACACGAATCTTGCTGACTTATTTAAGCCAAAGTTCTACTGGAAAATGACTACAAAACTTTGCATCAGAAAGCTGATATTCTTAATAAACTCTTGGGCAGAAAGGCAGCATTCTTCCAATGAAGCTGTTTCAGGAAGAATAAGAAAAGGAAGAGAGAGAGCAGAAATACCAGCTAGAGAGTAAGTAAGATTCCATAAGCAGAAAATTCAAGAAGTGGAGGATGAAGTACAGAAAACAAAGATCTTACGAAACCCAGATTTCCCTTCATGATAAGAAAGGTCATGACAGCTGGCTGATTGCACATACTGCAGAATGAGCTCTAGTGAGAAGAGGCAAGCTGCTAGCCCAAGACAGATATTAATATGTGTGCATCAAAGGACAATAATTTTTCAAAAGTCAGTGAATGTCCAGCCAACCCCAGGAATACCGTAATGATAGAAACTTTGAAAGAGAGAGTTACTAATCCAAGATCAGTCTTTTGGTCCACCCGTTGAAACTAGTTAAAGCCTCTATTTTATTGGTATTGTTTCTACCTGGAATCTCTTACTCTTGTCTTAATGGCATAGATCTGTAAAAGTGAACCTGTGTCTGTCATTGGTCCCACAGCTGATCCTAGGAGGCCATTTCAGGTATCTGAACTAGTATCTATTTCTTATCTGCATCTTGGTAGAGCTTCATCAGTAAATCTTACCAGGGAAACTCACCATGATCTCACATGTATTCATTCATTCCACAAATATTTAGGTATCTTTCATGAGTCAGGGATTTTACAAATGTCAGAAATACAACAAAGAACAAGACAAAAATCTTGCCTTTGTAGAGCTTACATTTTAACAGAGAAAACACATAGGTAAAAAAGAAATTAATCATATAATGCCAGGTAGGGATAGGGTTACAGAGCACCACTTTACATATGGCGATCATGGAAGGCTGCATAAGGAGATGACATTTGCGTAGAGACATGAGTGGAAAAAAGGAGCGAGCCGTGTGAAGATCTGGGAAAGATCCTCCCAGGCAGAGGGAATAGCTGTGCAAAGGCGCTGAACCAGAAGCATGTTTGTTGTGTTAGAGAAACAGCAGGAGTTTCAGATGGAGAGTACTGCGTGTCTGAAGGCTGAGAGCTGAGAGGTGAGAACTGAGAAAGAACATCCTGTGTTCTCATATATATGAGAAAATAAAACTTCTAATGGCTCCAATAAGGTAAGCAGGGAGTTATAAGTGAAGACGGTAGAAGGGTAAACCCCTAACAGATGCTATTGTACATTATGAGTCACGTTAAAAAGTTGAAACTTTAGTCTTAATAACATATTACTATCATATGTTGAGTCCTTACCACATGTCTGTCAATGTAATAAATACTAGGATTTTTCTCACTTGATCCTCATAAATATTCTATGAGTTAAGAATCAATGTTATTTCAATGTTAGAGATGAGGAAACTGAGTCACAAAGTGGATAAATCATTTGCCCAAACACCCAGAGCTACTAAGTAGCAAAATTGGCATAGGAACCCATATCAACTTGAGTCCCAAGCCTGAACTCTTATCCTCCACTATTCCACATTTTTATTTATTTATTTATTTATTTTTGGCTGCGTTGGGTCTTCCTTGCTGCACACGGGCTTTCTCTAGTTGCGGCGAGCGGGGGCTACTCTTCGTTGCAGTGCATGGGCTTCTCATTGCGGTGGCTTCTCTTGTTGCAGAACACGGGCTCTAGGGCACGTGGGCTTCAGTAGTTGTGGCTCGCGGGCTCTAGAGCGCAGGCTCAGTAGTTGTGGCGCACAGGCTCAGTTGCTTTGCGGCATGTGGGATCTTCCCGACCCAGGGCTCAAACCTGTGTCCCCTGCATTGGCAGGCAGATTCTTAACCACTGCACCACCAGGGAAGTCCCTGTAAAGCTGATATTTTAATTTTATTTTACTTGGCCGAGCAGCATGCGGACTCTCAGTTCCCTGACCAGGGATCGAACCCTCGTCCCCTGCACTGGGAGCACAGAGTCTTAACCACTGGACCCCCAGGGATGTCCCTATTCTGCACTTTTAAATGATCTATATGCATGTAATATAATGGAGGCTATAGAGTGGGAAGGAAACCCATTAGAGGCGGGGGTTAAAGGGAGAGGGGATGGTAATGGGATCTTGGTAATAACAGTGGGGTTGAGAAGAAAGAGATGGGCTTGAGAGAAGTTTAGAAAGTGGAATGATTGGGATTTGGTGTTTGATTGGATCCGAGGAGGGAGGGAGGAAGGGAGGGGGTGGGGGGAGTCAAAGATGACTTCCAGATTTCTGGTTTATGAAACTCTGTGGTTACCATTTAAGGAGACAAGAAGCCAAGCAGGAAGGGCAGTTTGGGGCTTAGGGGGAAGATGATGAGTGGTTTTAGATTAAGGATGGTGGAATAAGGACCTCTGAAAATCCACTCCTCCATGTAAGCAACAAGATCAATGACCAAAAAAAAAAAAAAAAAGTCAAAATCAACTTTTTAGAACTTGGAAATTAACCAAAGGCTTGCAAGAATCCAAAAAGCATTTATTCAAGAAAAACGACGGAATCTCAGTAGAAACAGTGAACTTTGTACTGGGGCAAGAAGGCAGATTCTAGCGGTTTGAAGAGTGAGCAGGAGTGAGGAAACCAAAATAGTGTTCAGCCCTTTGCTTGGAAAGACAAGAGAGATGGGCCTTTAGCTGGAGGATGGGTAAGGACGCAGTGTTCTTTTTTATTTTGTAGAGATGTAAATAGTGCAATGTAGCTGGTAAAAAGCCTGGTCTTTCAGGAGGTGAAAAGGCCTGGTATCCTGATAGGCAAAACAGCTGAAATCTGACACCTAGAGACAAGCTACTCAGGTTCTTCTTAACTTTATTCTTGGCTCCATTTCACTGTTTGCCCTTTTTGCTCTAGAGATAGAAGCTTGTCTTTAAAAATTAAGAAAAAAGGCAGAACTGATGACCAAGAAACATCATTGTGAGGGAAGATTAGTTATTTACATCATTCAAGTTCTGTGCAATTCTTTTAACGTAGTTATATAATCATTAGTCTTATCAATTACCATAAAGGTATGCCAGTGTTGGGTTTATAGCATGTCATCTTGACAATCTGTCTTCAGAGCATCCTAGGGATTCTCAAACACCATATGCAGGAGTTGGAAACTGCTTGGTCTAATTGGGCAAGCATTGAGTTCTAACTGAAAACCAGGGCAAACAAGTCTAGAGATCTACTGTATAAGCATGATGACTATACTTAATAATACTGTGTCAACCAGAAAATATGCTGAGAGAATAGATATCAGGTGCACTCACTGGACAAAATGCTAGCTATGTGAGGAGATGATATATTAATTTGCTTGACTCTAGTACTTATTTCACCATGTATATGTATATCAAATCATCATGATGTACACCTTAAATATATATACAATTTTTATTTTAAAATATATAAATAAAAAATAACTCTATTCATTAAAAAAAAAAAAAAAACAGAGGAAGGACTCTACTTGGAAATGGAAATCTACTGGGAGGTTTAAAAAGTACTGATGCCTGGGTTCCAACCTAGAAACTGTATTCAAATTTAGTTTCATGTCTTTTAAAGGTCAGTTTTTTTTTCAGTTCAGGATCCAGTCCAGAATCACATGTTGCATTTAATTGTCATGCCTCTTTAATCCCCTTCAAACAAATCCAGTCTTTCTTTGCTTTCATGACTCTGAGCTTTTTGAAGAGTATAGTCTATTTATTTCACAGAATGGTCCTTCAATTTTTGTTCTTCTGATATTTTCTCATGTTCAGATTGAGATTATGCATTTCTGGCCATGAATACCACAGAAGTGATGGTGTGTCTTTCTCACTGCATTCTGGAGGCACAGAAAATTTTATTTGTCCCATTACCGGTGATGTTAACTTCAGTCACTGAAGGGGTACATGCTATTGACATGACTCA
The DNA here is from genome assembly GCF_949987535.1 of Balaenoptera acutorostrata. Lineage (NCBI taxonomy): Eukaryota > Metazoa > Chordata > Mammalia > Artiodactyla > Balaenopteridae > Balaenoptera > Balaenoptera acutorostrata. Next base: position 67,137,246 of record NC_080065.1, read on the forward strand.
ACACTGATGATGTTAATAGGCCCAGATAGAGTTTGCCAGGTTTCTTCACTGTAAAGTTACTTTTGCTCTCTCTTTCCACACTCTACTCTTTGGAGGCAAGTCATTAAGCATTGTCACAATCTGCGTTTCACCCCTTGTGTCTTCTGACCTCTTGGTTGATTTAGGAAAAATTTTATACATTACAGTTCACTCTGTGCTGGTAAGTTTTGAGAAATGCAGAGTCATATATCTATCACTCCAGTACCATACAGGTTAATTCTATCACTCTAGAGATACTCTGTGCTTTCCCTAGTTAACCCCTTCTTCTGGAAACCATTGATCTGTTTTCCATCCTTACAGTTTTGCCTTTTCTAGAATGTCTCATGAATGGAATCATTCAATATGTAGCCTTTCTACTCTGGTTCTTTCAACTTAGCAAAATGCATTTAAGATCCATCTGTGTAACTTTGTGGATGAATAGCATGTTCCTTTTTTCTTGCTGAATAGTTTTCCATCATGTATACCACAGTTTGTTCATCTATTCACCTATTGAGGGACATCTTGGTTGCTTCCAGTTTTTGGTGATTATGAATAAAGCTGCTAAAAACATTCACATGAAGGTTTTTGTGTAGGCATAAGTTTTCAATTCAGTTGGGTAAATACCTAGGGGCATGATTGTTAGGTCATATGGTAAGTCCATGTTTAACATTATAAGAAACTGTCTTCCAAAGTGCCTGTATCATTTTCGCTTTCCCACAGCTCTTGTTCCAAATCTTTGACAGCATTTGCTATTGTCAGAGTTTTTTTTTTTAATATTCAAATGGTATGTCATGGCATCTCATTGTTTTGCAATTTGCCTTCCCTAATGACAAATTATATTGAGCATCTTTTTATGCTCAATGGTTTATTTGCCATCCATATATCTTCTTTGGTGAAGTGTTCTGGTTAGGTATTTTGTCCAGTTTTACTTATTTTTATTTTTTTAAAGTAAATTTATTCATTTATTTATTTATTTTTGGCTGTGTTGGGTCTTCGTTGCTGCGCGCGGGCTCTCTCTAGGTGCGGCGAACGGTGGCTACTCTTCGTTGCAGTGTGCAGGTTTCTCATTGTGGTGGCTTCTCTTGTTGCAGAGCACGGGCTCTAGGCACGCCGGCTTCAGTAGTTCTGGCTCGTGGGCTCTAGAGCACAGGCTCAGTAGTTGTGGCTCACAGGCTTAGTTGCTCCATGGCATGGTATCTTCCCGGACCACGGCTCGAACCCGTGTCCCCTGCATTGGCAGGCGGATTCTTAACCACTGGGTCACCAGGGAAGTTCCTGTCCAGTTTTAAAATTGAGTTTTTTGCTTTCTTATTGTTGAGCTTTAAGAGTTTTTTATGTATTCTGGGTACAAATCTTTCATTGCATATGTGATTTACAAGTATTTTCTCCCAGTCTGTGGCTTGTCATTTCACTCACTTCAGCAGTATCTTTCACTGAATGAAATATTTTAATTTTGAGAAATTCCAATTTATCAAACTTTTCTTTTGTGGGTTATGCTTTTGGCGTCATATCCAAAAACTAATCATCAAATATAGGGTCATACAGATTTTCTCCTGTTTTCTTCTATAAATTTTAGTTTTGCATTTTACATTTAAGTATAAAATCCATTTAGAATTAATTTTTTTGTAAGGTGTGAGTGTCAAAATTTATTGCTTTTTTTTCATATGGATGTCCAATTTGTCCAGCACCATTTGTTGAAGTGCCTTTCTATCTTTGATAAAAATCAGTTGACTATAGTTGTATGAATCTATTTCTGAGCTTTCTATTTTGTTCCATCTATCTATGTGTCTATCTTTTCACCAATACCACACTGTCTTGATTCCTATATCTTTAGAATAAGTCTTGATATCAGGTCATGTGAGTCCTCCTACTTTGTTTTTCTTTTTCAAGATTGTTTTGGCAATTCTGGATCCCTTGAATTTTTACATGAATTTTAAGATCAACTTGTCGATTTCTGCAAAAGAGGCAGCTGGGCTTTTGATAGAGATTGTGTTGAGTCTGTGGATCAGTTTGGGGAGTATTGCTATCTTAACAATATCAAGTCTTCAAATCCATGAACATAAGAGGTTTTCCACTTTAGATCTTTAATTTCTTTCAACAATACGTTGTAGTTTGCAGAGCGTAAGTTTTGCACTTTTTTTGTTAAATTTTTCCCTGCATACAACCACTGTCATTATTTGCAGCAGTTTTGTTCTATAAGGTCGCTGCCAACATTGAATTAGCCAATACTTGAATACTGCTTCTAAGGGAAATGTGGACAAGGTTAGAGTCTTGCAAGTCTCTGGTCACATTTTCCATTTTCGTCAGTCAAAATACCATTTGCGTTATGTAGGTTTGTTTGCCAACATTCTTGTAAAACAAGCCAGTCTCAGCAGCTGTGAAAACCTGTTCTTCCACGTAACTCTTTTTCTACTAAACGCTTAGCAGAAATTGAAAAATTCTTCCACAGTCTACCTGGCTTCCTGGGCAAGTTTAACGAGTTAAGGCAGGAGGGTGGCCTCTAATTCCAGCTCTCATCATAACTAGCTGTAACTTTGGGCAAGTCACTTAGAATCTCCACTCTAAAACTCTGATAAAATAAGACTGTGGATGAGAATATCTCCATCGTTCCACTCATTCTAGAGTTCTATACTTAAAGGGGACGGGGGGAACTGGTGGGGGGAGGGGGAGGTTATATGGTAATTTAAAAAGCCCACAGCACCACCTGGTGGTCAAAGAGAAGACAGACTGAGGAAAAGTGTTAATAGACATATCCAGCTACATCTACATTTTGCTTGTTTGAAAATTTCACATTTTCAGACAATTTCTCCTCTAAAATGGCTACACACGTACAATAATACCTATAAAAGCAGTCATATGGCATTATGTTTAAAATCACACCCTGCATAGAATGCCTTGTAAATATAAAGACTCTAACCCTTGAATAGCCATCATTACTGAGCTATTATTATGCTTTGGTTAAAACAAAAACAAAAACAAAACAAAACAAAAAACTATTGAGCAAGTAGAAGAATTACACGAAATAAAAATATACTTCATTGTACCAAAAAATCCATCATGTTAAAATTATTCACACATAGTTGAGTAAGAAAATGATAGTATTCAATTATAACCCCCCCAAATAAAATATCTGTGAGTCCATACATATATAAATACATAGGTGAATGAATGAATGAATAAAATGGAGATGTAAATACAGGAAAAGAGACAGCTCTTTTTTACAAAATAACTCTAATCAATAAATATAAAAGGAATGAGAGAAATAGAAAATCACCATTAGATTACCACTGTAATAATTGCTGCAGGCAAGGTTCACTTCTGTATACTAAAATTATACTGTATAAGCAAACGTTTGAGGAGAAACAGGATAATTTCCTAGTCTCAAAACATCCTCCCCAGGATGTTTATTAATTATAAAGGGAAAGATAGTAATTTTATAGTAGTTTAATTCAGCAGATATCACTTAATGAAGTGACCAAGGTTAACATCACCAGAAATAAGACATGTTGATATCATGTACCCTTTGATATGATTTCTATTCTTGTTAAGGCAAACTGATTTTAAAAAGAGAGAAAATTCTATGCATGTTTTCTAAGAGCTTTTTGCTCTTCTTTTTCCATTTCTTTTTTTTTTTTTAAGTCATTAAGCTAAGGACACTTAGTAGGTAGCAATTGTAAGACAATCCAAATGTGTTTAACATTCATAGTTATCCACTGGGCTTACGGGTCAATAAAGAAAAGAAGACCACTCTGGTGGCTTTTCAGTATCTACAGTAAACTCAAATTTCAGTAAAATTAACAGAAATTTTATTTGAAATTCATTGTATTTGTAGGGAGGAAGGAAATATTTAAATCCCCTTTTGATGAAAAGAGAATTCTCATGGTATCTTGACCAAGCTACCTTCAAACGAGTTTCCAGAAAAATCAAAGACAGGGTAATATCAGATTTATGTCCAAAAGCATAAAAAAAACTGCAAGCACAAGAAGAAAATAGAGAATTCAGTTTCTTTCAAGTATCCATAAAATATACATGAACATTGTTAATCTATTAGGCCAAAGAGAAAATATCAATTTCAAAAGTAGGAATATTATATTTTCTGATTACAACACAATAAAGCTAGAAATTAATTACCAAATCAGGAAAAAAAGGTTTCCTTGTCCTAGAGATTTAAAAAGTATCTTAAATGATGGCTTGAGTCAAAGGGAAAAACCAAAATATCAATCAAAGTTGGACCTTATGAGATGGATTTAAAGCATAAGGGCAATCTCTAGCCTCTGTGGTATCATTGTGTGTGGGTCAGAAAAGTGTTCCTTCTTCAAGTAAAAAACAAGACCATCACAACTGCATCTGTGGATGGTCATGAGGTGATGGCTCTGAGCCCAGCTGGCTGGAAGCTGAGCATGACACTCAGGGAAACTAAAGTCAAAGTGAGTTGGGAGCTGTGAAAGAAAAAAAACATAAATTTCTCTTCTCTAAGGAAAAAAAAAACAAACTGCTAGATAATGAGTTTTCCCTTAAGATTAGAAGCAAACTTCTAGTTAGAAAAGTGCCTGCTAGCAAGATTTTGAAGGCCAAGAAAAAGTCTCACCTAAGGAATGTTTTCTTTGGTTGAACGTAATATTCTCAAGGCCCTGACACCTAAGGACAAAGAGACAAGAGTGAGTACACTTGGTTTAATACTCTTCAATTACTTTTCTATAAGCCACTATAGGATTTCATTGTTTCAAATACTTTAGGTAAATTATGCCATTTTAAACAAGTTCTTGTAAAGAGTAATTAAAGTTTTATATCCCCTGATGTAAATGATTCAGGAGCAAGCTTACTAAGCCTGTCTTAAAGGATACCTGAATTCAGGGCATCCTGGTGGTCCAGTGGCTAAGACTCCATGCTCCCAATCCAGGGGGCCTGGGTTTGATCCCTGGTCAGGGAACTAAGAGCCCACATATCGCAACTAAAGATCCTGCATGCGGCAATGAAGATCCCACGTGCCACAACTAAGACCTGGCTCAGCCAAATAAATAAATAAATAAATAAACACTTATTTTTTTAAAAAAAGGATGCCTGCATTCCAAGCCAAGAAAAGTCTCAATTTGTAATTGTGTTGTTAAGAAACCATTCAGATATTCTCTTACTGCATTAGAATATTTTTTAATGGAGCGATTTCTGATGTTATTTCCCTAAAAATCACAGAAAGATTGCAGCACTTTTTGGGTTCTATTTTGTAAGGATGACTTTCTTTTGCAGTAGCATCTCTCCTAGAATGGGACCAATAAGGGCTCCAGGTGCAATGAAAGAATGGGGACCCTCACCAGGGACGACTTCTCTCAGCCGTGCACTTAAGTGTTAGAAAAACATACCACAGTTGAGAACATGTTGTGTATGGTGGGGATGAGGGGAAAGTCAATGAATATGATGAATATGAAAGTCACTGAATGAGATGAATAAAAACCTAGAAAAGGAAGGAAGGGAAGGACTGGTGTAGAGATCTTTCTGGAGTGGGGAGTAGCTTTAGGCTTTGAGTCACCAGGTGGGAGTTTAAGAGGTTTCTATTGTGACTCAAAGGAAACAGAATCTGGGGACAGGCCACAATGGTGCAGTGACAGAATAAAGACCTGGTTGCCAGGATCAGGGAATAAACACCAGAAGCCTGGAGGAGGAGAGATGGAGCCCTAGCTCCTGGTCCCCTTTCCCACCTGCCTTCCCAAGTTGTGTAAGATGTTACTTTCCACCTAAACATCATCTTCCTGGTTTCAGACCTTAACTCTGGTCTCTGAGTTCTGCTTAGTTCCACATTCTCTACCCATTTGCACAGAGGACCACCACCTTCCCTTCCTGGAATCTCTAAGGTTTTCTGCTTTGCTCATGCCCTGGTCATCAACCCTACTAATTCAGCCTGAGATGGAAGTGCCCACCCTCTCCAAAACGCTTAAGTCTCCTGATCTCAATGAAGAGTCTTTGGACCCTAGGATTATCATTGCCTTATTTGAAATTGGATCACTTCCTCCTGTTTCTTGCAGTTCTCTCCCTTCCCTAAAAAATAGTGACCATGAAGCAACTGAACAACGAATTGCAAAGAAGTTTGAAAACCTCTTAAAAGAAATTAAAGATATTGTTAAACATATGACAAGTTATGAAGAGAAGGTCATAGAAACAAAAGAATCTTTTGAGGAAACCAATATCTCTGAGGATGTGTCAGAACTTAAAGAAAAAATCAGAGAACTTGATAAAATAAATAAAGTACTATTGGAAAAGCTGCTTGCTAGTTGGGACTTAGGGAAAGAACAGAACTCAAAGAAACAGGAGATGATGTTGGAAAACCAGAACTCCAAGGACACCATGCAAGGTTGTGCAAGGGATTTGGTAAATTGTTCAGAAGAAAAAAGAGCCCTTCATGAAACTCAACTAAGTAAGGAAAAAGCAAAGCACAGATTCCCTCTTGTTCAAGAAGAAAATATCAAACTGAGGGACAACATGGAGCAATTACTACAGGAAGCAAAACACTGGAGTGTGCAACATACTGAGCTCAGTGAACTAATAAAATCCTATCAGAAATCTCAGACAGACATCAAAACTCTTGAAAATAATGGCGCCCATTCCCCAACTCAAATGAATAATGGGATGTCCGCTAAGCATGAGCTGGAAGAACAAGTGAGGAAACTGAAACAAGACACATATTCACTGCATTTGATTGCAGCTTTGCTGGAGAATGAATGCCAAATCTTAGAGCAGAGAGTAGAGCTTCTCAAGGAACTCCATCATCAGAAAGAGGGACCTCTACAAGGGGAGCCAATTCAGGTAAACTATGAGCAGAACAAGAAAGAACAGAAGCTATCAGAGGCAGAGAAGGTCAAAATACATAAGCAAAACATGCAAGAAATGTTTCAAAAAGGAGACCAATTCTATAGAAGCCTGGATGTTTGTCATAAAAAGAAAGCTCGTAATAATTTGTTCAATACTCATATTGCAAGAAGAGCTCTTGTAGGAAAAAAGAGGCCAGCAAGCAGCCTAAGTTAGAAAATACCAAAAGTAGAAGAAAAGGCAGTTCTTAAAAAAACTACAGTATATCCAGCTCCAGGCATGTCAATCATCAAACCTAGGATAGACCTTTCGGTTCAACCAAGAAATAGCTATAGAACAAGAAGATTAACATTTAACATTATTCATTACATCAGTGGTTAGGTAAGTTTGGTCTTTAATGATCATCAGTGTCAACTTTTGGTCACATTTGTCATCTTTACAATCTGTTTTTGTAGTTATTAGATAGAGATCCTATGACACTTAAACCAAAAGTGAGAATTTACAGGTCCAAATAAGTAAAGATCTAAATAAAAACCACAACAAACAAAGGAAAGGGTTTTTTTTTTTCTTTATTTATTTAATCATTGCCTTGGGGAGGAAGTTCTGGGGAAAAAAGTATATAACACTTTAACTGTGAACCTTTAAAGCTCCCTTTTCAAATGCATATTCCTTTTCCTATATATTGATATTATCCACTGAAGTGTGGGCAGTAGTTGAGTTAAAAAAAAATAAAAAGCTGATGAGCCACCCCTAAACAGCTTTCCTCTTCTCATAAATCTCCCTATTCCCTGGATCTACTGTTACTAATATTCCTCTCTTGCTCCTCAACTAGTAAATGGTGGGCATACCAGGCAGCAGAGGCCCTTGGGGAAGGACACCTTGGCTTCTTTAGAAGAATAGATGTGTGTCTAGATTTTGTTCCGTGCTGGAAAAATTCCTCTCATTACTCCAGGTGGGGGCAGTAGAGTTATTCAGGGAAAAAAGCAATATCTTCTGTTAAGTGAGCTGAACTTTTTGGTTCCAGAAAAGATGGAGCAGAATCATTTCTCCCTATTCCTCCATTAAATAAGCTAAAAACCCTGGACATTATGTATAAAATGAACGTAAGAAGACCCTGAAAGATGGAGAGAAGGAGATGTACTGGCCAGGGACCTTGAGACTTAAAGAACAGCATAGTGTTAAGTTCCCTGAGTTTTCTTTTTGTCTCTTATATATGCTGGGAGCTGATAACCCAGAAATGCCAATGCATTTAGACAAAAAATGCACGTGCACCCACCCCCACAAGCCTGCATTCTCTTGCTAAGGGATGAGGAAACAGTCTGGCAAGACAGAAACCTTTTTTAAAAACTGCCCTACTCTGGCCAAACTGCATAAAAAATGCCATGCCTCCACTCTCAGCCCCATCAGCAAATACTGAGCAGAGACACTAGACTTTCACACTTGCCTGGGAGTAATGAAGCACTCCTCCTTCCTTCTTCTAGGGTGGTACATACAGAGGTGGCAGAGAAGGGACCTTGGAGTTCCACTCCCACCTGATGGTAACAAGGTGCTCCTCCCTGAGCCCCTTCTCCCAGCGGAGTAAAATGTCAGTGAAGGCCACATAGGTAGCCTAGATTTCTATACCCTTCCCCTGCTGGCACAGCATAGCTAAAGCCTGCTAAAACAGAAGATTTAGCTAGGATCCAGGGTCTCAAAGCACAATGCCCCAAATGTCCGGAAAACATAGAAAACTCACTCATATCAAGAATCAGGAAAATCTCGACTTGAATGAGAAAAGACAATCAACAAGTGCCAACAATGGGATGACACAGATGTTGGAATTATCTGACAAGAATTTTAAAGCAGTCATTATAAAAATGCTTCATTGAACAATTACAAGCACACTTGAAAAAACAAAAATAATAGAAAGTCTCAGCAAAGAAACAGAAAATATAAAGAAGAAATAAATGGAAACTGTAGAAATGAAAAATATAATTTGTAAAATAAACTCAATGAATGTGCTCAGTAGTAGAATGTTGAGGTCACAGGAAAGATTCCATGAACATGAAGATAGAGAAATAGAAATTACCCATTCTGACCAACAGAAAAAATAGGCTGAAAAAAACCCACAGTCTCAAGACACTTGGAATAAAAATAGATCTAACACTGGTGTCATCAGAGTCCCCCCAAAAAAGGTAGAATGTGGGCTGAAAAAGTATTCATCAAAAAAATGGCTGAAAATTCTCTAAATTTAGTGAAAGGCACAAACCTACAGATTCAAGAAACAGAGTGAACTTCAAATAGTATAAATTCAAAGAAGTTCAGGGCATTCATAATCAAATTTCTGAAACCTAAAGACAAAGTGAAAATCTTGAAAGCAGTTATAGAGAAAAGACTCATTTGATGTAGGGGAACAATGATCCAAATGACAGTGACTTTCCCATCAGAAACCTCAGAGGCTAGAAGGAAATGAAAATTTTTCAAGAACTGAAAGAAATGGCAACCCAGAATTATTTACCCAGTGAAAATATCCTTTAGGAATGAAGGTGAAATCAATAAATTCTCATGTAGAGGAAAACTGAGAGAATTAGTAACTCATTTCTCATTTGTTGAAAAAGCCCATTTGGTTATACAACTAACCCTCACTTTTTTACATTCAAGAAAATGAGTGTTCCCTCTAGCCTCAGACTTTGTCTTATTCCATTTCCAAACAGGAATTTCACATAGGAGATGCTAAATGAATGAAATGAGAAACTACAACATAGCTGAACCAAACAATCACTTCTTGTATTTCAGCTTGTTCATATGCATTACCTAACAAATTCTGTCAGCATCATCTATCTGTCAAATGTTAAGGGGCTAACTTTCTAGTTCCTCGTCTGTGCACTGATGTTCCCCTGGTACCACAACAAACAAGAAAACTGCAGGATTTTCAAATTTTTTAGAGAAACACTGCAATATGCAACATCTGTTGCACACAATACAAACTCAAGGTAGTCATAGTTTCAACTTTAGATTGATGTAGCACCGTACCCAGAAGTAAAATTTCCATTGGTGAGAACTCAGTCACAAGGCCACACCTATCTGAAAGCAACTGGGAACTGAGGTTTTTAGCTGGATAACTATGTTGCACAGGCAGAAGAAGAATTACTTTTGGAACACTGTGAGGTGGAGAGAAAATATTTTTGTTTCTGCACAGTTAGGGCATTCTAAGCAAATTTTATGGAAACTTGAGATCCTGGACTACAAGCAAGCTCTAGAAGATATTTTCCAACCGCATAGATAATAAGTGTTCAAAAGACTTACCTAACTTTAGAGATGTGTGTTAACATTTTAAATTGGGGGTGAGGCCTGGGATTGGGAGACTCCTCTGGGTTATAAAGCTGGAGACACTGGACTTAGATAACCCCTGGAGAGATTTATTGGATTGGCCAAAAAGTTCGTTCGTGTTTCTCCATAAGATGTTACAGAAAAACCCAAAGGAACTTTTTGGCCAACCCAATACATTATAAAAGGGTTATAGTGAGAACCCAGGATCCAGAGGGTTTTTTCCTCTGTCCTTTTAGAGGGGGAGAAGGACAGCTGCCTTTCTTTTCTACATAAAAGCCTGGATTCCTTTTCTCATCATTCCTCCCTTATATTTCAGGCCCTGTTGCATGTAGGGTGACATCTGGTTCTCATCTCTCTCCAAGGGTAAGTATTGGAGCAAGGGGAACTAGCACAATTATTATTATGTAAGTAATAATAATCTGTCTCTGATTTAAAAACCTCACGTGTGCATTCAGGATAAAAGAGAGATGAATATTAAAAACCCAACAAAGTCAATCACAATCTCCACCACAGGTTCTATTATGAATGAAGCATAGGGCATGAGAAATTTTCATATGTTGGAAGTACAAAATATGCAATTTGAAATATTGCTCCCTACTCCATAAACATTTCTTTCTCATGTCTGGAATATGTATCACTTTATAAATAATCTAAGAGACAAAATTTTCCTGTTATAGCCCTTAGTAAAAGAAAAAGATTCCCAGTTAAACAGTATTGGGGCTACTAAAAGAATCACATATTTTTTCCATTTGCCTTTCCCTCTAATGGAAACTACCATCTACTTTATTCTATTTTCCAGCCATCATGGTTAACAAAACATTGTGCAGTTCATTCTATACTTTACCAAATATGTGCTACATGTTACCAAGAAAAAATTTTTTGCTAAAATAAATTACAGGTTTTTAATTGTCAGATACAGCAAGCGATCTCTGCTATATGAGACCCTCTAGATTTGGTATTGACTTTAAGATGTTATATGTGTGATAAAATTGTTCTTCTACCACAAGGTCATATATATATATTTTATCTAATTCCTAAACATGTAAATGAAAATTTCTGAAAATAAGGCATTTTTAAAGGTGTTTCATGTGGGTTCCAGTGGATAACAATCTATTATATACTTTCAGTTAATGTAAATTTACTTGGAGAAGTATCATGGCATTTTATACGTGGAAGGATCTTTAGGCCATCACTTGTTGGCAGTGAAAAGCCAAGGTGTGAAATCAGTGAAAATCTGGAACAATAATTAGTATTGACCTAGTCCAGAGTTCTTTAACCCTATATTTTCTCATACCTGAGGGTCAAATTCCAATAAAAATCAAACTGTTTTTGAAACTTGTGGATGTCCAGCCCTATCATCAGTATACTGCTGTCCAACAGCAATAGTAACTTTTAAGATATATATTTTTGGATAGTCCTCTTAGGAAGAAGGGAAAACCCATACAAACTTCTTTATCAAATAAATTTTTCCCAATAAACTCTTCATAGTAATAAACTAGATTCTTGATTTCAAAGTACTTGGATCCCTAAAAGTTTCCCCATCAAGCCATAGCAGTTCCACAGATTTTTTTTTTAAAGTTCTTGATAATAGTGATATTTTAGTAAAAATAACTACCTTGTTTCCCCTTTAAAATATATTCCATGAGCCAAATATTATTTTTTAAAATTTGGTTTCCATTCAGATCAAAATAAGAGTTTATTTACTACCTTTTAACTGTTTAAAAAATTATGAAATATGACAAATATACAGAAAAACACATAAAACTTATATGTACAATTTAACAAATGATTAAAAATCTATGTAACCACCCCTTGGGTCATGTCATACTGTTTTCTAAAGTGGTTGTACCAATTTACGTGCCATTCATTACTGTAAGAGTGTTTCTATTGCCCTATAGTCTCACTTAAATTTAGTATTGTCAGACTTTTTAATTTGATGGTTATGTAATAGTACCTCTTGGTGGCTTTAATCTGCATTTCCTTGATTACTGAGTTTAGTCAACTTTTTATGTTTGTTAATCATTTGTGTTTCGCTTTTCATGAAGTGCCTATCCTTTGCTTCAAATTATTGATTTATAGGAGATTTTTATGTATTCTGAACACTAGTCCTGTGACAATTATGAGCTGCAAACATTCTCTCCCACTCTGCGGCTTGGCTTTTTTACTTTTTTCGTGGTTTCTTTTGGTGAACTGAAGTTCTTTTTTTTTTTTTTTAACATCTTTATTGGAGTATAATTGCTTTACACTATTGTGTTAGTTTCTGCTGTATAACAAAGTGAATCAGCTATACATATACATATATCCCCATATCTCCTCCCTCTTGCGTCTCTCTCCCACCCTCCCTATCCCACCCCTCTAGATTGTCACAAAGCACTGAGCTGATCTCCCTGTGCTATGCAGCTGCTTCCCACTAGCTATCTATTTTACATTTGGTAGTTGAACTGAAGTTCTTAATTTCAATGTAGCCCAGTTAATTAAACTTTTCCCTTTTAATTGTGGCTATGTTTTGTTTAAGAAATCCTTACCTATATCATGGATAAAAGTCTTCTAAATTTCTTTAATTTCTTGTCTTTCATATTTCTTTCTTTAATCTCTGAATTGGATCTAGACAGAGAGAGTCATTAATGTATTTAGGTTGGTTGTCCAAGGATTCTGCAATTATGGATATTTTCATTCCTTTTTCCATGTCTATGCTTTGGGGGTACTTTTTAATCTTTCCAATAAGAAAACTATGAGAAGCTTTATATTAAAAAAAGTAAGGATGGTATAATGAAAGAAGCATTGCACAAAGAGGGAAGTGATTCTGGATCCTAACTCATCTGGGTCCTAACTCATCTGTTCCTTCTACAAAGTGGAGATAGTAACTTTCTTTTGGACCAAGGACCAATGGTCAAAGATTCTCTGGCTCTCTCTCAGCTAAGGTCTTATTGCTCTCTGAGGAGTAGGAACAGACTAGATGAGAGAATTAGAAACTAACCAGAAGCAAGCATGCCCCAAAAGGAAGGGAACAATAGCAAATAATCCAGGTATACAAGATGTCCAGGAGTTGGGGTCATTGATATTTTGAAAGTAAAAAAGAAAGGTAATTTTACATAAAGGAGAAAGGTGTACCAGATCAAAGTGAAGCAGAGGAGTGGATTTATCATCATCACGCAATCATCATTATTATTTTTAAAATGTTCTCCCACAAACCTGATCAATGTAGAAAGTAATGTTTAAAATATTTCGTAACACAAATAAGGCCTCAGACAAAGATTCATCATAGGAGTGTCACAGTCAGTTGAGTGTTCTTTTCTCACAATTACAGTTTTCTCGGGGAAACCACTAACCACTAATCCATATTTAATTAAGCCTTCTCTCACAGGGAAGCATACAGTACAGCATTTTGGTTGGCACTGGTCTGTTATGAAGCTTCATTTTATGAGGAAGTAGGTGCTGATATTTGCATTCTATTTTTATTTTAAGAATTTTTTTTTTAATTTAAGAGAAACGTACCATTTAGTAATTCTCAGACTTTTCTGGGGAAATATGCTATTTTGTTTATTTGTATCTTTACCCTTTTTCTTGATCTACCACATTAGTCTTTTCCAAAAACTGGATTTGGGTTTGTTAATCTTCTTCATTATTTTTTTATTCCATTTCAATAATTTCTGTCCTTATTTTGATGCCCCTCCCCTTTTTTTAATGTTTTGTTGTGCTTTTTCAATTTCTTGAGTTGAACACTTACTGTGTTTATTTTTAACCCTTATTGTTTCCTCAAAAAAAACATTAAAAGCTACAAATTTCTCTGTATATACTGTGGATGTAGATCATAAATATTCATAGGAAATGCTTTCATTATTATTAATTTTAGTTTTAAAAAATATTTTAAAATTATTTCCTTTATAACCCAAACATTATTAAGCAGGTCAGTAGATACACTGCTATGACTTTAAGTATTATTTTTTAAGTTATACATAGACATCATATGTTGTCCTTTGTGTGTTTGATATATTTCATTGGAAAAAACTTATAATGAAAATATACTTATAGTCCAGCAATTTTACTTATAAACTCTATAGAAACTCTTGCACATGAGCAAAAGTAAACTGTACAGTAATATTCTTTGCAACATTGCAGTATTGTGGGAAATAAACCCTAATCTATCAGTAAAGAATAATTAAATTGGGCTATATTTATGAAAAGTAATAGTATAGAAATTAAAATGAACTAAATTTACATGTATCAGCATGCAGAGATGTTTTTTGACATCTTTGGTCAGAACTCTGGGCTGATATCAATTACAATATCTAATCAAAAGAAGCATATTTTCTTATTAATCTAAGAATTTTAAATTACTTTAATAAAACTAACCACCTAAAGTTTTACATATCTTAAATAAATATAGTGTTTACACAAGTATTTTTATAATGTTATCATTTTTCATTGTTTTTCTTATATATTTCTGTCAACAGTAAAATACTATCTAATATTCTTTTTTTTTCTTTATTATTATTATTTTTGGCTGCATTGCATCTTAGTTGCAGCATGCGGGATCTTCATTGAGGCATGCAGGATCTTTCATCGCAGTGCAGGCTCTTCATTGTGGCGCACGGGCTTCTCTCTAGCTGTGGCGTGTGGATTTTCTCTCTCTAGTTGTGACATGTGGGCTCTGGAGCGCCTGGGCTCTGTAGTTGTGGCATGCGGGTTCTTTCATTGAGGCGCGCGAGCTCAGTAGTTGTGGCGTGGGGGCTTAGTTGCCGCATGGCATGTGGGATCTTAGTTCCCTGACCAGGAATCGAACCCACGTCCTCTGCATTGGAAGGTGGATTCTTTACCACGGGACCACCAGGGAAGTCCCATTACCTAATATTCTAACATATTTTTAAGTCACTTTTTTAAAAGGGACAATCCTCTGAGGAAGAAATGAGAATGGCAACTTTAACCAGTCATCATATTCCAAATATATTGCTGTCAGTTATGACCATACTTTTAGATGTTCCGATAGTGTCTTCTGAACACCAAGTTCACTGGTGAAAATTATTTTTAAAAAGAGGACATTAGCACCTCTAACACGCATACACCCAAATATGCCTATAACTTTTTTTTAAGTCTTTATTGAATTTGTTACAATATTGCTTCGTTTTATGTTCTGGTTTTTTGGCTGCCAGGCTTGTGGGATCTTAGCTCCCCAACCAGGGATCAAACCCACACCCCAGCAATGG